>NC_137736.1:107510237-108188637 GCF_963264785.1 Psittacula echo
CTTCTATGGTCGTAGACGTGGGGGAGGCAGAACAAGCTGAATGACACGGACTGTTCGGGTCAGCGGCCGGGCCGGTGCCCAGCGCACATAACCTGCTCACTTCAGACACAGCTGCCCGCTGCCGGGATGAAGCGGTGCCGCCGGGCAGGAGAGGGCGCCAGGCAACAAGGAGCGAGAGCTGGCTCGACCGTGCCTCCCGTGCGCAGCACGGACCTGTCCCAAAAGGTGACCCCGCAAAGCGGCTGCTTTCCACCTCCGAGACACAACTTTTGCTAATAGAGAGGGCAAGAAACAAATACATGGGGAAAAATTGGCTTCTCCCCGGTGCGCTGCCATGGGGAGGCAGGATGGGGCAAAGGCTCTTGGGCACTTTGCACAGCACTGCGCAGGGAGTGCTGATGTTAATGCTGGAATAAAATTAACCTAAATTTAAAATAAAAATAAGCAAAACCAACTGCAAAATTAAGTGACGGAAATTGTACTGGCACAGGACTTCAGGTGCTAGTGGATGAAAGATTGGACACAAGCAAGGAGCACTTGCAGCCCAGAAGGCCAATTGTATCTTGGCCTGCATCCAGAGGAACATGGCCAGCAGGTTGAGGGAGGTGATTCTGTCCCTCTACTTTGTTCTGGTGAGACCCCATCTGGAGTACTGCACCCAGCTCTGGAGTCCTTAGCACAGGAAAAAGATTGGATCTCTTGGAGAGGGTCCAAAGAAGGGCCACAAAAATTATCAGAGGGATGGAGCACCTCTGCTATGAGGAAAGGTTGAGAGAGCTGGGCTTGTTCAGCCTGGAGAAGAGGAGGATCTGGGGAGACCTTATTGTGGCCTTTCAATATATAAAAGGGGCTTATAACAAAGATTGAGAGAGACTTTCTAGCAGGGTCTGTTGCAATAGGATAAGGGTGATGGTTTTAAACTAAAAGATGGGAGATTCAAGCTGGAAGTGAGAAAGAAATTTTTTACACTGAAGGTGGTGAAACACTGGCACAAGTTGCCCAGAGAGGTGGTGGATGCACCATCCCTGGAGACATTCAAGGCCAGGCTGATGTGGTTCTGGGCCCCCTGATCTAGTGGAAGGTGTCCCTGCCCGTGGCAGGGGGGTTGGACTAGATGACCTTTGAAGGTCCCTTCCAACCCAAACCATTCCATGACTCTATGATTCAGGTTGTTCCCCGTGCCCTTTGCGCACAGCGCAGCGGGAACCGCTCGGCACCTGCCAGTGGCAAATCCCCGCCGGACCAGCGGCAAATCCCGGCGCAGCGCGGGCTTTCCCCGCAGGACCTCGGCGGGAGCTGTCCCCGGCCGCCGGCGGGAGCTCTCCGAGGTGCTGGAGAGCAGCAAGGCGCTCCCCGGGGCACAAGCACCGCGGCCCTGCATCTGCATGTCTGGATTCCCGGAGACGTAGATTCATAGACTCACAGACTGGTTCAGCTTAGAAAGGATCTTAGAGATCCCCTAGTTCCAACCCCCCTGCTATGGGCAGGGACACCTTCCATTAGACCAGTACCTAGTCTTGATCATACTAGGAAAATAATATATTATTTTTCTTCATTTAGTTTCAGTGGTTTTGTTAGTGTTAATATAGAAAAGACTCCATCTTTTTATTTTTTTTCAGTATTTTTCAGGCAAATCACTGATCACCTCCTGCTACAAAATGAGAACCAATTTCATGTTGGTAGGAGGCCACAGGTTCTGTACTGAGTTTGCAAGGCCTCATGACTCGTCTTGTCTGAACTTTTCTTGACCTGTTCATGGCTTTCTTTTTACTTTCTTTAGCTGTAACAGCAGTATCTCTAATGAGTAGGTGGTTATGTCTAACTCTTTTACTTTTGCTTAACTTTGTATGGCATGACTGTAGCTTTCATATGGAGAGTGGCAAGAAATTATACTGTGTAGAATGAGATATTTATAACTAACATGATGTAGTGTAGAGGAATACAGGCCTGGTATGACAGCAGAGTCCCCTGAAAGTGGGGACACAGGACATTGTAGAGGAGGCATAGGACGATAAAAAAAAAGGCGCAGCCTTGGCAGTGGAGAACTCAGGGCTATAAAGAACCAGTAGTCAGCTATAGCAGGCCTGGGAACTGAGCAAAGCTGGTTTGGGGATAACACAAAGAACAAGTATGTAACATAAATAAATAACATCATATATAATAAAATTGCATGTAACATGGAGCCATAGACAAATGAAGAAAGAGCAAGGTGTAATTGTTGAAAACAGCAGAGAACTTATTGAGAAGACGCCAGTGACCAGCTGCAGCCCCAACACCCATTGCTTGAGGAAGGCCAGCACTTGACAACCCTAGGTCCCAAGGGGCTGCCAGAAGGGTAAGCACACCACCAAAATGAGGGGAAAAGAACAGAGAGGAAGAGTCTGTCTACAGAATAATTAACTGCATTATTATTTCTGATATTCTTTTGTGGTAGCATTCTTTACTTTCTTTCTTTGTTTTCTTTATTTTTGTGTAATAATTACCTCTCACCTGATAGCCCTTCGATTGATTTGGCTATTAAGTTTTCCACTGTACTAATAATAAATTCTAAGATGTGTCTCTTTCTTTTTTTTTAAACCAAATTCTGTGTATATCATTAGTAATTGGAGCAAAGGATGCATGTCTTAGAAATTTGGGCTTAACAATCTCCCCACAGTCCCAGACGGTATCTGGCACAGTCAGAAATAGAATAAAGATATCCTGTCTCTTAGCCTGGCACGTTAACCACAGGACCATTTTTCCTGCCTTTGCTTTATTTATTACATTGAAGTAATTATTATGCACACTGAGCTCTTTGAAAGTACACTGCTATAAATACTAGAAAACTGAGCACATCATAATTTGAAAACTACTAACTCCTGTTTTTTGGTACATCATTCAAACCATGGAGCCATTATGACAGACCCCAGGGAATCATACTGCCATGACTCATGGTCTGATAATACACAATTTAGTGCACATCAGTGCTGTGACAAAGACAGAAGTTGCATAACAAAATGACAGAGGTGAGTCCTGCACAGCTGAACAAACTGTTTCTTTTCTACAAAACTCAGGACTAATATGCTACCCATCAGCTGGTTACTAATGAATGTGAGCTTTCAGAAACACAACAACTCATGGTAACCTCTAGACTGCACACTTAGCTTTCCTGCGGGCCTGACTCCCAAACCTGCTGAGCAGGACTCAGGTTCTTTTTCAGTTATTGAGAGCATCCTGCTCACTCTGTTTTCTCAGACAATTCTTTCTTCAATGCCACTAAGCATCACTGAAATGCCTGGTTGCTAATACTTAGAGATCTGCCTTCTACAGGTCTATATCTCAGGCTTGTTGAGGTATGTGTGGGTTGGGTAATTAAATCTCTTTGAGGAGCTTAAGTAGTCAAGTTTACATGACTAAATAGCCCTGCATAGATGCAAGCCAGATGGTGTGTTGGCTGGGGCACTCATTGAGAACACTGAGGCTGCAGAGGTGAAAGCCAGTGTAGCAGATGAGAAGGAACAAGTGCATTTGCAGGCTGATAGGGCTGGTGTCTTACAGTCGACAACACTTCTAGCTGTAAACACAGGTCACCTGAGGGTAAATTTCTGAAGAAAAAGTAAACATGAAAACATGAGTTGCCATTCTTTTTTGGTCCCTTTTTTGGAGCACCTTTCTTGACTCTGATCTAACAGCTTGAACCCAAAGTGAACTTCACTTTCATTTGTCTACTAGCTAACAACACATTCTCTGTTCTCCAGGCAATTCCTACTGCTGCAAAAAACCTGACCACAACAGAAAATCATTTGTGCAAAGGCAAAAGGGTAAGCTGATGGAGAAAATCATGCTCATGAAAATAACCACCTCCACGACATTGGGCTTAAAATGGGAAAGGCATACAGGAATGCCAGCATTCAGCATTGCCCTTACCGGATTCACAAAAGGCGAGCCTTCGCCCTGAGTGGTAAAATCCACAAGAGTAAAAGGCCAAGATGTATGTCTGCAGCAGTCCTGCCCCAAAGCAAACACCTGAAGGTGGACTATGATGTATTTGGTGAAGTCAGTGTAAAATGCTGCAGTTCTGTATTACTCCACATTTATGAAGTGCAAAGTGATTTGTTAACACAATTTCTATTTGCGACTTCTTGTGAAATTGTAGCAGGAAAATATCAGTTTCCATGTTATATGTGAGGACACCAAAGCGCAGCAAGATTCAGTGGTTTAGCACTATTTATGATCTTTGAAATAGCACCCGAATTCTCCATCGTGTACGCTAGCCAACTCCGTATGGTAGAGTGGTTTAGATGCAGATTTAGGGCCATTTTTCACAAACCTTGAATGTAGTGGGGACCATTTCTTATGCAGTACATCTTCCCAAAACTCAATAAATCCTCATCCTGTAAGAGCTTCTGTCTCATTTAAACCATCCTACCTCGAAGCTCAAAGACAACCCCTTAGGATGTGGCAACCACTGCTAGCTATGCCTGACACCAACATCTGTAAAGATCGTGAGGCTTCTCTTTAGTTATTTCTATCATCCCTGCCTCCAATTTCATTCCTTCTGTGCCTGTCCTTGGTGGGTAAGTTCTCACAGTTGCAAACATTTTGCACAGAAAGGCGATGCACTGTAAGAGTTAGTGGCTTATTGATCGATTTCCTCCACTTCTTTTTTTATCCTTGATTTACTGGGTATTTTAAGTTGAGAAGGAACAGTATCTTTTGTGAAGAGGCTGGCAGCATGCCACGTGATGAAAGGTGCTCTTGTTAACTGGAAGAAACAGGGATCCTGATCTCAGGAGGGGCTTTATGTGCCTAAAATAGCAGTAAAATACTAGTTTCAGACAGACACGTCAAAAACCCAAAACCCTCAAAACCGGGCGCTGACTTCATCGTACCTTAGGTAATGATTCACGCTGGGTATACCAAGTTGTGAGAGGCCGTGTTACCAGAGGAGTAGCGCTTAGCTGAGGTACAGATGGCTGCAGGGACGTGAGAACCAGAGCGAGCCCGTTCACAACCTACAGAACAGCGTAACAACGCTGGGCAGGGCCAGGTCGTTAACTCTGTTCCCCGGGAAGCCGCTGTTCCCCTCAGGCACTATGAGGAGACGGCTCTGCACCCCGCATTGTCCCTGGGGGCGTTAGCGGAGGAGCCCGGTAGGCACCTGGGGCCGCACTCCGTGTCCCCCGGTGCGTGGGGCCCGAGAGGGGCTGCGGAGCCAGCCGCGGTGTCGCGCCCGACAGGCACGAAGAGGCAGCCGCCGTGCACGGACGGTTACTCCGGCCCCGGCGCGCAGGGCAGGGGCGCAGGAGGCCGCAGCACCTCCGCAGAAGCGCACCTGCGGCCCCGGCGCGGAGCCGATCCGGCGGGGGCTGAGCGCCCCGCCCGCCCCCGTAGCCAGGCCGCAGCGCGGCGCTGCGTGAGGGGGGGCCATGGCCAGCCCGCTGCCGCCGCCGCACTAGCCCGCCGCGGGCTTCGCCTGCCGCCGCGGCCGCAGCATGCCGAACAGGGCCGGCCTGGACTCGGCGCTGAGGATGTCCCTGCAGCGGAAATCCTCCAAGATCCACTCCGCGGCTGGTGAGGCACGGGCGAGGCGAGGCGGGAAGGAGCGGCGGCGGGAGGAGGCGCCGCGGCGGAGGAAGGAGCGTCGGGGGAAGGGATTCGGCGCCTCCACGGGCCGGCCGCCCGGCCCCGCCGCCCGCTCCCCCTGCTCCTCCCCCGCCGCCCTCACAGAGCCGGGGTGTGTGGCGGCTGCCGCGGCGGCGGCGGGAAGTCCTTGGGGCCGACCTCGGAGCTCTGCGCGGGAGGACATGCCGCGGACTCCGGCGCTGGCCGGGCCGTGATGGGGTAGCACAGCTCGGCCCGCCTATGGGCATCCGGCACCCAGCACTGCCCCCGCGGGGCCTCCCCACGGCCCGGCCACCCTTCAGCGCCGCTGCATCCCACTGGCACCCACCCCACAGGGCCTCCGGCCGCCCCAGCACCCACGTACACCCCACAGGGCACCCAGCCAGCAAGGCCCTGGCCAGCTGCAGCAGGGGTCAGGGCAGGTGGTAGGCAGCCTCCAATGGACCTGTAGTCTGGGTGTTCTCTTTCTTAGTTCTGTTAGTTTTTGGCAGGAAGATTCCTTGGTGAGCATCTGGTCAGAGGGCAGTTCTGCCCAGGGTACCTTGTGCCCCACTGGGCTGGTCTGGGGCCTCTGTCTTGTGGTCAGGAGTGAGAGCACCTGGCACTGCAGTGAGCTTGCAGAGGGCTTGCAAGTTACAAGGTTACTCAAGAGTTTTCATTTAGGAAAATGTTTTCTAACTAGTTCATAAGGAAACAAACAAAAATGGAATACTTTGAAGGTGAAATTCTGGTCCCAGAGGACTTCCACTGACTTCTACAGGACAACTGTGCAGTCAGAATTCACTTGTGGTCTCTGTTTTACTCTAGGTATAGATGAAGCATCAGTGACATTGTCTGTGACTTACAAGACAGGTCCAGTAAAAGGCTGAGACATCTCTTCCTGTGCAAAATATTTAGGTGCCTAGTACAGGCTCTGTGGTGAGTAAGGATGCAGTATAATGCTCCTTCCTTGAATAACGAATGTACTTTTTGAAGCACGTTTCCTGATCAGCTCTCCTTTGGGTTAAATCTCGGAGCACCTTGGACAGCATTTGCTGGATTGCTTTTGATGACGCTGAACTGGAAGATGTCCTCCAGCCACTCATGGCTGTTCAGCTCATGGAACCAGGCTAGAGCTGGCTTAAAGGAGAAGCCACCTTCCCTCTGGCTCCTCTGCACAGCGTGGTCACTCTAGTAGTATTTCCCTGGTTGGTCTCACTGCTTGCTAATAAGGACAGAACCTCAGGGGCTTATGCATAGCTGCTGAAGTAAGCAGGGTGCTAAGGAAGGTGGTGTGTAGTGCCAGCTCACAGGAAGTGGTAAGGTTTCAGAGTAGGATTTAGCATATATCCAGCTTTACTTATCTTCAGCGTAAGCCATTCAGAGGAAACAATCACAGTTAAGCAGATTCCACTGTCCAGTGCTTGGGGCTGTGTCCAGCTGTGCAGTCCAACCTGTCCTGTGACAAGGAGGCTCCTTTCTCAGAGTTGCAGTTCGACAGATCTATTTGAGTCCTAACATCTGGAATGCAAGCCTAAGTGCCCTTACCATAGCCAGCCCTTCAGATGCTGCATACTTGGCCCTTAGAGAGTGTTTAGCTTGAACATGGGATACACAAGGAGTTTAAGCTTCAGCATTTGTAAATCATACTTGTGGATCTAGGTGGTTAAGTTGCACCTCAGTCATGCCAGGTCTTCCAGCTGGGATTTATCAATACACAGCTTTAGACTTCTACATGTTGCCTTCATTTCATGTGAGTGAAATCCAAATTAGATGATACTTTGAAGAAAGCTGAGGGGTGCTGCTTAGCATTGAGATCACTGCTTCTCAGTTGTTGAACAGTGTATTTCCTCTTTAGAATATTTTTCTGAAGGGCAACAAGAGTACTATCTAGTATAGGTATATATATATAATCCCCATATGTGCCCCATCTGTGGCAGTGTTCAAGGCCAGGTTGGATGGGACTTGGAGTGGAAGGTGTCTGTGCCCATGGCAGAGGGTTTGGAATTAAATAATCTTTAAGGCCCCATCCAACCCAGATATTCCTATTGATCTGTGATAATGCCTATAAAAATACATAACAGAGGTTTGTGTAACTTATTACATAGACTTATTAAAAGAGATGATTGTAGTTGGCTTAAGACACCAGAGCAAATCTCTCTGACACCCGGAGAGAAGGTCCTGCCTTGCCCCTTCCCATTTCCTTTGGTTATGTCAACATTAGCCATCAGATGGTTATTTGGTCACCTAGATCAGTGCTGATGTGGCTCAGTACCAGCCTGTATGATCTCAAATGGCGGCAGGGAACAAAAGTGTTTTCACACTTTTCACAGCATGCTGTGGCTTGGTGTGCAGACCTTGCTGTCTGTGTGGACTGAACAGGTTCTTAGGAGGGGCTTTGGGCTGTGTGAACCCAACTGTGAAAGAATACATTTGGAGACTGAGCCACTGTGCACTGAAAAGGAGTTCAGATGTTGTTGTGGGGTGGCACTGCAAAATCTGAAGACCTTTCTGAACTGAATGGTGTGGCGGGAGGACTGGTCACCCTTTTGTCATCCTTAGGGTCAGGTAACCCTGTCTTCATGCGCTGCAGATTCCTTGGCACCTCTGTATCTGAATATTCTACCTTCTTTCCTTTTTAGAAGAGAAGATGGTTCCTCCTTCAATTTCTTGTAGTTTCTTTGATAGTCCTGTTTCCTTTTTTTGGAGTTTTGCTAATCTTGAAGTATTGGCTTTTAGTTTGGGTCACAGAGGTTTAGTTTCGTAGACTGTGTAAAGGATTTCAGTAGCTTATAGTTGTTCTTCTTTAGTCAAGAAGAGCACTACCTCTGTGATGGTCTAATGATGTCTTTTCATGTCAGATCCAGTTGTGATTTTTCTACCCTCCTGCATTTTGTAATGTGGCTTCCACATGGACTAATACAGTATAAAATGTAATGGGTGTATTTGGTAGAGTTTTAAACCTGCTTAGCACTGATACAAAGGACTTCACAGAAAAACAGATGATGTGAAAAAGAGAATGTAGAGATGGCGAGTCACCTCCTGCTACGCAGATGATTGTTCCTCTTTGTTTTTATGCATTTGCTTATTAATCGATTTTGTTTTTTGCTTTGTACAACTAAACCTTTTTATTGCTCTAATGTTGTATCAGATGAGCTAAATTGATTAGATTTAAATTATTCTCAAAGAAGTCTCCAGCTCTTTACTGTTGGAACCACAGACATCAAAGACTAACTTGTTCTTCTCCTTCCTGCCTCCTTAAAGTCACTAAAAATAAGCAACTATCAATAACAAATTGGATGATTATACAATAGCATTGTTATTTTTAGGGCAAAAGTTTTCAAGTTCCAACTTTAGAGTGGATTAAAGGTACAAATGATCCTGATGTCATTTACTGTGGCCTTTTTCAGCTGCTTAGTTGTGCACATCAGCAAGAAAATATTTTTAGTGTATCAGTAGTGACAGAATCTTGTCCCAGGACATAAGGAGCTGAAATACAAACACCATTTCATGGTATGAAACTATTCCTTTCATGCCTTTTCCATCTACATGTCCTCTGAAATATTTGCTTATGTTTTATGCTGTCTATTTGGTCTTAAGAACAGCGACTGCCTTTTAGTCTTACTCCCTTCCAACTGTAAAGGGTCTGTGTTTTTCTTTTGTCAGAGAAGTGTTGATGTAAGACCCTCTTTGGGCTAGATCCTATTTTTGTGCTGTGCTAGTACCTTACCACAATGACTACTGTTGGGAAGTGTCATATGGAGCAGTTATAATTGTACATAGGTGCTTGTATTTTGCTCAAAGCAAAAGCTGTAGTCATTTACAGGTTAGACATAATTCCTGTAGATACATGTAAAACACATGGTAGCAATAGGTGGAATGCTTAGTCAGCTTTGCACTATTTATGTATCACCTGCTGCTTCAAAAAAGGTGTATTTTGATATTTTGGAGGTCAGGTTCAGGTGGTTTAAGAAGCATAGTGAAGGCTCAAGCTTTTACCATGAAGCTCACTCAAGTCACCTCTACTCATGAGATATCCACATTGTATTCTGCAGGCAGATCAGCAGTTGTCCTAAATGCATTTTTAAGCAAACAAACCCTATGAAATGGGTCAGTGCTGAGCTATCAGATGCCTGAAATATTAATATTTAGGTGTTTAACTAAGAGCAAAAGCCCTGTTCTGCTGTGAGAAATGGCAGGCTTTGTGACAGTGAACACTAACAGAGGGGTATACTTCCTCAGCAAATGTATTTAATGCCCATTAATATTACCAAAAGTTACAGAAACATCTAGCAAGACAGCTGCAACCATATGCTGGCACATAGAAATCCTGCTCTATGATGAGAAATTTTTCCAGGTGAAGACTAAAGTACAAATGTGTTTATGCATACACTCAAACTGTGTGGTGGTAATTTCCCATGAGTGTTGCAGAGCTTCTGTTTCTTTTCATCGGTGTTTAACTGGCACATCACATAGTATAATGTGCAGCTTATTCAATCACATCAAAGGCCCGACCCTATTTCCATAAACACCAGCGACAATTATGTCCTTTCAGCAAGACCTCATCACAATAACCCATGTTTTATGTTACTATGTTTCTATAGTAGCACAAAGTGAAGTCTTCTCAAGCTATGTGAGATCCTGCTCAGCTGCAAAGGGAGGTGGTGACAGTGATGGGGCTAAGTGGAGGCCAACCTGAAATTCTACTGTCTTGGGTAACTCTGGTGTGAGAGTTAGTTTGCTATTAGGATAGAAGGGAATTTAAAATATGTATGCTTATGACACTGAATTAGGAAAAGATGTTGTATGCAGTTACTGTGGAACAACTTCATAAATAAACAAGGTCCTGAGTAGTGTGGCAGAAGAAACACTTTTTTGCCTTACTGTGACGGGGGAGGTGAGATTGTGAATAAATCCATTAAAGATCGAACCACACAGACGATGGGGAGCATAGTTATTTAGGAGTTTGTTGGAGAGGAAAAATTTAACCTTCAGTTTTTAAGATTAAATCAAATAGAATGTATTTAATAAATATACCTGCTCCACTGTATAGCCAATATATGAATACTCTTATGCTACTAAACTATATTCATAACTCCACTGAAAACACACATGACTGTCTGGTTTTTTTATTCCTGCTCTGCTCTCTCTCCCCAGGACTTTTGTTTCAGATTTTAGTTCCCCGGCAGTATCTGCTTTTAGGGTACTTCCCTGTGCTGGGTGAGTCACTGTCCTTCTCATTTTCTAGGTAGACCTAAAAGTAAAAAAATCACACCTGCTAGTATGATTTGGCAGTAATGCTGTTGTAATTCCAAGCAGGATTAAAACAGTAAAATGATTGCAAGGAAATCTGCTTGTCTGTTCAGGGTCCTAGAATATCATAGAATCCCAGACTGGTTTGGTTTGGAAGGGACCTTAAAGTTCATCGAGTTCCAGCCCCCTGCCATGGGCAGGGACACCTTCCACTAGACCAGGTTGCACAAAGCCCCATTCAACCTGGCTTTGAACACTGCCAGAAATGGGTCATCCACAACTTCTTTGGGCAACCTGTGCCAGTGGCTTACCACCCTCACAGTGAAGAATTTCTTCTTAATATCTGATCCAAATCTCTTTCAGTTTAAAGCCATTCCCCCTTGTCCTGTCACTACATGTCCATGTAAAAAGTCCCTCTCCAGATTTGTTGTAGGCCTCTTTAGGTACTGGCAGGCTGTTATAAGGTCTCCCTGGAGCTTGCTTTTCTCCAGGCTGAATAACCCCAACCCTCTTAGCCTGTGTTTATAGGCAGTATCTCCAAGACAATGAAACTGCACTTACTGGGTACGGAAAGCATAGTTGTTTAGTATTGCATTTTCATTGCCACAAGGTTAGAGTACAGTCTTGATATTTGCCAACTCTGTAGGGAGTTTTTATGCGGAAATCTGTGGCTTCAGAAATGATGCTGATTTAAAGCATTCACTTTTCTTTTTGTTTTTCAATAATTAATTCTTCTTCCCTTCCCAAGAAGCTCCAATCTGACAGCTTGGACTCTATATTGTGTTGTAGATGGTCATGTGAAAATTTATGGCAGCGTCTCAAAATGATCACTCTCCAATTAGTTACTAATTCACAAGGCATTTTTATTGTAGTGAAGACTTACTGAGGGCCCAGTAAACAACCATGTCATCTGTTTCAGCTCTTCTGGAAGGTTATCAAGTGATAGACTTGCTACACAGTGGTACTCTTAGCTGGTTCATTTCCATTTGACCATTCTTCTTTGAGCTATCAAGTATACCCTCTAAATAATCTTGAATCTGAGAGGACTGATTAGCTACTTGTGAAGTAATATTCTAAGTGCCTGTGTTAGCTTTATTGCTATAATAGATTAGTTTTGTATTTGGTTTACTGTGCCATGTTGCATTGTGGCACATTTTAATTTGTTTGTAGTAGTACAAATATCAGAATATCTGTTACAAATAGTATCTGTAGAACCTGATTGCTGACAGGTTCTTTTGAGGAATAGCTAATCACAAAATCTTTCTTGTATGTATAGCTGGTATAGCAGAGCAATATATTAGACTTTGAAAACGCAGTTAAGCATCTCTGCATCACAGAATCACAGAATCCCGAGGGTTGGAAGGGACCTCAAAAGATCATCTAGTCCAACCCCCCTGCAAGAGCAGGGTAACCTAGAGCGCATCACACAGGAACTTGTCCAGCCGGGCCTTGAATATCTCCAATGTAGGAGATTCCACAACCCCCCTGGGCAACCTGTTCCAGTGCTCTGTCACTCTCACAGTAAAGAAGTTTTTCCTGATGTTCACATGGAACCTCCTATGCTCCAGTTTACACCCATTACCCCTTGTCCTATCACTGGACATCACTGAGAAAAACCTAGCTCCATCATCCTGACACTCACCCTTTACATATTTGTAAACACTGATGAGGTCACCCCTCAGTCTCCTCTTCTCCAAGCTAAAGAGACCCAGCTCCCTCAGCTTCTCCTCATAAGGGAGATGTTCCACTCCCTTAATCATCTTTGTGGCTCTGCGCTGGACTCTTTCAAGCAATTCCCTGTCCTTCTTGAACTGAGGGGCCCAGAACTGGACGCAATATTCCAGATGCGACCTCACCAAGGCATCAACACTTTTCTGCTTTTTATCAACACAAATGTTTTCCTTTCAGTCTCTTATCTTTTCTAGCTAAGCATTTTGGAACAGTTGCAGGTATGTAAGACATGACATCTTTAGATAACTGATTCTCAGCTGGTACACTCAAAGGATAACTTGTGAAACATAGTTGACATGGTGGAAGATTGAGAAAAAAAGAGTAAACTTACAAAGTGTCAGTATTGAAAACTTTTTATTCAGACAGTTATTGCAGTATTTGAAAGCTTTCAGATTTTTGATTAGCATTATTGCCATCTTTTCATAGTGAGTTCTGTCTACTAGAAAAGTTCTGGGCAGTTTCTTTCCAGCCTAAGGAGTGGATAGCTGTCTGCCTGTTTGGAGACCAGGCCACTGGTTGAGACCCATGTCTCACCATGACAGTAATTCTTGAGCCTGAACATTTTTAATGTGAATACTGGAAGATAGAATGGAGTGAGCATGCCTGAAAACAGAAGATGCTGAATTTTGCATTTCAAGCCAAGCCATGGTGAGGCAAAGCTGATATACAGATTCTAATGAGTGACCCAATCTAACTACCTATCTGCGCTCCTCACAGAAGTGACATCATCCATATAGCTAAGATGTCACATACATGTATATGGCATTCAGAGAAGGTTTTCCAGACATCTGGAGGTGTTTATAAACAATGTAGTTATCCTTGCAGTGAGCACTAAAATCAGTTTAACTGAGAAAGTGTTGTAAATCAGGATTAACACAACTGAAATTAGTGTTCCATAAAGGAGAGAAGGCAGCCTTACATCTCATTGAAAACTGACTGGAAGGTCTGATTTTGAATTCCTAATCTCTCAAATACAGATGACCGAACCCCTTTATTTGATTTAATTAAATAAGTAGGTAGCCATAAAGAGTGAAAGCAAAAGTGTTTATGTCCTTACAATAACACCACTCTGGTTCATTTGCTACTTTGAATAGAAGGAGGGCTAAGGTGTTATCTCCTGCTGACCCAGCACTGTTCTGCCTATTCATATGAAGCACAGTGAAGGCAATTTAACATCCTGTGCCTGTGAGATCTAGGAACATTCAACCCAATGCTTATAAAAAGGATATATGGAACAAATACCCCAGGCTTTTGTGTGCCTTTAAATACTCTAAGCAAATGTCACCTTACCTTAATAGATACGGTTTATTTGTAAATGGAAGACAAAAGATGCTGAAAGAATACATGCAAAGTCACCAGCAACCATCATAATTCTGAAACAGATAGAGAGGTTACATCTGCATCAGTTACACAGATGGGACTCAGGACTTAATATGGGAGCTTTAAACTGAAATCCAGTTGCCATTTACTCAACATTTCTGTATCATGGGGAGGGATCAGCATAGTTCCTGAACTATGGTGAGTTCAGTTCAGTTTGTGAACTGAAATACATTAACCTCAATCATGGTGCCTTGTTTTGAAGAGGGACAAAAAGACATGGGAATTAAGGTATGTAGGTGCTCCCCAGACCGGGGTGTCGTGGTTTAAGCCCAGCTGGTGACACAGAACAATGCAGCCTCTCACGCACTTCCCTTTGCCCCTGCTCCTGGTGGGATAGGGAGGCAAATTGAAAGAATGTAAACCCCATGGATTGAGATAAGAACAGTCCAGTAACTAAGGTATAATACAAACCCACTACTACTACTACTAATGATAAGGGAAATAACAAGGGGAGAGACTATAAAACTAAAAAGGAAAAAAAAAACAACCAATAAACACAAGTGATGCACAATACAATTGCTCACCACACACTGACCAGTGCCCAGTCTGACCTGAGCAGTGATCTGGGCCTTCAGAGTGACTCCCCCCAGTTTATATATTGTGCATGATGTGCTGTGGTATGGAATACCCCTTTGGCTAGTTTAAGTCAGGTGTCCTGGCTCTGCTTCCTCCCGTCTTTTTGTGCCCCTGCTCACTGGCAGAGCATGAGAAACTGAAAAGTCCTTGATCGGAGTAAGCACTACTGAGCAACAACTAGAACATTGGTGTGTTATCAGCACTGTTCTCAGACTAAAGCCCAAACACAGCACTGCACCAGCTGCTAGGAAGGAGAAAAATTGTTACAACTGAAACCAGGACACAGGGCAGAGCACCAGCCGTGCTCTACAGATTAACAGTCATATCTTGTTCCCAGATTTTCATAATACAAGTCTGCATCTGGAAGACATCCTTGAGCCGTTTGTTTGCCTGGTCATAGGTGGGGGGAAAGAGATTTCACAAGAGTTTACCAGATACAGGAGGAGAGAGTGCCACCCTTCTCCCCCTCTGTCCCCAGTCAAACTCATCCTAATCCTGTGCTGCCCGAAGAGTGGGGACTATTCAGTCTTCACTGCTTAACTAAAATCCTGACCTTGCTGAAGTTTTCCCACAATCTTCAGTAAGTAAAAAGGTTCTTATGCTCTGTTTTTGATGAAAGTAATTTCAGTTGCAAATCTGAGATTTGCTTATCCTATCTTTCAAAAAATTTCATAAATCTTCAGTAGGGTAACAGAAGGGGATGATCAGTCTTCAGAAAGAGAAAGGAGTGGCTTGCAAGATCAGAAAGATTTCAGGAGAAAGAGTTGATTTCTGACAGAAAAAGCAAAAAGATTTTGGGGGTTAGGGTCCCAAAGACACTTGGGGAAGGTGCAATTATTGGTAAATTTATTAACATGCAAATGTGCAAAGGAACTCATTGCTTTACAGTAATTTTAGGTATGTTCCATTTGAGAAATCAGAGTTGGACATCATTTTGGTCTTGTCAAGCCCCTATAATAGGAAGAATTAAAAATACATTTTCTGGAAGGGTGAGTGCAGTGTAATTTTGTAACATACCCTATAGATCTACATTACTGAAGGGGCCACTTTACTTGATGTTTTGATTGTGATGAAGCTCTTCAGGGCAGATTCGTCATCTCCATTTGGCCAATACTTCTATATTTATCGTGAGCTTCACAATATTTTGGTATTTTACTTATCAGCTACCAAACACAAGCCTATCAACAGTTATATTTCTCTACATGAGTCAAGAGGGAGAAAAAGTATTTCAACTAGAGGATAGTACTTTTACAAGAAAAACTTTCACAGACATTTAGTCTGAAAGCAATAAGCATATTTCTACATATCAGACAACTGTTCAGAATAGCTTTCCAATGGGAGTGGAAGGAAAGAAAGATCTAGCTTAGTCTGTACAGGATTGTAAAATCATCATAATCTGGAATAGGAGGATCTGAACATCTAAACAGGCTTTTGCTTCTAGGTCTGTGCTTTTAAGCACCAAGTAGAAACTGAAGTTTCATACTCAGAAAACAGACTATACTGCTCTGGCTTTAAGAAACTTGATATAGTGAAAGGTGTCCTAGGTTAGAACTAGATGATCTTTAAAGTCCCTTCAAACCCAAACCTGTCTATGATTTTATGATTCAGCAACAGGTTGCAAAATAGCACCTACGCTTAATATCTGATTTTGACTGAACAGTAAGAACCATCACATGCAGCTTATTCCAGTACTGTCTGTGAAGTCTGCTGTCATTTGAGTTACATTAATTTCTCATTCAGAAATGACCAATAATTGTTTTGAAAAATAGCAAGAAGTGGATAAAGGCAGTAACACAAGAACTGTAAAACCATGGAAGAGCACCATGGCAGGGAGGGAAGGGGTGAGTTAATATCCCTAAATGTCCTGCCAACAGGAACAATATAAATCAGTTTCTCTGGAAGCTGAAATAGGACAACATGAAGTCACTACAAACAGTACAACTGTGGACTCTCCAAGGGAGTAGTGTGAACTGGTGAAAGAAAATGTGCATTTCTCTACAAACAATTCATAAGTAGAGAACCTTTGCCTTTTTTTTTTTTTTTTTTTTATATAGTATGATTGTGTGCACAGAGAGACATAAACTCTGAGAATGTCCTGCTGCCTGGAGTATATTTTCTGACATCCTGAATTCCAGTTTATTTTTTCCCTCTGGACTATGGGCATCTTTTGAATACTCAGGAGGTAGGACAGCCTATGTCTCCCAACCTTCCTAATGCCAGTTTATCAAGAGCTGCCTACTGTGAGTTGTAACATATACTATCAACCTGAAGTTGCCCAATAACATTGATGATGCTTTCCATAAATGAATGCCAGGGAGCCTTCTATCACAGGTGTGTGATGGCTATCTACACAGCATCTTCCATACACATCTCCCTGTTACCATGCCCTCTCTTCTGACAGAGTATATCATAAAAGATTGGCAAAATCCCAGATCTTACAGTAGATTCAATAAGGTCTCTTTAGTTGCAGGATTACCATTGAAAGCAGCTAACGAGGAAGTCTGTTTTGTCTGATGGTAGATGTACCTGGCATTGAAGTCATTATCTATTTCCATCACTGACTTCAATGCCATCTCCCTTATATGTGCTTACCCGCACTGGTTCTGCTAGGAGTTCAAGTAAGATGCAACGGATTGTGTCTGGCACGGCACTGGATAGAGTAGTAAGTGTTCCAAGCCTGAACTGCACAGAGACCTCAACAATCCTAAACTTTCACCACCAAGAAGTTCATCCAGGGCTCCAAAGAAGAAAATGATTCTGCACTTCTCACCACTGGATGGTTTTGTTGAAGTTTTGGCATGCCAGCTGATTACCTAAACCTTTGAGGGCTTTTTGCCAAAACCCCAAAGAGAGAAAAATGGGAATAAAATAGGAATAAAATAGAAAAATAGGAATAAAATAGAATAATAATAGGTCTGTTGTCATTTTGTTGAGACAGTGCAATTTTGTGTTAGTGCTAAATAGCATGGGATTTAAATAATTTAGTACTCCTTTTGGTACTTTTTGGTTCATTAGACAGGTTCCCAGGCTCTGAGCTCTGGCCATTCCTGCTATGATAACTGTTGTTTTAAGAGAGATTAAACTCTTGTCAGGCTATGAGTGCTATCTTCTGTGTAGAGAGATCCAACAACCAGAGGAAAGAGTTAATCTTACACCTTCTTCCTACTAGAACTTTTTTCTTTTTAAATTAAAGTCCCTTGTAAGACAGCCAGCACTTTACACACAAATCTTTTTGCTGAATTTTTGCCTCATTCTGTTACAGGCTATAAATAAATCAGAACGTCACTTTTGCCCACTGATGGGATGATGGGATTTATATTTCTATGGCCCAATTCACGTCTAGACGGGGCAAATGATACTATTGGAGTGCACACCATCATTAATTGGGACTCAGCAACTGTAAACAACCATATTTTTTATTTTCATCAGGATTAGCACATGAACTAGCATTCTGTAATAAAATATTAGTACCCTAAGCAGAAGCCACATAATTTACTGAGATCGAGAAGGACAACAGTGATGTGGTAGCTTTTGTCTTCATAGGCATCTAAAGCTGTTTCACCTCAGTTCCAAGTATTTTGTCATCAGTGTCTCCAGGGCAAGGGAATAACTTTAATTATCTACTTCAAAGGGTCAGTATGAAGATTACAGGCAGCTGCACAGTATTTGGATGGTGCTAGGAAATAGAAGGTGGTATGCAAAAAGGTTTCTTTAGTCAGGTAAGTTTGCAACCATTAGGGTTATGTTTTCTCATAATTGCCATCTGGCTTTGGTGGTATCATACCTCATGAAACCAAGTACACATGGATATTCTGGAAAAAACAGAGTATGACCTTTTATTTAATCCTTCATTTCTCGTAAAGCTTTATTTTTACAGGAGCATTTTATAAGCTGGCTTTCTGTAGCTTCCTTTTTGTTTTTTGCATTATTGTTTAAATAGTTTATTAACAATGATTCCACTCCTACTTAAACAGTTCTAATAGGTTGATATATTAGTTTTTATAGACTAAAATTTGAGAAGAGTGATTAACAACCTGAAGAAGGGGGAAGGGAAGTTCTGCATTAAAAAGATTGGCAGTGCTTCAGCTAGAAGACTATGCTGTGACTGAAGCTATAGCCAAAAATAGAATTGGATTAACAGAAGAAAAGCAAGTAGCTAAAACTAAGGTCAAAGCAGAAACTGATGCTTTAGAATCATCTCATACACCAAAAGATAGGAAGAGATACTTAAGGAGTTTCCTATTATATACAAATGTAAAAGGGAAAATCAGTTCACACTCAACAGAACTGTGAAAGAAGACTCAAATAATAGAGATCAAGAACTAAACTTTATTATATGAGAAAAAAATGCAATAACCTTTTCTGGTTGCTTATACAGATTTTAACATGCATACTATTAGTCATAAAGAAAATAAGCTGTAAAAGACAGTTGTAATAATGCCAACATTTACAAAATCAAGGGAACAGTAAAAGTAAATTGTCTGAAATCTCATTCAGGTGGGGCAACATAGTGACCACTGAAGCTGCATAGCTTGTACTCTAATTACTCACCTAAAAGTGGGCTTAAGTAGATACAAGTTCTACCTGATGCCAATTATTACAGCTCCATTTACACTAATGAACTCCACCCCTTAGTTTGTGTGTGAGAGAAGCTAGTGCACACAGCTAAGAAGACTTTAAAAGAGGAGAAAGGAAGTGGAAGGTTATAGCTGTAGAGGTTTTGGTAGAATGAGTTATAGCATTTAGGAGGCTTGTTCTTTCTTTCAGCTTTGGCTTTCAGTCAGGTAAGGTGTTTTTAGGGTTTGAGGGGAGGGGAGGTTGTAGTTACTGAGATAATGTGTTTTGTTTTTTTTTTTATATGTTCACCTTTAGTGCTCTGAGGTAAATACTGACTATCCTTCATCTTTTGTTCATTTTTTACTGTGGAAAAGCTGAAAGCCTGTTTTCCTGATAGGAATTCTTATAGCAAGTAAAGGCAAAAAGTCTGCTTTTATTGTAATGGTTTTGTTCTTTTATCTATTATTAGATACTGCTTGGTAAAAAGTATAGCTAAAACTTAAACCTGAACAGGAAATAACTATAAATCTTTATCAGAATAATTTCTTCATGTTATTCTGTGTTCCTGTTGCTTTTGTCATGTACACTTAAACTGTGTGACTTGAGCACTGCAGTGGTGGTTCTCAACAGCTGCATGGCAGGGGTTATGTTAAAGATGAAAGGTGTACTTAATGTGAGAGACTCCTTCAAATTTATTTGGCTGCAAGAGGAGCTGTTATTTTAAGGATGAGCTCAATATTACATTAGTAACTGAATGGAAGGAATTTCTATCTATTGATTGCCTCTTCTATTCACAGTGAAATAAAACAGCTGTGCAACAATAATGTGGTAATAATATTTCTGAAGACCTTCAAACATGGTATAGCTAACTAAAGCTTACCTGCTGGGGACTTCTGCTCTTAGATGAACAAATATCGTCTGTAATAGTAGTGGAGGGAAGAGAAAGAAGGCTTTCAGAAAAAAAAATTGGTGTATGGAATTTGTTCACAGTAGTTATTTGAGAGAACTTGTTGCTTGCTTTCATCTTTAAAAAAAAAATAGAAAAAAAAGAAGAAAAGAAAAAGTGAAGCTTATACTGGGAGTGGGAATGACTGTTTCCCTTTCAAAAGGTGTCTCCTTCTCCTTCATGGAGGAATGAGAAACTTGAGCAACCTGCATCTAATCCTGGAAAACTCAGCATTGTCTGAAACTCTGTCCTGAACAGCTTAGAGCCACTTTTGGACTCAAACCATTCCCTGCATTGAATAGAAGGAAAGAGAACAGTGGTTGAAGTCTAGCTGTTAAGACTTTCTCAGGAATGAAACAGCTGTGCCTTGATGGATGCAGTGTCAGTGGAAATTGAGTCAGCTAGGTAGTGATGTTCAGCTTTCAGTGGTCATTGGTTGGTTTGGGCTTTTTTCCTTTCCTCTCCAGGGCTACTTTTTTAATGAAAAACTGCTCCAGTACTAACACATGAGTCAGAAGCATAATTTCCTTTAAATCCACAGCAGGCTATGTGACACTAGATAATTAAATATTGAAAGGGTCTGTGATTCTTGTCTTTGCTCATTCTGGTAGCAGCTCCAATAAAACTCTGCCCCTTGCAGATAGGTACTGGAATGGCTCAAAAGTGACAGACGGATACTGTACAAATATACTTAAGCCTCATCAGTGGTGGCATAGGTCAAGCTGAATCCTGATTGCCAAAACATTAAGTGTTTTCTATCCAATGACAAGCCTTGTGTGAACTGTAGCAGGAGACATGGATGGTCACAGCCCCAGCTGCTCCAGTCAGTGTAACTCTGCCTAAATCAAATTAATTGTCACCAGTCTGCAGCAGTTCAGGGTCTCATCTATAGGCTTCCCAGAAAAATCCGTAAAGCAAAAGGACGACAGATCTTTTGGAGATCAAGCCACTGATACTGTCTTTCTTTCCTATTTTCAAAGAAAGAGATACTTTTAAAACTCATCCTGTACAAGTGCTGCAGACAAGATAGCTGTTCCAGGAAGAACAACTAGTGTAAGAAGGTTGGAATTTTTCTAGTAGAAGTTCTTTATTGGGGTAAACATCTCTAGCTATACTTACAGTATGGGACTTCAGCATAACAGTAGTGGGTGGGTAAATAATACTTAACACTGCAGTATTAAAATAACTGGCAATTATAACTTTCATATAAAGTGCTTCAAAGGGAAAAGGAAGGATCCACATGATTTTCTAGCTCAATAAGCTTTCTTATCATCTGTGATCTGATCTTCTGACTGAGGCTGTAGAGATGAGACTGGCTGATACTGCAAAACCTCTTATCTGTCAGTAGAGCTCTCCTCCTGCAGGAGACAGGCAGAGGCGTGTGGTGGCAGCATTTATCTTGTCCTTGGTTAAACATAGAACTGCTGTTGAATTTTCTTGTTTGGAAGCCTGTTTATACATCTGTTACGCTAAAAATAAGCTTGTCCTATGCTGAAGGTTTTTAAGTTCATAAGTCTGTCCTGAGATTTGTGCAGATGTATGTCTTCATTAAGCTCCCTTAAATATTATGCGCTGTGTTCTGGATTTGGTTGTTCTTGGTGATACAGATCACTTATAAACAACAGGAGAGGTTCTGCACTAAATTATTCACCTGGTGCTCAAGGCTGGGAGTACAGGAACTGCTCTTCTGGGCCCAAAAATAAGAAACCTGAAATGCAGACACCCACTCCTCCAGCCCTGCTGTAACTCTTGAGGAGGTGGTGGTTTCAGTTTAGCCTCCAAGTCCTCTGGAAACTACCAGGTGGTGCTGAGGGCTGTTAATACAGAAGCATCTATGCTGGTGTGAGAATTAAGGTGCCTTGAAGGGAAGGAAATATGTTAGTGCCAGAAAATGAATCACTGAGGAATGTGTTACCTCTCTGCACGCCCTATCTGTGTTGTGATGGTGATGTAGGATAGCAGAGTCACTCTGCAATGTATCTGTTACTCTGAGAGCTCTGAAAATAGCCTGAGGCTTATTTCTTCTTCCTGCTGTTAATAGTCAACTCTATATAGTCAACAATACTCTGGTGTCCACTTAGCACTGAGGATGGCATTTCTTGTTTCACTGGATCAGATGTTTGATGGGTCTGCATGGGTGAAGCTCATGGCTCTGGGATTCTGTGCAGTTCTCCACATGCATGTGGAGTGTCGCACCATGTTGGGATTGCTGAACAGTAATTGGTGGTAAGGTGGAGGGCTAAATATTCTGTCTGATTAACAAGACAGTATTAATTTATTCCTGCATGATATCATCTTCAACATAGTAGATACTACATTAGAAAAATTAGTATAAGAGGTAAATAAGAACATGATAGCGTAATTTTATTAGTTATTATACCAGGCAGTTGCAAAGATCCTGTTTTCTGCAAGGCATTTTGCTGCTGCATGAGATAGCTGGAAGTATATTGTAATTAGTGAGAATGAATTGCTTGCCCATTTCCTCTCCTGAATGGTTCCATTAACAGTCTCACTAACAGTTGTAGTAAACCTTTAATAAATACAATAAGCCACATAACCCACACAAGCCTGTGTGGCTTGGTATATGCTGTGTTCTGTACCACACAGTCAGGTCTTCGATCTGATTTACTATTTCATTAACAACTTGGTATGACTTTTGTTTAAAAATATTGCCTCAGTGAGGAGAGTAGACTATAACTTCACAAGTAGCAGAGTAGTAAAGGTATAGTTGATTAATAATATGGTGTTCTTAGTTTAGCAATCAATCCTTAGAACTTGCAGTATGATGCTGGGGTACCATATTGGGTAGGATCACTGCCTTACAGAGGCATTTTGGTGCCTCGTGCAAGCAGTGAAAGTCCTTTGCATTGCAGACAGGATCTGCTCCATCCCCATTTAAAGGCAGAAATGTGTATTCAAGATGAGTACTTGGGATGCATAAGCTTGTACTGATTAATAGCTCCTTCACGTAAGAGTCAGGTTGAGGTAAAATTGGGCCTTTGCTTCAGCAGTAGCTGAGCCAAGTGAATGTGAGAAGGTTCTAGTCTTTTTACTTTGGGTCTTCTTACATGGGACATAGAGTCCAAGTGGAGACAAGTGGTTTAAATAAATGGCAGGAGGAAAGCTTGTGGCTGACTGCTTAATTGGCACCCCTCAGTCAGTGCTTGATGATCAAACAGTTCTTCCTGTTTATTTCTGGATCAGTCTTGGTAGTCTTTCTTCATCCCCTTGTAAAAGAAAGGATATGTAGCTTTGAAATCCTGGGGGTCAAGGAAAGATTTATGACTCTTGCTTGTCTACTTTGTAGTCTGATGTCTCTTTGAAAAGGCAGTCTCGACTGTCTTGTGTGGCATATTGGCATGCTCTGGGTATGCCCACATGATCATACATTAAACATATTTAAATATGTTTTCCTTAGGGTTGGTGTTCTGCTAATGTCTGCTAGAGCATGGACTGATGGGTTTTGTGATGTTACGTTGCTGTTTTGGGAAAATGTGAGGGTAAAAGATGAGAAGCCTGGGGGATTTTGTAGGGGTTATTTAGCAGTTACCCTCAAGAGTGCTGAGGAAGCCCCACTGTCTTTTGAAGCTGGTTCTGCCTTGTGCAGGCCCATTCCCTTACCATGCTCTAGCTCGGGTCAGTTTTTGAGATGTGGCTCTGTTCCAACTGTCAGTAGCACTATCAAGGAAACAGGGTTTGCTAAGACAGGGCTGGCTTACTGCTGGCTGAGCCCTTTCCAGTGACAGCAGTTGCAGTGGTGAGATGAAGACATGATGTTGAGCTTGTGCTTTTGCAGTAGCATCTGTCACAAAATGCAGAGGGACCTACATTGGTTTGATTGGCATTAGGGCTGCTGTCTGCTGTGTTTTGTCCTTAACTGTTAAAATTTCCCCAAAATAGTTATTGCCCATTGTTGTGGTTTAAGCCCAGCAGGCAACCCAGAACCACACAGCCACTTGTTCACTCCCCCCCTTCTTTCCCCTGCTCCCAGAGGGATGGGGAGGAGAATCAAAAGAATGTAACTCCCACGGGTTGAGATAAGAGCAGTCCAGTAACTAAGGCATAACACAAATCACTACTGCTGCCACCAATAATAATAATGATAAGAGAAATAACAAGGGAAGAGAATACAACCGCTCACCACCTGCCGACCGATACCCAGCCCGACTTGAGCAGTGATCTAGCCCAGTTTATATGCTGGGCATGATGTGCTGTGGTATGGAATACCTCTTTGGTTAGTTTGGGTCAGGTGTCCTGTCTCTGCTTCCTCCCGGCTTCCCCTCCTCCCTGGCAGAGCATGAGACTCAGAAAGTCCTTGGTCAGAGTAAACATTACTGAGTGACAACTAAAAACATCAGTGTTATCAGTATTATTCCCAGGCTGAAAGTCAAAAACACAGCACTGCGCCAGCTACTAAGGAGGAGAAAAATGACTGCTACTGCTGAACCCAGGACACTCATGTCTGATCAGGGCAAGGTATTCATCCTAGTGTTATGTAATAGCTTAGATGCTCTGAGGAAACAGTGCTTTTTCTAATGTGTGTTCTCCTTCTGCTGAGCTCTTTCACAGTGCCTGTGCAGATATAGGAACAAACAAGTTTCTGAACGAAGTGTTGTTTTCCCAGTGCTATTAAAGTTTAATATAGCAGTGGGCTTGTCTTTGTAATCTGATTGCTGTTGGCTGATGGAGGCTTCTCAACTCTGCTGGTTGTTCCTGTTGCTTTTAGCTGCAAGACCCTTGCCTCACGCTGTTAAGGGTAGGAGCAATTCTGTCCATGTATCTCCTGGCTGCTGCATAGTGCTGCCTAGTGAGCCAATGGCTGGTCTAAGCTGGCTTGGACAAATACAGTGTATTATTTGGAGCTTAGTTCATTAACCAAGTCTGAACACTGTGCTTTTAGTATTGCTAGTGATGTATCTTGGATGCTGTCTTTCATTTTCCCTTTCTGCTTGTAGTGGTTTAAGCCCAGGCTGTAAATCAGAACCACGCAGTCCACTTCCCCCCCCACCTTTCTTCCCTCCGCTCCTGGAGGGATGGGGAGGAGAATCAAAAGAATGCAGCTCCCACAGGTTGAGATAAGAACAGTTTAATAACTAAGGTATAACACAAATCACTACTGCTACCACCAATAATAATAATGATAAAGGAAATAACAAGGAAGAGAATACAACCGCTCACCAACCGGTACCTCACCCCCACCCTGCCTTGATCCCACCCTTCCGGGAACTCTCCATTCTACATCCTGGGCATGACGTGCTATGGTATGGAATACCTCTTTGGCTAGTTTGGGTCAGGTGTCCTGTCCCTGCTTCCTCCTGGCTTCTCCTCCTCCCTGGCAGAGCATGAGACTCACAAAGTCCTTGCTCAGGGTAAACATTCTGACCCACAACTGAAAACATCAGCTTTATCAGTATTATTCCCAGGTCGAAAGTCAAAACACAGCACTGCACCAGTAGAAAAAATGACTGCTACTGCTAAACCAGGACACTGCTGCCCCTTGATCAGTACTGAAGTTAGGGTGTTAATGCCCCACTTGGTTGGAGCCAGGTGTGCTGTGTAAATAATTGATAGGCCTTACATGTTTCAAACAAGTCTATCTAGAGAGGGTGATGGAAACTCTAAGTTGAATGATGGTAGAAGATACACAGTACTGGCTTTTCATCCAATGCAAGTCTGGTTTTTGTTAGAGCTGTTCTGGATCTGTTCTGTGGTTTGCTCTAGGGCAAAGCCAGCTTTGCCCTAGACATGGTCAGACAGGTTACCTGCAGAGCTATCCCTGCCTTACAGCCTGTTTGCTGGCTAATGATTCCTTCGATTTTTTTGAAACAACTGGTTTTGGAATATGATGAGGATTGCTCATAAAGGAGTTCCTATAGATCTACTAATCATTAGAGCTTCATTCATGAGAAGAGTCTCAAGGCTGCGTTAAACCTGTCTTGGGAGCCTGGAGGGAGAAGGATGTATTTGGTCTATGCTTACAATTATAGCACAGCGTCTTTGAATACTTAACTTCTCAGGCTGGCCAAAGACTCTAAGTTAGGCCATAGGTCTTTGTTAGGCAATAATTGGTAAGTGATGCAGTTTCCTTTTGGATTTGTGTATGTGTGGCCTTTAGTTTTGAAAGGCTTTCTTGTGCAGTGTGTCAGCTGGTAAATGAGTTCTCTTCTGGCCTCTTAGGAGGCAGCAATCTTGGGCATAGGCTAAAGTGCTACTGCCACAGGGAATGAGGAATGTGTTTCTTTGCTTTATCCTGTAACTCTAAGAAAATTTTGTTAAATGTTTTTTCCACTCTTCACAGCAATCCAGTTCTTGCCTCTAGAAATAAAAAAATAGCTAAATAAACTCTGTAGTGTTGTTAATCCTGGGTTAATAAAAGTGCAAATACATGCAAGAAGCTCTAGTGGCTTTAGGCTACTTAGACTAGAATTCTTTTAGCATGGTGAATACTTGACTTTGGTGTTTACTCAAGAGGATATTAAGAATAAAAAGATGGAAGAAAATGCCTGTTCTTTTTATTGATAGTATTTCATTGTTTACAAGTACTTCATCTTCTTTATCTACATCAATATTTTAGCTTTCTAAAGTAGAAGCCTTTTTAATGTGAAAGCAACTGCGTTGATTGACACTGAGACAAAAGCATTGATAACTGGATTGCAAGGGTTATCTATTAATAGTCATTCTTTAGCTTATGTTTTCATGGTTCAAAATAGTAAAACACAAGTAAAGTGTCAAGGTATTCACAAAAATTGAAAATGGCTCACTGTAGTTATTCAGTATTATCTGAAGATAATAGAAGTATTTAGCAGTTAATCCCTTATGTTAAAGTTGGGTCTCTGTATTGCTTATGTTAACTGGAGGGACATCCAGTTGGGATTAAGGTGAATGAGGAGCTGGCTGTCCTGCTAGTGAGATCTAAGACCCGATTTGATCCCTTCTGCAGCTCCTAGCCACCTCAGAGTGTTTGTAAATCAGTATTTGAAGAAATGTTTCCGGTGGTCCTGGATGTCTTTGTATTTCTAGTAATACATAATATTTCTAGCTGTATTTCTAGTATACGTAGGAGGGGTGATCTTGCTGTAGAAAAGCAGGTTTGGAGGTGCAACTAGCTCCTGTGTTTTGTCATGTCATTTATGTTGGTAGTGCTCCAGAAGTGGATGTGTTTACAGTGAGAATAGATGTGATGCTGCATCTCTGACATTTCTATACTGGAAGACTGCTCTGGAGTACCTGGATAACAGAAGTTCATTCGGTGGTAACTGTTGATGTTTGCCTCTTAACTTTTTCCAGTATATGAATATAGTGATCTTATTCCTTTTCATCTTTTCCATAAGGATGAAATTGATGGTTTGTGCTTTATTTTTGACTGTGATTGCTTGATGAATAATTCTGGGGAAGAAAGCACTTTGTCAGTGTCAGAGGCACTTGCTGTTGGTAACACCTATATAACCTAGGAAGAAATACAGCTTTATGGAAAGCTTATTCTCTCTTGCTTTGCATGCCAAATGTCTTAGAAAATGCATTTTTTTAAGATAATATCTGTTCTTCAGTATGTGTAGATGGGACAGTGTTTAAAGCTGTACCGTAAGAAGCTTTGAAGGAAATGCACTTACGTAGTGAGTGTTAAGCAAGCAACACAAATTTGGTGTTAGGGGGGCAACAAGATTCTTATCTTCAGAGTTTGCTTTATTTTATAGTGTACTTTTGTTTAACTGGTGGAGTAGTTGTGGAAAATCATACTTGAACAAGATGCTTTTTCAGGCAAATTGTGGGGGCTTCAGGCCACAGCACTGTCTTTGTGGGACCTTGATCACATTGATGCCCGAAGTAAAATTCTTGATGATTAATATTTCGGTACCTTGCTGAGTTTCTAACAACAGATGTCAACAACTTGGAGAACTAAATTCTTGAAACTGGAAAACTTCTTCAATCTGCAGTATTCTTAATTTGAAACTTACTGGTTGGTGGGGCAAAAGTGGTATGTAAAGAGAGAGGCTTCATTGTGGCTCTAAAAGTTTAGCTGGTTTTGCCCAGCAAAGAGAACAGGAGCTGGCTTCCATTGTGCCTGGCTTTTTAAGACCCTTTATGTTTCTGAAGTTGTGTTACTGTGTTTTGTGACAGCCTTGAATACAAAACTAGTTCACAGGCATCATTCTCCTACAGAATGCAGCTGCAAAGGTTGCAAGGGAGCAGAAAAGATGACTTCCAGTCAGGTCTGCTGTAAGACAGATCTGAAACAAAGATTACTAGCAAGTGTGACCAAGTACCTTCATGGTAGTTGAGGGATGCCTCACAAAACAGGAGGAAGCTCAACCTGGGTGTCTTTTAGGGCTTCCTCTTTGTGTTGGAAAAAATGCTTGCAATTAAATTTCTTCCCAACACCTTTTGGAGAGGAAAAAAAAAAGCAGTATTTGAAGTAATCTTTGCAGAGAATGGGAATATAGGAAGGCTGCCTTTAGAGGGTTACTGTACTGTAATCAATCTCACATTTAGTGGTTTTAATGTGTTTAA
Organism: Psittacula echo; assembly: GCF_963264785.1. Classification (NCBI taxonomy): domain Eukaryota; kingdom Metazoa; phylum Chordata; class Aves; order Psittaciformes; family Psittacidae; genus Psittacula; species Psittacula echo. The sequence continues at coordinate 107,538,772 of NC_137736.1, forward strand.
ATGAAAATAATAGTTGTATGTAGATCTTATGGCAATATAGCCTTTGCACAATTATGGAATGAATTGTTACTTATACATTTTCCCATTAAAATTCCATAAATGTGGATGGAGTGATTCATCACTAGAGACCTTTATCTTACTCAAATAACATTATAGCACAGCACAGGCTGGAAATTGATTTTTCTTTTTTTTTTTTTTTTTTCTTGTTTGTATTGCATGTGTTTGTATGCATGGGCCTACTGTTTCCTGACTGAAGCATGCCATCAGCAGTTTGGAGATGATCTGGTGAACATTAACTGAAAATTCTCCTACTAGGTTATCAGGGTTACATCATGGTTTCCCTAGCTGCTGAGCTGCTCTGAGACTGAAGTCGTTTTCCACTCTATGGTAGAGAACATGAATCTTTGATTATACAAGCTAGGGAAATATATTTAAAAGAGATCCTACAGTTACTGCTTCATTATTAACAAATGCCTATTAGACAAGTTGTCTTACTAATCCTGCAGGCAGTTCTGTGCACATAGAATCATAGAATAGTGAGGGTTGGAAAGGACTTTGAGATCATCTAGTTCCAACCCCCCTGCCATGGGCAGGGACATCCCACACTAAACCATGTCACCCAAGGCCTCATCCAGCCTGGCCTTGAACACTGCCAAGGATGGAGCATTCACAGCTTCCCTGGGCAACCCATTCCAGTGCCTCACCACCCTCTCAGTAAAGAATTTCTTCCTTATATCCAATCTAAACTTCCCCTGTTTAAGTTTGAACGCGTTACCCCTTGTCCTGTCACTACAGTCCCTGATGAATAGTCCCTGCCCAGCATCCTTGTAGGCCCCCTTCAGATAGTGGAAGGCTGCTATGCGGTCTCCACGCAGCCTTCTCTTCTCCAGGCTGAACAGCCCCAACTTTCTCAGCCCGTCTTCATACGGGAGGTGCTCCAGCCCCCTGATCATCCTCGTGGCCCTCCTCTGGACTTGTTCCAACAGTTCCATGTCCTTTTTATGTTGAGGACACCAGAACTGCACACAATACTCCAAGTGAGGTCTCAGGAGAGCAGAGTAGAGGGGCAGGATCACCTCCTTTGACCTGCTGGTCACGCTGCTTTTGATGCAGCCCAGGATACGGTTGGCTTTCTGGGCTGCGAGCGCACACTGAAGCCGGCTCATGTTCATTTTTTCTTCGACCAACACCCCCAAGTCCTTCTCTGCAGGGCTGCTCTGAATCTCTTCTCTGCCCAACCTGTAGCTGTGCCCGGGATTGCTCCGACCCCGGTGTAGGAGCTTGCAGTTGGCATGGTTAAACTTCATCAGGTTGGCATCAGCCCACCTCACAAGGGTGTCGAGGTCCCTCTGGATGGCATCCCTTCCCTCCAGCGTATCAACCGAACCACACAGCTTGGTGTCATCAACAAACTTGCTGAGGGCGCACTCAATCCCACTGTCCATGTCACCGACAAAGATGCTGAACAAGACAAGTCCCAACACCGATCCCTGAGGGACACCACTCGTTACTGGTCTCCAGCCGGACATCGAGCCATTGACCACAACTCTTTGTGTGCGGCCATCCAGCCAGTTCTTTATCCACCGAGTGGTCCACCCATCAAACTGATGTCTCTCCAATTTAGAGACAAGGATGTCATGTGGGACAGTGTCGAACGCTTTGCACAGGTCCAGGTAGATGATGTCAACTGCTCTGTCCCTGTCTATCAGTTCTGTAGCCCCATCATAGAAAGCCACTAAATTGGTCAGGCAGGATTTCTCCTTAGTGAAGCCATGCTGGCTGTCACCAACCACCTCCTTGTTTTTCATGTGCCTTAGCATGCCTTCCAGGAGAATCTGCTCCAAGATTTTGCCAGGCACAGAGGTGAGACTGACTGCTCTGTAATTCCCCGGGTCATCCATTTTCCCCTTCTTGAAAATGGGGGTTATATTTCCCTTTTTGCAGCTGTCGAGAACTTCACCTGACTGCCATGATTTTTCAAATATGATGGCCAGTGTCTTAGCAACTTCATTCGCCAGCTCCTTCAGGACCCGTGAATGGATTTCGTCAGGTCCCATGGACTTGTGTACATTTAGGTTCTTAAGATGGTCTCGAACCAGATCCTCTCCTACAGTGGGCCTGGGGTCTTCATTCTTACAGTCTCTGCGTCTGCCTTCCAAGACTTGGGTGGTGTGGTCAGAGCATTTGCCAGTGAAGACTGAGGCAAAGAAGTCATTAAGAACCTCAGCCTTCTCCAAATCCTGGGTAGCCAGTTCTCCCGATATCTTCTGGCGGGGGCTCACATTGTCCCTAGTCTGTCTTTTATTCACTGCGTACCTATAGAATCCCTTCCTGCTATCCTTAACATCCCTAGCCAAGTTCAATTCTAACTGGGCCTTAGCTTTTCTAACCTGGTCCTTAGCTTCCTGGACAACATCCCTGTGTTCTTCCCAGGCTGCCTGTCCTTGCTTCCACCTCCTATAAGCCTCTTTTTTCCTTTTAATTTTCCTGAGCAACTCCTTATCCATCCAAGGAGGTCTCCTGGCCCTCTTGCTGCACTTCCTTCTAGTTGGGATGCAACACTGCTGAGCTTGGAGCAGGTGATCCTTGAATAACAACCGACAGTCTTGGGCCCCCCTGCCCTCTAGGGCTGTATCCCATGGAGCCTTACTAAGCAGGTTCCTGAAGAGGCCAAAGTCTGCTCTCTTGAAGTCCAGGGCAGTGAGCTTGCTGCCCACTCTTCTCACTGTCTTGAGGATCTCGAATTCCACCATCTCGTGGTCACTGCATCCAAGGCTGCCCTGGAGCGTCACATTTCCAACCAGCCCTTCCCTGTTGGTGAGCACGAGGTCAAGCATGGCACCTCTCCTTGTCGGCTCCTCTATTACTTGCAGAAGGAAGTTGTCTTCCACACAATCGAGGAACCTCCTGGATTGCTTGTGCCGGGCCGTACCTTCACTCCAACAGATGTCAGGGTGGTTGAAGCCCTCATGAGAACAAGGGCCTTGAGAACAACAGTCTTGAAATTATTTAAATGCAAGTTTTTGACTTGGTGCTTAAGCATTTGTCATATTTTTGTTGTGAAGTACTAAGAATCCGAATTGTTATTTAACAACACAACTTACGTTTAAATATGTCAGAATGGTTGGTTTTGGAAGAGATGTCTGTAGATCACCTAGTCTAACTCACCTGATAAAGTAGGTGTACCTAGAGCAGGTTGCACAGGATCACATCCAGGTGGGTTTCAATATCTCTAGACAAAGAGACTCCACAATCTTTTTCAGTGCTCTTGTCATTGTCAAAGTGTTTTCTCATTCTGATGGAACTTCCTGTGTTTCAGTTTGCCTGTTGCCCCTTATCCTGTTGCTGGGCACCACTGGAAAGAGTCTGGATCCATCCTCTTGACACCCTCCCTTAAGACACTTGTATGCATTGATAAGATCCCCTCTGTGATCTCTTCTCCAGGGAAGCATAGAATCATAGAATAGTTAGGGTTCGAAAGGACCTCGAGATCATCCAGTTCCAACTCTCCTGCCATGGGAAGGGACACTCCACACTAAACCATGTCACCCAAGGCCTCATCCAGCCTGGCCTTGAACACTGCCAAGGATGGAGCATTCACAGCTTCCCTGGGCAACCCATTCCAGTGCCTCACCACCCTCTCAGTAAAGAATTTCTTCCTTATATCCAATCTAAACTTCCCCTGTTTAAGTTTGAACGCGTTACCCCTTGTCCTGTCACTACAGTCCCTGATGAATAGTCCCTGCCCAGCATCCTTGTAGGCCCCCTTCAGATAGTGGAAGGCTGCTCTGAGGTCTCCACGCAGCCTTCTCTTCTCCAGGCTGAACAGCCCCAACTTTCTCAGCCTGTCTCCATACGGGAGGTGCTCCAGTCCCCTGATCATCCTCGTGGCCCTCCTCTGGACCTGTTCCAACAGTTCTGTGTCCTTTTTATGTTGAGGACACCAGAACTGCACACAATACTCCAAGTGAGGTCTCAGGAGAGCAGAGTAGAGGGGCAGGATCACCTCCTTTGACCTGCTGGTTACACTGCTTTTGATGCAGCCCAGGATACGGTTGGCTTTCTGGGCTGCGAGCGCACACTGAAGCTGGCTCATGTTCATTTTTTCATCTACCAACACCCCCAAGTCCTTCTCTGCAGGGCTGCTCTGAATCTCTTCTCTGCCCAACCTGTAGCTGTGCCTGGGATTGCTCCGACCCCGGTGTAGGAGCTTGCAGTTGGCATGGTTAAACTTCATCAGGTTGGCATCAGCCCACCTCACAAGCGTGTCGAGGTCCCTCTGGATGGCATCCCTTCCCTCCAGCGTATCAACCGAACCACACAGCTTGGTGTCATCGGCAAACTTGCTGAGGGCACACTCAATCCCACTGTCCATGTCACCGACAAAGATGTTGAACAAGACCGGTCCCAACACCGATCCCTGAGGGACACCACTCGTTACAGGTGTCCAGCCGGACATCGAGCCATTGACCACAACTCTTTGTGTGCGGCCATCCAGCCAGTTCTTTATCCACCGAGTGGTCCACCCATCAAATTGATGTCTCTCCAATTTAGAGACAAGGATGTCATGTGGGACAGTGTCAAAGGCTTTGCACAAGTCCAGATATATGACGTCAACAAGAGTTAATTTATTTTCAAGTCTGCTATTATGCTAGAATAAACATTGGCCCTGAAATGAGTTGTACTTTGAGAGTTATCACTAAACTTGATGCAAAAACATCTATTGCATCAGGGCTGAACTTTTCCAGCATCAAAGCAACTTGCAAGTACTTCCAGTGTTCATGATACTTGTAATCAGCCTTATGTTGAGCCTCCAGCTTCCTTAAAGGCAGCATGTGGGGAGATGAACCTGCAGTGCAGAACAGTCAAGCTGTGATTGCAGGCAATCCTGAATATATGACATGTTTACTATAAAGGGCCAGGGGTGAGAAGGTAACTTTTTAAAAGAACAGAATCAAGCCTCAAACCCAAGACTTTAAACATCATAATGCCTGAAAAAAGGTTTTGTAATGCTTTCATATGTGGCTCGCTTTTGTCAGTGCCTGGAGCTGCTGGCACTGAGTTGCTGATACTCAGTATTATGCGTGGAAGGATTTCTAATAATAAAAAGCAGTACTGATACAAGGCAGCACACACTGATGTAAATATACCAACAGTACTGGCCTAAAATGCCTCCTACTGGTTCTTGAGTATACTGTGATCATAGCTGATGTACTTTCTGCTTGCTGTGAGAAGAACTCACAGGGATCTGCACAAGACATTGAAGGATAGAAGGAGCATTAAGGACAAACAAGCTTGGAGAGAATTTGAGCTGGATCACTTTGCTTAGTGAGAAGCACTGTTCAATTTGGGTGCAGGGACATGGTTTTATATTGTACTGTTATTCCATGTGTCTATTCCAACAATTTTGGAATAGTCACAAATCCTGTAGGTTAATGCTAAGTATATGTTGAGAAATGCTTATGATTTATTGATGTTTTTCTAAATGCATAGCAACTTCATACTTGGCTTCAAGACAACAAAATAAAACTAGTCAATATAGGAAATGTCATGGTAGCATGGTTATGTCAGTCTCTGTATCCTCTCTACTGAATATACTTGTCATGTATATTGCATCTGTCAAAGAAAAAAAGCCATGTGTGAAAACTTGAGGTTATAGTACTGTCCTGGGTTCAGCAGCAGCAGTCAGTTTTTCTCCTTCTTAGTAGCTGGTGCAGTGCTGTGGTTTTGACTTTCGACCTGGGAATAACACTGATAACACCAATGTTTTCAGTTGCTGCTCAGTAATGTTTACCCTGACCAAGGACTTTGTGAGTCTCATGCTCTGCCAGGGAGGAGGAGAAGCCGGGAGGAAGCAGGGACAGGACACCTGACCCAAACTAACCAAAGAGGTATTCCATACCACAGCACGTCATGCCCAGGGTAGAACTGAGAGTTCCCGGAAGGGCTGGAACGCTGCTGGGTGGGGGGTGAGGTATTGGTATCGGTCTGTGAGTGGTGAGGTACCGGTCGGTGAGCGGTTGTATTCTCTTCCTTGTTATTTCTTTTATCATTATTATTATTGTTGGTAGCAGTAGTGATTTGTGTTATACCTTAGTTATTAAACTGTTCTTATCTCAACCCGTGGGAGTTGCATTCTTTTGATTCTCCTCCCCGTCCCTCCAGGAGTGGGGGGAAGAAAGGTGGGGGGGGGGGAGTAGACTGCGTGGTTCTAATTTACGGCCTGGGCTTAAACCACGACAAGTATTAATGCAATGTGTTTACATGAGCCTTCTTGCTTTGAAAAGCAATAGCAGTACAAAATTGAGAGGGATATGATCCTACTATAATCCTATCTTTTGAGTTAAGTGCTCTTTATAGGAGACTTGCGACCCAAATCCATAGCTTGGCCTTACTCATGCAGAGATGGACTTGTCTGGTACTAAGTTTGGAAAGATCTGAGGGAGGCTTTGTTAGGGAGCATGCAATACAAATCTTCCCACTAAATTCTGTAATACAAGTCTTCCCACTAAGTTCTGTGGCTGACTTGTGTTGTGCTTTCATGTAGAATGGTGGTAGGCAGATGTCACCAAGAGCATACATTTAGCAATGTCTGAGACTTTAAAATGAGATAGGTTCAGAGGTGACCATGGTGAGGTTGCAGAGTGCAAAAGGGAGCCCAGGACAGAGAGCAGCCAGCACCCTGCCTGGCCCATTCTTGGCCTGGCTACTCTGGTGCTATTGGCATACTCACTTCTAGATGTGGTAACGGTTGGCTTGCAATTTGCTGTCAGATCTCACTGGTTTGGAGAATGTGAGATTATCTTCATTCAAGATAAGTTATTCAGATGCCCCAAAATTGGGAACTGCTAATCTAGGCTGGTCTAGTCAGCTGGTGTGCTCTTATAATTTTTAGTAAGAAAATTGGAGTATAGCTATGTAGAGAGGACAAACAGATACAGTACTGTCTGCTCATGGGTTTGTCTGTGTAGGGAATAGATAATGTTCTCAAACAATGTTCTCGGATGTTTTCCTCATGCATTATGCAATGTGCTTCCCTAATGAAAGCTGGATAAGAGCAGCTAAAATTCTGAGTTACCTTCCTCTCTTGAGGAAAAAGCACTTACTTGTAGCTAGTGGTGTCTTGCATGGTTTCCTGTCACTGTTGTGCCCATAAATATTTGATACCCTTTGTATGATTATCTCTCACCACCTTTAGTTGTGCCAGTTGCCAGGTGGTGTTCTGACTCTCTGTTCCAGCTTTCTGATGATGGCAAAAGATGGGCTTGATACACTGCTCCCATCTGGAGCCTTGCTTTACACAGATACAAACAGAACTGAACTCTGAAGGTCATGGTGTGATGTTAGTGTGCTGGTAGCTTCAGAAAGACTGAACTGACCAAGTTGCAGTTGGTGGTTAAGAGCCAGTGGTGGTTCTTGCCTTCTTTCTGTACTGATGTGGTCTGGCTTTCTCAAAGCACGCACCTGTCCTGGCATAACTGTACTCAACACTAAAAATAGCTGATGCATTGCTTTTGGCCACAGGGAAATGTGCTGTGGATCTGATACTTCATTGGGATGGTAACCTCAGATATAGTCCAAAAACCCCAAATCCTTTTCTCCTCCTATGGCTATTTCCTGAGGCTTTAAGCACACTGCTGATGTTTTCCATCCCCCATCCAAAAAGCAAGTGAATAATCTGGAGAGGTACAGATTTGCAAGGAGGCAGATTGCCAGGGAGGAAGAACCCTGAGAAGCTGGGTTAAGGGGGTATAAGTAGATCTGACTCATACTAATGGGGTTGTTACAGGTGAAAAGGGAAATAAAAACTACTCTTTCCTTTCTTAAAGGAAAGAGATTTTTTTTTTATTAGCTGAAATGATAGCTGAATTATTTTTAATGTTTGTGTTTGAGAGCAAAAATACTTTGCCATTAAGCCTGCTGAAGGGCAGGGAAAAGTACGTTTAAAAAATGATTCTTTGTCCCTGCTAAGATGAACGGCTCTCATGACCCATACCACCACAGACAGCATCTCCAGGAGGAACAGAACTTGAGTTCTACTGCTTCTTTCTATTAGGGTTTCACTTGAGAAATTCTTCTTTGAAAGCTGTTATGTGGGGGTCAAAGTCCAGGAACTGGACAGGTCATTGTTTCAAGTGCTGAAATACAGGATGAGGCTGAATTCCCCTCCTTTTGTCTGAATGTATTAAAGTGTTCCAGTGAGAGCCATAGCTGTCTTTTTGTGTATGGGTGTACACAGGCACCTACTGCACACTTTCCTCCTGTGAATCCAATGCAGAGCAGTTTGAAAGTGCAAACCTGTATTTCACAGATTCCATGGAGATCACTTTACTCAGCTTTGAGACCTGCTAATGCTGTAGAGATCTTTGAAGGACTACTGCTGTTTTCATCTTCATGCAGCCAGTGCAAGGAGGAATGAACATCATGCCTCTCTGCCGTCGCTGGAAGAGATGCTTCTCTCTAGGTAACCGTAAAATGGGCAGCTGATTTTGTTGTGTATTATACTGAACTATGGGTGGACAGAATGAAGAACAGCTTTGGGAATGCTTTAGAACAAAAGGTCAATATGTATGCAGTAAATCTTTCTAATCTAATGCTGGCTAAAAGCCAGCGTTACAGGCCTCTGGGCTTTCAGTAAAATACAGATAGCTTTACATCATGAGCATATAAATGGGAAAACATTAATTATTCTTGTGTAAATTGTTCTCTTTGAAGTCAAGATCAACTGTGCTTGCAGTTGATATGCTTAAAGCTGTTAGTAAATTGTTATAGGAACAGATGCATTACAGAAATGAAAGATAACCCACTTGTGTGCCAGAATGCTAATAGAATTATGATGTGCCAAAGGTAGTTTTAGCTTCAACCAATATTAATACAGGAAAACAAGCCTCAAAGGTGGGAGGAGAGAAGGCTGTAACTGATCTCTTCTAAGGCTTAGCTGTGACTGTCAGTTTGGCTAAGGAGATTTCTGATGGCTGGTTTTGAAATACTCTGTTAATCACCTAACAGATCCACTGTGCTTGATACTTATGTACATGGCCCACAAATGGGATTACTAGTCATGGTTATCCAAGGTGTATCTGACAAAAGGGCTAGAATTTGAGGATCTTCCTTGAGCAGTGGGATTATTCAGGGGAGAGATGTATTTTTTGTCTTCTTTGAAGTATCACAGTATCACAGTATGTTAGAGATTGGAAGGGACCTCAAAAGATCATCTAGTCCAATCCCCCTGCCAGAGCAGGAACACCTAAATAAGGTTACATAGGAATGTGTCCAGGCGGCTTTTGAATGTCTCCAGAGAAGGAGACTCCACAACCTCCCTGGGCAGCCTGTTCCAGTGTTCTGTCACCCTCACTGAGAAGAAGTTTCTTCTCAAGTTTAAGTGGAACCTCTTGTGTTCCAGTTTATACCCATTACCCCTTGTCCTATCATTGTTTGCCAGTGAGAAGAGCCTGGCTCCATCCTCATGACACTCCCCCTTATATATTTATATACACTAATAAATAAGTATAAGAATCCAGTTTAGCTGTGACTTCTGCCACCTCATGTTCACTTTTTTAAGCTGCTTTAACAACCAGATCTTTGATAAATTCCAAGAACTGCAAATAATGAAGCTGGGGAGAGAATAGAATTGCCATTCTGCATTGTCAAATACAATAGTTTGTGTTAAATTAAGGGTTTTTTGGCTGGTTTTTCTTTTTCTTTTGAATATGAAGATTTCTTGAGCTGGAAAATCAAAAGGAACTTAGTGAAGTTGTCCTTGTCTCAGAGGCTGAAAGTGCATGCAGAATGGACACAGTACATGTTTTCATGTGTATGCACAGTGGAATCTGCATTTGCACTGTCGCTTTGTATATAAAATGCTTTGAAGGTTATGTTAAATAAGGAGCTGTAAATCCAGTGTCCTTCAGACTGTGTCAAATGCTGGAGATTTGTACAGAACTTCCCAACGTGTGCAAATGTGTTTTGAGCTTGACATGGCAGTTAGGCCATGCTAATCCAGGAGGTTAAAAAGTGAAGAGCAGTGACACATTGACATGACAAGTAGGTGAACAGAAACATAGTTCTCCAAAGCCTCAAAACTGTGTACCCCCGAACAGGGAACACTAGTGTTTGGTATATCAAGTTCTTACAGAACCAGTGACTCCATTACTTCCTTCACAGCTGTCTCATTGCTGCTTTTTAAGGAGCTCATTAAAGTTGTGTGGTGTTAGTTGGAAGAAATTGATGACTAATTTCTTATAGGATATTTTGGTGCATTTGTAGTATTGATGAAAACATGGAACTCTTAGGTAGCTTTCAAAGTTGAATGTGGGTTTGAGAAATGTCAGTTGTTAGAACCAGCTCTTAGAAAACCTATTGCACATCAAGTGTTTGGGTTTTGACTTTAGGGGTTTCAGGTACAGCTCAAGAGGTTCCTTGGGCTTGCTGAAGCTGCAGTGCTTCTTGCCTATTTAAAATTCTGGTGTTGAACAGCAGCTGCTGAAGCCGAGTATTCAACTTTGTCAGGCTATTAGATCTAATTTATCTGCTGCCTGAAATGTATTTTTTCAGGCCCCAGATGTATCATCGATTCTCATAAATCAGACACAATGTTGTATACCAGGAAAAAAAAACTCCTCGAAGTTGAGGTTATGGTGACAAGCTGCTAGCAAATAAACAAGTGAGTCTGGAGAACAACTAAGGAAAGAGTGGAAGAGGAGTGAAGCTTCTAGAAATGCCACTTTTGTCCAATGCAGAATGGGAAATTAAAAACAAGAATAAAACACTTGTTCTAACTACTATGAGTTACTAGTACCCCTAATGGTTCTGCTAAGTTAGTCTTGAAGCTGGGGCAGGGGAAGAAGGGGCTGACTTCTGTTTGCTTACTAGTTATAGGTTCAGCCTTGGAATTTAGCTGACAGTTGTGGCTATGGAGCATGAGGCAGAATAAGAATAGATTATATTTGTCTCATGCAATCTTATTAGCTCAGCAGTATCTGCAGAAGCTGCTTGTTTTTGACATTAGAGTGAGCAGGTACAAAATGACTTGGGAGATGAAGAAGAGCTATTTTAGGCAAAGTGCTGTTCCTCTTGTGGTCTCGCAAAAACTTCATTTGAGGATTGTTAGAGGGAATGAAACATGAGGCCTTTATCTTGCTGTTCAAAGAAGCAAAAAGTACACTAAGGAGACCTTAACTTGGGCCGCAGGCAACCTTAGGCACCTTTGCGCTCTCATACCCAAGTATTCTACCAACTCATTTTTGCTTTGAATATGTGAGTATCTGCTATTCATTCAAAGGGAAGCAAATTTTATTGGGTGGACCTACTTCTTATCACTTCCCTCTGAGTACTGTCTCTGGAAATACACAGTATTTGTGCATGATCATGCATCTAAATCTTTTTTTGTATATACAGGTTTTGCTAATCTGTGTACTCCTGCAGTAGCATAACCCTGGATGCTGCTTTTCAGTTCTCTGAAGTGTCTCTAGTGTTCTGCTAAGGATCTGTTTTGTTCATTGGTGACAGCATTTAGCTGCTTCAGCCAAATGAATTTGGGCATCTGCATCAAAATCCAGGCTCCAGCTGTCTCTGCTTGCAGCATGCAATTCCATTCACAATTTGATAAAGGCTGTTCTTTATAACAGGCTGTGTTCTGTGCCTTGAACTTGCTGGAGTTACAAACTTTCTAGTTTGTAATGTAAGATTATTCAGAGATCTTTTTCAGTGTCACCAAATGTAGCTTAAATTGGTGATAAACAAAGAAGTGACTTCACAAAGCATGTGCTATTCTTGTTCAGCCTTACATTAACAAGTCCAGGCAAATGGAATTCTTGTTCTGTCTGTGATCTCAACAGTTTCTTTTGTATCAACTAATGCTGCAAGAAGTCTTACACAAATGTGTGTGGCTCTAGTCACCTACTGTGAGAGCTGCTGATGTTGTATATCTGTTAACTCCTGATCTACCTATACTCAGAGTACCTCTGCAGCTATACTGCAGTTCTTCTGTAGCTACATCTCCTTGGCAAATCAGTCCTCCTTGGGTTGACCAGTGTATCAGAGTAGTTTGGGTTGGAAGGGACCTTCAAAGGTCTGGTCCCTGCAATGAGCAGGGAATATCCAAGCTTTTCTTCTTGCTGAGCTGAGCTCCCATTTTATAGTAGCACTTTTTGCTCTGATCCCTGAAGTACGCTGGTAGGTGTTAGTACTGTATGATTTTTAACATATATGCTCCTGAGAAGTGGATTAATGCATCTCCAAGATTGACACGTGTGAGCTGCATGTAGCTCTCCAGTCTTCAAAGTAAGCAATCCCAAACTAGTGGCCATATGGCAGCTTCTGTTGCAGAACAGTTCACGCCTTACTCTTACAGGCAGCTACTCTTGAGTTTTAAGCAACTTCTGAAGTGTATCACATTGGTTAACTTTTCTACCCAACAGTACCCTTCTTCATCTTGTTAATTTTGATAATCCACACATATTGCATAGCTACGAAGAGAAAAGGAGTGAAGTTAGACCTGTGTCTGTTTAATTTCCTTTGCAGTGTCTGGGTTAGCTTGATTGATGACAACTTCCTCCTTGCATCTTGGAATTCAGAAAATAATCTTCCTTTGCTCAGTCCTCTCTTGTCATGCTTCTGAAACTTTATTTACTCTTAATATCCTTTTGGGGGCTACTGTCTTCATCCAAGTCTCAATTTCTTGGTCTGTATCTAGCACAGGAAAAAAATCCCTATCTTCAAATCTGACTTTCTGCTGTGTGTAAAATTGCTTTTCTTCATTGCTGTGCATCTGTAAAACATCTGATACAAAGGTATGGATGGTTTATTTTGTGTTGACTTAAACACAGGAGTTAGCTGAGAGCTGTAAGTCCCACTGTCCCAAATTTGACTTGAGATTTCTATAGAACAGTCCTACTACAAGTTGCTTGACCTGAACACAAGTTTGGTTTTCTTTCCCACTATATCTTTAGATGTTAACAGACATAAATTCAGGTTCACTTTTAAGAACACGATCTTGTGGGAGAGCTTTAATCTGATATTTTGCTCACTGAGTATCCTGGTAGTTAGGCTGGAACATGTAACGGCTTAAAGGTAAAAATAACAAAACCAAATCACAGGCATTGGGAGAATGTACCTACCAGTTATATTGACAGAGCTGAGTTCATGTCCAACTTTTCTGATTTATATTGTCTTTAGCCTGTAAGAAAAACAGTGCTTTGCCTGGGACTGCATATAATGCTGCTTGTGTGTCTTCCTGCACAAGCTGATAACTGGAGGGACTTGATCTGAGTAGTGTCCCAATTCCTGAAATGCTTATGTGGATAGCTAATGGTACTACTTTGTTGTCCACTTCATTAGTGTTGCATGGTGGCAAGATTTTCATCCTATTGGTGTAAAAAGGCCTGTTGCAAAGTTTCTAATGCCTGGAATCATGGTGATGAGATGGAGGGATAGCTCTTGCTTCCAACATCACAAGCATTTCCTGCAACCTATGAAGGCTTTGTACATGTGTCCTCTCAGGTATTGTGTATGTTGTAGCTAGCAACTATCTTCTGTCACTGGAGTTTGTCATGGCCTCCTTGTTATCCCAGACTGAAGCATTGAATATTAATATTCTGGTCTAAAAAGGCTTTAACTGCTTATGCTTATCCCTCATGTTGGCAGAACAGACACCATTCTCTTTCTGGATAATTGTCCTACGTTCTGATTAGACATTACTTGAGGAGAAGCTCAGTGCTAGCAAAGTCCTAAGCTAAAATATACAGTACTATTTGCTCATCTTTCCTACTCACTATTTGCGTTTTTGTGGAATATTATATCTTTTAGTATCACATGTTTTGTTGGGTTTTAGTAAATGTCCTCTACAAAAGTTCTGTTTGGCCTCAAACTTCAGGGAGCTCCCTTGGGGAAGCTGAGGAAGGGTATCCTCTTCCTCTCAACTTTATAGCTGCTGTTAAAATTGACAAGATTGATCATGGCAACATTATCAAACTTAATTGAATACCAGACTCCTTAACTGTACCTGATGAAAGATGTTCCTGAAAGACACATGTTAGTAACATCCATGGTGCTGTTTACAGAACTTGAAAACAGCTTGAAGTGAAACAGATCTTAAAACCACACCTACTAAATATATATTAACAATATTTTTTTTTATATATGTTTGCTTTTCCTTTAGCAAATGAAAGAGTCATTTTATTTCCAGTAACTTCAAGCAGAGCAGCTCTCACAGTTCTTGAGAGAAATGAGAGAAGTTTTGCGACTATGGTATTAACTTTAAGGTTGTCATTATTGTGAACCCTGGTACTTGCATATAGTTGATCTAAGGACGTCTCACTTTGCAGGAGATATACCTATAGAGAAGGAAGCATGTTTAAAAATATTTCTGATAATAGAAGAGCTAGAAAATCAAAGCTCTATTGTGAATTCTTCCAGAACTTTCTCTGGCTTAGTCAGAATATTTGCCTGCAGTCTCACACTGTTGAACACTGTAGAAGTTTTCCAGATGCTAAAAAATAGAAATTTCTTGTTGTTCATAACGTTGAGGTTTCTTCCTTTTTCACATGAACTGTTTATAAGTCAAGGTTAAGGTATCCCAGTCCTGGTGGGAACAAAGGTTTCCTGGAAGACATGGTAGTTAAGTTCATGCCTTGTATCTCCTATGAGAGCATGCTGTGCTCTTCTTGTTTGATCTCTTACCCTTATGCAATTTTATGTTCACTTTAAATACACTTCTGTTGAACAGTTGAAGCAGATAATGAAATAATGCAAGAAAGAATGTGTTCTAAATAAAACCAACTCAGCCAAGCTTCAAAGTCACTGTTTGTATATGAACTTGTTGACAATTCTCAGCTGCAGAACTTCTCTTGTTTGGTACCATCTTTGGTACTCTGTCTGTGAAGGAAATCCTGTGAAAAGGATGTTATCCCAAGAAAGTGATGGTGAGTTGCTGAATCTGGGGTGGCTTGTTAAGAGCAAACTTTGTATTTCAGTGCAGGCAAAAGTCCGAACTTGTCTGCCACTCTTTAAATATGCATCTTAGCAAACTGAACATATCAAAAGTTGGCTCTGAAGCTAAGTGTATAACAGAACTTGTGGTCTTTAAATGACAAAGTTTGGAGGCTTTTAGTGAGGCTTTTTTGTCCTTTTCATTCTGGAGAAAACCTTTTCAAATGTTTTCACTGAAAACTGCCACTTAATACAGTTGTGGAGGACATAAGGAATTCTGTATGGCTACTTAACCTTTGACTTGTGGCTGACTAAGCTTACAATCACAGAGTAGTTGAGGTTAGAAAGGACTTTTGGAGACTGCAGTCCAACTTTGCTCAAGTGGGGTTAGCTTCAGCTCAGCATCCGTCCTTCTGCTAGATCTTGGTCCTGTAAACAGTGTGCAAAATTGGCAGGATGATTCTTGGCTATGGAGCTTAGTATTGCTTTAGGTTCTAAACATGACATGATGAAGCCTGTCTGAACTTCTCCATTACAAACCTGCTGTTTCTCAGAGCTTGTGGTTCTGCTGTCTTGGTGAGGTGCTTGATTGCTCTATTATCACTTGCTCTTAAAAATGGAACACATGTTAGAGCAATCAAGCACCTCACCAAGACAGGAGTAGTAACTAGCTGGCTAATCTACTTAGAAGTGGTACAGTTTCAGTAAGAGTTCTCTTGTGACTTCTGACAGCTGGCAAGCATCTCAAGTGACTCATCTTTAAAAACACTACAGAATTCACAACACTTTATTTACGCAATCACAGAGAAGCTATGATTATTACTGAGCAGACATTAAAGAGACAGATATACATGGCAAATGTAATCTTTTTACAGGCCCAGTAAAGTAAGAGTATTAAATTATAACTCATTGCTTTCAAGTGATAACAAATGCCATGTGAATTTGCCAGGGTATCAAGTCTGGTTTCTCTTAATGATGACAGAAAGCTATAAAATGTCTTGATATTTTAGTCAAATTTTAATCCTATCTTTTTTTAGAAAATAAACTTGTTAAATAATGTGAAGTAAGAGCCCTGAAGAAATGAATGGGCTTTATAAAAGGGAGTTTATAACTCAGGTCTGATTCATGGAACTTGTAAAGCGCAGTGGGAAACAGTTTTAGATGCCTGCATTAAATGTCTTGTGCCTCAGAGTTGAAGCCAGATGTATTGGACACTGTTGAAATTCCCTAGTTATCTAAGCTCCATAAAAATAGGTTGTAATCATACTGTTTTACTTTAAACATGTTGCTTTACTAACTTTTGTAATTCCACAGAATACCTGTTTGTAGACTGGCTTGCAAGTATCCCCTGAGACTTTTCCATGTCCAGCTCTTGTTTACTTTCTGTTTTCTGGTCTACTCAAACTGAGACTTTTCAAGACTTCTTTCCTGAAGATGAGTGGGCAATAATCACTTAATGACATGTTTGGATTCTGTTCCTGGGAGCTTTTGGCCAGTACAAAATTCTGCTTTCCCTGAAGTACAAGTTACCAAGATGAGAGCAGAGTAGGTGGTGTCACTGGTGATGGATTTTCATGATTTCCAGGGGTGGAAGACTAGGAAGACCAAACAGCAGAGCTCAGGAGATATGAGCTGAGCCAAATGATATCTTCAGCAAGTGAAGAGAGCTGCCCTACTAGCACACCAAAAGCACAGTAGGTTATTTTTGTACAATTGGCTTCTTTTTATCAAATCATGTTGACTTCTACATTACACTTAAAATTAACTTACGTTGATCTGTATACAGTCTGCCCAGAGAAGTGGGTGAGTCACCATCCCTGGAGGCATTTAAAAGATGTGTAGATGTGGTGTTTATGGACATGGTTTAGTGGTGGACTTGGAAGTACTGGATTAACAGTTGGACTTGATGATCTTAGAGGACTTTTCCAGCATAAATGATTCTATGATAGGGACTTAAGACCAATATAGCTAGAAGATCCGAAATCTGATGTAGCTAAACATACTAAATGGACAGGCAAGGAGGTATAATGCCCTACTACTAATATGCTCCTTGAAATGTGAATAGTTTTCTCCAAAGTAAATTACATAGCAGTGTTGCAAGTTCTTGGGCAAATATCAGAGAAGATGCAGGTCTTACAAGAGAGAAGCCTTCCCAGAGTGATAAGTTGGTGTGCCTTTAAGTGAAGTCAAGGAGTCTGGTTCCTTTGGATACAGGGTAGTAAGCACTACTGAGCAAGAGCTGCTGTGACTTTGGTTTTAAGTTCCACCACTGATGGAGGCAGCCAGATCTGTGCTGTATTTATCCATAGCCTTCCTGAATAAGGAGCAGAGCTGAAGCTGCTTTCACATGGCTGGAAGTGATGGTCTGCATGTGGTCAGCTTTGGTCTCCTTGAAAGAGATACCTTCTGAAGGTGGTGTAGCCTCTGTGACTACTGCCCACCATGAGCAAATCAGAAGCTCGCTTAACCTTTCTAAGTGCAGGGAAGAAGAGCATTTTACAGCCAGCAGCACAGGTCACTGTCTGCAGGCTTTTGGAAGTGATCTGCTTAGTAACAGGGGAGGGAGGTGGAAAGATTTCCTGCTGGGCAGGATTAAGGGATAATCTTCCAAAATGAGGCTTATTCCACTAAAAGTTGAAGCAGCTGACTTGAGCCACTTGCAAAAATGAAACCCTTCTTGGCAGAGCTGTTTCTACGCACTCAGAAGTCTGCTTTGAAAATACTAAAATACTAAAATTTAAAATATTAAATACTAAATAAATAAAAATATAAATACATAAAAATAAATATTATAAATATATTATATATAAATGTAATCTAAATATTATAATATAATAAATAAAATACTAAAATCTAAATAAGGCCAGTGCCTTGTCTTTTGAGGCATCCATCTTGGAGAGAGCACCCAAGAGCACAGGGCATGAAGTTAACCTAAATACCTCTGAACTTTATTAGTTGTCTTGACTCAGTTAATCCTTAAAGTGTGGGACAGCTCCATGACACTTGGAGGTGAAGAGAACTATTTAGCAGGAGGATTTCAAGCATCAGAGGGAGTCATGAAAAGGTGAACCAAATAATGCCTTTGAAAAACCCCACAATTTTTATAGCATGTTTGTTCTAGAAAAATTGCATTTCTGTCTGGAGCTTGACTAGGAAACCAGATGAAAGCTGCTTCCTTGCACTTGATGCTCTTAAGAGTACTATTGCTTGATCTCCTTTGCAGTTGCACAACATGAAATCAATGGGAAAGAACAGTAAGTATGAGTAGTGCTCTTGGCTCTGATTTTTCTGAAAGGGAAAATAGCCCCTCAGCAAGTTTGAGCGGTCCTCTGCATTGTGGCAAGCTTTTTCAGGCTGAGTAACCTAACATAGTGTTATAATGGCATAGTCTTGCATAATGTATAGTCTTACATATTTCACTTCTTAAATTTACATCCTTTTCCACAAAGCAAATACTATCAGGTTGGCATTTCTGCTGTCTGAGTTAGTGTCAACTGACATGGGGAAAAAAAATTAGACTCACACAAACAAGTTTAGCTTAATTTCTCTGAAGTATGAATTCACAACGTGCAACATTTGCCTTGGGCAAGAGAGGGTGCTGTTGAAAGCCTGTTAGTTTGTTAATTGTGTTAATTTTATTGGCCAGCTACTAGCATTGCAAGAGTTGTCTTTTGTATGCTGGACTACGTTATAAATTGAATGGGTAATGTTGCCCTCCAGTGGCTCATGTCTAGAGGATACAGAGCCTGTTTGCACTAGCAACCAAGAATCAGTCACTGGCAAAGTCTGAGATGCAAGAGTAGAATATTAGCTCAGACCTATGGTGTATTTAAAAAAGACAAGTACTGGTGATGTGTGAGAACTTAAGTGCTCAGTATGTTAAGTTTGTATTAGGACTGAAGCTTTTCCCTTAAGCTGTAGTGAAGAAGGCCATAATTTCAGGGGGCTCTCCTCTGTTCACTGAACCTTTTTTAGTTGCTGTCTTGTCATGAGCTTGTAGCACTATGATCTTTGCTTTGTACAGAAATGGGAAGCAACTGCTGCATTTGCCTTGACAGTAGCTGCTTCTCACTGTTACTTCTTAAATGGACTTTTCAAATAACCCTCAAGTAACACCTTTATTAGATCTTGGGGAAGAAGTTGTCTCATCCTTGGCTCAAGCCACCTGTGCTAGCTTGTAAATTCCTGGCTTACTTCATAAACTGATACTCTTCGTTTATATTGAGCTGTAAATATGTATTTCCACAGTTCAGAAAGGAAGGGGAGAGCAGTAAATCTGTCTCCAGCAACTTTGGTAATATTTGAGGCTGGACAGCGGCAATAGCTATCTCCTTTCCCTGCACTTTGGCTTCCTTTTAGCACAAATGCTTCATAGAGCTCGATTCACGCCAGTTGGAGGGGAAAAATACTTAAAGATTTCAGCTTTGAAGCTGTAAATCATACCGCTTTTTGCTCTTTTAAGCCTGAACCGGAGCCTTGTCTTTGAATACAATGTGTCTGGCCGGTGCCAGCCGTGGCCACGCCGCCGGGGCGCTGGCCGTGCCCGAGGGGCCTGGCGCGGGCGCTCCGTGCCGGCAGGCAGCGCCGCGGAGCGGACCCGGAGCCTCGCGCTGGGCGCTGCTGCTGCCGCTGCCCGCCCCGGGCTGACCCGCACCGGGGCCTGCACAGCTCGGAGGCGGCGGACACCGGCCGGGCGGTGCCGGGGGCGGGGCGGGGGGCGCGGGCCTCGGTGCTCCGCCGCTGCCAGCTGGCTCCGGGCGGGCCTCGCCGCCCCTCCCCGGCCGCCGTTATTTATCAGCCGCTGCCGCGCTGAGCACCGGGCAGGGCGCGCTCGGTCGCTCGCAGCCGCCGGTCGCCCCCGGCCCTTCCTTTCCCTTTCGTTCCCCGCGGCGCGGCCCTGTCGGGCGCGGCCCCTCGCTGACAGCCTCGCTCTGCGCTCTCCCCGCAGGACCCGTCTGTTCCCCCTCGGGCTATAAGAAGGCGGATGATGAGATGTCCGGAGCCACGTCCTCGGCGGATCTGGACGAGGCACCAGCCCGCACCATTTACTTGAACCAGCCCCAGCAGAGCAAGTTCCGCGACAACTGGGTCAGGTACGAGCAATCCCCGCATCCCCCGTTCCGAGTGGCAGCCTGCACACCCCGCAGCCCTGGGCAGAGAGGGCTCCCGTCCCTGCACGGACCTGCTTTCTGCACAGTAAGTTGTGTCGTCTTGTCTGCAGTGAGCACCAGGTCTGGCTAAAGGTACAGAGAAGAGGCAGGAGGGAGGGATCCAGCAGCATCAGCAAGGGGTAAACTGCATCTGTCAACAGTAAGAGCAGGGGACTTATAGATAGGGCTGTGTGGGTAAGATGCATGAAAAGGTCTTCTCTTCAGTAGGATCACTGAACTCTGTAATACCGGTCCTCATCTATTACTCCTGGACACAAGGGCTAACCCATGAAAACTCAGTGTGAGATTTGGATTGAATCCACTTCGAGTGTTCTCTTTAAAAGTAGCATCCAATTGTAAGAATAACTAGACTAAGTATAAAGAACTAGAGAGTAGAAAGGAAGAAAAGAGAAAAGTCTAAAAGGATAAAAATAACTATGGAGTTTACAAACTCTTATCTTCATGTGTACAAGGCTATGGTCCACTTGTGTTCTTTAATTGGAGAACAGAGGGAATTTTTTCTGGTATTTCTTTGTAGGAGCGTGTGTTTAAGACTCCTGTTGGTATGATTAATGCCATGTTATTGCCGTTTGGAAGCATAAATGGTGTGCACTGAAACATGGAGTATGAGGATGCATAACAAGTTGTGGCAGTGCTCACCACACTTGCCTGGGGTTAGCTGGGTTAGTGAGGTGAACAGATGGCTCCTGTCATGACAAAGGAGGAGCATTATTTAGCAGGCTTCTCTCTGTTAATGCATATGTTTGTGTTATTATTCAGAATGGTTTATACAATGAATGCTTTCTAAAGAAAAGAAAGGAGTCATATCCCGCTGAAATTATTATTTCCATTAGGTGGTTTAGTGTGTGTATTATCAAGGGTGGTTCTAAGAATATCCTCTTTAAAGATGCTAGTGGTCTGGGTAGTGCAACTTACACATACAGGATTTTCTCCTCTACTCTGACTTATTATATACTTGTCTGGTGAAGTCTATGGTTTAGGAGCACTTAAAATGACAGATTTTTTACTGTCTCACTTTTCTATGTGGGCAGCAGTATTGAATGTTTTCTCACTTTATTTTTATTTTTCCTTGACTAATTATGAGCTGAGTTTGGTCGTTTTCTGTGGATAGACTACTTGTCCTTTTCCTGCTTTACAGAAGGAAAAGCAGGGAATAGAGTGTTGGTAGAATCTGAAGTTTGGGGTTTCTTGAAGGGATTCTCTTCTGGCTTAATCCAATGAAAAAGGAGTGTTGCGTGACTGCTACTAAGAACCTGTTTCTGATAGTGTTATTACCAGCCCCTCAGAGCTGTTGTCCAGCTTGCTGTGTGGAAGCAATCCCCTGTAGCTATAGAAGTTTGTCAGTAGTTTTTCAGTCATGAGAAATATTGGTGTGTGAGGGATAGGACAAAATTCAGGTAGTGTAGCAGGAAAGTAGAGATGTTACCCGATTAGCGATCTTAGCTCCTTAGGGTCATTTGGAAATTAAGTTCACTTTATAATAACTTGCTGCTGCTCGGTAAGCAAGCTTTGACTTTTAGAAGGGTGACTTTGGCTCTGCTCTCTCTCTCCATCCTCTGGATTAGTTTTCTTCCTTCAACCCAGGTGTGAATGAAGGCAAAGGCATTGAGGTCATAATATCTGAGTAAGGGTGCCTTGTATGGAGAATGTGTGGTGCTTTACTTACTTGCTTGCATATGTTGACATTATTCTTGAGGAACAGAAGTTCTGTATTGCCCTTGGACTTTGTTTCTTACTGTGTTTAGCTTCTGGGTTTTTCAGTACCATTGGTTTTGAAGATGACTTTTCTCCATAGGAAATGTGTACCACAGCAAAAGGCTCTTTAGAAGTGGGTAAACTTACACAGTTTATCCATACATAAGGGCTTACAGACAACTAAACTGAAGGATATATTAAAGCAGTTTGTTGTAAATCATGTGACTTCTGTCACCTATTCTATAGTCATCAAGGATTCTCTGGGCACTGTAGGGAATTTGTGCATGTTTGTAGGAAATTTTTGAAATTAAGGGGTAGTGTGGAATAGCTTGCTCAAAACTAAGCAACATGCAGCAAGGTGCAGAGGATAGGGGAAGGTGGGTCAGTGGTAGAGCTTTCTGCTTAAGATGATCTGAGCATCCTGAGCTTTTTAACTTTTTTTGGGGGGAGGCACTGTTGAAAGTTTGTTTGTGAGAGCAAAAGGAAAAAGTGATTTTGGACAAGTTAAGCAGAACTGATACTTCCCTTATCACTTCTAAATAGTGGATAATGCTATTGCAAAAGTGAAGTAGGTGGCAAGGTGGTACTAACACTTCCACAAGCCTTGAAGTGTGAGGATATAGAAAGAAGAACCGTTTTCTTTTTTTCACAGGCTTTCTTTTATAAATAAGTGAAATTATTAGAACTTGTGGAGCAATGGCTGATTTCTTTTGTGCTTCTCAAACTTTGTCACCAACTTTTTTAAAATCTAATGATTTAATGATAGCTTGGTCCTTTGTGTGTGTTTGCGTGTGTGTGTGTGTGTGAATATATATGACTCACCATTCTTTATAACACTACAGCAGCAGTGATTTCTTCTGTAGGAACATCTCTCTTCTATTTGCATTAGAAGCTGTTCTCATCCCTACTGTGTTCAATTTGAAAAACTTTCTGTATGTTTAAATCTTTGGACCTTGTCTTAAAAAGTAAATGACTTTCCATTTTAGCTAAAATATTTTTCCAAAGCATTTTAGAAGCTTTTAAATATGTATAAAAAAAGTTAAACAAATGCAGTTACTTTGTCCAGCACAGCTGTAACTGTGGTATTAAGGATGTTTGCTTTTATGAAAGCTAGCTAGCACCTGTTTTGACTTTTCAGTTTGTGTAACTTCAATGTGATCACCCTTTTGGTGAAGAAATTTCCTAATAACCAATCTAAACATCCCTTGGTGCAGCTTGAAGCTGTTACCTCTTGTCTTATCAAGTGATACTCAGGAAAAGAAAGCAGCCACCTCCTCGCTTCGTCTTCCTGTCAGGTACTTGTAGATGGCGATGAGGTACCCTTCTCTTCTCCAGTCTAAACAACCCCAGGTCCCTCAGCCATACCTCATCAGGCTTGTGTTCCAACCCTTCACCAGCTTTGTTGCCCATTTCTGGACCTGCTCTGGCGCCTCAGTGTCTGTCTTGTAGTGAAGAGCTCAGAACTGAACACTGGATTTGAGGTGCGGCTTTACCAGTGCTGAGTACAGGGGGATGATCACTGCCCTGGCCCTGCTGGCCACACTATGTCTGATACAGGCCAGGATGCTGGTAGCCTTCTTGGCTGCCTGGACACAATCTGGCTCATGTTCAGCTCTGTCAATCAGCACCCCTAGGTCCTTTTCTGCTAAGCAGCTTTCCAGCCACTCTTCCTTAAGCCTGTAGTGTTGCGTAGGGTGGTTGTGGCCCAAATGTAGGACCCGGCACTTTACTGTGCTAAACCTCATACAGTTGGCTATAGCCCATTGATCCACTCTGTGGATCATGCTGTGGAGCCTTCCTGTCATCTAGCAGATCAACACTCCTGTCCAAATTGATGTCACTGCAAATTCATCATTATGATGTTTGTCTTCTGGAGCAGCCACTGTATACTGAAGCCCTACTTCCGGGGAAGTGGCTGGACATTGCCTGCTGATGGGAAGTAGAGAATAAATCTTTTCCTTTGCTTCTGCACATGGCCTTTGCTTGTGCTTTATTAATTGTTTCTCTTGACCCATGAGACGCCTTTCCACTCTACTGTCCACCTCCAACCTTGCTGAGGAGGGGAGTGATAAAGTGGCTTGGGGGGCACCTGGTGTCCGGCCTAGGTCAACCCCCCACAAGTTTAGAAACAAACTTACCTGTTGCCTTATAAAAACACAAGGATACAGAGGGGGAATGATGATGGTGGTCTCTGTCAATATTGATACTCTGTCATCTGTCAATATTTGAGATGGCCGAAGTAATGGCATGAGTACTTTTCCAAATATATACTCAGTGAAGACTTCATTTTGCTTAGAGTGGGAAAATTCTGCAGATCTGGCTTTAATATAAATACAATTGCTTAATGTTTCTTAATACAGCAATATACTTTGACATCAGTATCTTATTGTGTGTTTAACAGTACTGTACTGAAACTTTCTTCCAGTACCCACAGTAAAAATTACGAGTTAAGTGATCTGAGCTCCTCATTTGTCCCATGTGTTAATGTTAATGCAAAAGTAGTTGGAACATCAAATTTCTTGATCCAGGACGCATGAAGTGCTGAAAAAACTTTAAGGACACTTTTAACTGTATCCAAATTATCTAAGTACATTGCAGTTGCTGTTGTTACTGTTGCTGTATGTAATGTTCTTGTATTCAAGGCCTGATAGTACATCCTGGTGCAAGCCTGACTTAGATCTGAATCAGGACTCCAAGTTCAGTCTTGGTATGTGGTTTGGGTGGGAGGTCAGGGCAGAGCAGTAGTCAGGAACAGCAAAATTCTACTTGTGTGCTTTTAGTGCATTTTGAATGAGAGGTCTTGTTGAAAAGCTTCAAATCAGAATAGAATTTTGTGGCTTGATCTGTTAGGGAGGTCCCAAAAGATGTGTTCTGGTATCTAGAAAATCTCCAGGTTTTCTACAACAAGGTCAGAGGCTTGTTTTTCATACAGGCAAAAGTTAAATTCTGCTAGAAAAGACAATGAGCAAAAAGCCCTAATGTTCACTTTTAGGCTTTACAGGCTCTTAAAATTCAAGCGAACTGATAAGAACAGATTTCTTTCATAAGGCAGAAGCACCACTACTAGGAAATCAGCACTGAAGACTGTAACAAGGCTTTTCTAGTAGCACCACGAGTCCTTTGTTGAGCAGGCTGTTGTTTTATCTATAGTCCCTGACTGTCCCATCAGTGTCTGCAGGGTGCTTGCTGGTTACAAAACCATGGGCACAGTCTGAATTCTTGTTTAATTTCAGGTGTATGTTGCATTAGATGAAGCTTTCTTGGTTTGCAAATAGGTACTGTAGAAGCCACTTGTGATTTAGAAGTGTTAATGCGTTTTGAATGTGTATGGAGATTCTCACTGGTGCTTAGTGAGTCCCTGCTGCTGAAACAGGAGTTGTTGGTATCACTGGCCAATTAGTACTGACCCTTGTAACATGAGTATCCCAAGCAGTGTTCACTGTGATCTGTGGCTGAAGATGTAAATGGTAGTGTACTATGTGCAGGTGCATTTATCTGCACTTACAATGTAGACCAGTGTTCCTTTTCCACTAAACTGTACCTTTGCTCTTGAGGTAAAAACTGCCCCTCCTTGTGTTTGGTGTCTTCTTGGTGGAGTTCAGGCATTGTGGCCATTTCTACTAGTGCTTGTATGACATTTGGAAATCTCTGTCGTTGTCATGTGAACAGATCTCTTGCTTGCCTGCAGAAAAGCATTTTTGAATTCTCTAAGAAGGGATGTATTATTATATTCCAAATAGGACAAATCTAGGTGTGCATTAAACTAATCCTCTAACCTTTTTTAGTTCTGGGTATACAGTGTTCTTATCAGAAAGGAAATATTCAATAGTGATATGTACTTCTTGTAAATAAGCAAAAATTACATTTTCCTGCAGTGCAGCTGTAGCCAATACTGTAATCTATCATAACAAAAAGGCTTGGCTACAGCTATAGAAAGGTTATTTTATTTTTAAGCTATTAAAACTCACTAAAAAGTAACTGGAATTGAATGCCTGGTGCTGACGTTGTGTTTCCAGATTGTACCAGTGTGTTTGAGGTTGCTGCATGTTTGGTCTTACTGGGATACTCTTAGGGCCAGAGTCCCTGAACAGTTCAACTGTTGAATTTCACCTGGATGAAATGTCTGGGTGAAAAAAACCCACCTGCTGCATTTTGAGCTCTCTGGCACCTCAATTTATTTCTTTATCATAATGGATTTAATATATCAGCATTAGCAACACAACAGGGGAATTAAACTGGGTCCTTTTCCCTTTTTTTTTTTTTTTTTTTTTTTTTTTTTTAGGTTAAGTTACCACCTAAGTGACTTTTAGACAATGGAGCCAAACCTTAGATGCTCTCTGACTTTATGCAAACAAAGCTGCTTTCCCACATGTTTGTTGAATAAACACTGGCCCATATTCAGCAATGAGCATTCCTTTGTGAGTCTGCATTTCTGTTTATTCCTCTACTTTGGTGATCTCTGTCCAGAGGAATACATGACCAGAAAGATACTAAGTGTATTTGGTGATTCTTTGTGTAGCTTGAGTGAGGGTGGAGCTAAAGCAGGGGTCTTTTGGGATTTAAAGGCGTCATGTACAGTAAATCACACTTTCTGAAGTCTCTTACTCTTTACAGTTGTGTATATAGGCTTGTGCTCACTGCACTGACTTCTGGTGGTTTGTAGAAAAGGATGGAAGGGTAAGAGGTTGTCTTAAATTGGTCTAAGTAGAGCTCAGGAGCTGTAATAACTGCTTTCCACATAGTTGCTCTTGAATGTGGGGTTATTTGGTCAGTTTTCAGAAAAATGTAAGTGTTCAAGGCTAGGTTGGACAGGGCCTTAGGCAGCATAGTGTAGTGTGAGGTGTCCTTGCCCATGGCAGGGGTGTTGGAACTGGATGATCTTAAAGTCCTTTCCAACACCAGCTATTCCATGATCCATTTCTTTTACCACCACCCCTGCTTGTCACTGGAAGAACAGCTGCTTAAGTTGTGGTGATATTTGGAATAAAATAATGGCTATAAAACTGAAGTTAGTGCTCTGGGTTTTAGGCAGCTGGTTAACTCATGTGAGTTGTTTTGATTTCCCCCCCCCTCCAGTCATCAGTATCAGTGCTGTGTGTCTGCTGTGAAGCCTATTTTGAGTTTGCACAGTGGTAATAACCTCCCTCTATTAACAGTAGTATTTCCAGGTTAACTGTTCCAGTCAGTTCTGTTTTACTGACTTGTACTTGGCAACAGGGCTACTGAAAAGCAAAGGCCTATTTCTGTAGTGATGACCTGACAAGATTGTGGCTTGCTAAAACAATGTAATGCCTACAGAGCTTTTAGTACTGTTTCTAAACAGTCTTTGTCTAATGTATTTGTTAGTGCAAAATAGCCAGGAGTCTGTTCCCCTTTTTATAGGGATTGCATGAATTGAGAACAAATGGAAAGGCTGTTTCTTTTTGCATGCTTTAGGAAAAGCTTCCAGGGTACAGGATTTGGAAGCAAAAATGCTAATGCTTTTATTAAATGTGACCACGAGGTCTTGTTTTTATGTTAAACTGAGCGTAAGCAGTTGTGTTAATGCCTGCTCCGTATTAAGACTGCTGTGAGCACTTCTGTAGGAAGCCTATTTAGTGGAGGTGATACTTACTTTTACATTATCTATTACATTAGTTTTTGCAATATTGGATTGCCTGTGTGTGGTGAAAGTCCTACTGATACAAGGGCAGTTTGGCACGAGGTAATGGAGGCTAGAAATTGTGAAAAGTCCTTACATGGTCAGGAGCTGATCTTTCTGAATTAGAGAGTAACAAGACAGCCATAATTCAGTGGACAATAGTTCATAGTGTGTTTTCATGTACCTTTGTCTTAACAACGATCTATGCAAAGGTAACAACTAAAATGAAGCACTTGAAGGTAAGCTTGTAGTTGATGCAGCTTCTGAGGAAGTGCAAGTAGCTGAGCCAGCCTTGGCTGATCAGCCTAAACATCTTGCTCTTGAGATGAAACTTGTGCATTAGGGTAGATAACACTACTTGCCAACAGAAGCAATGGTAATCAATGAATATTGCACTTACCACCCTGCCTTTTTATTATGTTGGTGTAGGACACAACACTGATTATGCACATTACTGTAAAACATTGATGTAAGATATGTTTGTGCTAATTTAGATTTCCCTTTGTGTAAAATACTCGTAAGCCTCAGTGATTGCCTAGCTGACAGCTGTCTGCTTTTATTTTTAGTTTGGTTATGTATCAGGTCTTGAATTTCAGTTGAAGTAAACTCTGTTTCAGAAGAGTTTCAGTGTCTTAGTGCAGCAGACCCAAACCACTCTGGGCCATGAAAACCAAGTTCTGGTGGAACTTGACCTGCAGGGGAGTTAATGGGCTGGCGTGATATGTCTGGAGTCCTTTAAAGCAGCCGAAAACAATCTTTCTTTCCCCAAATCATATGATTTGAGAGAAGATGTCTCAGATTCTTAGCTGTGATAAGTCCCTCCTCTTACAAAAGAGGGAAAGACAATCTTTCGAAAACACAGTGGTGCCTGTAGTTGCTTCTGGTGGAAACCCATCCTATAGATGGAGGAAATCCTACGGATGAAGGCAATGCTGCTCTGAGAAATGTGGGGGAAGGAAATAGTAAGTCCTTGGGAGGAAAACTGTCCCAGTGGTACGAGTTTTCACAAGTTACTGGGCACTGCAGTTTGAAGCAGCTAGAAGTGTTTTCTGCCTAAGTTCAAATGGGTGCTCCCAGTCAGTTTCATTCTAGGGAGAATTTAGGACAACAAATTTATTCCTCTTCTATGGTAGTGCAACAGCTTTGTTGAGAAATCTTTCGGGATTGGATGTGTCAGTGGCTAGGCAGAGGAGTGTCCTCTAAGCAACGTTATGAACTGTTGTCTCTTTTGACAGTATGTGAACTTGTATGTGGAAGATGTTATTGCTGTTATGGATAAACTGTACAAGAGTGCAGGAAAAGATGGAAACAAAACAGGCACTTGGGCTGTGGGCAGTGTTGCTCCAGAGCTGGGTGACAGATTTTCTGATGTGATGGTTCTTAGTTCTTTGCCTTGCTCTGGCAAGTTTAAGCAATAATATCTTGTAAGACTCAAGTCATGCTTTTTACTGTGCAAAAGCAAGTCTTGCTCCTTTTACACTCCTATTATGACCTGAGCTCAAAGTCTGTCTCAAACTGACTAGAGTACTTAAACACCAATACCCTTTTCACCCTTAATGGTTGGAGTTCTCTTCTGCAGGAACTGTAGTCTCAAAGATTCTTCTGAGAGAGTGAGGCTTTTTGATTAAACTGGGGGCTGTGTTGGTTAAGGCAGAAATTGCTGCCTGCTAAAATAAACCAACACGGGTTGTTTAGGCCATAGTTTCCAGTCAACAAATGATCATTGTGTAGGCATGTAAGTAATTGCTGCTTATAAGCCTGCATGATATCTTCTGTGGGGGAATTTGTAAACAGTTGATTTTTGTCTCTTTAGCAAGTTTTCTGATCAAAGTACACTATTTTTAGCAACTGCTAAAAATCTTGTGACACTTGGATTTGTAATGACCTAGCCAGTGTTCTGCATGGCAGCATTGTTTGCTGAGATATTCCTGTGAATGAGCTTTCTCTGTGCCCAGTGTAATTGCATATTGGGTTTTTGTGTTAATGTAGTTTAATATCACTTGAAATATGTAAAGCTTATTGCTGTATCTCCTGCAGCAATGGTGACTGTCTGGAGGTAGTTTCTGTTCATACTGCTTCCGTACTTTAGCTATTGCAGAATCTCTGAACCTGATGTTAATCTTGCCATTAAAAGAAGTGTCATATGCTTGCAAGAATTCACATGCCATTCCACTAAAGTCACTATTTGAGCCCTTAATTCAACCAGATTATCTTTTCTTTGTTTTTATCATTTTCTTCTTTTTCCTTCCTTCTCTGTTGCAAGGCATCTGATTTCTTGTATGTGATAATGGCAACAAAGCCTGATTGGTGAGAGGAGTTCAAGTCCTTAACCTGCAGTTTAATTACCCAGCCCCTCTGCTGTGGTTCAGATGTCTGTGCTTGGCTTGCTTAGATATTGTTCCCGTGAATTGATGTATGTTAAATGCACTAACATTAGGCAACACTCATTCTTCAGTTCTCAGGTTTGAGAGGATTTCAAGTATGTGAACTGTGGAATGGATAGCTGTGAATGAATGCTGCCTAGGAAAGGACAGTTTGTACTTATCACCCCTGGAAATGAGACCATGTGTATCTCAGAGATCCTGTTTTCTTTATCATGGTTAGCCTGAAGGTGATGTTCCTCTTGGAGTTGTCAATCTAAATTCTCAAGGAAGGGGTAGAAGTGCTTTAGATAGCTCTACATTTTCCAAGTCAGCTATATTATTCAACTGCACATGGCCAGCACCATACACTTCTTGAAAAACTAACATCTCTGTCTTTATTGCTGGTAACCTTTGTCTCTTCAAGGATGATTCAATAGAGTAAAACTTGACTTCGTGAAAAGTTCTAGGGAAGCAGCAACAACAGTGGGAGTTGTCATGAGAAACCTTCACTTTAATAAATGGAGGAACTATACTGGAAAATGACTACTGAGTTTCTCAGTGCACTGTTTGCTACTTTTCGTTTGAGTGTTTGTCCTGGGTTCAGCAGTAGCAGTCTTTCTCCTTAGTAGCTGGTGCAGTGCTGTGTTTTTGACTTTCAGCCTGGGAACAGCGCTGATAACACCAATGTTTTTAGTTGCTGCTCAGTGATGTTTACTCTGACCAAGGACTTTGTGAGTCTCATGCTCTGCCAGGGAGGAGGGGAGGCCAGGAGGAAGCAGAGACAGGACACCTGACCCAAACTAACCAAAGAGGTATTCCATACCACAGCACATCGTGCCCAGTATATAAACTGGGGGCAGTTACCCAGAAGGCTAGATCACTGCTCAAGTCTGGCTGGGTATCGATCGGTGGGTGGTGAGCGGTTGTATTCTCTTTCCTTGTTATTTCCATTATTATTATTACTGGTGGTAGCAGTAGTGATTTGTGTTATACCTGAGTTACTGGACTGTTCTTATCTCAACCCCTGGGAGTTATGTTCTTTTAATTCTAGCTCTCATCCCTCTGGGAGTGGGGGGAGAAAGAAGGGGGGGATGTGTGTGTGGAGTGTGGTAGAGCGGCTGCATGGTTCTGAGTTACGGCTGGGTTTAAACCATGACAGTGTTACCAAAAGAAGTAATTAATTATTGATACTTTAGTAGCATGCTAATGAGTTAAGGTATGTGAATGACTTTATCAAATCATACAGTGATTGCTTTCAGAAAAATCTCTGCACTACTATAGAATCAATGAGGCCAGACTCTTTCAGCCATGCTCTTGTGCATCGAACCCATTTATTGCACAGGATTTGGTAGTGTTGCTCCTGACTCACACAGTGGTGTAACTTGAAACATTACTTAATTCATTTAAGTTGCAGATGTAGAGGAGAAGTCTCTTCTTATGCTTGTATACCTGTTTAAACATCAAATTTGTGTGGTTAAATGAGGTTTGCATAGTTGACAGCTGTTGCTTTAGGGAAAACCAGTTTGTTGTTTGGTTTCCTGCATGTTCTCTCTTCCTTCCTCTGCCACAGCCTGTTCTGTGAGCTGCAGACCTGGAGTTCTTTGAGTTGGGTACCAGGCACTTTGAAGATAAGAAGGCTGTGACTGGGGCTGTTCGGAGCACTAACCTTTGCAGATACTTATGTTTAGTGACTGAAATTGTGCTACAAGTGAGCTACCTGAATTTTCTACCTGTTCACCTGCAGATTTTTAACTTTGTTCTGAGCTTTGATTATCCTGAAGTCATCTATTATGCATCTATCTGTTGGGAGAGCGCACACAACATTTGTTTTTGAGTATTGTATTTGTCCTTTAGAGAGCAGTTCTTCAGGGCCAACTTAATCAAATAGTCCTACCCTGCTTAGGGTATTAGTTAGCTTTTCATAAGAAGCTTTATTTTTGAATAACAAAATATGCTTGCTTTTTGCTTTTTACACATATACATGATTAGTTCCTCATCTAAATGGTGACAGCTAAGTGTGCCCCTCTGTAGTTAGAACTGTACCTATTTTCTGTAGGCATCTGTTATGTTACTTAAGCAACAAAATACATCGACTTAGTATGTATAAAGCTCATTCAGAGGATCCTTATTGTGTTGGCATTAACACAATCATTAGAGTAAGAATATTGTTTGGATCAGTTAGCTATAAAGTCAGTAAATGGTAGAATGTTGTTAGTTAAATGATTCGGCTCGATTGCAGTCAGACAAATTCTTGCTTTAATAGTTGTAGGAATGTGGTATCCAGGGGATTACTATTTTGATAGAAAAATCTGCCAGTGCTTGATTTCTGATAAGTACTGCTTGGGGAATTCACTTGTCGGTCTAAACTCTTAACTTGATTAAACCATATTGTGCAAGTCATAAGGTACTTCTGAGATATGTGTTTAATTGTGTTCTATATTAAAGGAAGGTTGTTGGTCATGAGACCAACTGAATGTGGCTTAAAGCAAAAAAAGTACTTACAGTTGGAAGAAATGAATAGTATTTAAAGGAAGTAACTTCTCTTCATTTATATGATAAATGTACTATGTTACCTGCTTTAAACCTTGATGCCAACACTGGCTTTTAGACTCCTACTTGACACTTTTTGGTCATAATTGCTAAATTAATAATCTTCTACCTGCAGCACAGCTAAGTACAGCGTGGTGACATTTCTACCTCGATTCCTGTATGAGCAGATCAGAAAAGCTGCAAATGCATTCTTCCTCTTCATTGCCTTACTGCAGGTATTGTTTCATTGTTTTGCCTTGACTATAATGTAATGTAGTAGAAATTGCTTCAGTTGTTATGCTTACCTGTGAAGAAATTCTTGTACATACCTCATTAATAATACTTTCAAAATACATCTTCTATAATTGAATGTATGTAGAACATGGTATATGTTGGTATAACATATATATGTATGGTAGAACATGGAAGCTGTTGAGAAAAGCATATATGGATTCTTGTGAAACTGTTGGCTGTTTAGATAGTCCAGATTATCACTATTTCCAAGTGAATTATGTCGTTTGAATGCTTTTCTTGTGAAGACAGAAATAGAATACATGTTGTACATGTATGGCATGTGCAACAACTGTATCTTCTAACTTTGTTAGTAGTTTCTTTGAACCTACTGAGAGCTTAGGCTAATTTACCCATGGAAACTGAGTGTCAGTCAGGCACAAACCAGAAAGATCTGTGTTCTCTCTTTTGAGAGCTTTGCATAAAGTTCTAAATTTGCTAGAAACTAATTTTAAATATGAATACAAAATGGTTTCTTCTCCCTCTGTTTACAGCAAATTCCAGATGTGTCTCCAACAGGAAGATATACCACCTTGGTGCCATTGCTATTTATTTTAACTATTGCTGGCATCAAAGAAATTATAGAAGACTATGTGAGTATTATTATGGGAAAGGCTGTGCTAAAGACTAAGTGTTTTAAAAAAGCTACAAAATGCCACAGAGCTTTGTGTCCCTGAAGTCTATTGACTCATTGCTGAGCAGCAGCAAAACATCCTTTTGACTTTCTGAGTTCTGAACTTGACTAGAATTTCTGTGGCACAATGAGATAAATTAAGTATTTTTGTTAGAGCTGGTGAACAAGGAAACAAGAGAAGTCAGGGCACTTGTTTCTACCTCTTTGGACTTAATTCATTTATGCTTTTATTAGAAAGGCCTGTCTAGAAAGACGCTGTAGAGTCTTGACAGATACATGGCCTATTTAGTGGCCTTAAAAAGGGGGCAGTAAGCAACTTCAGCACAGAGCAAGCTGATTGGGGGAAAGTCTGCATTAACTTTGATACTTTTTATTATAAGAGGTCTTTTTGCTTTGTGAAAATTTGAATGAAATAAGAAATTGATCTAAACAAACAGCACATAGAATGTATAGTGCAGATGTCATGTAAATATACTGTTCTTCATTGTTCCATTTGTTATCCTTCCAAAAACTAATTTTACAGTCTTAGTTTTTTGCTGTTGGTCCAGGTTTCAGCCTCACTTCCAACATGGTGACTCTCCCTTTATATTATGGTCTTTTACAAACCATTTGGATTTAAATGATGTGTGTGTGGCTTTAAAAGATATATATAACACAAAGACAAAAATGATCCAATGTATCATTTTGCAGTTTGTCATGTTTCTAGCTCTGATGGGTTTGAAAGTTGTAATAAGGTGTAGTGAAATGTTTTGTTTCCTTGCAGAAAAGGCATAAGGCAGACAGTGCAGTGAATAAAAAGAAAACAATAGGTAAGACTAAATAGTCCGTAATTGAAATATTTAAAGTGCAAATAGTGAATACCAGAGTACTTCTGAACAATTCTATTGCTTAAACAGTCATGGTGGTGGGAATGCATGTCTGTTTGGATTAGGAAATTATTGGAATGTTAGGATTTTACTTAACCAAATGTTTCTGACCCATGCTAACAAGTGATACTTGAGGGTGAGGCGTGGAGGGGATTAATAGAATTTAAATTTCATTTAATTTTAAGGTTGTACGGAGTTATACAGTTCTTGGCTCCTCCAAGAAATCCAAACCTGCCCCCACTCTCCGCAAATTAAAACCGCAACCAAAAAAACCCAACAAACCCTTGAAATGCTAAAAGTTGGTGTCAAAGTAATTTTAAGTCATTTTTGTATGAGCTGCTGTCCTTAAAATATAGGAGGAACTCTGGAGACTTTGTGGATTTGCTTTCCTGAAGTGTCACTAAAAGAGAATTTAACACTGATATCATCTCAATGTATCCCTAATGTATTGGTGCTACTTGGCACTGAATACCTGAAGACATCATTTTCTTTCTTTTTATCTCCCTTAACTGAAAACCTGCGAAGTTTATTGTTGGCTCCCCTCTGGTCAGTCCAGGCTGCAGCTGTGGGTTAGTTCTGGTGTTGAACATCTTCTCTGCTGCTCCTCCACAAAGAGCTGCAGGTGAAGCAGAAAACAAAACATAGGGACTTCTGAGCAGAGCTGCTTCCTCCCAAACACATCTAGCTTAAGTGTCAAAAAGCTGGAGATGCACTTCTAGGAACCTGGGGAGCTGAACTACCTGCTAGCTCCATGCTTCAGTTAACAGGCATAATGTTTGCAGGACTGTTTTCAGTGAGTTGTTCTTCCTTCGTGCTTGAGAAGTTAAGTACATCATTAAGATTGTATATTAATGAACATCAAAAAGTGTTGCTTTACCAGTTCTTCGAGGTAATTTCTCTGCAAGAGTCTGGGAAGATGTTTCAAGTGCAGGAACACTGTGTTTACTAGTCATGGGAAATCAGCAGTTAACTGCCTGTAGCACAACAGGCCTTGTTACGGGCAATATGAAAGACTGCTCTTTCAAAGGTCACATAGGTAGTTCTAATCCATTTGTAGTTAGAACATATGCTAACAAACACTTCAAGGGAATTTTTTCACAGTAATTGTCGAGAGACAATCTGAAAGAACACCAGGTATTCCTATGGAGTGAAGTGGAGCTTAGCACTTAAAACCTGAACTAAAATAACTTTTCTTTACATTAAATACTCTAAATAAAATTTTCAAAGTGATACTTGAAACTGAATCCTCACATTTCTTAAGAGGAAGGCTAAAAAGAAGCTCAGTCTTGAGACTTGTATTATGAGAAGGAAAAGCTAATCAATGTCCAGGTTGGGATAAAGATGAATTAAATGTAAATTTTTGTGTCTTTATGTTCCTCTTACAGCTGAGTGAGGTCTAGTCAATGCAATCAGTATAAGGAGCAGTTCAGATCACTCAGAAGTAGACTGCTGTTGGCTGCTTGGCTGTGTTCTGAACTCCACTGCCTGCAACCAGATGCTTGCTTCAGTAGCATGCATGTAGGCTTTGCATTTATCTCCACGGGGGGTTTTTTTGTGGGTTTTTTTTTTTTTTGAGCAGTAGTGTATCTTCAAAGCTCATTTCTTATATTAAATTTACCATTGAAAGTATTGGTTTGCTTTGTGGAGAGGCTTTGGTACATAGGTATTAAATTCTCTTTGGAGGAGACTAAACTGAAAGTCCTACTCCAGGTGAGCACTGTACATCTCTGTTAGGAGGTAGAGCATGTTAGGCTCTGAGCCAATGCTTTATGTTTTGGATGGCTTCATGTGGTGTATATGGAGATGACATTGAATTTAGGGACTAGACTGAATATAATCCCAAGCAGTATATTGCATAGATGTAGTCAGCTCAGAGCTCAGTTATAACTGCTCTGATGTATTGATCTTCTCATTGTCAAATTATAGAATAAGTCGTTGGCATTTAATACTGTAGGGAATGCCCTCTAATAGTAGACAAGCATGCGACTAGCAAACTTTTGCACAAGACTTGCCTTCCAGGAGCAGCACTTCAAGTGGCCCTGCACGCCTAAGTGTGAATGACAACATTAAGTCCTAGATCTAGAACATCAATACACTTTCTTTTAGTCTTGGAAAGTCTTGGACAGGAAAGAAACTGTTCTTGAGTAGGAGCAGTCTTGTTAGGTACTTGTTCCTTGTTACTTTAACTGAATTCCTATTGATAATTTTATTAATTTTACTGTCATGTAAGTATTGTAGAGAAGACAGTATTTTCTGTCCTTTAGAATACTCCTATGGAACTGGATTGAGTAGAGGCTGCAAAATTGCAGCCCCAGAATTTCTGAACTGATTTATGTTTAATGGAAGCTTTCTGCTTAGATTATGGGGTTAAGATTTAAACAAAAAACAATAGTGCAGTTATTTGCTTGACTAATTTCAGTAGCTGAAGTGATTTCAGTAAGTGTGAAAGCTCAATTGTTTTCTTGAGTAAATTGTCTACACAACAGAGTTCTTGGCACTTGATGTTACTAAATCTCTTTATTGCATATGAACATATAATAATGTGAACTGTTTGCTGAAATGTCTCTTAAATTTTCTGGTGGAATGGAGATCTGCTTACAGCAAGGCACAGGAGATGCTAAATGTTGCAGTTCCTCTCTGAGGGTTTGGGGCTTGAGTCAGGGCTGCAGGTATGTGGATTTTTCGCTTGAGATTCTGGGCTCAGGCCTCCTGATTTCTGAACTAAGCAGAGCTCAATTCAAGTGCAGTTTAGGATTGCAAGAAAGCGGTGCAACAAAACTGTTCTTCCTCTAAGCTGCATGTACTTGTTTGGGTGGAAGCTTGGCAGTTTAGACACATCACTAACAGTGCTTCTGTTGCTGCCCACCCATTTTTATTAAATAGTTTACCTTGCTGTGACCCATCCACTGTAATAATAAATCTCAGGATTCAGTGCTCCAAAGCGTGTGGCCTGAGGACAGGAACCCTAACCTGAGTAGGATGGCTGAGGCTGTGTTCAGCAGAACCATATCTTCTGGGAATTTGGCATGGTTTTCAAATGATCTGTGTATGAATTGCATAGAACTGAGGAGAGAATTGTTTGTATTCAAAATAGGAGGCTGGCTTCTTCAGCTTTCATCTGTTGCACATGACATGTTGTGAACATCTTTGAAAACTGGCTGCAGCTGCTTTTTGTGAAGGTGTGAGTTTGTTTAGGTGTACTTAGTGTGCTCAGACCTGACCTGGATTTGGTTACTCAGCAGCTATTTGGCATAGATTTTTTTGACCTGGATGTTTAGGCTAGGGTGGTAGTAAGTATGTGTAGAGAAGCTTCTAGAGGAACTACTTGGCTGGAAAAGCATCTTCTGGAGTCGAGCACCAATCTGTGTGGAAGGCAGCAGTTTTTGTGATATTTTTTGGTGGTTTATATATATATATTTTTTTTTTTTTGTTGTTGTTGTTCTTTCAATCCACACTCAGCATTTAGGATTTTTTCTGCCACAG
Source organism: Psittacula echo (assembly GCF_963264785.1). Lineage (NCBI taxonomy): Eukaryota > Metazoa > Chordata > Aves > Psittaciformes > Psittacidae > Psittacula > Psittacula echo. The sequence continues at coordinate 107,576,373 of NC_137736.1, forward strand.
CTAAGCTTTGTTTTTCAAAGGCCTTTAAGCCTGCTTAACTATTAAGCCTCAGTCTTATAAGAGCAATTGATATGGTAGTGAAATTGGATGTGTCAGGATCAAAATGTAATGATTAAAATACAAGGAAAAAGGTGAGAAGTGAAAATTCTGTGATTAAATCAGACATAAAGATGATTCCTGATACTGATTGACAGTGGGCAATAATGCCCTTTGTTTTAAGGAAGGTAATTTTCCAAACAAGGAACAACACTGCCCATCTACGGGTTAGTATGAAGTGTTGCCAATAAGGAATCAGGCCACCAGCTGTTGTCTAGCAGGTGATAAAAAGGATATAAATATTAAGGGCAGATCCTTCTTTCTTGAATGCACATGCCTGCAGCTGTGTACAAAAGTGTGGTCCCAGCTGCTGGAAAGTAGTTTTCTGATCTGTGTGTTAGTTCTGTTCTGGTCAATGTTTGCTACTACTGATATAGTTGTTTTGAAATTTGTCCAAATCTTGTCTGTTTAATCTAACTTTAAACTTTCTTTCCAGTTTTAAGAAATGGGATGTGGCAGAACATTATTTGGAAAGAGGTAAATAAAATTGGGGATGGGAGTGAGTGGAAGAAGGTGTTCTAGAATTATGCTTGCTAAAATTCAGAGGCCTAGAATTAATACACTCTATGTGAGAATTCCCTGTGACTTGGGGTGGGAGGGATCCTTTCTGTTGCAGTAGTGAAAATTGCCCGGAGCAAGGCACCTGAGTACCCATCTTTAAATGATAATACTATGTTTTCATCCAATGTTAATGAGCTGTTCCAAGTGGTTTTGCTTGAGCAGTTAATATGCTCCAGGGTGCAAACAGGACTTTTGTTTTAGTCCACATCCAGAAGAGTAACTTTCACTGCAATTCTGTACCTCCTTTTAAAGTCCGAGACTTATTTTACTACCTGTGCTGAAAGTTCTGTGGTTTGAGGCTAATTAGTAAGCTGTGTACTCAAGTAAGGAACACAAGCTGCCTCAGGCACTCAGGACCTGTAAAGCCCTGTGCCAGGACTTGGTGAGCTTTATTTCTAGAACTTGCTGAAATCCCCCAGGATGTATTGATCTGATCATGGCTTTTAAGAAATTAAGGATAAAATTAGCCCTGTTACCTTATAAATGAGGGTAAAGTACATCCTTTTGAAACCTCTGGGAAATGAGATTTGCCTTGAGACCTGAAAGCAATCCTGCTGAATTGTTAAGCTATAATGGAAACCAAAGGTTGCCAGGAATTCTGATGGCTGATGCCTGTTTGTGTTTCTATGTCCATTTGTAGTGAGGACAGAATTCAAAGATATTTAAAGCTGAGTCTGGAATCTGGTTTTCTCATACCCCTAAGCACATCTTGAACTGGCGTGTGTCTGAATCTGCATATTGTCCAGGCTTGCATTTATTGTCAGGGAGTAACAGTTCTGTACTATCCACCTTGTTTGTTTTGAGGCAGACTTCTGATCTTTTTTGTGCTGAAGCTTATGGGAAATTAGTTTTCAGTAGGACCAGGGTAAGACTATTGAATCTGCCTGTTCAAACATGGCATCTGTTTCAATTTTTATCAATTAATGTGTTAAAAATACTTCAAGCCCATTTCTGACTCTCAGCAGTGCATTGGTGCTAAGCATCCTAGTATTTATCTGGCAAGCATAGCTTACTGTTTTGAGAGTGCTGCTTGGGCCTTCTTAAAATGAAAGTCCCATGCATGTGCGACTTCCGTTAAAGGTGCTAGAAAATCTTAGGTCTTTGGTATTCCAGCAATGAGGACTCTGCACATCTCAAGTGACGGGGAGAACTGGTTGTTACTACTATTTACCTGTAGAAAGAATACTGATTGCTTGTGACTAGTACAAAGAGTGCATATGAAGAGGGCTAAGGGAAAAGGATAATGATGACTGGGTGGATAAGTAATATAGAGAAAGAATAGGAGAAACACTTATTACTTGGGGAGAGTAAAGTTTAAAAATAACTTTTACTAGGGAAAAAAAATCTTTCTGTAAGTTAAATAAGATTAAAGAAAAAACCCTCATATCTGGATAATGGCATGATTATAGGAAAATAACTTTTACTAAATATAAGCCACAGATGTTCATGTGTTGCAGTTGAGTATATGTTTTCCTGTAGAGAACCATTTACTTTGCATTCAGGAAAGGGAACGCTTTGATACTTCCAAAGTTGCAGTGAAAAGTACTCTGACTTTTCAGAAGCACTCTCTAGGTGTTGTGTGTATGAGGCTGATTTTTTGACTGGGTGAAAGAAAATAACAAACTAACATTCCAGACAAGCGAACTCTTTGTTTTTCTTTTCCATGCTACTGTACTCCTGCCCCTGACTGAACAGGTAGCAGTAGGCGATATTGTGAAGGTCACCAATGGGCAACATCTTCCAGCAGATATGATCATTATATCTACCAGGTATCCTGAATGGGTGTGGAAATCACTTGTCTGATGAACTGAGGTGCAGAGGACTTCAAAACTCTGTATTTGCTATTAATAAAACCAGGCATCAGATGGCATTAATTCTTCTCCACATCTGAACTGAAATTTCAACAAAGTCAAAACAGTGGTTTGAGGCAGTGCTTCGTGTGTCACTGTAGATAGATTCTTGAGGAAGAAGGTTTCTTTCAGACTTCATTGTTATTGTGTACCTGTAATTCACAAATATATGGCTGAGTTTGTTGGAAGGCTGAAGGTTTCACAAGCTTCATGCAGTCAGTTGTTCTATACCTTTTGAGGATCCATCCATTTAATTAAGGAAGTTTTACGTTTTCTTCCTATTAATTCCACTTAGATTCTAGCGTATTTTCATGCCTCTTTAAGAAAGATTTCTCTTTCAAATGGTAATTGTAAAAGGTTATCTCAGCTGGGATTTACTAACTAGCCTGCAAGAATGCTTTTGGGTTAATCTGTTTAGTCCTTTAATACAGTGCATGCATGATCTATCCTTAGCATGGAAGCAACAGTAAACTTGAGTCCTGCTCAATTTGTGAAATATGAGATACCTTCCTTATTTATACCAATATACTGGCAAAAAAAGCTTGCTTGTGAGTTCCTGAAAGCAATTGAATGGTACTTGGCTACTAATCTAGATTCTATATTGAACAATTTGAGGCCAAATCAAGACCGCTGTCTGCTTAGATGACTTTTAAATGAGAGAATAGCACAGTTCTTACTGAACACACTTTTACGCAATAGCCAAACCTTATGACACCTTGCTCTTCTCCATGATTTCCTTGCTCTTCATCATTTCCTTCTGTCCACGTGGTTTTGAATATTAACTGCTGGTTGCTGTGGTCTCCAGGTTACAGTTTTCCTAGATGACCCAACCTCTTAGGGAACTTGTTTTCTAAGGGGCTGTGTTTCCTGCCCTGTCCTTCTTGTCTGTGCAATTTCTGGGAGGTTTCATTTCTTTGAAAGCTGTGTGGGCTAACTCAGTCTGTTTGAACGCCATGTGATTGAGGATGGAGTGATCTTCATTCCAATAGCGTTGTGTTTTATAAAAACAAACTCTGTATTTTAAACATGCAGTTAGTTAAGCTACACTTTGACATCAGCAACTTGATGTTTCAGCATTGAGGGATATTTGTTCTGTTTGAGAAATTCTACCCTAACATGATACTAAAAAACCTTCTGATTAATTTCTTAATCTGCATGGGTCAGCTTTTTGTTCCACATTATTCCACTAACCTGGTGTCATTGATAATCATATAATAACCAGATAATTTAACCTAAAGAGTGTTAATTTAGGAGAAGCTTTACTTGAAGTAAATAGCCATTTCCATGGCAGTTCTCCTTTACAATTGGTGTTATTCCCATGATTCTTTTAAATGATAATACTAAGTGTCCTCAGTTCACCAGAAGGCTTTGCATGCTCTGAAGAGTGGGGTCTTTTGCTTGTATGTGTTAATCTTCTGTGTCTGAGCTGATTGTCAGAGATGAAGTAAACAGTTGTTTTTATCTTGACCTTTTTTTTTTTTTTGCCTCATAGAAGAAACATATCATCAAATGAATCTTACATAGAGAATAAATTTACATGACGGAAAAAATACTTGATCTTGTGGCCATGACCTTTTGTGTGTGTGGTTCAGGCAGAACTCAGTAGCAAAGAGCACACCCCCTTCATCCAAGCACATCCATATTCAGGCATAGTTCTCTATGATGTGTATTTTCAGATGGTGCTTTCATTGGCAGTATGGTGTTTGTCTTACGCAGTGTTTTGAAGTGTATAGTGGAACCATTTTAGTGCAAAAGTACATACAAATAACTGAGTTTTAATATTGAAAATCTTATGCTCCTTACAGTGAACCACAAGCCATGTGCTATATTGAAACAGCTAATCTTGACGGGGAGACGAATCTTAAAATACGACAGGTAACACAAACTGAATTTCACCTTTTTTTCCATTTAGGTATTTTAATATTAGCACAGAGCAGAGTCCAGATAGTATGACAACCATACGAGTTCTCTCTTCTCTTTCTTAGCAAAAAAAGTGTATCTCTTGCCGGGTGGCTGTAAGCTGTCTTTTCAACAATACGAACCCAAGCAATAATGCTTCATATGCAAGTGTAACAAACTCATGTGGAGGAAGCCTTATAAATCCGTAAAGGCAAATCAAGCAGACTTTGGCAGTGTTCTGCTGAAGGTCCAGTAAAGTGCTGTATTAGAAAAACAAAAAGCCAGCTGTGCTTGTGGTGAGGGCTGCAGTTTCTATTGTCATAAGTGCCAATCTGTCTGTTTCTGCCTCTGGAGTGCTTGAAAGGACCTTTTGTATGTTTAAGTTAATTGTTTCTCTCTTTGTGGTAAGTAGTGGAATGTATTTGTGTTTTTCTAGTTGTGTTGAAGAAATACTGTTTGTGGTGTTTATAAACAGTTTAGAGTCTGTCTTCTTTTAAGTGAAAAAAAAAATTGCATAAAGATTTCAAAACACAGGTTATTTTGCTTCTAAAAACCTGTGCGTTTTCTGCTTGTTTACTACCTTTTTAGAAATGTGATTTGCTGTTCTTGATCAGATCTTGATCAGTTCCTGTCAGGTTTTATTTGCTTCAGGGGCACATGCTTAAAATACAAAAATAAGGTGGTGGAGCCTTTTAGGCCTTGTTCTGGTTTGTTGTGCTCCAGTCATAATCTGGCAGGAGAAACACTAAATGGATCACTTAACCAAATGGAGGTGTCCATGGACAGATGAAGAGCAGTGAAGTGTTGCATGTGCACTCTTGAGTAGCAATATATTAGGTTACAGTTGATTAACCTTGAGCATGATCAGAGCGTAATGGCTGCAGTGATCCAAAAGAGATGACAGTAAGGAGTGACTGTATTTTAGCAGCATATTTTAACACATCAGTGAAGCTATATTTTGAGAGAAAAGCCAGGCTTGTTTATACTGCTTGTCTCCTACTTCCTCCTGCACATGTGCAACTTCGTGCTTTGTGGATGGAATTTGTGGATGGTTAGAGAGTGATCATGTAAGTAATATAACTCTTTTGTACAAGGATTTAAACCACTCTTATATAAGTAGGATCATATGTGTCCATAATGAATCTTTCTTGCAGGAAAGAGTTATTGAATATCCATTAAAAGACAAAACAACAAATTCCCCACAAAATGCAACCAAAATCCCCACCAATAAACCTGATGGAAAACCACATATTGGATTATGTTTGATACCTTAGATGTTGGAAGAAAGCACCATTTTCCTAGGATGCCTTTTAGTAACGGTTTTTGACAAGAATCTCCTTTGTATTGGTTTCTGCAGGGTTTGTCTCTAACTGCTAGTCTCCAGTCAAGAGAAGAATTGATGAAAGTATCTGGAAGGATAGAATGTGAAGGACCCAACCGTCATCTTTATGACTTCATTGGGAACTTGCGCTTAGATGGTCAAAGGTATTGGGAACAACATAAGGCACAAATTTGTTTGGTTGGGAAAAATTCTTCCTGTGTGCTTTTGGTCTGCAACACTGAGCACATGCATGTTTGGTCTTTCTTTTTATGGGGAAGAGGGTAATTATTAACAGTTGTTAATCAGAGCATATGCCAGCATAAGGTAACATTGTTCTGTCTTCCTATAGAGTCTTCTGCTTGTTTAGGGGTGAGCTGGTTTCTTTGGAAACATAGTGGGGTTATTTTAATCAAAAGTAACATCTAAAGAGAAGGAAGAGTTGGGCAAATGGTTGAAGTTTTTAGAGCCTTCTTATTACAGGAGCTATGTAGAGAAGTGGGCAGCCTTTCCCTTCCAGCTAGAGCCAAAGGCTGCGCCAAGTTCAGTTCTATACAAAAAACTGATCCCAGAATGTGGAGTCTTTATCAGAGTCAGTTTGATCTGTTGTAACTCTTGAAAGAAAATAACTTAGTTTTAGTACTTGAATTCATAGAACTTGAAAGGTCAGTAGGGAGAATGCAGGTTTCTGGCACAAAACCTGTATTCCTTGGGCAACTTGGCTGAACAGTGGCAGATGCAGGAATAGGAGAAGATCACTTGCATGTCACTTCAAAATCACATGGGTAATACAGTTTTCCTGAAATGATTGTTTAATGGTGTATGTGTGGCTGTAGTGTGCTTGGCATAAATGTTCTCTCTCACAAGCAAGGACAAGGAAGCATCACACTTGCAAGCAGACCATGTTACCCAAGGTAAAATGCGGGATATGCTAATGGCTGCCAGAAGTTCTCAGGTTTTGGGTAACTAGAACAGCTCCCTTGTATCACTTTCACCATACTGTGCTTTAGCAGGGATTAGACTTACACAAGCTTCATTGCTCTCTTGAGCTGTGTGGGCAATGTAAGTTCATTTATATTGCTTTCCTCCTTTTGTGGTATGTGGGTGTGTTGTTTTGGTTGTCTTTGTGGGGGGAGTGAGGCTGAAAGAATTACTTTCCTAATGTGTTATGGAGAATTGAAAGATATATGTACTTCTTGCTTGGCAGCCCAGTTCCTGTTGGTCCGGACCAGATCTTGTTAAGAGGTGCACAGCTGAGAAACACTCAGTGGGTCTTGGGCATTGTTGTGTATACAGGACATGATACAAAACTAATGCAGGTAAAGTTTTTAAGGAGATCTAAAATGTGTTCTGATGGAGGCTGGTTATCCTTGTACTGTACTTGTCTTTTGGACTTGATTTTATAAATGGCTTGACTCATGGTAGCTGATCAAGACCTGGAGGCCTTGAGGAATACAAGGATACTGTTGTACTTGAGCTTGCATGTGCACATGTGTAAACACTTATTGAAGTAGGTCTCAAAGCACTTCAATGTGTAAGCAAAGCTACTTGTATTTTAGTTTATCTGGTAGCTGGACAACATTTAAAACTGAGGTTTAACAGCTGAGGAGATAGTTATGACCACCTACACTTTTAGCACTTGGACATAATTAGGTGAAGATTTCAGTGTCTGTATTGCCTTAATGGCAGAACTGCCTAGAAGGACCAGCAACATGTGTTGCTCACTTCTACTGGCCACCAGTGGGATAGGCAGCCAAATGAGCATACAAGGTTTCTAGAACTGAAGGTTCTATTTCTTTGATCTCCTGTCAGTTTTGGAGTCATTAAGAGTATGGATGCTTTTTGCTAGTTTGTTGAGCTTTGCATACCATATAAGCTAAGGAGAGCTGAAGTAGCAAGTTCTGTAATGGACTCTAAAAATAAAAGACTGAGTTGACCTTGGCAATTTTCCTGTATAAGCCATTGCTGGACTATTTTTTTTTCCTTTTTCTTTCCTTTTTCTTTCCTTCCTGCTGCTGTTTAGAATTCAACCAAAGCACCTCTGAAGAGATCAAATGTGGAGAAAGTAACCAACATGCAGATCCTGGTTTTGTTCTGTATTCTTCTGGTTATGGCCCTTGTGAGTTCTGTGGGTGCCTTATTATGGAACAGAACACACGGTGAAGTTGTCTGGTACCTGGGCTCCAACAGTGAGTATGCAGGCAGTGTGCTAGGGATGTATCAGACTCTAGGGCTGGCCAGGCTCTTAGCTTTGCTAAATGAATGCGTAAAGTAAGAAGCAGTTAGTCCCTAACTTTTTGATGGCCCAGTATTTTTTTTCTGTTTTGAGTATGGGCTGGCATAAGTGAGCTTGCAAGTGAGGCTTCTGTTAATAAAACCTTGTAAAGGTTAGGTAAGTATCACTGGGCTAAAACACAGGGGGCAGGGCAGAAGCAGAAGAGGGGCAAGAGTTATTCTTGGATGTTCAGTGTTCAAGTTCTTTTAGCTCTGTGGGGATGCCACACCTGAATTTGTTTTCAGAGTAGACCATATACTGCTGCCTTATGCTTTGTATCTGTACCTCACTACAGGGTAGCAGGTATTGGTCTAGTGATACTGACTTCAACTTTATGGAAGCAAAGGATTTCTCTAGCTGGTTTTTTTTTTTTTTTTTTGAGTCAGAAATGTTGTTCTTCTCTTAAGATGCTGTCATGATTTTTTATTTATTGGGTAATATTTCAGGCATTTTGGCCTTATAACTTCTGTTCTTTTGTAATGAGCTCCAATCTTTTAACATGTTTATTGAAAGGTTTTATTTTATTTCATTCGTCCTTGAATTTATTCGTTCAGATATCCAGGATGGGCCTTATGCAAACACTAAAGGATGAAATAAATTGTGTTCCAGTAGACTTCTGACTTGAGGGGATTACATTAACTCACTATAAAATGTGTTGTTACAAACGTCTTGAGATGCAGATCTGGAACAATTCTCACAAACTGCGAATGGTTTTTCTGGTGGTGATTGCAAAGCAGATGACAAAAGGTGTCTTCTGCAGTTGAAGAACTGTAATTGTGATAGTAATGGAAAGAGAACTCATAGGACGAGCCTAGAGGTGCCTCATTTAGCTCTGGTTTTCAGTAGTTGCATTCAAGTGGCAATATCAGCAACTTTCGAAATTTTTTTCCTCTCTCCGCTTCTCCCTTGCTTTTTTAATGAGGAAGTTTAAATTTGTCTCACAATGATGGACGTAACACTGGAAAAGGTGAATGGGACAAACTCTTGAACTTGTACTAATATAAAATGTGCAACCTGTAATAAGCTAGGATGACATGGTATATATAAATGCTTTTTTTGCAAATTGGCAGACCACACTATTTTTATCACTTCTATATCTGCCACTCACAGAAAAAACACTTTTTCAGGCTAGGCAGGTAGGTCTAAAGTTTTTAAATATCTATGAAGATGGTATTGGAGAAACATTTTTCAATATGAAGTATGCTCCTGCTCTTCTGTAACCTGACCAAAGCTATGGAGTTCATGGTACTCACATTTGAGGTGCCGGGGTCCCTTACTCTGATCTCAATAGACTTAGCAATTTTCTTTCAGCTTCTGTCTCCTGATTTGCTCCCATGCCTTAATAACTTATTTGTAATGCTGAAAACACCTTAAGTGGTGAGCTGTGAGCCCATTATGCTGGGTGCTCTGCCTGCTGACTTGAAGTGCTTCCCTAAGTTTCAAGAAAAGTGAAGAACAGACAGATGGGGAGGCACTGGATGTAAAGAGAGATTGCAGCAGCACCATGAACAGGAGCCTTCATCCTGTGTCCCTGCTGAGCCTTGTCCATTCTTGCCTGCTGTCTATGAATGCTTCCCCTTCCCTTTTGGACCAGTTGTGCTGGTGGATTGATTTGGGCAACTTGCCCAGCATTAATAATAGTTCTGCTGACCAAGCAGGATGCCTTAGTTCATTTACTAGGTATCTGTTTTAAGTCAACTTGTTCTCTTAGATTTCTGTAGTATAACTTCAATTCTGCCAATGCTGGCGGATATTAGAACAAATTTTAGTATTTCTTTTCTGTTTTCTAATGCCACTGAGACAGGTAGGTACTTTGTGATAGGTAAAGTTATATTACTAGTGATATTGGCTCTTAATTGGGGCAGTTGACACATCAACTTTCTAAATCTTGTTTAGCGTGAAATATCATACTTGTCATCATCTGTTTAGCAAAAATCGTTCAGAAAGCATTCTGTTCTCTAATATATAGCCTCACTAATCTTGCCCTTCTTCACCTAGCATAATACACGTGTATCCATGTATGTGTTCTGTGGGTGTTATATATATATATATGTACTTCTGAAATCAATATTAAGAAGTCCCTTATATGAGGCACTTGCTGATTATTTTAGTACTACTAAATCTGATTAGGCCAACCTCAGAAAGATGATTGCCCCTGTACTGTACCACTCAGACTTCCATGTTCTGTCTGCTGATGTCTCATGTCTTTCGGTCCACAGAAATGCTGTCTGTCAACTTTGGATACAATCTGCTGACATTTATTATCTTGTACAACAACCTTATTCCAATCAGTCTTCTGGTGACATTAGAAGTTGTTAAATTTACTCAGGCTCTTTTTATAAATTGGGTAAGTAACAAGAATAAATGTATTAATGTCAGTTTTGGAAAGTGTCATTAAAAAATAAACCAACCCCCCCCAAAAAAAAAAAAAACCACAACAACCTATCCTGAAATCTTTACCAGATTTTCTCATGTCTTTTCTGATGCAGCTTCTGGGAAAGGCAGGGAGAAGTTCAGAAGTTTTATTCTCTGTTAGTTTGGTGTTCCACAGGAGGATAAACAACTAGTTGTAGAAAGAGTCCCTGTGCAAATGATCACTTTTGTATGTTTTGGGCTTTCAGGGTGAGAAGGAGGGCTCAGTGCTCTGCTTGAAGGTGTTCTGTCAGCTTACTCGTTTTCAGTAATCATCTTTTGAAAATTCCTCAGTACCTTTATAGCTACAGCAGAGGGAAAGCCCAGATTTCTTTAGGGGTGATGCCTCTGTTCGCTCAAGCTTTGACTTCAAATTGTCTTTAGTTGGGGGGCAAAAATACTGTAGTGATGTCTCTTAATCTGAACAAACCAGGGAATTTGCCATGCCTAATCACAGGTCTTTAGTTACAGCAAGGCGATTTACTCTAGCCACATCCATGATTGAAGAAACAATTTAACTGACTCTAAAATGAACTCCTATTGCTACATTTAATTGGGAGGGTTAGCAAAACAGCTACTACATGAATCAAAGCAATTTCTCAGGTAAGCTAATATCTCCGATATATTATAAGAAGTTCAGACATCTTAGACCTTACTTACTTGTATTTTAGAGGAACCAGTACAACTTTACTATGATTAGCATGGCTAATGACAGTTAGAACTTCTTCCAACTGTACTAAAATTTTAAACTAGAGATGCAATGAAAGTTATAATTGCCTATAATTGAATCTTGTCTTTCTCATGTACATCTCGTATGGAGGTGTGTTTTGTAAAGGAGGCACCCATATTCAGTCTGGGATGAGTGTTTTAATTTGCATACCATAGGTCTGATTTTGCCCTCATTTCAGGACATAGATATGTATTATCCTGAAACAGATACTCCTGCAATGGCCAGAACTTCAAATCTTAATGAGGAACTTGGGCAGGTAAGAACATTTTCTCAAGTGTCATGTTTGTGATATGTTCTGGGAAGATGGAAGGTATGAGAGCATGCTGTACAAATCTGCTTTGTTCTGTTGCTCTGTGGCTCAGGTTAATGGGCCATCTTTACTTTCATTAAAGTCTTACAAGTAAAATGAGATTACAGGGTAAAATTCAACATCATGTAGGCAGTCTTAAGCTTAGGAATTGAATCTGCTTACTTTGTGAAGCTAGCAGGCTCCAAATTATGGGTGGGTTTTTTTGTTTGTTTGTTTGTTTTTTTCCAAAATAAACCATATTATGTGGCACATTGTATATTGTTGGCATACGTTGTTTTCAGAAATGGCTTACTAGCGATTCCATATAACTGGACTTAATTTTTGGATTCATTAACTGAATTACTTGTTCAAAGGTGCATTTAAACGTTTCTTATATACTAGAGTTATTATGACTTAAAGTTCCTCAGATGCTTAGACTTCTAACTTGCACAGGCTGTTTCCAATGCTGTATTAAGAAGCACTGTAGTGAAAAGCTGAAAGATCACTTCAGTAGTAGCGTAGTTCAGTGTCTTGAACTGAATTGTAAATATTGAGGAAAAGCTTTTTGCAAATCTAGGCAAAATATTCTAGTCTTTAAATCGTGAACTCCTGTATTAGCTATCCCCCTATCCCTTCCTACCTGCTGGTTCAAAATCTTACATGGTGCAGAGGTAAAACAGCATGGAATTTACCTTGCAGATAATTTTGGTTTGTTGTGGCCTGTTGGAAGTGGGAATCTTGACTCTGTTAATGCTTCAGAGAGTCATTTTGCTGTGCTAGGTTGTTTCCAAGCTGTAGCTAAAAGTCACTGGTTTCCATTAAGGGAATACTAACTTGAGCAGCACTGACTGTGGCTGTGCATTTTGCACTTCAGGATTGCTCAGGACCAGTTTGTTTGCCTGCAGATTACCACTTAAATTTACTCTAGGATATTCTTTGCACAGTACTGTTGATGGAGAGAAATCTCCAAATAAATTTGGTGTTCTTTGGAACACTGAATTTCTTTGGTGTGTTAAATGCCAATGATTCTTTGACAATCTGTAAGTATCTTTGTTTTAATTTCCAGTCATGCTCTTTGATGATAGTACAGTTCAGAAATCTGGTGACTGTTCAACTAGCACCAGCAAGCTCATCTGTATTGACCACACTGGAGCCTTGGCAATTGTTAACTACTGTTTGAGCCTTTTTGAATTAAGAGACAAAGCAAAAACAATGCCATTAAAAAACTTTACTGATTATTTTCCTTTAGCTTTGGTAGAACAAACGAAGTTGTAGTAATCCTGCACTGGCCAATGCTGTGACATATGTCTTGCAGAATTTTCTTGACACTATTTTCCACTCTGAGTTTTGTTACACTGCAAGTTGTAAGTTAGATTTATTTATTTTATTTTTTTTTTTCAGGTAAAATACCTGTTTTCTGATAAAACGGGTACTCTAACATGCAACATCATGAACTTCAAGAAATGTAGTATTGCTGGAGTGACGTATGGGTAGGTATGACTTTTTTTACGAACTCATTAGCATAATGTGTGCTATTTAACAGTATATACTTTCATATGCATTTCATATGCGTAGTTTCATACAGCATTACTATGTTCTATTCTTCAGTTGATAGTGGTTAGTGATTCTTCGGTTGATAGCTTTCATTTTCATGTCCTGCAACATAAATTATGGGATGGAAACCTGGGGAGTACTTTACACGTAGTAAAGGTGACTTGCGTTCTAACATATTTGATCATGATGTAAACTAAACTAGAAGTGCTATATAATCTGACTCTTTCAGAGAGAAGATGAGGCAGCCAATGGGTAGGAATTGTCAGCCATGTTTCTGTGACTTCCTCAAGTGAAACAGGATTTTATTACAACTGTAATTGTAGTTCTAGAGTTTAATATTCCTTGCACAGGAGGGATACTCACTGGTTTTGTTCTGCTTCTGTCAAAAGGGATCCCTTTGAGTAGTCATGCCAGCATTACATTTTGAGTCTTGAATACTAAATCTTTGTCTCTGCTTGGTTTTAAAAGGATAGTCTTAAGACCTCTGTGCAAAATAATGTTGTTTCATGGTAGTTAAATTAGATACCTCAAAAGGTAGAAAACCTGATTAAAATATACGTGCAGCTGATCCCATGGTTCCAGCATACGATTGTATGATGATGCATTGATCTTTGCCTTCTACCTATTTTTTGGTTTGCAAAGTGGAATAAATGTTGTTTTTTTCTTTTTCTACCCCTCAGTCACTTTCCTGAGCTGGAAAGAGAACGTTCATCAGAAGACTTCAGGTAAATATATTCCAAGATGTTTATGTTCTGTATAGCAGAGCGGGAACAGTCTATATAAAGACTTCTTTCCAATTTGGGATTGGAAGAAGCCCAAGGGAGCAATGTGCTTGAGTAAAATGCTCTTTCAGCAGGAGCCTAATGCCAAGCTAGTGGGTGGTGATGGATCTTTTCTTCTGTGTAGAGAGATAGTGGGTGAAGTGGGGTGAGGGGTAGTCAGTGGCTGGTGTGGCTTTGATGTATACCAGTGCAGTACTTATTTATAATTGCAGACAACAAAGTTACAAACCAACAGTATCTTTCTTTGCAGTAACCTTACCTGTAGCTAGAGACTTGATATTACACTGCCATCATTAAGCTCAAACCTGACAAGGAGAGGAAAAGGAACATTATACTATGTTTTCATAATTAAACTGGAAAATGGGCTTGATAGGGAGGTGTCTCCTGGCAAGAGAATCCCACTCCTCTTTATTCAGAGATTTCATGAATAGAGGTGATGGGTCTGTCCAATTCTACAAAAAGCAGATGAAACTTAGAAGAGTTATACAGGTGTTACCGTAGCATGTTCGGATTACCAGGAAGCTACAGAAGAGCTAGGGAGGGTTGATGTGACTTTGAATGGCAAGTATAGCTAAAAACTGAGTTCCCACACTAGAAACAGGTAGACTCTGAATGCTGTTATAAGGCCACTTTCTGATGAACTGAGTTAGGCTTCTCCACTGGTGCAGCTCACTTTTATGATCACCTTTTAGGAAGGTGATCTGATAGGCTGCTACTTCTGCTGAGGTGTAGTTTCTGTGGATGCCTTTCTTATCTTCCAATATATTGCTATTTCCTTCATTGCCATCTTTTCTCGCCCAGTACACTTCTTTTCTAGTCAGTTCTGTGTAAGAGTTTCTTCCGGGTACTAACCTGGAATACTCAAAATTCTCCAGGGATCAACCTGAGCAAAACTCATTAAATAGAGAGGGAGTTTAGGGGTATTGATATTTGATCTATTGATCTTTGATCTATTTTAAAAGTAAGTCATCTTGAAATCAATGTATTTCAAGTACATTTAGAAGCTGCTTGTACAGCAGGAGGTGTGTTGACACCTGAGTCTTCTTAAATACACTTTCAGGCATAGCCATTTTGGGTTTATTGCTGGTGTTCTGAAGAAATTGTTAATTTTCAGCACTTTGCACTACTCATATGACCTTTTCACAATACTTGCAAGGACAGTGGAATCTCACTTTGGTTTTGCTACCTAACAAAATAAATGTAGTAAGAAAGGAAATGTTGCTACTTACATTTGCACATGCTTGTCTTGCTCTGCAGCCAGCTACCTCCTTCTACCAGTGAATCGTGTGAATT
The DNA here is from genome assembly GCF_963264785.1 of Psittacula echo. Lineage (NCBI taxonomy): Eukaryota > Metazoa > Chordata > Aves > Psittaciformes > Psittacidae > Psittacula > Psittacula echo. The sequence continues at coordinate 107,591,432 of NC_137736.1, forward strand.
TGATGACCCAAGACTGCTGCAAAACATTGAAAATGACCATGTAAGTCTAATCTTTGGATATCATGTCTTTTAAATACCCTATTCTAGGTCTCTATGGGATTAAATGCTGAACGAATCTATTTGTGTGATCAAGTTTGCTCTATGGGTGCATCATGCAAGTGCAGAGGGGGTAAAAAGGAAACAAAATAGCTCCTTCCAACGCCTTTCTGCCCTGTTGTCTTAATACTGAATTAAACAGTGGTGTTGGTAGGGATACCAGAAAGCTGGTGTTGGTGTATTTGGAAGATAATGTCTTGTAGCAGATAATGGTAAATAGCTTTTCTTTAGAAGAATTACAGTATTTAGAGTGTTCAAACACCCATACTGTTAAATAGCATTTTTTAAAGTAGTCTAGAGCATTGCATGGTGGTTCTCATGTGAAACTTGCTTGCAAACCTTTGGAATTCCAATTGTGTAAAGGATGTTAGAGGTAGGACTTAATTGCAAGTTTATCCTGAGACTTGGTGATTAGTAATCTCAGTCACACTGGCTGTGTCCTGAAGGGACCTAGTCCTTGGGAGAGAGACAGTGCATTGCTTGTTTGGAAGCCACGCAGCTGTGAAATGTCTGACTAGACAATTCAAGTCGCTTGCAAAATAACATGACCCTTCTCTTCTGCAGAAACTGTCTTGCAGTAGGGAATCAGGGCACTGGCAAGCACAAACTCAATTAGCCAATTGCTCTCCTTAGACAATAGAACTGTAACTGGGCTGGTTAAGTTTAGTATAAGTATCTACAACTGTTACAACATCCTGTTTGTGTGTAGCAAAGCTTTTGCTTTCTGTTTTTGCTTTACAATACTTAAGAACCTGAAATGAAGCATGGTGTAAATGCCTGAAGGAATATTTAATTACTCTGTGTTGCACTATGTTTTCCTAAGGGTGACAGAGCCTGAAAATGGCTCCTGTACTTTAGCTTTCAGAAGGGTATCCCTCCCCAGAAAATGTATTGGTTTCCAGTGTGGCTTTTGTAATCGCCTGCACTGGAAGGATTTCCCTCTGGACTTCACTTGCAGCCAAGATTTGGGTTGCTTTCTCTTTAGTTGTTCTGTTCATGTATGGCTACTCATTCTGAATGGAAGGTTACTAGCTTAAGTGTAGCCTGCAGGTGAAGTGTTTGAGCTCTTGCTTGCAGGCTGTTGCTTTAGGCACCTATATAGAACAGTGCTTTGGTACCTTAATAGACTCAGCAGAAAGGACTTATATCAAATGGGCTGTGATATGGAGTTTCTCATCTAGCCTTGAGATAGCCCCTTAACTTTGGGCTATCTCTAGGACTTTTATCCTCTCTGGCTAGAGCTTCTCCTTTGGGAGATAGCTGTTTTAACAAGCAAATAAAGGGTTTTGGTAGCTTCCTTAGGTGTCACTTAATCTAGACAGCTCAGAAGTCTTTGTTTTTTACATGTTGAACCCTTATGTATCAAGTTTAGTTTTGGCTGGCAATTTGAGTACATAAATACTGTTGTCATTGCACAGCTGACTATTAGGCTGAGCACACTGTGTGAACTCATCCCTCAGACAATCGGTGGGGAAACTTCTGGCTGATAAGACTTAAGGATGTATCTTGTGTAGGCCGAAGCTATCTTTCAGAGCTGGACTGTACTGGAGGGGTGGGTGCCACCCACAGACAAGTAGCTCAAGCCATTAGAATGTATGGATTATCTGTGACAGTTTGCTTAGAAAGTTAGGGTCTTTTTGTCAAACTGCATCAGTGAGATGAAGGCTGGATTCCAGGGTAATGGGGGAGGAAACAGTCACATATTTCTAGCTTTTTTGCGTTTTAGCTGTTAAGGTGTATAAACTGTTTCCTTCTACCCTAGTGTTTTAGTTTTCATAGCTAGGAAATAGCTGCAGGTGCCATCTGCGTGTCTATCTCCACTCGTTTAGTGAACTGAGGTGATAAAAGTGTTCCAGCACGAACTGCCTTATGGTGTTAGATGATGCAGTCCTCACGTAAGCAATGAATTCACTTTAAACATTTGCCCTTTTACCGCTGAAGCTGTCAATGTGATCTCTCACGAACACTCATTAAGTGCTCATTGCTCTGGTCTTGAAGATGTTGGGTTTTTTTCAGTTCAGTTGCAAGTGTTAGTTTAGAGTTGTCTCAGTGCCAAGTAATTCTCTTTCCAGGTTGAAAATAAAAAATCATGTACTTGTTCTCATGAGACTGTCTTCCATCTGCTAGGAAGATTGCTAGCATCCTGCATCACCTAAATTTCATAGCTCTTCTGGGCCACTGGTGTGTGAGGACTGACTGATGGCCAAGTCCACACTTGAGTAACAGTCAAAGAATTATTGCCCTGTAGGAAGCGTTCCAAGGAAAAATAAGCTGTCTTGAAAACATGTGGATGTTTCTCTGGGATTTTAATGTGGAAGAAAGTACCTAGGTTTGTCTGCCTGTGCTTTTTCTTTGTGATAGCTTCTGTTGGATGAACTGTGCAGCTGCACCGGGAGTGCGATTGCTGGCTTGTTTCTGTAGGGAAAATGGTGTAAACTCTTTTAGTAGAATAAGAGGTCAGTTATTCCCTAAGACTTAAAGGAATGTTTGATGGTCTTATCTTGGTGCTTGTGAATTGCAAATGTGCTGTGAATAAACTCAGCAGAGAGGTGCAAGCCTGTTTGGTGTGGGGTTATTTTTTTTACCCTGATGATATGAGTGCAAGGAAGGAGGTCAAGAAGTGAAAGGATTTGGATCTCATTCTAGGCTCCTCTATCTCCCTGGATTATCTCTGAAATTCCTCTACTAATTCCAATTTGCATATGAACTTTTTTCTGTGGCCCCCAAATCGCCACTTGGGCAAGAAGCAGCAAGTGCGAGGCACATATGTATGTGTGTGTGTATATATGTGTGTGTATATATATATGTATATATATGTGTATATATATATATGTGGATGATTTTCTGGCAAAGAACGGCCACATACCCAGATCAGCAAGTGCCTACGTGGAGTTTGACATGAACCAAGGGACAACTAAAGGTGAAGGAGGATGGGAGCGAGGCACTGGGAGTGAGAATCCCAGCAAGATAAGAAGGAGCTGGAATTTACTGAGTTGCTAAATTGAGGACTGTTGGAAAACTTTGAAGGTCAGGTTCTCACACCTGTGCTTAACCAATTATATGTTAGTTGTTAAGGGCCTCACAGATATGTATCCAATCACAATGGGCCAAGTTAGTGAAAACAACTTTAAGAAATAGTATATAAAGACTTAGTTTTCTATAATAAATAGCTTTGTCTGATCACATTGATCTCTGAGTCCCTTCCACGACATAATATATATGCACAAATTGGTTCAGTATGTGTGATGAGTAGTTTAGCAGCTGACCAGGCAGAACAGATAGCTGTTGTGCTAGTGTTGAGCTTTCACCTCAAAGTGATCATTTTGGATCTCTCTAATGTGTCTGCTTATTTTTGCAACATGTATCATCAGCTGATTCTTAATTCCTTAGGAAGGCAGAGCCAGAAAAGTGTAGCACTGGTATCTGGGATGAAAACTGGAATTTAAAATACAGGAGGGGTAGAGGACCTAGGGTGGTGAAAACCTCTGGGAGGCTTTAGTTCAGAAAAGTAACAGTTTCCTGAAGACTGTCCAAACTTTCTGTTTAACAACTCACAATTAAGTTGTTACAGCTTTGTAAGAAATACTTTTCACTCTTCTGCTTTTGCCTTTAGTGTTCATGGGACTTTGGTACTTTTCATCCTCTCTAGTACAGGGTAGTACCTTTAATTATAGGTCCTATTTTAATGGTTTTGGACAAGGTAAGCTTGCATTTAACTCTGATATTCAAATGCTGGTTAGTATTTTCTTTTAGTCTGTGTCCTCCAGCCTTACCAGCTTTCCTGTTCTGGAGGTGTCCAACATGGTTGGATCCTCACACTGCTCCCCAGATAGATTAATGAATAAAACAGTAGGAAGCTCACATCTTTTTAAGGTGGTGAGTCATAATTCTCTCTGGTAATGAAGTAGATAAGTATTTTTCTAGCTGTCTGTAGCAGAATGTGTCACATTTATGCAAAGGAGGAAGCTTAAATTGTTGCTTTATGTCTTAATATCCCACTGCCCATTCACTTAAAAACCTGTCAGTTCTGCTCATCTGTAAATACAGTGAATGGAGGCACTGATCTGATGCTGCTGCAAATAAAAAGGGAATTGCATGTCAGGTTGTTTATTCAATTTTCTTGTAACTTTATTAGGCTGTGAACAGTTGGCAGGATAATGCAGTTTGTCTTCAGAGTGAGGAGGCCCAGATAAGAACATGTGACAAATGTGGAGAGATATAGCTCTGCAGAGCACAGATTATTCCCCAAAAGGCTGAGTTTTGACTTGGTGTCTTGTTTCTTCTGAATGAGGGGGAACATGAAGGGATGAAATCTTGTGATGCAGCTTCCTGACCAGAGGTCTGTGCCCTGGCTGATAATGGATAATGCTGTGCCACCTAGATAGGGAAACTGCTTTCAGTGTAGATAATGCTTTGTAGGTAATCTGGAAACTGCTTCCAGAAATACGATACTATGTCTTAATGAGTCTGTAGTTCTCAGCTTGTAAGGGGCAGTGTGCAAAGTAAGTTTAGCCAGTGGAGTACCTTGCTGGTGTAGATGGTTGTACACCAGGTGCTTCATGGGTCTTTGGAAAAGACAAAGAGAAGCAATAGCTTTCTCCCAGAGCTCTTGGCACACAAGGAGGAAAAACGAGGAGAATGAGAGCTGCCTGTGGACAGCTGAACAAGAGAGTAAAATGTGCAAACTTTGTTCCTGCTACACATTAATGGAAAAGCAAAAAATGGGGGGTGGGAAGAAACAGAGCTGAGCTTAACAAATGAGCAGGCAAGGAATGTCTCAGAGACCATCAGTAAGAGTCTGAGTACTAAAATGGCAGAAATGTGCTTTAAAAGAGGGAAGAAATAAGCAATAAAGCAGAATCAGTTAACCTGTGGGAATTCTGTTTTGTGCTGGGGTTCAACTTGGTGTGTTGCAAGGGATGTATCACTACAGAAGCCACTAATGAATTTTCTGTTCACAGCTCTGAAGCAGGAATTTGAATGCTCTGTTGTGATTCATGTCAGTGCAACAAATATTATGTCAGTGCTGGAACAATATAGAAAGGAAACAAGTGACAGCTGTGTGGAGGAGCTGACATGATCAGCTGGGCCTCTGATGATCCGTTGCTATAGAATTGGAAGACTGCCATGTAATACATTGTGAGCTGTGAAAATACCAAGACAGCAACAAATTACATTGCTGGCTTGAAAGCAGAAATACATACATAGGAAGGATTAAAATCTGACATTACCGGAGAAAGGTTGTTTCCAGCTGATAGAGCACATAGTATTACAGTGTGTAAGGGGCTAGTCAAATAAGCATAAGAACAACTTCAAAGGTCTGCAGCAGTGGATGCTGAAAGGAGAATCTGGCAGGCTGTGCATTTTGAGATGGAGGTAAATTTTTCATTGCTTTCACTGGAAATAACGGAGCAGCAGTAACCTCCTGACCAGGAATTTGCTATGGACTTAACATTTCACACGCTACTCCAGTTATATTGCATCTGTTCATTTTCTTAACACAGCCTTTGCACTCCAGCGCGTCAAAGATCTGTGGCTGCTGCTGTTTTAGTGGTGTGTGACCATACAATTCAGAAGCTTCAGTATGCAAAGATAAGGGGCCTGTGTAAAACAGTTATCTCAAAGATGTTAATGACAGAGTACATGGAGTAAAACAAGAAATAAGTATTGGATCTTCAGTCTTTTTGTTAGACTCTTACTCTGATGTGCTTGCTTCTTTGTTTACATGTGTTAATGCAGCATTTGCTAGATGATGTTGTTTTGTGACTTACATAGTAACTTACTTCTTACTAATTAAATCTAACTATGCCAGTGCATCTTTGTTGTACAAGTATGTACTCCATGGGCACCATATTGGAGAAGAAAACCCAACAAAACAAACAAAACCCAAAAATTCAACAGTTTTTCCCTATTCTTGGTCTTGTCCCTGAAATAGGATCTGGGACAGGACAAAGCTTTGGGTTTATTTCTGTCACATAGCTTGGTTGAGGAGAAAAGCATTAACATGTCTGAGAGCCAGTTGTGAATGCTGCTGGCCTAATTGTGAGAAGTTGCATTTTCCAGGCCCCTCTAAGTGGGAAGTGGAGGGGGTTTTAATGTCTTGTAGTTCTGTATGATTAAAGGGTTCTAAAAAATAACTCTGCTGCATTTCAGATTGTAATGCTGCATATACTCTTAGAAAAATACCTATAATCCAAGTCTCTTACATCAGAGGATTTTTGGTGTCATGTGGTTTTCACTTGAAAAAGCTTCATTTAAACATCGTAGCCTTTCTGTTGTGAAACAGCAGAAACAGTACACTAGCAGATTAAATGATGTAGAAGCATCTTTTAACTGTTTAAGAAAACTTTGATCCTGTTTTTATTAGTATCTTGTATTCTCCATCTGATCTTGGTTTTAATATTGCAATAGCAAGGTTTTGGCCCAGCCTTGTTCTAACAGCTTGTGCAATGTGCTTGATCTTTTGAATGTTCTGTTAAGACAGAGTATGTATGAAATATGCTATGCTAATGGAAACTTTTGGGAACTAGGTGATATTTCATATGCAAAAACTGAGTTTGTGAAGTCAGCTAAGGCTTTCTGAAAAGGTAGAGCTGTGAAGTTCATGTCTGACTCAGTCGCTGAGCAAACGGCTGATGTGACGTAAAAGATAGGTGCCACCAACTGTGGATGCTACTGATATAGCAGAGTTGGTGAAGGGGAGCATGTGTTCACTTCAGCTGTTTCAGGCAAGCGCCTTAAAGGCTTGTGTGAACTGTGGGTGAAAGTAGTATGGCAGCTTGTGAGCTGGGCAGCTGAGTACCACTTCTGACTGCTGTGAGACTAGAAATGCCATGCGAGAAGCAGGGGTGGAAAGGAGGGAAGAATGAGATGAGAGACTCCAAGTCACTGTAGCTGCCTGAATTTGCAGATCAGAGGCTTGATATTTAAGTGCCATGCTATCTTTACTGAGTTGTAGACCCAGTGTGTCTTTAAGCACTTAGGGATGGCTGGCAACTGCATTCTGTGAACAATGTTTTATATCATGTGTTCTCATGATGTTGAATGTGTAGGGACCATTGATCAAATTTCTGCTTGGCTAGATGATATATTCCTGTGGAAAAGCACATGATGTTGCCTTCTGCTGGCTAATCAGCTGCTGTCAGCTTTGGATGTTCATCACAAATTGTGCAGTTGCAGTGATTTTTAATTCTGGTGAGGTTACTGTCAATCTATTAAAAGTTGTTGTGGAAGCCACCAAAGTAATATTTCCTGTTGCTTCATCAGCATCTTGTGGCAGACAAATCTGCCTATGTGAAGCTTGGGTTGTTACAAAACTGACGGTTTTTATATTTGAGTGTGGGGAGGGGGGAAATGATCTGGCTTCCCAGCTCTCTGCAACTTAAATGAGATTTTTATCATAAGCATTCTAGTTAATTAAAGCTGGCTCTTAACTCTACTGTATTGATGTTCTGGGACCAGGATAGCTACTATAAATAGAGAACAATTGGGGTTTTTTTGTCTGTAGTATCTGAGGGGTTTTTGATTAGTGAACAGCTGTCTCTGTGTAATCTAAATCTGACTCTCCTGATGTCCTGTCTAGCCCACAGCTGTGCACATACAGGAGTTCCTCACTCTGCTGGCCGTGTGTCACACTGTTGTTCCTGAGAGACAAGGAAATAAAATAATCTACCAGGCCTCCTCTCCAGGTTGGTTGTTTTCTTTTTTTGAAAGGAATGGAGTGAGACTAGAAGTAGATAGAAGGAAGGTCCAGAAATTTCTGTAAAGGTCATTGATTTTGAAAGCAAGATGTCCCCTGTGATGCTAGCAGTAGTTCTGGCATCTTCTGTCATCAGTGCATGCTGCTTTTGAATGTCTCCTACAAAAACAGCAAGTACATGATGTTTTTGTAGATCTAGGTCAGGCTTATGATCTTTCTGTGTTCATGAGACCTTCTACTCTGGCCTTTCTGCAGGGGTGAGAAGCAAAAGTAAAACTTCAGTGTGTACAGCTGATCTGTGGCAAAAGTAAAACTTCCAGTGTGTACAGCTGATCGATGGAAGTATGGATTTGTTTCTGCATGAGCAATTACTTTATCTGGCATGAGTGCGAACTATTTTTCTTGATCCTAGTAGCTTCCCATCTTGGTTTAAGCAGGTACAAGGTGCTGATATGCTGATTTGTGACACAGTACATCCAAGAGCAGGATACTGGCCATATTCAGGCCTGCTCTTTACCCATTTCTTCCTTGTTTCAGGTAGGACAGAGGTATTGAAGGAGGTAGGCAGGGCTAAATGTGGAACAGCAGGGCACTGCTACCCATCAAATTTCTCTTTAACTGAAGTTGTTTCTGGAATTGTTGTAGTGATATAATGAATGGTGAAGCAGCATAACTTATTTATACTTCAGAGTGCCTGAAGAGTAGGGTGAGGAGCCTGTGTAAGGCACCTGTGGTCAGTCACAGTGTTGATGAGCTGTGGGGAGACTAAGGGAGCTGTAGTGGTGTTATGTATGCATGAATTGGGCACTAAATACGTCTATATGGGAGTTATCCCTAATGCCACTTGCTTCTTAATGAGGCTGTTTAACTGTCTACTAGAGCTAGAAGTGTTTGCTCTGGTTTCAGTTGGTTTTTGAGCTCTTAGTGACACTGCCCCAGTTCAGTCTCCACAAGACTGTTATATTTCTATAGCACCTGAACTTAGTACCTTTACAGCAGGAAATGGATTAAATGTGTGTTGTAAGAATTTAGAGTAACGTAGCTTTGACCTTGGTTTCAGAACAAGTATTTCCCCTTTTTCATGTATTCATAACAGTGGAGTTCAATGCTTCAGTAATTCAGGATGTTTTATGCAGATTATGAAGTTTGTATAGTTGATATTGCATGGCGTTTGTAGGACTAAAATATGAACATTCTTGTGGAAGTGTGTGCTACTGTAACAGCCCTACAGATGGGGGAGTATGGGGAAAGGGGTTTTCTCTGTTTTGGCATTGTGGCGTATTTAAGTATGGGCTTTGCAGTCATCTTCTACATACCATAGTAATCTTAAGCTTTTCTTGTATTGGCAGATGAAGGAGCCTTGGTGAAAGGAGCAAAAAAACTTGGTTATGTTTTCACAGGACGGACTCCACATTCTGTTATCATTGATGCGGTAAGTAGTAAATATGCACAGCACAGGCTTCTAAGCTCATTCAGAGCATAAATTTCTCGTGTGGTTCTGGTAAGCTTGCTTTTACAGAGCCTTTAAGATTGTACGTGACATCCCAGGCTTTTTCAGACTGGGAAAAGTTGTCTTACTCTGTTTCTAGATGCAAAGTCCATTGCCTTTCTGTGTGGCATGGGCAATAGGAACTTGTGAGCTTATGTGGGAAATTACAGCAACTGTGCTTGAAGAATATTTCCATTGTCTGGGAAACACAAATGAGAACACTCACATTAGAAGGAAATTCATGTGTGTAGAGATTTTCTGACTTACCTTTAATGGTTACTGTGCTTTGAAATATTTGAGTTCTTGTCTGAAAATGGATTTTTTTTCTTCTCAATGAGATACTCTGTAGATGATGTGTCTAATCCTGTGTAATTAATGGATTAGAGCTGATGCAGGCAGTCTCAAACTCATGGGGCCCCATTCTGACTGAAGTTGCAGTCTAAGCTAAAGTGACTCCAGATTTACACAGGTGCAGCTTAGTAGGGTGCTTATTAAGAATAATGGATATATTTTTGTCCTTCTGCTCAGGTGCATTCACTTTCAAGTTTCTTGGTGCACTGCCAGGCAAAGCACTTAAAATACAGCTTTCCAGGGCTTGTCACAAACTTTTAGCAGCTTCTCAGAAAACTGCTGCTTAGTTTAAGAGGAAGAGCTTAGGATAAGCAGCATCAACTAGAGCTATCTAGGCTCTTCTCTGCAGGGAGAACCAGGGCCACGAGACCTAGTTTTATACTCCTCATACATACCAGGTTGGGAGCATGCACAGTCTATAGCCAGTGGTATAAATTTTCACTCTTGGATTCATGTCTTGTTGTCTACGTCAGTGGCAGTACATGTAGCATGGGTTGGAGATGACTTTTGATCTTGGTTATTGTTGAGTTGGTATGTACCTTCTAGAACATAACTACTGCAATTAGGTTTTGTTACAGCCCTTTCTTTGACAATGTATTACAGATACCATTGGAGTTCTGAGACTCCAGTAACTCCTACTGCTTTTTCCATCTGCTCTACAACAAGAATGGCAAAGACAAGGTGTTTCAAAATCCTTTTCCTTCCTCAGGTTGCTCATCAACCCCAACCGAAAGTTGTTGGCAATAACAGGAATTTATCCTTAGTAAACCATTTTATTTTTGCTTCAAAACATACAATCTAATATGCTTGTAAATTCAAGTAAATGAAATATTAAGGCAGTTCAGACAAAGGTTATTATTGTAATACCAAATCTGCATGGCATGTTTATTCTAAGTTGGAATAATGCTCACAGTCTGTAGCATGTCTATTAGCTGTTAAGAAGTAAATATGCAGATAAACTTTCAGAGCATGCTTATCCTTCTGGAGTAAAACGGTAGTTCCTTGAAGTGGTGTAAAAATAGTAAATGGAGGGTGCCACAGTACTAGACATTCAAGTAAGATTAGAATGCCTTCATTAAATGGGGGTCTACTTCACTTTTACCAGGAGAGGGAGCTATTACTATGTTTTATTTACACTTGGATGTATTAAAAAGGTTGTGTTTAGCTACCTTACATGTTTGCACGTGTAAGAATGTACTACAAATTATATTTATTACAGTGTTTGCTTTCTTTTGTAGCTGGGAAAAGAAAAAACCTTTGAAATTCTTAACGTGCTAGAGTTTTCCAGGTAAGTTTTCCTCTAATAAACTAAATGCAGGGCAACAAGAAAACTATTTTCATAAATATCTTTGAGAATAAAAAGATTCAGCTGAGGCAGTAGAAGAGCTGAACTTCCTTAGCTTTTTCTTGCCCCTCCTTGTTTACAATATAAGATCAATACAGAGCTTCTTACAAACTGACAGCTGTCAGCATGAGAGCATGAAACTCTTCCCTGCCACTGCAGCTTTGTTGGCTTCCTGAGAAGTTGCTCCCCTGGAAGTGTTATTCCATGCCTCATTGGTTTCCTGATGTGTCACTTGTCTATTTCAAGAACTTGCTTTAAGACTGAGATTGCACTTTTACAGTGCTTCTGTAAATTACTTGGGTTTGAGTAGGTGGAATCTACAACTGAAGGGCTTTTTGGTGCCTCTTTAAGAACCACTCCAGATAGGAAAAACTAAACCTTGCAAACACTCCTAACTTGTTAGACTAGATAGCATGGTCACTGCTTGGGCAGCAAGAAGCTTTGTGTGATGAATCTGGCCACTAAATCACTGGAGATGATAAAAGGTGCTTTCTGTTTGTCAGCTGATAAAGTTTTGTCAGTTTAGGAGGTGCTAGTCAGCTGGCTTTTGTGATTTATTTATTGATTTATTTATTTTCCTACCATTTCTGTGGCTTAATGACTTGAAGACTTATTCTCTGTTGTCTTTGAGTTGGCTGGTTCTGCTCGAAAGGAGTATGTAAAAATAAGCCAGGGAAGATTTGGGTAGGCAGCTGTTCTTGTGTCCTGGCTTGCTTGGAAGGGTGCTTGCCAATGGGAGCCATAGGGCTGAAGCTGGAAATGAGTAATTTGGTATTTCTCTTTGCTGTCAAGAATTGTGGGGTCTCAAGTTATTACTGTTACGTCTCACCTGGTTTCAGATGCACTAGACACATCTGAGAAAAATCTCTGGCTAGAACAGGACTTGCTGTCCATTGCTATGACTAACAGAAGCAAATTCTTTTCCTTCAATAGCAACAGGAAAAGAATGTCAGTGATTGTTCGAACTCCATCAGGAAAGCTACGTCTCTACTGCAAAGGGGCTGTAAGTAATGAAGTCACCTAATGGAGAAGTAACACTACTAGTTATTGTTTTAGTAGCTGTGGCTGTTGCTGGCATTTCGTGTCTTGTACATAGTACCTGTTGGCTTGCTGTTTAGGGCCAAGTGATTCTTAAGAGACTGCTCATTGCTCCTCTGACTCATTTTGCAGGCAGGAAGATTGTTGGGCTTTCTACTACCAAGTTGAACTCCTGAGACTGATGGGAGCAGTGTCCTTTAATTAATCAAAGTTAAGATTTCACAAGGCTGCACAGCAGCATTTCAGGAGCTAGACTAAAGGCTGTTTGGATCTGTAATGCTAAAACCTGTTCTCAAGTGCCTCTTGATCTAGCTGTCTTGTGTCTCTGCACCTGCTGTAATTTGTCACCATGACTTGCACCATAGTGTGCTTCTGTCTTCACTGACAAAAGCAATAACTTATCAAAGTGCAAAGGCTGCAAAAGTAGCATTGGCCACAGCCAGAGAGTGGTTCTAATTTCAGTGCTTTTTGCAACCAGATCTGAATTCTGTAAAGAGCTGGTTTACTTGAATTTGTCTGGACATATTTGTCTGGGTACACTGCTCTGTTGCTTCAGTTGGACTCCTGATTTGATAAATATGTGCTGGCTTCATGCTGGTGTGGTGAGAGTGGATTAAGCCCATTGCCTTTGTACAGTAGTTTGAAGTTGTACGTCTAGTAGGACTGCACAGATCTGCAGTTGCTTGTTGCTCGTACTATACCTGAGTTCACATTACTTCTTGAAGAGGGAAGGGATGGAGAACATGAGAATTTATAGTAAAAAAACTTAGGCTGTCTTCCATATGAGCAGTCTCAGATGTCTTAAAAGAGCAAAAGGGTTGTAGTAATTAGTGTAATCTGGTGTTGTGGATGCAGCAGAACATACAAGATGAAACTCACCTAAACTCTAAGTTAACTGCCTATTCCATATGAACTCTTCCCCATTCTGATAGTCATCTCCTTTCCTGTCACTTCCATAATGAGTTACTTATTTTGTATGCCTGTTTCTAATCAATGATAGATGTAGGCGTGCTTAGTCAAGAGTACATGTTTGAGCAAAAGTAGGGTTTCCGTATCTCCTGTGTGTGTAGCGCACCCTGTTCTGACAGTTGCAGAATAAAATCCAGAGACTCCAGACATGTAGGTGATGGTGCTTTATTTTGATTGTTATCTGGGCTATTTCAGTTGCCATTTGATATAGTGATGAAGGAAGGATATTTCTAAGAGAATTTTGTTGTAGAACCTGATCAGTGCTTCCGCCTTCTATTTTTTTAATGTCAGTGGGAATCTTTTCCAGAAAGGACTGCAAGAAGCAATTCTGCATGGGACTGCAATGTATCCTGGATAAGATCAGGCACTTACAATCTCTGGAAATCAATATATCCACTTCAGAAAGGGGTGTTCTGTACTGCCCAGTAATGGAGACCCATTTATGGAAAAAGGGTAGGAGGGGGGCAGAGTGTACTTCTGTTCCCATTATTTAAAGTGGACGCAGTATTTTTGCCACTGGGCACAATCTAGATCGCTTACTCAAAACAGAGTCTCTAAAACCTGAACATGATACTTGCAAACACAGTCTTGGGTTTGGGTATTAGTAAGTTCACTCAGGTTATTTCACTTGAGCTCATAAATACCCAAATAGAAACTTCATTTGTAGACTTACTCTGTTGTAATGAATTTGGTTTTAATAGGATAATGTAATTTTTGAGAGGCTTTCAAAAGATTCCGAGTATATGGAGCAAACACTGTGTCATCTTGAATACTTCGCGACAGAAGGTAAGAGAAGCAGCGTGTCATGGGATTTCAACTTAGCAAACTTATTGCAGCATGTTCTGCATTGTTTAACCTTTGCAGTGCTGAGTAAGATGGTTATGAAGATAGATTAAGAAGTGGTGTGTAATCAGCAAATTAACAACTCTGGGATAACTTTAACCCTAAAAGTTTGTGCTCTGTTTTTGTGCAATTTCAGTAAGAAAGTAGAATTTGGAAGGAAAAGATGGGGTGCTGTGTGCCTGTGATGAAGGGAATGGGTGTGAGTTGTATTGCTCAGAATACCTCCATTACACTGGATTTAGAGGTGTTTTTACCAGTGTAAAAGGTGACAAAGTCCCTGGCTTCATGAAGCAGCGAGAAGCTGAACGAGTTGAGAAGCCTGGAAGACCAAGACATCAAAAATGATCTGAAATGGTCTGTAAGGCCTTTAGGACTGATGTAACACCTCTGTTCAAACAGAAGTACTTGACTTTGTTCCCTCTTCTGCAGTAGCATAAGATATTTTTGTTATAGTAAAACCATGGACCAGTGATTTCCCTCCTAAATCTGTAAACATTATTCAGCTTTCATTAGTAATTTTTCTGCAGACTCCTATGTTCTCAGTGATGAAACTTTAATACTTCATGGCACACACTCCTTTCTGCTTGACTCATGCCAGAGGAAGAAAAAATCATTACTTCTGTATGTTAATTTTTTCCAGTGGTCTAATAAAATGGTTTTCATATTTCATGGGCCCTATTATCTGCTCCTTTGTGCATGTGTAACTCCCATTATTAATGTGAGTTACATGCATACACTGTAGGAGGAAACAGTCGTTTTACAAGATGTGGGCTGTGCAGTGTGTTTGACTAAGTAATATCTCCAGTTACAATATGTAGCCATTTTTTTAATTTGACCTTTAAAGATACATGAAGGACAAGCTCGCTTTCATAGTGAAACTTAAAAAGATTACAGATGACACTTTTGTTGCTCCAGTATGGCTAGATTGCAATACTTAAAATCAGGGAGAAGCTTGTGGCCCTTAGCTTCTCTTGGTTTGCACCAACATCAGTAACCTATATGAGCCAGGCTTTTGGTTTACATTTGTGAAAATTCAAATGCTTTAAACATGTACAGGGAAAATTTGTGGAATCCGAAGTTTAACAGTGTGCATTAAAAGCTCCTGTTGTTCTGGTGAGAGGGTTAGAATTTAGTGTTCATTAGGGCATTAATGATTTGCTGATAGTCAGTGTAAATCTACTGTGTGTAATGGCTGTTTTCTGTTTTGTAGGTCTGAGAACTTTGTGCATTGCTTATGCAGATCTGTCAGAAAACTCTTATAGAGAGTGGCTGAATGTCTACAATGAGACCAGTACAGTTCTGAAAGATAGAGCTCAGAAGATGGAGGAATGCTATGAGATTATTGAAAAGGTAATACCCATACTTCTTATTTTTTGTTTATCAGATTCCCTTGCAGATGTATCTTCTCATGGAATTTGGGCTTTATACAGTGAACCAGTTAACTCATAAGAACCTGGAAAGGTGTTCTTAGTTGGCAACCTGCTCAAACCATAGACCTCTCAAGTTTTAATTTGTAAGTCTGAGACCAAGTTATGTATAAAATGTCATTGCTACTCATAAACTCTTTTCTCAGTATTTTTGTCTTGTGTAACAGTGATGTAACTTGAAAAAGATAACATACAAAATCACTATGTTGCTCCAAGTTCCCATGTGCTAGTGTATAGAGAAGTTTGTTCCTTTTCATATGGCAGTGTCAGTTCAGGTTTTCTGAAGGCTGTTGTAGACTCTGTAGACAAAACAGAGTGCTCACTGAGGCCTCTGTAGTAGCACGGCTTGGAAAAAAAGGTGAAAAATGCTCTCCATTTAAGTTGTAGAACTCATAATTCTGGAAGGGGAAAGTAGGTAATGGAGAGCCAGTTTGAAACTCTAGTCCCACACTAAATGAAATGGTAAAATGTCGACACTAGGGGACAGTGCTTCCTCGATATTCATTGGTCTTCCTGCTTTCTGAAATGCTGGTAGTCACTTCTCAGCTATGCTTGTTCGTGCCCATTCTCCTTGCACCGGTTATTTCACTCATAGTGGTTTCTTTAAAACACTCTTTGAATTTCAATGTTGGTTTGTTTTTTTTTTTTTTAATGTTAACAATGCAACTTAAGTTCTGGAGCACTGTTGTTTATTGAAGTTAGTTGGGGCAGAAGAGGAAAGGAATTAAGACTAGGAAGGCAGCTAACTTTCATAGGGTTATGGAAAAACTCCAAGAACTCTTTAAGTAACAGCTGAAGATTGGGTCTTGTTTTTCAAACTAATGCCTGAAGTCATCTTTTGTGTTGGCCAGTGTGGTTGTCTAATCCTTGGTTCTGTGGGTTTGCATAACTTATTTCAGCTTTCTGCTTCCTGCACTATGCTTTTGTACACTTCTGTTTTCACTGAGGTGAAAAGTGAACGTAGCTTGCTTCTCTTACTTTAAAATGTGCTCTCAAGCCTTAGATATCTTTTGGCCATTTATCTTCTGCCACTTTTCACAGTTTAAAATCTTGGAAAAAATGAACCTGTGAATGGGTTGTAGAATTGGAATTTTGGAATTTGTGCCATATTGGAAGGAAATACCCGCTGTATCCCTTTCCTGTTAATGTTTGCTTGCTGGTCATACCGAAGAGCAGGAAATTGCACTTTTTTTTTTTTCCTTTCTTAGAGCTGGTATTTCCCAAGTTAAATTCTCTGGTCTGCAGGCACTTCTTTCCAGATCAGAAACTGGCTTGTGGCAGTAACAAAGTATAATGTATATTAATAGGCTGATTTGTTTTCATTGAAGGTATCAAATGAGAGTAGGAGAGCTACTTTGCCAGTCTGAGTGTTGATTACTGGATCATAGTACAGGCGTACATGTGTATACAAACACGAATGGGCTTCCTTCCCCACCTACACACTGACTGAGAGGGCTTCAGCAGGCACAATAGTAACTCCCCTGCTTGGGTAACTCAGCCGTGCTGATCCCTGTGCTGTCATGTTTAACTGCTTAACAACTGACTTTGGGAATAAAAGACAATCTGCAATTGCATGCTTAGATTTAATTTGACACGTTCAAATGTTGGCATTGATAAAGGCAAACACTTTTGTATAGCCAGAAGGCTATAGAGTGCTAAAGTAAATTCTTCTACCTTTACCAGCTGAATATCTCATAATAAAGCTAAAGCTTTGTCAAGACCTGTAACTAATGTCAGCTTGCATGCTTGTATAAATAACAGCTTCCCTTTCTGTTACTCATGCATGCATAGGTGCATACAAGTGGGAGTTGCAAATAATGCCCTCATTCATAGAATCACAGAATGATTTGGGTTGGAAGGGACCTTGAAGCTCATCTAGTGCCAACCCTCTGCCATGGGCAGGGACACCTTCCACTAGATCAGACTGCTCAAAGCCCAGTCCAGCCTGGCTTGAACACTGCCAGGGATGGGGCAGCCACAACTTCTGTGGGCAACCTGTTGCAGTATCTCACAGTTCTCACTGTAAAATATCTCTTCTTCATGTCCAGTCTAAATCTTTGCTTTTTCAATTTAAAGATGTTCCCTGTTATTCTGCCACTGCAGGCCGTGGTATAAAGCCCCTCTCCATCTTTCTAGTAAGTTCTCCTTATATATAGGAAGGCTATATTAAGGTCTACCTGAAGCCTTTTTTCTCCAGAATGAACAACCTCAAGTCTCTTAAATACTTCTGTTCGCTTCATCTGTTTTCACTTGAATAACTGTAATCCCTACAAAGAATAGAAGCTGTTACTTATTCTATGCGATTCCTGAAATGAAGCGGTATGACTAAACTCAATTTGTATCAATTTCTTTTAAATTTAAATCTTTACATGTTTAAGGAATCATTAATATGCCTTTAAAGTTAAAATCTGCTGAGTAGATTGTGCCTTCTGATGAGGTTTATTTCTTAGGTATTTTTGTCTGCTTGACTTTCTTTTTCTTACTGTAACACAACCAAATCTCTTCAAGCAATTGCTTTAGAATTGCATAAGAACATGTTTAACTCTGTAGTATTACATTTGTTGTATAAGACATATTTTTCTGGCAAACATCTATATGTAGATTAGAGATACTTGGATTGATTAATGTTCATACCACTTGTATTACATAAATGTAGTGATTATATCCATAAATAGTTGCAATAATTTTTGCTTTGAGTGATTGTATTCAGTCTGTACGTACATTTTATGGGAGGGAAATGAGTTTAAATGATGTGATGCCAGGTGACTTTTGTTTTGTGAGCTTAGGAAATATATAAACTGAGACCACTCATCATGTTGCTATGGTGATTAGTGAATACTCCAGTATATATGTTCATCCATAGGCTAGCTTGGGAGTTGTATAACTTCAATTAATTGCTCTTGAAACATTGCCATCTTTCTGATCAGAAACACTCTGTTCCATTCTGTACCCCCTGAAATGTGAATTGTATGCAGAGGAAGTAGAATAGCCACACCAGAAATTTACTGTAGCGTGTATTACTTGTCAAAATCCTGTATTAGCAATGAGGTGCAACATGCTGTCTTTAATTCCTTTTTGAGTGTGTTCCAGAAGAGGTTTATCTTAAGAAAACCGTCCCTCAAATTCTTTTTTTTTCCCAGGATTTGCTGCTTCTTGGAGCTACAGCCATTGAAGATCGCCTGCAAGCAGGTGTTCCAGAAACAATAGCCACACTAATAAAGGCAGAAATTAAGATATGGATTCTGACGGGTGACAAGCAGGAAACGGCTCTCAACATAGGTATTCCCTCTTTCTGGTTACTCTGAATTTGTCTGACTAGAATTTTTGTTTACTTCTCAAAACATGAATCAAGTTTCATGTATCTTCCTATGTTGAAGTTGTACCAAGAGGTAAAATAACTTGCTGAACTGATAGGGTTGTAGTAGAATTAAGGTGTGTGGTTTAAGTAGATGATTTAAAAGCAGTAGTCAACTGGAGAGGAGGCAAGTAACATCTATTGAGAAATTGAAAGAAAAAATGTAGCTACGCTTTCTTGGCATAAATACCTCAAATAAGTTGAGAAGTTACTGACAGCAGCTAGCCTGAACACAAGTAAATAAGCTTTGCAGCAGTTGCTTGCTCTGAAGGCTGAGGGAGAGTAACTTCCAGCTTGCTATCATGAAAAAAAAAAGTTATGAAAAAACTTGAAAGGAATAAGCATCTCCCTTACAATTTCTGAATTATCACTTTTAATGTACAGTTTGGTAGTAAAACTCAAACTTAATTAGCTTCATGTTCAAGTTGCCTTGAAAGTACAAACGTGTGGCACCCTGCCAGTTTTTGTGTATCACAGTTTTAATGGGTTACAAGCATTGAATTTAAAACCTAATCCATATGTATGTTTTATGCTTCAGGTATAAATATGCTATCAGGAGAGTAAAAAGTGTTTTCAGTTTCTCATTGTGTGTGGAGGTGATGCTTATGGACTCTTGCTTGCTGCAAGGATATGCATATGTATTGAGGGATATTTGAACTCTTGGCAGCTGCATCAAGGGGTTGGAGTACTTTGTTCTTCCAGCTTCATCTCAGTTCCTTGGCCTTCAGCATTTGTATGTTGTCTTTTGCATTCCTAACTTCACTGAAGAGTAATGACTGACCTTGCTGTGGCATGGTTGAATGCCTTCTATTTAGTCATATGCCAGCTCATAGTCCTGCAGGTGAGGAGGGTGTTTCCGATAAGCTTTAATTCAACCATTTGAACTCTCTACTTAAAGAAAATAGGAGTTCTGTGTTCAGAAACATCTTTTTAGCATGAAATACAGTGTTCAGGTTTTTTCAGCTGAAACTGTCCAGGTTTTTCATCTGGAAACAACTCTGGAAGGCTCAGCAGTGTTTCTGTATCTTCATCCTCTGTTAATCTGCAGAGCTTGGATCATCTTTGCCTTTCAGTGAGGCAAAAAAGCCATGGCAGATTTCAATTTACCATGATCCTGGTGCTCAGCAGGCTCCTGGAAAAGCAGAACTGATGTGTTTCCAGCCAATAACTTTCTTAGTAAGTTTTTTCTGGGAATGTAGTTTTTACTGAACTGTAGCCCCATCCCCCCTTGAACAAGAAATCAGTCCCTGCAGTTAGGCTAAGAGTTCTAATCTAGATTATGCATTCATAGCTATGAGCACTGCCTTATAATCACAGACTGGTTTGGGTTGGAAGAGACCTTAAAGATCATCCAGTTCCAAACCTTGGGCCATGGGCAGGGACAGCCTGGCATTGAAAACTTTCAGGGATGGAGCATCTACAACGTCCCTGGGGAACCTGTTCCAGTCCCTCACCACCCTCACAGTGAAGAATGCTTCCTAATAGCTAATCTAAATCTACACTTTTTCGTTTTAAAGCCAGTCCTTGTAAAAAGTCCCTGTCCAGATTTCTTGTAGGTCCCCTTTATGTACTAAGGTCTCTCTGGAGCCTTCTCTTCTCGAGGCTGAACAAGCCCAGCTCTCTCAGCCTGTCTTCATAGGAGAGGTGCTCCAGCCCTCTGATCATTTTATGACCATTGCTAGACTCCTTCGAGCAGTCCACGTCCTTCTTGTGTTGGGGGCTGAACGCAGCACTTCAAGTACGGTTTTATGAGTCCTGAGAAGAGGAGGAGAATCACTTCCTTTGACCTGCTAGTCATGCTTCTTTTCATGCAACCCAGCATACAGTTGGCTTTCTGGGCTGGAAGCTGACAGTGCCGGCTCATGCTGAGGTTTTTTCAACCAGCCCTTTTTTTACTAGACCAGATTGCTCAAAGCCCCATCCAGTTTGACCTTGAACACTTCCCTTGGTGTGGCATCCACAACTCTTCTGAGCAACTTGTTCCAGTCCCACCACCCCCATCGTAACTTTTCCTGATGTCTGGACTCAACCCACACTCTTTCAGTTTGAAGTGATGGCCCTTGATCTGCCATACAGGACCTGTTCAGTTTTACTTTTATGCCTACTTCGTATATTGTAAGGTCTCTGCAGAGCCTGCTTCAGGCTGAACAAACCCCAACTCTCTCAGCCTTTTCCTACAAGTGATATATTCCAGCCCTCTTACTGCTTCTGTGAAACTCCTGTGGATCTGCTCGGACAGGTCTATGTCTGTCTTTAAGCTGGGGGCCCTAGAGCTGGATGCAGTACTCCAGGTGGGGTCTCACATCCATTATTTCATGCCCCGGTATCCCCAGGTACCTCTCTGAAGGGTCACTCAATCAATTCATTCCGCAGTGTGTACTTTGTGTTGTGACAAGCCCAAATATCAGGTGCCGGACTTTGCACTCGTCCTTTTTGAACTTTATGAGGTTCTTATAGGCCTACTTCTCAAGCCTATCAGAGTTCCTCTGGATGGCATCCCTTCCTTCTAGAGTATCAACTGCGCCATTCAGCTTGGTGTTACTGAGAGTGCACTCAATCTCACTGTCTGTCACTGATGAAGATACTAAATGGTGTGTTCCCATGATGACCTCTGAGGGACACTACTCATTACTGGTTTCCACTTGGACATTGAGCCATTGACTGTAACTCTTTGGATGCAGCCATCCAGCCAATTCCTTACCCATCTTACAGTCCATCCATCAAATCCGTATCTTTACAATTCTGAGGTAAGAACACTTCTGTTACAGCAAGCTGTGATTTTTTCAGTTGAGGGAACTGAAGCAATACCAGCATGCTTGCCTATATCCCTATGCAAAGTTTGAGTGGGGCTTACATGCCCTCTCTAAACACAGAGGGTAATCATTTTTGCCTCAGATGCCGGATTTTGTATGCCTGCAGTACGAATGTGCCTGTGGGCTATGATCTTGAACTCTGGTTCAAGCAGTCTTTCTCCCAGCACACTTGAAGGGAAGCAGGTCCCAGAAGTATCTGATTCATCTGCTTCATGGACTTTTAGCAGACTTTTAAATTAAAGAGCTAGATACCAATTTACAGGTGTGGATTGACATTTGGTACCTGGCTTTGAACCAGTGGTTGATCTTATTCTACTGAAGTATTGACAAAAATATGCCCTGATCTTGGAAAGTGTATTTTTACTTGCTATGTTAGTACAGCCAGTAATAACTGTTATAAAAATATTTTAAAACTTCAAAATAGGACTACAAATGTTACTTACCATTGCTGGTTACTTTGTACTAGTTCTATATTTTAACATCTTCATAGTCCTAACATTGTACATAATATATAGATTTCCTATAAACCGTTGTTAGGCTTTACCTTCCTATTCCAATCTCGATCTCATTCCTGTTTAATGTGATGACAAGATGTGAAGTGACTTCAATTGTAGGATTACTACAACTGAAGGATTACTACTCTGTGATCTCCAAGATGCCCAGCAGAACTGTTTTCCACAGTTGTTTTTTTCCAGGTGCACTTGTCAAGTGGCATCTTGCTCGTTTTGAAAGGGGTAAAATGAAATGCTGAGCAGTGGTTTGGAAATTTATAGCTTGCTGTTGCAGCTGCTGTTCCAATCAAATGCTACTAGAAAATCCTTTTAAATTGGTTATACTGAATTTGTAACAGCCTACTGCACAAGGCTGTTGCCGTTCCCTGGGGAAAGAAATAACCCTGGTGTGTGGGGAAGTTTTCAAGTTTTTAATATTTTTCTTCTCAGGAAAACTGAGGAAGTGGTTCTTGAGCCTGGGGTTAACTTGAAAATGGCAAATTGACTTTTTCTCAAGTCAGTGTTTTGTCTATACCTGTTGAAGTTTTGTTACTCAGTTTTCTGTATTACCACCTAAGACTTGTTCACAGGCAGGATCAGAGGTTATCTGCAAAGCTTTCATGTTCTAAGCTGCACTTCATTAGAATATATTTTATCTTTTTACCAACAGGCCTGTGTGAGTTGAGTGTCATTCTATATTCTCTAAAACAGAAAGTAAACCTCAGCATCTCAGCTTGCTAACACAAATAAGACGAAAATGTATCTCCAAGGTTGCACCTGATACCCATATTCCACACAGCTGTGAATGAAAGAGAAATGAAACTTCTGTGGGTAATCAAACCTGCTGCCTTAAAAGTGCCTGCCTATGTGATATAAACTTGCCTTCCACAAAGGAAGATGAGAGATTTGCTTTCTTGCCAGAAGTGGTTCGTGCAGACATATTAACCCTGAGTTATACCTACAAAACTAGCCAATTATGAAAAATTCTGTAGCCTGAGGAAGTGATTTGCATTGCAATTGATGAGTCTGTATGGACTTCCTAAGGAACCAAGAATCCCATAGAAAATGAATTCACATCTCAGTTCTCTTGCTGTTATACAGAGAGAGACACTTAATCTCTTAATCTTTTTACACTGACTGTGCTGTTCTGCTTTTGAAACTGGTGGCTTTGCAGTGGTTCATCACAGGGATGTTACTCTCATACTGCAGTAAACTCTAGACTCTATTTAAGAAAAGTAAAAGACTCCCCAAGACCTCATTTTATTTGACAGCCATTTCTTAAACTTGCTATGATTCATTTCTGTACAAAAGCACAGTAGAAATATGAAATAATTCTATTGTGTTTCCTTTTCCTGTGTAACTTAGATGAGCAATGAAAGGCATGTGGTTCACATAGATGAATTCTCTGCTGTTTTGTGGAGCTCCACTGTGCTAATACCAAGAGAATAGGCATGAGCTTTTAGGTAATGCAGTCTGGTCAGTCTGAGAGTTTGCATTTGTCTCTTGCCATTAATTTGAGCTGGAATTGCACTGTTTATTCTGCAGATGCCAAGTATATATAACCTGGATATGACTTTGTCTCATGTCAGTGACAGTCATGTGGTGGAGGAACTGCCACTTCAGTGGCATTGAGTGGTACTGCAGTCACTGGATCTTAGTACAAAAATAAGAGGCTTTTTTTTCTGTCTTGTGAGTTTCTGCTTTGAATTTTGGTGTCCTGGTAAATGTCCAGAACTGCCTTCCATGTGCTGCACCACACTGTGGCATCTTGCTCATGTTTCATGTCTCAGTACTACACTAGGAATAATCTAGTACAATTACCTGATGCCTATAGGAGTTGGTAGGGGCTCTGTATGTCATGAATCTGTAGTTTTTGATGGAAGGCCTCCTACACTAGACTCAAGAGCAAAAACGTAATGCTTGTCTAACCCAACTCTGGGCTGAGGGGAGTGATAACACCAATTGATTCAATGTGTGTGCTTCCAGTCATGTGGCATAGGTGCAACTGTGCATTCAGATCTGTTCCTGTAATGTGATGAAGGCAATTCTGTCTTCATGTAGATTAAAAAAAAACCCCCTGTTTTGGTATACAAATACATGATTTTGCTGTAGATCTGTAGCCTATATTTACTGCATCTAGTTCACATGGTGTTTTCTTTGGTTAAAATATGTGAAGTGATGTATTTGGAAATGCAGATGAAATGCAGCTTGCGTTACTAGTAAAATTGTCAAGTTGGAGTGTGTCCGATATGCTAATGCTTCAAGTCACCTGCGTGAAAATAACTTGTAGTCTGACCTAGGGATGCTTATCTTAAGTTTTAGCTAAACCTTAAATATTCTTCCAAAAAGTAAATCCTTGACTTTTATTTTTTTTTCTCTTGCAGGGTATTCTTGCAGACTCATTTCACAGAGTATGTCTCTCATCCTGGTAAATGAGGACTCGCTAGATGTAAGTAAGCAAATCCTGGTGTAATTCTTGATACAAGGAGGTGTTGTTTTCTCGTTCTCTCACTTGCCACATCATCACTGTCATCCACATGGACTACTAGGGGTGGGTAATAGGATGACCTAACAGAGTAGGCAGCTTCTCAGCAATATCTCTGATCTGAGGCCCTGGTAGGCAACACACCTCCCTTGAGATTGGGTCAGGATGAGGGACAGGTTTCTCTTTATTTTTCAAAATAAAAGCTAGGTCATAAATAAATGCAGGCTGGGTCATAGCTTGAGGCAAGTGCTTGCCCAAACTACGGTGCCCTGTTTGCTACCCCTGTAGTGGATATTATACAGAAGGTGCTGAGTAGTGCCTCACAGCTTCAGCATCTGCTTTTAAATTGTGATTTAGGTTAATTGGCTAAAAGGACCATGAAAAGGCAGGGTGAATAACAAAAGGTAATATAATGTGGGAAGAAAACGTTGTTGACCGAAGCATTTCTTCTCACTTTCCCACAGCTTTACAAATATGATAACTTAGCTAGGAGTAATAGGCAGGACTCCTGTGGAAAGAAATTCATTAAATAAGTTAGAAGATACTACATACTCCTTTCCCCATCAAAAGGGGGGTAAGTAAATGTGATAGATCTACCCACCCACTTGCTGAATCTTGAGTCCATTGCCCAGTTTCAGACTTATGTCTTCTGAGGCAGTGGAGGGAGTATGGGAATGGACAGCAATCTCCTTATGTTTAGGAGAAGGAGACTAGAATCAAGTGAGGATTAGTA
The DNA here is from genome assembly GCF_963264785.1 of Psittacula echo. Lineage (NCBI taxonomy): Eukaryota > Metazoa > Chordata > Aves > Psittaciformes > Psittacidae > Psittacula > Psittacula echo. The sequence continues at coordinate 107,616,566 of NC_137736.1, forward strand.
GGACAAGCAATTATTTTCATAACTTCTAAGCTATTTTGTAAGTAAATGTGGTACTGATGTTCTGAGATATTCTGTTAGCTGCTTGAGAGCAGAAACTGGGGGTCTGGAAAGCTGAATGTGGAACTATGTGTTTTTGCAGTGATACCCAAAAAATAAAACTTAACTCTCTGAAGTTAAAACCCAATGATAACTTTTAACTTCTAGAGAAACTAGACTTGTTAAGTAGCTGTACTAGAAATGAGAAAATGGGTAAAAAAAGTAATAAACTGAGAAGCTGAACAGATGGAGCTGTCTAGGAAGATTTCAGGTTGTATCAGTCTTCGTGATACGGATTAAGATAAGGAGAAATTATAAAGTCTCTGTTGGAAGTTTATTGAAAGTCTGTCCTCTTACTGTGTTGAAGTGTTGGCAGATATATCTAATCAGCAGTCTCCAGTATGAACACCAATCACAGTTATATTGACAGATAGACCCCATGATGGTAGAGGAGGTCCTTGGTCACATGTAAAACATATGAAACTATTACTGCAGTCTCCTACTGTCTCAATGCCAGAAAGCACTTTGGCTGGAGAGATGGGGGTGTGGAGGCTGGTTTAAGACCCTTGAGGATTCTTATTTGTCTTTAAAGAGTGTGTGGGAATTGGAGACTTTCTGACTGCATGGAATACTGGCTGTTAAGATGGATCTGTTCCTGAAATAAGAGCAGTTAGTCATACTCATAAAAGCATGAGAGGTCAAGGATGACACCATCAGTAATATGAGTCATTTTGTGTGCATCTTGCCATGGCTCAGTCTAAGGACACCAGAATGATGAAACATTGGTTGCCACAGATTGACCCTTCCCTCCCCTCTTTTTGCCTGATTTCTGCCAACATAGAAATATGTAATCAACTTTTTATCCAGCATACTTGAAAATCCCAAGATAAAAAATAAAATCTATAATCATCTTTCCCCACCTGCTATCTCCAGTTATGTAGCTGAATTAGGAGTTCTGTGGAATAAAGAGAGCACAGCAGCTGCTCCTAATTTTTAAGTTGGAATTGTAGTGTTGCTGATGGCACATGTTGAATTGAATGCCTTACACCTTAACTGTGTCCTCAGCTGTGTAACTGTGTTAGTATCACAGTACACTTAAGGATTCACTCTTGCATATAGAAGATACTTCACAGAACTCAATGCAAAACACTTGGTGAATTTCTGTTGTGTGGTGCTTGGTGCACATATGGTAGTGGTATGAGAATATGGAGTGGGAAGAAATAATAGAGGGGTTCCACCTGTGCATAGCAATATATCTTCCACACTTTCTAATTTTAGCTGATGCTTTCTGGTTTCCCTTTCATGAGCCACAAATGTGAGCTAATACTCTAACAGTTCTAAAAATCTGTCTAAGACTGGTGTCTGTCTTTCATGCTTTTCATTTGTATAGCTTTACTTCTTTGAAATAACGTTGCTTAAAGTTCCCTTTTCTGGTCTTGTAACTTCAGATAATTCAGAGTTGAGGATGACAAACTTCATCTCAGCTGTACATGCCTCTGGCGGAAGTTTCTAAGGAGAGGGTCGTGGCTGCTGTGGGGGTGATTTGAGTTTGAAAAGTGATAGTTGCTAAACAACATCCCCTGTGCAAAGTTGAGAATTTACTTCAGACATATTGTGCATCAGTGTTCTTGGAGCCTTTCAGCATTAAGTGTGGGTTTTATGCTTGAAATATCTTGTAAAATATAACCACACTTGATTCATGTTGAGAATATGGAGTCTTTAACAAGCCATTGGTTAGCAGATAAGTTTTAGCAAAAACAGCAGGTAAAATAGTATCTATTCTTAGTTTTCTCTGGGTAGACACTTGTACTTTGTGGAAGCTTTGTGGAATATTAGTATTGCACATTCTAATTTTCTTCTGCTGCCCCCTCATCTGGTAAATTTTCCAATTTCATGGGTGGAAGACTTTGGTGTTAGAATCCCGCTGTAAACTAAGGCAACAGTATTACAGGTTTTCCAGTAAACCTATTAAAAAAAAGGAAGCTTTCAGACAAAGAAAAATAATCTAGCAATAGAGAACCATGGCATGCCAGCCCACCAAAAACCCTTTTTGATATACAGTTACTGGCCTTTTAAGTGAAGAAGGTGGATGATTGTATGGTGCATTAGGAAGACATATTTAATAATAAAGATGACTGTGATACTTTAGCTCAGATAGCGTGTTTTTCCAAAACAAGAGCACAGACTTGTGGAGCTTCTGACCTGGTACCTCAAAAATGTTTTGCATTTCAACAGTCTTGTTTTCAAACCAAATTAGTTCTGTTGGGGGTTTTTTTTGTGGGTTCCCTCGCTGCCCGCCTCCCCCCCCCCCCCAAGTGCTCTTGCCACCAATTTTAATGTAGAATTGAATTTTGCGTAAGTCTAAATATTAGATTCATACACATTTTGTTAGTTGCCTCTGGTGCTTGTAATTCTAAGGGAAGTGTCTCCAGGTACTTATTGACAGTTTTTCAGTGTTGGATCTCTGTAGTAATACCTAGTTTGTATGTTGCAGCTGTAACAGGAATTGTGACTTATGTTCAAATTAGCCTGAAGTCTATCAATCAAAGATTCTCACACTGAATTTCTGTAGCATTATATTTAATTTATTCCATTTCTGAAAGCCATTAATACTAAAAATGAATTTTGACAAGATCCAAGTTTTGCTTAGAGCCTTTAAATATTGATAAGCTTTTTCCCTTTGTGCAGTCCCCGTGTGACTTTCCCTCCTCACTTCTGCTCCTTGGCATGCAGCAGCAGGTGAAATGTGATCGAACAACTGTCTTGGGTTGTTTTTTAAAGCTCAGTTTTTTTCTAAATCATGCACTTGAGGGAAAAATCAATCATTTCTCTTCAGGGAGCTACAGGGAATAGAAAAGACTAATCCGTAGCTTGATTCGGCTGAATTCTAGGAATTTAGCATAATAATCTGTGAATGCTTATCCCTTATAGACTTAATTACATACATACATATGCTTACTTGGGTTTTCTTTCCTTTTCCTAATACAGCTTTTTCAAATGAAAATATTTTGAGCACAAGACTTACTTTGAGGTAATTAGTGAGTTTGGTTTCTGTTTAATTAAATTGGAACATCGTGAAGTCTTATTGTGCAGCTCTTAACCCGGACAAATTTCTTGTGTTGCCATCTCATGGAAGTTGAAGTGTGAGAACAGTGAAAGTGAGAGCTCAAGAAGGGAAATGGGACGACCAAGAGAGGTTTTGGAAAGCCTGAGATGAGAGTAGTGGATCTTGCAGCCAAGGACTGTTGGGTGTGTTCCTCATCTTTAGTCCTGTAGAAAGGAGGGCTGGGAACTGTATCAGTTAGTTACCACTTTGGGTTGTAGTGGAAGAGGAAAATTAGAGGCACCCAGGTCTGAACCTGTGGCTAGTATTTTGCTGTAAAGTAATCCCATTGCTATAAATGGAGTTACACAGTGAATGTGTTCTGCAGAACTGGCAGTGAGCCTGAACTGACAGTCATCATCCTGTGCCACACACTGATGCAGAAGTAACAACAGGCTGATACTCGAGCATAAGAACCCTCAGTGCCAGCCTCTCCTGATGATGTTCTGACTAATAGTATAAGTATAGAAACAGAAGCTGGCCTCCTTCACTTCTCTGCTTGCTCAGCTGCATCTTTGGATGAGCTATTGAACATGAGCATGGATAAACCTGTTTGTGCTACCATGGTATTATGTAGTATTATTAAACAACCAAAACTTCACACTGTTAATTTGTTGTCTGCCGTCTGTGTCTTGGCTTCTCAAACTGGGTTTTCGTACCTGCAGGGAAGCTGTACATACAGTTAGTTTTATATTCCAGTTAAGAGTGAGGGCCTGGAAAACTTGATTATTTTGTGGTCTTATTTTTGCGATTTGGTAGGGTAGTGTTACTATGAATGTTCTATAACCTGCAGAGAAAATCTGTTAAGCATGATAAAACTATTGGATTTATCCAGTGACTTTCATGACCTACATTCTTGTGTGCGCATTTCCTTCCCACAGTGGTGAACAGAGTTTAAAAAAAAATCTAATAAGGAGATTTTCATCTGGCACCAATACTCATTGTATGTAAATATTGATAGATCTATAGATCTGGGATTATCTGGGAATCATGCAGCTAAACTGCTCTGGATTTTTTAAGAAGTAGAGCTCTGATCTCTTCCCTGGTTTTACCCATATGCCAGAAACAAGCGGGTTTTCTTGGGTTGCTGCCTAAAGCTTTTTCTAATAGCCGTTGGGAAAACTCAGATGATCTGTGCAAGGAGAAAAACCTGAGGAGTAGGCTGTTAAAACTAAATAGACTGTCAATGTCAGTCTTTCTGTCTTCAAGCAAAGAATATGGTTCCAAATGCATCTCCTGTACCATACTAACCAGGAAAAAAGATTTGTGTAGGATTATGGCTTCAATAGAAAAGTATTAGCCTCACTACAGGGATTTCTTTAGCATACACAGTATGAATTGTTTTATATAAATCCATATTTCAAGTTACTAAGCACAACTCCAGAAGACAGTGCCTGTGAAGCTTTGAGAAACTTTGAAGGTGTTGCATTTTGGATCCTGTTTTTCTTGTTTTTGAAAGAAAGGATGTTTGGGCCTTGTTGCTGATGCCATGCTGATTGCTCCTAAAGAATGGGGGTAAAATTACTGTTGGCTTTTCATACTAAACCTGTAGTAGTAGTTACTTACTACTGGGAGCTCCAAAGCATTGGTATTGTGTACTTTAGTCCTACTAAAAGATAGCAAAGTGTACAAATAACTGCTGGGAAGACAAGGACAAATCCTGTACTGCTAGTGCATCATACATGCTTTGAAGGTTACATCTTGCAGTACAGATGAAATTGGGATTATTTATTTCCCCCCCCCTCCCCTGCTATTGTATGCCAAATGATTTCAGGCAAAGCCACTATTCTGGAAAACTGATCAATGTGGGCAGGTTCAGTTTTAGCCAACCGTCACCTTTCCTTCAGAGAGGCATCTGTGATGCTCCTCTGGGGTCTTGTGGCTAATAAAACACTTCAATTACCAGTCAGCTTGGAGCTGCAATCAGCTCTTCTGTGTAGTACTGGAATTTGCAAAAGAATTGGGAAATTAGGAAAAACTATGGAAAGAATACGTTTCTTTGGTGTATCAGATTCTTCTTGCTCAAATTTGTTTTTCTTAATCTAGAAACAGACATTTAGTTAATAGGTAGTTATACAAGGAGCAGTGTCTAGTAATCAGATAAATCATCAAAAACATTCTACCAAAGGGATTTAGTGTTTTTTCTGGGTTTTTTGAGGAACAAATAGAATCTTTCATAACTCCAGGTATTTGATAATCTGCATAGAAAGTTAGTTGTATGGATGTGGAAAATAACACAGCTCTTCATGTGAAAAGCTGCTTTGATTTGAGCATACTGAGTAGAATTACAAATGAAAGAATATAGGTGTTACCTGGACTTGTAGGTTTAAGTACACACAGGACTGTGTAACTTAAGTATTAGATTACCATTTTGTCAGGAAGTGATACTAATAGGTTTGAGCTGTGAGTGGTGAATGATTTGGGCTGGTGTTTTTGTTTCATCCTGCTTTCCCTTTTCAGTATTCATTAATGACTGTTTTTCCTTATCTGTGGCCCTGTTTTCTTTCTTATTAGTGTTTTCTGGCACTATGATAATTAGTTTGGATGAAGTGGAGGCACTTGGACCTGAAGGAATGCAAGGACCTATAGGAGTCTGAAGACCAGGTTTCTAAATAACTCTTTTTTTCCATAGCTGGAAACTGAGAGGACTGGCAAGGGCTATTAAAAAGCCAAACACTCTTTTGTGAGTTAATTTTCCCTTCGTTTGTTGATAGTGATCATGTTTGTCAAGACTGAGAAGGGGTCTTGTAGCCTTAGGCTGCAGGTATTTTAGCAGCTGGGGGCTCATCCTGCTATTGCCTTGTCCGTGCTATAGAATGGAGTAGATCATATTACATAAAAATGGAAAGAAGCGTTTGTGTGCCCTGAATTCCATTTAAAATTTGCTGTTTCATTTGTAAGAATTATCATATGTTAAAGGAAACTGGGAAAAACACATTCTCTTCAAATTGTTAATGGTCTTCACGTACGTGAAGGCTTATCTCTCAGTAAATGATCCCTGAGAGCTATCCAGATCTGTTTTCTGTTGTGTAAGTACCAATATAATAATGGCTTCAGCTGGATGGTGAAGTGTTTGCATTGTAGATGGGATTCTCTTCAGCATACTGATAAATATTTTTAATAAGTGCAAGAGACTGTGGAAACATAGGGATGCATAATGAAGTGAAAGCAGGGCGTTGTTAAATGAGAAGCTACCCATGAAAGGCAATTTTTGTTTATGTTAAAGTATGGTGGTATGCTTTTTAAGGGAATAAGAGTAAGCGGGTATCTGATCTGTAGGTACATGAGTTATGGATACTGATCTTGATTGACATGACTAATGCCTACATCTGTAGGAACAATCCAGATTTCTTTTGTACTTAGGGGAAGAACTAAATATTTTCTCTCAAGATACTTATTTTCATATGCAATTCCTCTGCTTTCATTGGAGGGGAGGGGGAGTCCTTGTTCATGCAAGTTTGTGGGTTTTTGAGCATAAGCAGTCTTCCTTTCTTGGTGCAGAGCCAATCTAAAACAGTAGTAGTTATTCAGCGGCACTGTTACCTTAATGAAGATAGCAGAGCGCTTCTGCTTCAGGGTGAGAATTAGACTGTCTTGATCACATCTTCAGAAAACAAAGATAGATCTGGGGTCTTAATTTTGTGGTTCCTATAATACTAGCATACTACTCTGTTAAACCTTTTTCTGAAGATTAATTCCTTCTTCTTAATAATTATAATAATTTTTGTAGTTGAAGCTTAATTCTAAGCCTGCTTATCAGTCACATAAAGGAATAAATTCTCTTCATATGAGAATTAAGTAAAAATATGCTTTGCATTTGGTTGAAGCTAGAAAAGCTCCCGCTGAATTTTTGTAGGCTGATTGGTCTGTCAGAAACTAGAATTAAGCAACCTTTAGCTGTATGAACTTAATACCTGCATATGTATCTATTCCTTCTGCTTAACCTTCTGCATAGAGCAGAACTGATTAGAGCAGTCTTTTAGAAACTTCTAGGGCTTTTATGTGCCTTTGCCACAATGATATATGTTTATTTTTACTGAAGCATGTTCCAAGGTGTTTTTACATATGTAACTCCAGTCATTTAACTGAGGTAGTGATGCTAGAGGGTCTGTTTTTCATTTCATATTTAGAAAGGGGGTTTTAGAGAAGACAAGCTGATTGAAATGACGTAGTGAGTGCCATCTTCTTCTCCTCATAATTTCAGAACAAAACTGTTTTAGATATGTTGCATTTTCAAGTAATTCCCAAACCCTAAAATTATCATAACCAGTGTTCTAAGCAGGCTTAAAGTCTTCTCTGGGAATGCTTGAACTTTTTTTTCCTTCTACGTCATGGGCTTTTTTGCTAGCGTTTCTCTCAATGCAGCATTACAAACATCTTGTGATAGGGTATTTGTGTGGCAAAGCTAGCTGTGGGGAACATAAACAATTTGTGTTCTGAATTGGTAGTTTTCCAACCTTTTCACTTCCTTTCCTTCCTTCCCCCTCCATAAATCTCAAATTTATGCATATACTGGAGCTGTCATAGAGTTTAGACTTTGCAGTTTGCCTTTGGTTTGATAGAAGAAAACATTCTTGCAAAAGCTGAGTGTTTCCATATGTCAAGGCATCTCTTGTGCATCCTTGCTATTTGCTCAAATAAGCATTTGTAAGATAGTCTGTTTATTTGACCCTGGTAGCCTTATGGGAGCAGGGTTAAAGCTTGACATTTAAAACCCAATCAAACTTTCAAACAAGAAGCCTATGGTATAGTCATGTTGTGATGATGTCTTCCTATGGCAGATTAGACCACTGCCATTATCCCCTTTGTCAAGGAGTATATTACTAGCTTGTTATGAGCAAGCTGTGTCATTGGGAGAAACTTAGGTTTAGTTTTGAATGGGCTCTCCTTAAACCCAAAGATCATATTGCATAAATAACTCTGGTTTTTTGCTTTGCTGCTAACTAAAAAAAAGTAATGTAGCAGCTTGCTGAGTTACTTAGAGAATTCTGTGGGTAAATGTTTTGCTGTTAAGTACAGCTATTGTAGTAGTCAAGTACCGTAGGGTCCATAAACTAGATGACAAATAAATTATGTATAAGTAAATCTGTTGTAAGCTGCACTAGTATTTATGAAATTATTTGGTACGTGCTGTGACATTGAACCATGAGGAACTCACAAGAATAAAAAAGAAGTGATGTATAATGATTACTCTGTCTTTACCATGGCATATATCCTGGAAATACAGTGACCCACAACAACCTGGGCTGTACCATCTCTCCTCATAATTTGTTACTGCATCCTAGTAGTGAGAACAAAACTGTTGATTGTGAGCTCAGTTTGAATAGCCCTTACTTTTTATGGGCAACAGCTCTTAAGGACTCGAAAGAAACTGAACCATGCCCTCCTGCCATTGACTCTGAGATAATGCTGTTGAAATGATGGGGAATTCCTCAAACACAGCCCTGAAATATTTAAACATATTTAAAAAAAAAGGCAAAAAGCAAGCTCAAACCTTACTCTCCCTTTTGGAGCACTGCTGATACTAGATATGGGTGCAAATTTTGTCCAAATGATAGTGTGAATGCCACAGAAGTGACAACTCTTAAAGGACTGTTTTGATCACTGAAATTGTTAACTATTGACAGCTGCTGCTGGCTGAGATGAAGAATACAAGGCGCTTGTAGCATGTGTGGTTACTTCACACCACACATTCCCATTCCTTTGGGAGTTATTTTAATGCAGGTCTCTTGCTTTTCTTGAAAACCTGTTTTGAGAAGCACATTTGGCAGTTTCTCACCTTGAATTGAAGTTTGCAAGCTTTTTTTGTTTTGGTTTTTTTCAATAGCTTTCATGTAATTAATGGATTATTATATTTTCCTTAATTAAAGCTGATTTTTGCTGTAACTTCAGTGTTTAATGTGCCCGTCTACATGGAACTAGTGGCTGTTCTGGTATGAAGGGAGTACATCACCTGGTGCTTCTTTGATGAAAAGTTTTATGGGAAAATACATGCCAGTATGGCAATTCATGTACAAAAACCTCAGAAATCCAAACGAAAGCCTGGTTATCTAGCCTGTCATTTTGCTAGTGTGTTTGTTCCATGAGTGTTGTCTTCGGATCTTTTGGTGCTCCTTTCTGGTCAGGTAAAGAGTGTTGTTCAATACAAGGTGGTTTTACTTTTTCTTACTTTTTATCTGGAACAATAAAAGTAAGTAACGTCTTAGTCCTAGAAGGGTAACCTGGATGTTAGTTCAGTCTACCAGCATGTCGCTCTTGTTTGAAGTATGGCCCTAGGGCATTTACATCCCTTAGATAAATCCTCGGAAGCAAGTATTATCCCTGAGGCAAGAACTGTTCAGCTGTGGAATATGCTAATTTGGGGAACCTGCTGGCTCATTTAACAGTGACTGTAGGGTAGAAATTGATGCTCATACAGACTTTCTAGATTTAAGCACTCACTTCCTATTTAGCCTAATAGGTACTGCCTGTGTTTGGTATGCAATTCTGATCTGCTGTGATGCTCAAAAATAGAAAGTGACCCACTACCATCATATTGGTAATGGATTAACTATATTATCCAAATTGCACTGAAAGACATAAAACCTTTGTCCATTTTTGGTGTCCAGCAAAGCTGACACATCACAAAGAAGCTTTCCTTTGTTTTGGAAGATGGAGGATTTTGAGGTCTGTTATTAATTTAAGTTGTTGAACCTAAAGTATAGAATTCAGTGAAATAATAAGATACAGCTATTTGTAAGAAGACATGGTATCAAATTCTACAGTACAACTGGGGACCATTTCTGTGGCTAATGGTAACCTAAGTTGTCTGGCTTCAAGAATTCTGTGTTCTCAGTGGGGAAAAAGGTCGGCAAAGCATATGCTTTTGGATGTGGATTTTGGTCATCTGTAGAAGTCTGGGAAAATGGGGTGGAATAAAACCAGGGGCTTCATAAAATGTAGGTTGGTATGGTAATAATTATATGTTCATTATAGAATTAATATTTCCCAACTTATCTGTAAGTGACATAAGGGAAGAGGAGATGGGGTCAAAAATTAACTAGCTAATTTTTTTGAAAACTTTAACTTTCTTTTCAAGTTATTAAAACTTAATTGCTCTGTCCGTATTAGGTTTAATATTATCAAGTTCTCCAGGGATTTAAACTTCTAGCCAGAGTGAGACAGACCAACTCTACAGTTCAGTAGACAGAGTTAATAGGTTTAGTAAATATTAATAAAATAAATCTATTGTACAACTAAATCTTTAGGGAAATTACTCTGGTGGTTTAATTTTAAAAAAGAAACATGATCTTGATGATTTTCTGGAGTTTTCTTATTAAAATTATTTTTAGTAATTAAAGGGGGTATCGTATTTGTTAGATAAACTTTAATAAAAATTTCAGATGTACACATGGGGTAAGCTGATAGGGAACTAAATGGTGTGGTTTTGAAAGTCTTCGAGAAAAAGGTCTTTGAAAGTAAGTGTTCACTTCAGGGAATGGTGTTTATTTGACTAGAAAGAGAAGTTTGCCTGGAGCTTTCTTGCACAGTATCTTTACATTCTTGGCTTAAAAAAAGAAAGGTAAGCATACAGGCATCTATCAGGATGAAAGCACACCAGATGGTGTGTCCAGCTTCTCAGTTGAGTTGGGTACCAGTGTTTTTGCTGGACAACAGTTATGCAGCATCAATAAGATTTTTTTTTTTTTCCAGTTGTTGCTAGAATTAGCCAAAATCAGTCAGCCGATGGGCAGTGCAGCAGCCTGTGGGTGTCAGGGAGATGTCAATTTGCACCAACTATATATGGGAATAGAATATTTTCCTAAGTTTTTGGAATGAAGATCAGCCATGTTAAAGCTCTGCTGGTTTTGGATGCCAAGATGCTTCCAAGCTTACCTGAAATACCATTGCATATCACTAGTTTATAATGCATTACGTAGTCAAACAGGAACAGCATCTATGTAAAGTCTGCCCTATGGTCTCTATATGCATTATGCTGTGCAGTCATTTCTAGCTGTGGCAATTGCCAACAGAAGGATGTCAGTTGTTATGTGTGTTGTTGCTTTTGAATCTGCAAGGAATAAACAAGTCTGTAACAGACGAAGGGGGCAGAATGTTATCTGGGGGGCCTGGCAGGGTATAGAGTAGCTTGAAGAAGCTGCTCTTTCCTCTCTGGTTGATTACCTGCCATTAGCAGTTTTATTGGTATTTTTATTGTAGGTGGGCAGTGTTTTGGAGAAGTTAAGTAAGAATGGTGGAGAAATCCAGTGTGCTGGTGTTGGAGGAAGAAAAGGGAGCAGGTGGTTGTTTAGTTCATTTGGTTGGCTGTGGATTTTTTAGAAGGGAAATATGGGAAGCTAAGAAATAGGAATGATTTAGCTACTTGAGGTTGTAAATAAAATAGACCTTGTGACAGGTTGTTTGACTCATGGTTTGTCCAGTGCCCAGGAGCCACCTGAACCTTCAATGAGGAAATCTGCAAATTGGAAGGACTTTTATGGCAAAAAAAAAAAAAAAAAGTCAAAGTATGTTTGCCAAGAATAAGTTGTTCCTGTTTGTCAACATACTGAGTACTGTGCTCAAGGAAGTAAAAAGTTGTTGCTGTAGCTGTTGTATAGAAGTGTACTAGGATTACTAATCTCCCAAGAGCAAGCTAAATATTATTCAAAATGCATCTTAAAGTGAATGGTGGTCACCAGTGGTAGGACCAAGCAGGCATCTAGCACGTCTTGCTCTACAAGAGATGAAGCACTCCTACTCATACTGCCTTAATCTCTGCACTGCGAACTTAGATCACTGGACAGGCAGGGTACCTATGTATTGCCCACTTAGTGAACATTAAGTCTTGGATTACCTCTGCCTTTCAACCATACTGCAGAGTAGCCTTGTTCCTAGTTGGGATTTTGTGCTATTAATGTACATACTGTCAGTATTGCTGTCATCAGTATTCTAACTTTTAAGTGGAGGAACTTTGTAACGTATGTGTGCTGGTGTTAATACGGACTGAAGTGGACTGCATATTTTAAGGCCTAAGTAGGCGGAATTACATGGACTAAAATGGGGTGGTGGTGGTGTCTATATTCCAGTAAGACAGTGAATAGAAATATATTGTGCTGGAAAAATTGCCAGTGAGGTTGTAAGACCATGCCTACTGCTTCATAAATGCAGTTTCAGTAGTCTTGAATTTGGATTCACGATACAAATGGCTGTATGCAATCTTCTTTGCTGTTAAGCATTTTTGGAGCACCTCATGCTTTATGTGCAAAGGTTAACTAGGGCCTGAAGGAAGCTCAGAGCAGGGAAGTACAGATGTATTTGTAGCAATAAGGAGCACTCGCTAAGCTCAGGATTATTCCTGCCACATATTATTTAAAAGTAGAGGCTTTGTTTTCAACTCTGCCAGTGTCTTCCAAAAGGTGCTGTTCTGCTCTAACTAATTTCAGTGTCCAAAGTCATTGTGTCAAAATCCCTAATTCCCACATGATTGGTCACGTAGTCAGAAAGGTAGTTTGTTTGATACAAGAATGAATATTTTGTTCTTATAGTTATGCATATTCTTACCTTAACTGTATGCTACACTAGAATTAGAGCTTAGAAACTGTGGTGCTGCCATCTGAAATTGTGCGTTTGTATAGGAGTTTTTTTTACTGGATGAACATAGTCATCTTGTCAGATAATGCAATAAGCTTTGGGAGGAATGCATAACCATGAGTCTTGGGGTAACTGGGGGCTCAGCATCCCTGTGAGTTTCAGGGGTCTTGCATACAGTCTGAAAAATTGTTGTGATAGACTTCATTAATTTGGGTATTTCTGATTCTTGCCAGAATTCATTGCCCCATTTAAAGTGTTTATTGACTTCAGCTGGCAGGAGGCAGAAGGGGGGACTCAGATCTGTGCCATGTCCTCTTTGCTGTTACTCCCATGTGCTGCCAGTTGAATAAGATCGGTTGCTCCAAGACAGCTTGCTTGTGCTTTGCCAGTGTCAGTATTTTGATAGCTCTCCTGTCACTTCCCTTAGATTACTGAATTAGTTATTTGAGCCTATAGATCTAGCAAGTGTCCAGATAGTAAAGATCTCTGCTGATGTAGCAAGAATGTTTCCTAGCATCTTGCTTGTTTAGTGCAATAGTTTCTCTTCCCCGGTGTATGCCTCTGTAATTCATGGTTTCAAAAAAACTAATCCAAGGTAACCATTTTTAGTTCTGTTACTGTCTTCTTGAATGTTGAGCTATAGACCTATTCTAGTTTTGGGGTATGAAGGAAAATCCAGTGTCCTGCATCTTTGCTGTTCCAGCTTTTCCATCTCTACTTCCTAGGACAGTCTGTGTTTTCCCAGGTCCAATCTCCTGTCCTTCAGGGCATACATAGAGTTGTCTTTGCTCAGGGTGTTCTCAGCTTCCACCTGCCTTTGTGGGGCAATTTGGGCACTGTTTTATCTTAAACACAAGCATTGTTGGACTTGTGTGTTATCTTTGCAGTTAAGGCAGGAGAATGCTGTCTGCTTGCTGTGCTCTGTTTTATTAGAAGCCCTGAGAGGGCACATGTGGGACTGAGGCCAGGAACGAAGTGCCCAGGGTAGACTGTTGCACCCTGCTTACTCTTGGGCAGCTGTCAAATGGCAAGAAGCCCAGACTAATTCTTTAATGAGTCAAAGTGATGCTCTGGGACTGTAAATGAGCTCAGGAGTACCTACAACAATCCCAGTTGGATGGGAACAGTCAACAAATGTGCATGTTTCCCATTTCAACAGGCTGTTGGGAAAGAGGTAAGGCCGTTGGAGTACAGTTTGTATCGGATCCATCTGAAAACACCTTTGTGTTGCTTTATTGCCTAGTCAGCCATGGGTGAAAAGGGAAAATATATAGTCCAAGGAGCGTGAGTAACTTCTGATGCTTGTCATGCTTTAAAGGTAGAAGTAAAATCTCGAAGGGTATTTCAAGAACTGCAAGTTCTCTCGTATTTCTGTTCAATACCTGTATTGTGTCTAAATCAAAACCAGGGCTTGAAAAAAACAACTTGGGATAAAAGCAGTCTGCTTCTTAAAGGCCAGATTTATTACAGAGCTTGCCTGTACTAATCAGCCACTCTGGAACTTTCTCAGCTTCACTTAGAGAAACAGATTTGATAGTACATAAGCACTTGAAAGGAAGACTAATATGGCAGGTTGGCTTGTTGCATGTGTATAACTGTCTTGAGTAGCTTTGAGTTTACAGTTTGCTGTTTGGCTTAATGCTCAAAGCAGTTTCCTTTTACTTAAGTACTGGAATAACTTTGGCTATGAACTCTGACAGTGGTATGGCCTCTGTTACTTACACTAGCATGCAACTGAGCTATTAACTACACAGATGCTAATAGTGGTGTTTTGTTTTCTTTTTTTCCAAGTGGGTTTTGGAGAGGAAGCTGAGAAGGTTTTTTATTAGTCTGTAGAGAGGAAAAATTCTGTCCTTCCAACTTTATTTTGATGTCTTGCACATTGATGTTACCTTATATGAAAAGGTAAAATATTTTTTTTATTTTATTTTATTTTCAGGACTAGTGATGTAATAGACTTAAAAATACCAAATGATTTTTCATAATGAACACTTGCTTTGGAATATGCTTGTGTCTGTGCTGGCAAGATACTGTAGCATGAGAAAATCATGTTGAGGTAATCCTGTCTTGTACAAATCAATTTGCTCAACACTGTGTTTATTTGCTCAATTTCCCTGGGTACAGCATTATTTTGGAGGAAGGATGTGTTCTGTCAGCCAGTCTATATTTCACTGTGGCTAGCATTCAGTCCTTTATACATCAATAAACATGGATTCCTTACTTGCTAGCAATGGTAAAACTCTTTCAGTATAGTCTTGGCTATGTTGCTGCTGTTCTTCCTGTGTCTCTTTCAGGAAAAGCTATATAACTATCGCGATTCAATGAGATTAGACTTTATACATATCAACCAAGGTGGTTTAATAGTGATAATATACATACACATCACACTGTTTAGTTTGTTTTTTCTTAATGTACGCTTACAGATACACACCTACAGACATATGAAAAGGCCAGGATGTCTAGCTGAAATCTGGGTCATTAAAGCACCCTACATGCATATAATGAGAAAAATAACACTTTTTCTGGGAGTAAATTAAAGGCAGACTTGTATGTCCACACGGCAGTGTCATTTTCTTGGCTGAATTCTCCTTGGTTTGTGGGCATCTGAGTGTACTCGCAACTTAAAACACAGAAGCATGGGGTTAAAACACTAACAAGTTGTGGTATCTTCTTCATCTGAAGATTTATTCAGTTTGCTTAAAGGTTGGCTTTTATCCTTGGGAAATTGCTTAGTAGAAACTTCATTTCCTTGGAGGTCTAAATAAGAGCTTGTTCCCACTCCAGAACAACTTGACTGTTGAAAAGAAAAAACAACTGGGACTTGATTGACAAAAGTAGAAGGAAATAAAACAAAAAGCCGGTTCTGTGGAATGAATTTAATAAAGCTAAAACATCAAAATATAAAGACACTGAGGCATTCTAGCTTGTTAGCAAAACTAACAGACTGCTTCCTCTTGGCAAAGTACAGTTGCTTTTAATAATTACACAGATGTGTTAGTGCCCAGAACAAGCATTTCTTTCTTGCCTTTTCTGTACTACGGTATATAAACTATCTTATGTATACCATAAACTGTTCTGTGGTCAAATATGAAATGTATGGAGAGCAGTGGAGAGATTGTCCAATGTAGAGCATTTCTGGAGTAAATTAAAATTAAAAAAGTAAACCCAATCCTGTTCCTAGTGTGATGAGAACAGGATATTAGCTGTACTATTTGAAATCCTTGGTCTTTCCAGGGTACGCAAGCATTTTTCTGTGATTCTTGTATGATTCTTGCTAAAGTTAGAAATATTTTAGAATAATGTTAAACTGAACAAATGTGTTGTCGTTCATAGCCTTTGAGGAACATTTGATGATGAATTGTCCTTTTGATTGCAGTTGCTTCTGCAGTTGTTTCTTATGCTACAGGCTTTGCCTTCTGAGAACTCAAAGAAAGGTTGCAAAAGGCTCATGACTTTCTAAAGGGTGCCTGCCTTTGACAGCCATATTGCACTGAATGACTACTTAGGATGTCATTTCTTTGGGCTGAGAATGTTGAGACTTTTGTAACTTTTTTTTTCTTTAATCTTTTATTTATTTATTTATTTTAAAAAATAAAATCATTCTTTTGTGAAGGTTCGCAGTAAAGATTGGCATTTTGAAGATGCCACTCCTATAATCAGTGTGTGCCTCTTTAATCTGAGGAAAATGTAATATGCAGGCAATTGAATGTCTTATTTCAATAGGCTAAAATGCTAGGGGCACCACTTCTGGCAGCACATGCTGCCTTGATACTTAACCTGCAAGACAAGAGATAAATTTTTAGTGAAATCTTGAACAGATTGGTTTTACCTCATAATTTGGAAAAGGCTCTTTCTGTTCTTCTCCCCCTAAGCCCCCATCTCATGGGTTGCAGGGGGACTTGATAAATATTCTTGATAAATATTCCTTAATAAAGACACTGCTTTTCTTCATGAAGAGCTACAAATTTATCACGCAGCCATCTGGCATTCTGCAAGAAGTTTGACCTGAACACCTAACTGTGTTTTCAAGTAGTCAGCTGTTTGGTGCTGTTGTGTACTGTGATCTTGAACTACCAGCGACACTTGATACAGGATATGTATTTGAGACGGTATATCTGACTGACATATTTGGAGATGACTTGTCTGTGATCAGACAAAGCTTGTAAAAGATCTGTTTCATTTTTCTTAAACTATGTGGAACATGCTTGGAGATAAATGTACTGCTGACAGGACAAAGGTTCCTTTAGGGTGTATTTTCTTCCATAGTTCCCAAGTTCCCTGGATCCTGCCTAATCAGTCTGTTGCAGAACTGAAAACATCCTTGTATAATTATCTACAGCTCTTGTTATAGCTTTTGATGGTCCAATTCATCTGGACTTTCAGCTGCCACTGGAGACATAGAAGTACTGATATGATCTGTTTATCTAATTTTTGAAGGCAGGTTTGGTCTGCATGTATGATAACCTGAGACTTGCTATGCAGGTTAAGGGCTTTGCATAGAGACTTTTTCTATTACTTGGCTTACTGCGAAAGAATTTCAGGTTGAAGTTAGATTCAAAGCTATGAAAATGATCTGAATGAGGCCATCTAATATCTTGGCTCCTCCATATGATGTTTTTCTTGGCATGGTAGGAGATCACAGATGGAATATTGCTGGGATTGTTTGTCTGCAATTGTGTTATCTGAGCTTGTTGAATATTTTTGTAAAGGAAATGTAGATGTTGCTTGATTAACTTCTACTGGCTCTTGTGGGAAAGTAGATGAACCATAATCTTTTAGAAGATTATCTACTTTTACCACTCGAAGTTAAATTGAAGCTTCCAGGAGCTTTGTGAGGAATTTTGTTGGGAATGATTTTGAAAATTCAGGTTTCCTCTATGGTAGCTGCAGAAATAGTTTAATACTAGACTATTTCCCAGCTATTATTCATACACACTCCTGTTTTCACCAGGCTTTGGGAATGTTAAGCTGTTTTGGCATTCCTGTCAGAGGAATCTGGCATCAAATGTCTTATGACTAGTTCAGGCTGAATTTTGTCAAAGTCGTGCTTGTTTTATATTAGAGAGGGAATATAGGACGCTGTTGTACCTTTCGATCTTTCTTTGGGGAATTGCTTCAAAGTGGTAATCCATTGAGACTTATGAGTTTAAGTTAGCACTTATCAGTGTGAACTGTTATTGGAGTCCTCAGGTAGTGTGGGCTTTTTTGTATCACTTTTAATCACCATGTGGCGCAGGTTGAGTGCCGCAGTAATACTGAGCAATAGCTATTGATGAGCCTTATTTTTTTGTTGTTCAATTTTGATCTTATGGAAAAGAGTAAATTGAAGGTGGGCAGGTGGGATCTGATCTTCTGTTTGCCAGGTTGTTTTGTGTGTACTGGTGGAATATGAGGAGAGATGTCCATTCAAAGTATTCAAGACTTCTTAAACTATGAGATGCTAATAGTATTTCTTTTGGTAAGTGAAGCACTTTCAGTTGGAGTCTTCAGTTTTCAAAGGTTATCTTGGCTTTGGATCTGGGGAGTGTCCTTATTTTCTATTCTTCTTGTGAAGCTGAAGAATGTCCTTATTTTCTATTCTTCTTGTTGAAGCTAAGGAATGAATGGACTCTTACAATTGGATTTCAGAAATGTGTAATTTCCAGATGCATCTCTGCATAGGGCTGTTGTTGGTGAGTTAGCGAACAACCTTACTGCTAATGTTTCTACTTTTGGCTTTATGAGAAACTTACAGGCGATGGATTTCCATATGGATCTGCATAGTTGGTCTCTTTGCACATTATTGAGATATGTTGTTAAATAAGTTTCTTTTCTAGGAGTCATTTTAGTCTAATTTCTGTCTTGGCTCTTGTGCCGTAACCTCATAGCTCATAGGTTCCAGTATTACTGTTCCTTCAGATACACTCATCTTCTGAGACACTTCCAAGTCTCTTATGACTCAGAACCTGATCACACATTCCTGCTTTTCTAGTCCTTTATTCTTGCCTTTTCCAAAAGAAGCTATAGAAAAAAAAAAAAGAGACAAGATCACATTATTGCACAGGAGTGCTCAACCACGTGAACACAAGATGGGGAGCAGAAAAGGAGGAGGCTGGTCATAAGCTGAATGTGAGTTAAGTGTTGAATGCTATGTTGAAAAAGCCCAGAAGGCAAGGAATCAAATATGGCACAGGACTATAGCCTACTTCATGCAACACCTACTGCCTCATCTGTTGCGCTGTGTAGCTGGGTGCTCAGACTGATGTCCATACTGCTGTCAAGTTTGAATTTTATTTTTTTGGCATTGTGACACAAGATTCAAGGTAAAAGAAAGCCAGGGTACTTCTGTGGATGCTCTTAAAAGCATCCTTGTTGTTGAGGAAGTATGCAAATGCTTGAATGAAGATTTTTGTGAGTTGAACATAATGTTCATGTTATTGTAGAGTTGATTGTATTATTGATTGTATTAGGCCATACATAGCCTCATATTAATAACTGGACATTTCCAGATCTCCTCATGTTTTGAATTTCCATGTAATTGGCCATGAACCATAGCTTTTGGATCAGTTTTATGTAAGCAGGTGGCACATTTCACTTAGCAAACACTGCTGTTTGAATTTGGTTTTGCATCCACAATTTAACTCAAAGTACACAGAAGCAGTCAAAGAATGTGCTGTTAGGTCAGTTATAGGAAGTCACATAAAAAGGGGGAACAGAGGAACCTGACCAGCAAATTTTGCAGGTGACTCTATGCACACAGAGTCATCTTCACTAGGCTTTGGGGCAGGGTACTTTGCACCCTTGCTTAAAACTTGGACTTCAGAAGTTTCCTGTCTGCTTTCAGAAACTCAAGTTGTTTGCTTTTGTAGTAGCTTGATGCAAAACTTGTAAGATTGGCATTAGCCAGTAACTGTTATGGAAATACTGATACTTCTTACTTGGTTTTAAGAGAGGTTCTAAGGCTAGCACTTGCACGTGTGCTATGTATTGTGGGAAGTACTTCAGTTATGCTTCTGCCCAGCAAGTGTTGCACTAAATACTCCTATCGTGTTTCACCAGTTTTGGTTTAAACATCAGTTTGTCTTGCCTTCATGTTCATTATCCCTTTTCTCTTGTAAATTGCTTCTGCCAGATGTCCTTACAGATCCCTCAGGTAGAGCAACTAGAGAGTTTGAAGTGAAAGACTTCACCAAACATGTGGTGAAGCTTCTAAGTTGCAATTAAGATACGGTGGAAGTTTTTCCATGAAGTAGGGCTGGCAAAAGTGTTATCTTGAATGGGGTTATGTGGTGAAGTCCTTGCTTTTCTTAAGTCCTTCTTGGAGGACTTCGTTAGATGCTGGTGGAGGCAGGGGGCATGGCTAGTATTTTGACTTGAAACCACTTTTTTTTTCAGCACAGTAAAAGAACTGTTACATATGATTATTCACATTATCCACATGTAGGAAGGAAAAAAAAGGAAGTCATGAAGTTAATCATTGGTTTGGTAAAATAGGTTGAGCTGGCGCTTTCATTGTACTTCAGAACAATGAGTTAGCACATTGTGTAACTTAAATCATCTCACAGACTTAGTTGGGAAATCAATTACAGGATGATGGAAGAAATTAACTTGGAAAAGTCTTTAGACTTCTGTAGCTAGCAGTACTTTCTCCATTCATGATGAATATAGCAACAAGTAGTATATGCAGTTGAATTCACTTACAGTTAAAACTAATATGTGTTAGTTAATATCTTTAACTGCGGGAGCTTGTTCTGTGAGGAACATCTTGGCTCTTCTGAGATAGAGGGAAGACTATGTAAGAAAGTTGCATGAAATATAGATGCCCAAGAGGGCTATAACACAAAGCAGATTTAGGTTTAATGAGTATGTGTGTCTCATGTCACAGATTCAAGGGTGAGTATCTCTTCAGCTCAAGAGCTCTTCTTGTATGTGTGATGTTACTTGCCCTTTAGTTTTCTCCCAAGACCTTTTGCCTTGTGTACCACATGTCACTCTGCTTAAAATGAAGCATGAGTGTAATTGCTGCCCAAATGAGGCTTCGTTTTTCTCCTGCTATCATCTCAGTGACTTTGTGAACCTTTCCAGGGAGCAGCAGGGGAGAAAAGGGAAGAGGAGGTTTTGAGTTCACTATCTTGTAGTAATTGTCCAATTCTTCTCTGGCTATTGGCTTGTAAAATAAATTCAGGGTAGGCTGTTATCCTGCTGAAGTTCTCTACACCCAAAGTTTTTGCAAGTCCTACTGACTTTTTTCCTTGGCAAGTATCTGACACTCTTGTTCTGTGCTAGATAACTTATTGCCTTACACACTACATTTCTTGCTGTAGCATTGAAACTTCCCAAGCTATTGTGGGAGGGAATGGGGTTTATGTTGTGCTGCTGTTGAAAAAACAACAAAAATCCCAAACCAAATAAACCCAAACACCCGAAGGTGTGCATGTGTGCATGCATACACACACACACACAAAAAAAAAACCCTTGCAGTCTTGTTATAGCCTGTGTAGTAATGTTATGACAGAATTAGGAGTCAACTCTTGTTTTCAGTGAAGTCAGCAGAGCTCTGATTGCATTGACTTCCACATTCACTCTAAGCATCATGTGAAAATTATTAGGTTTTGTTGTGTTAAACTACAAAGTAGTAGCCTGGGAAATCCCCAAATTTGTTAGTTTTGTTATTTAAATACAAAGTTGGGCATAGCAGGGTATTTTTGTGGTGCTTTAGAAAGTGAGAATATACAAATATGCTGTTAAAAGGTTTGTTGAAGATCCTGAGAGTGCAGTCAAGAGAAGACCACACAAACTCTGCTTGAGGATGCTTTTATTTTTTGCCTGTCAACAGATTATATTTTGCTATGGTGATTGTCTGAATAATGTTACTCAGTGTTCTGAGGGAAACTATGCACACACAGAACGATAAAATCTGAAAGCTTGTTTTAGGACAGTACTCCAAGTAAGTGCTCTGCTCAAGGTTTGTGGTTGTGACTTCTTCAAATGGAAATGGGAAAGCAAACAGGAAAAGCAGTTGGAGTAGGTTTATTATGGAATATACCACCATGTCTTTTTGAATTTAACTCAAGCATAGAGACCATAACATTAACTCTTAAATGCATTTGTGAGAGGCAGAATTATTCATATATATATAGAATCAACTCCCCCCAACCATGTAAAATGTGTAAAAGGAAAATAAAAATGAAGGAACACTTAATTTCCTTAGCATCCTCAGTTTGATCTCTGGTTGACTTTTTGCATCTAATTAATCTTTTTTTTTCTAATGTTTGTGCTCTGAAGTGTTGATTCACTTGGTCTTGTGTGAGTTCTTAAGCCCTTGGTGAAGACCCGATTGAACTGATAGTGTTGCTCTGATTCAACACATAGCTTAAACGTGCACATCCTTTCTTGGTTAATGAAGTGTCCATGTTTATTTGAGTAGGCCACTGAATCAGGGCTACTAAACCAACGGCCTTTTCAGTTGATGTGCCTTCTGACCTTCAAGTAAAACAGTATCTGTATTTTCAATATTTGGTAGAAATTTATCTGATAGGCCATTACAATAAGGTCTGATTAGCAGGCATCTCTCCAGGTTTCCCCAGAGCAGCTGGATGTCTAAATGTCTTGAGGGAGGGAAAATCAAATTGATTGTGGATAAGCAAAGTGCTTGTGATATTTTTCTCTGTAATATTCCATTTTTGTCAGAACTCCTGACAAACTTTCCGTTTACTCTTGATTGGGTACTCAGTAAAAATGGCTGGGGTATTCCACCAGTCTGAGTTTATCTAGATACTTACTTAGGACTGCTATTGATTTCCACTCCATCACACTTGTTCTAGTAAAAGATTGATTTATTCTTGCTTGATGTGACTGAAAGAAGAAACCTACCCCTTGATGTCAAACACAGAGTAAAAGCTAGGTATCAGAGTAGAGATTTCTACTCTGATTATCAGTAGTGAGTTGCCCACTGAAGGTTCTAGTTCCCTGTGGTTTCCAAATGTTTGTTCCTCTGCTTACTTAGGAAGTCTTTGTTATATACCCAATGAGATTTAGGCTTTTTTGTTTAGTTGCACTGGCCTACAGGAGTAATAGTTTGGTTTTTTTTTTTGAAACAGCATTTGTAAATAGTTGGAAGAAACAGAAATAATTTGTGCTCTCTTACTGTAGATTAGCTTGTAAGTTAAACATCCACGTGGACAAGTACATTGAGCTTTACAAAATGCTGTTTAAATGAGGTACTTGATTTGTAAATCTTGATTTCTAGCTTTTTGGGCTATTAACCCTGTTACTAATTCTGTGACATCCAGTATGTAAGACGAGTAAATTCAGTGACCAGAATTGGATGAAGCTTATGCACAGCCATGATGATGAGCTATGGAGAAACTAGTGATGTCATCTGATGAGAAACATCGCCTTTTGTAAGTCTTCTGTTGCCATTTCTGCTGAAGTGCTGGAGGGGGTATATAGGGAATAAGGGCAGGGATTGTCTCCCTTGGTTTCACATAGTCAGAGAAGCTTTCCGTATTGTGGATGGATTCTGGAGGACAGGGGGGAATTCTGCATTTGAGAGAAAAAGATTTGAGCAAGGCTGAGAGGAAGCAGTAAAGAAATATAAAAATAGTTCCTCCAAGATTGCAGGCACAAGGTTTCTTGGATTGATTTTTTTGATGACATTACCCAAACTATGTATCCCTTATACCAGCCTTCTTGGGACTTCTGCAAATGTTGCTGCATAGTACTGTTGAACTAGATAAAGCATCTTTCTTCCCCCAAGACATGCCCTTGTTTTCCTGGCACCAGTCTATAATGGTTTAAGCAGCCATCTACTTTGTGTTAGATTTTCAGGTGCAGCGTAAATAAAGCATTGCATGAAGTCTTAAATCTAATCCCTCACAGTTTAACAGGGAAGCAGGGAATGATGTAGTCATTCTTACAATGAAGAAAGTATGAAATGTAATCTATGTCTGAAACGGCTTAATTGTGTGCTCTGTCATACTCATAAACTTAATCTGTAAATTTGCCTCCAGTTTGGGGCTAGTTTCTTAGTGAATCAGAGTGAATTTGTTTTGACTACCTTACTGATGAGTGGGGTGAGAGAAAATAAGTTACAAAGCAACTTCCCCTTCTTTCTCCCCTTTGTGTGGAAGTAATTCTTGCTACCTGATCCTCCTCTTCTGCTCATAATGCTGTCTTTGCTGTCATGTCCTCAGCTTCTTCACCAGCCAAAATTCATTTCATCTCCAATGTTTCTTGGAGTTTCCTGTTTGCCTACATGCTGTTCTGCATCCTGCTTTACTCCAGAGGAGAGGTTACCTTTCTCCCCTTGGTAGCATTCTAATCCGTTTCCCACAGTTCCTGATGGTAAGGGCTCTCCCATAACAGACCCTTCTCTTGGATCAGGAGGTCACTGATGCCAGCCATAGGGGCCCAGAGGGTCTTCTGGTTCTGCTAATATGTGCTTGCTGTGTTTCTGCACTCACTCCCCCCTGGTTGCTTTTGGCTGTGGCTGTGAACTGGTTTGATGGGAGTGCAGCCATCTTCGGCTTTTATTTTACTGGTTTTATGAAAACTGATCTAGGCAAACTTCAGAACTTTATGCTGCAGATGGCTGAAAGTGCTGCCGTGTTTAGTGGCTTTGTGACACGTTTTAGATTTGAACATATTTATCAGGTTTTGTATGAGAAACATGCTTCAAGGCAAGCAAAAATCTATAGCCTCTTGCCATGATAGTACGCTTGGTCTTGCTGCTTGGTGTACTGTGGTGTCTGGCTGTTTGGACAGAAGTCAAGTTCACTCAGTATTATGCATGGAAAACATTTTAAAAATTAAGTAATTTGGGAAGCTAGTGGGTTTTTTTAAATGAAATAAAGTGATTCTTACTTGAGCTAGAAATAAAAAAGATAAAGAAAATAATCCTTTACTGTGATCTTATGAACGTGGGCATTTGAGCATCATGGATGTAATCCTGTATAGAAATACTTGTAAAAAAAAATTCATGGAACCGTGGTTGTTGAGAGGCTGGAGGGCACCAACAGGTTGTATAACATCTGAGCAGCTGTAACTATATTGGTGCTTGGCCTTTAGTAAGTGTGATATACCTTGTGTTAGTGTGGTCTTAGTGAAGTATAGAATTAAGAAAAAGAGAAGGAGGAGGTAGGAGGGAGGGCGATGGGAGAGGTCTTCTACTGTAAGTCACAAGCAGTGGCTCTTCATTCCGGAGGGTGAAGAGTAGCTCTCTGTCTCCAGTAGTTTCACATACTGAATTGATTTACCTCAGCTTCTCAGAGCACTGTAGTGGTGTCCTGGGTATCTGTGGCAAGGTGTTGGGGGCTGCAGGGTTCTTGGTGAGGAGAGGCTGGGGCTGCCCCATGCCAGAGTTCTGCAGCATGCAGCTGAGGCCCTCAGCCAAGATCATGACCCTGCTGGTAAAGTGTGCTTAAGAAAGGGTAAAACACTACCCAGGTGGTGAGGAGTGAGGGGAAAGAAGTGAGAAACTCCGCTGAGTTTTCCATTGCTTCATTTACAACAACTTTTCTGTTGTTTGGAGGGCACAGAAGCACCTTGTGGTAGCTTAGATCATGAAATTAAGAAGCTCTAATATTAGGAAGCTGTTTGTGTTGTTTTTTTGCTCATCCCTTCCTGTTATGGATGGATGCTGGAGAAATCACTGAAGAAAGTATTTTAGGAATGTAAACTTGTTTCCTGCTATTTTAGTAGTGTGGTATAGCACTGGAGCTTTTTGGCTCAGATGTCTTTGTGAAAGAGATGCAACTTTAAATAGATCTTTTGTCATTTTTGCAAGGGGGGGGCTCGTGTGTGCAGGTTTCTGTGCATCTGTGGTGATTTCCTCAACCACGGGCAAAACCCTAACTCCTGTTCTCCGTTGAATGTAGAGAGAGAAAAATGCAGACTCTACATCACTGCTGGCCTTCACTGAGGTTATTTGTTCCTCGTGACCAGCAGGTGTGTAGTCACTACTTTAGCTATCTTAGTGGTTTGGGGTTTGTTCTGCTTTAGGTTTTTTCTGGGTTTTGTTTGTTCATTTGTTCATTTGCTTGGTTTTTGGTTGGTGGTTGGGGTTTTTTTTGGTTTTTTTTTTTTGTTTGTTTTTTTAAAATGTCTGTTAACCTGGGTGCGCTGCATGGTGGAAAAGGAGCAGTATTTGAAAGGAGAGAAGGGAAATTTGGAAGTGAGAGCTGAAAAGCTGGAGGAGGGGGAGATGTTTGGACCCTCAGAGGCACACACATTTCTTTTTGTGGGTTGTTTTGGGTTTGTGGGTTTTTTTTGTTTGGTTGTTTTTCATTTGAATGGAGAGAACACTAGAGTGGAAACTGGGTGAGGATTTGCTAAAACCAGAAATGAGTGATTTTTGTGTATGCCACAGATACTGTTTTTTGAACAAAGGGGAAAACTGGAAAAAATATACAATCCAGCAGTTAATGATCATTTGTCACTTGAAAGCAATGTTTGACTACCTCTGAAGTCTTTGCTTTTCATGTTCTGCCATCTTATGTCCTGTATGTCAAGACTTTCTCTGACAAAAAGTGCATGTACACTTCAGATCATGACCAACTTCTTGAACCATTTAACAGTGTTTAACTCAGCTGGAACTGATGGTTAAACTAACCTGCATGGGCATGGAACAAAATGCTTGAAGTGTGTTTTTTCACTGTGGTAGAAAGGTTGAAATATTTGGGATGACAGTGAAACATGAACACTTGATTTATTTGGTTTTTTTTCCCAGCAGTAGCTGTCACTGAATATGTTTTTAGGGTAGCAAATACTGTTTGAATGCGTAGCAATACTTTGAGTGGTGTCAAAAGCCATGAAAGACATTAGATTGTGCCTGCCCTGCAGTTGAAAAGGATGTGCCGCGACTGCTGTGGGCACATGTGTCATGCAGGTATATGCAGTGGAGATGCCAAAATCTGCACTGAAACAAGGCATGTGTTCCTAGGCAAGCAGATGCAGCTCTTGCTGATTAGTGACACAGACTGTCTGCACGAGATCCTGTTAAAACACTAACGTGTGTCAGTGATAGTTTGGGTGCGTGTATATTGTGCTCCGCTATACAGTCCAGAGATGCCGTGCTATGGTTTGGATGCAGCTTTCTTATATTAAGAAGAAACATGATTTCTTTCTGTTTATTCTTCAGGCAACAAGAGCCTGTCTGACTCAACATTGTACCAGTCTGGGGGAGTCGCTGGGCAAGGAAAATGACATTGCTTTGATTATTGATGGCCACACACTGAAGTATGCCCTTTCATTTGAAGTCAGGCAGAGCTTTCTGGACTTGGCACTCTCCTGTAAAGCAGTCATTTGTTGCAGGTAAGAAATTACGGGACTTTTTCTGGTAACAAAATGGGCAGAAAGCCTGAGAAGAAATTTAGTCTGTTAACTTTCCTTGTGCTACTGTTTTGCAGTTGTATTTATGTATGTGTGCACTGGCATAAAAATATTGTGTGGCAAAAGCAATTGCAGTCCATGCATTTGAAGCAGTTGAGCCCATTGGCTTTTTCCATCTCTGACTAATGTCTTTCCACATGTTGGCACTCTTGGACTTGGTACTGCAGGGAGCAGTACTGAGGCTAATGCTGGTCAGTATCTTCATTAATGACCCAATGATTAGATGGAGTATGCCCTCAGAACATTTACAGATGATACAAAACTGGGAGGAATGGCTGATATACCAGATAGCTGTGCTGCCGTTCTGAGGGACCTTGACAGGCTGAAGAATTGAGCAGAGGGAAATCTCATGAAGCTCAAGAAGATGAAATGCAAAGTGCTGTGCCTAGGGAGTTACAGGCCAGTGCACCAGTGAATGCTGGGATTTGCCAGGCTAGAAAACAGCTTTGTCCAGAAGGATCATGGGGTCCTGGTGGACAAGATGACCGTGAGTCAGCAATCCACCCTGTCAGCAAGAAAAACAAAAAGCCAACAGTATCCTGGAATGCCGTATGAAGAGCATTGACAGCAGGTTGAGGGATGTGATCCTTCTTCCCCACTCAGCGCTGGTGAGGTCACTGGTGTGTCCAGTGCTGGATTTCTCAGTATAAAATAGAAACAGGTTTAATAGAGTCCCATGCAAGGCCAGGAAGATTATTAAGGAACTAGAATGTCTTTCATACAACAAGTGGCTGAGAGAGCTGGGTGTGTTCAACCTAAAGGAGAGAAGGTTCAGAGTGGTTCTTATCAGTTTGTTTAACTATGTAATAGGAGTGAATGTAGATGAGGGAGCCTGCTCTTTTCTGTAGTGTTCAGTGACAGGGCAAGATGCAACAGACAAATTAAAACACGTGAATGTCTGTCTGAACACAACCACCCCACTGTTTTTCTAGGGAGGGAGAAGGCATGAGGTGCTAGAGATGGGGTCTGGTTGTACAGTTGTTTCATGGGTTGTGAGCAGGGATTTTACAAGAGGGAGCTCACACAATTGCAGTCATCTTCTCTTGAATGGAACAGGCCTGATATAGTCTCATTTCTTATATTAAGAAAGTTGGTGTTCTCTTCTTTGTGCAGTTACCTTGGGCTTGGAGAGCATCGAGTGCCCAGGAAGGGAACTGACCTTGTGTTGTAGACTTATGCTATCGTATTTGTGGGGAAGTTAACAAACATTATGTAAATAGAAAGCTCTTACTTCCAATATACTCTCATAGTACTTTGGTAGAGATTCTGCCAAGACAGTTTGTTAGTAAATTTCTTCAAGATTTGATGAGCTGTGTCAAAGACCTGTGAAGGGGAAACAAATCATAAATTGCAAATAAATAAAATTATACTACAATAATGTAATTAACTGAAGATAATGGTCCTGTTTTGCAACAAGACGTAACACTGGACTCTTCCTCACGTTATTTCTTTTGACTGAGCCAACAGCAGTTGTAATTAATAGTGCATTAGCAAATTGAGGAACAATGCGGAAAAAATATTGAACATTGTAAATCAAAGGGGGAAAGATGATGTAATTTTATAGGCTTAAGAAGAGGAGTAAAAGTAACTGAGTTTTAAATCCCCAGGGAAAAAGAGGAATGCCTTTAATAACCTTTAAGGCTTTGCAGGCACCTCCCATTTACTTGCCAGGTGCTTGATACTGAAGAAAGAAAAACATTTTTTTTTCTACTCTGGGCTGTTTTTAATAGTACTTTGTGTGTCAAATAAGACAGTGTGCTTAAACTTCACAGGAAAAAGGTTTTAAAGTGTAATTGGTGTAGCAAGAGGAAATTTCAAATTAAATAGAGTTAGTCTTCAAACATGTTAATTGGGAGGGGGATTTGGGTCATTGGCTTAGTGGTGTGATGTTTAACCACTTCTAGGAGCAGTTGTGTTGGTCTTCTCACCACAGCATAAATTTGTGGGACTTTATATTTCATAAAGTTACTGCAACATTTTAATCTCTGGGAGTTTCAGCTGCATTTGCCATTCAATTTTTTTCTTTTTATACTGAAGATATACTACAAATTCATTTGCTGGGCGTTAGGCATAAACTGTAGTTGAACTTGATTCTCAGGGGTCATCTCTTGAAATGAAACTGTAGTGAACTTGGCCCCATTTTGCATTAAGATGGAAAGATTGTATCTTCTGTTGGGGTTAGTCTTCCACTGTTACAGTATCTTTAACAGGCCACTGATGCAGTGGAGAAAAACATGTGCCTCGGGAGATTTGGTGAAGCTTGCAAAATCAAACCAAACAATTCTTCAAGAAAAAAGCCTTGTTTGTTAAATTATTTTTTCTAGAGGCTGACAGATGTTATTCTCCTGCCTCACACTGACTAGGATGTCAGTATGTTAAGAGCAAGCAAATCTTGCTTTTCAGGGGAAGTGAATGTTATTTGGAAGGCAGTTGAACTTATGGCTTCATTTGAGATCTGAGCTGTTGATTGTCTGTCTCTGTTTTTCACATGTTCCTTTGAAAGACCTGTATTGATGTTTTGTGAGAGCAGCAAAATGTTAATGTTTAGGTAGAAGTGAGATTATATTTTTTAATAACAAAATGGACTTATTCATCTATTGCTTATACCTCTTAGAAAGCTGGTTTGTACAGCAGATTGCTGTGTTTTGCTTTGAATATAAAAGTAGCAGGGAAGTATGTAACTGGCACATTACTGCAGCATATTTGATTCTCTGCTGAAGAGCCTGTCTTGAATTTAAATACTTGTATTGAAATATGTGGTGTTTCAGAAATATTTTTCTATGACACGGTACACTTTGAGAACAATTTTGTTGTTGAATAAAACTTTTCTACAGGTGACAGTGACTCTGTCCTTGTGTTTAATACTTCATTAACAAGATTTGCATCAGGAAGAAGCTGTTCATTGGCATTTTATAGGTAAGATAATTCCAAGGAGTTTGTAAATTCTTCAGTACTTTTAATTAATTATTGGATAACAGAAGTAGTCCTTCCCTTAATTTCTCTCACAGATGTAAGCACAATGAAGCAAGCATCTCCAGAGAGATGTGTGGCGTGAGGCTCGGCATCCTTCATTGGGCTACCTCGGGGTGGTGGTTTGTTATTTTGGTTGTATTACTGGCCATTTCTGCAATACTGCTTGAGGTGATGGTGTTGGGATGTTGTTTGAGTGGAGCATTATTCTTTTTGATATGTTTGTCTTCAGAGCAAGAATGTTAAACTGAGCTTTTATACTTAGATCTGCAGCCCTTTTCAACCAAGTGCACAGTGAGTTGATGTTCACTATTTGGCTATTTGATAGCAAGTTCTGAAGAGCTGCTTGTACAGAGAAATTCTGTGCGTCTTCCCTGTCCCTCCACTGATGCTTCACTGGATCTGATTACATATATTGTGCTTAAAGGCAATGAAGTTGTTTTTACCAGCCTCTCTTTTCTTCTTGCATGAGACAAACCCTATTCAACACATCTTCCCTTCGTTATGTGTGGGGTTTTTTGATGCAGTATTCATCTATTTCTGCTGCTCCTCTTGTGCTGGTGGAAATCAGTATAGCCATGGGGTATTCAATGAAGCTACAACTTCATCAGCATGCAGCCTGCTCTATTAGTAAACTATATCACAGTGTCTGTTTTGAGCAATTTATTTTTCCTGAGGTTTTATCTTGTTGATGGGTTTTAGCTCGTGACAATGTTCAGGCAGCAGGAACACGAAGAAAAATGTCTCAATTGCTGTACAATGTCAGCTTTTCTGCCTTGTTTCTATCAAATGTCCTGTGGTGCAGCATGAACAGAAATTGAGGAAATCTAGCAACAGTTATTTCTATGGGCTGTCACAGGGGTGCTTGCTATTTCATGGCTACTGTGTCAGCATCATTTTGCTAGCTTTTAGGTACAGAAGGTATGTAGTTGTTGTGCAGTGCTTGAACACTGGCTGCAGGACTTCTGCCCAACCTCACCAACTGACTTTGTTAGGTGATAGTGGCACAAACTTTCTTTCAGTGCTTTAAGCAGTAGTAGAGCTGTAGTGATAATGGTTGGGAACAAAGGAAAGAAGTAAAGTTCAGAAAATGCATCTTTAAACCACCTTCCAAAAATATCAACCCCCCTGACTATTTTCCCACTTGTATTGCCATTTCAAATAGTATGCAGAGTGGCTTGGATGAGGACATGAGCCATGAGCATTGCTCTGAGAACAGACACTAAATGTTCTGGAATGAACATACCCATTGACTAGAGTCTGTCTGCTCTAGTGTTGAAAAGGAAGGGATTTAATGAACTGAAAGCAGAAGGTGGGAGAAAAGAAGATAAAAAGCAGCCTGTGAAGAGTATCTGTTACTAATTGTTTGTGTCACTTTGTCAGTGGGGTAATGAGAAGAGAGTTGAGGAGGTGAGAAAAGTTGTCTTTCTACTCTGAGTTGTAAGGCTTCCACAGCTTAGATGCTTCTGGTCTTCCATCATCATTTGGAGGAGACATTAATAATATAGCTCACAAAATGAACATCTGGAATACCTCTTGAATATTTATGCCACTAAGACTCATATTGTTGCTGGTGTTAGTATTTGGCAAAGTGTGCTGTAGTTGAGAATTTATTTATTAAATCAAAATACAGTCTTGTTGGCTTTCATTAGAAAGCTCTCAAATCTTTTGACAGAAAATTGCAGCACAATTCTGTTTAAGAGTATGCAAACCAATTCTAACATTAATTGGTCCCAAAGAAAATTATGGTTGTGTTACATCTTCCTGTACGTACATCTTATGTTTTCCCTCATCTGTCACCTACTAAATTATCAATGCTCATTCTCCTGTTCTATTTCTGACAACTCATGACAGCAATATTCATCTCATGACTTTGAAAAACCGTAAGGGAAGAATCATTCTGGCAGCTTTAATGTTTGTAGATAATTGAAGTGGGAGGAATGTTTGGGTTTGCAGCATGATGTGCTCTCTGCACTCTTGAATAAAGAATACTCACAGATTATTAGAAATGATTGCCTAAACTGTCCAGTGTGTATGTAGGTATGTGTAAAGCTATCTTGGGACTTACGATTACTTTTCTTAGAAGCTTATTGGCTGGTTTGCAAGCAGTAAGTAAACTTGCATAATGCCACCAATTTTGTGATGGACAGCCATTATGGGCAAACTTTAGGAGAAGGCTGGTCTTGTAAGTTATTGGTAATTATCTTGTCCTTTGACTTCCTGAGCCTCACTCTTATAGTTCATATTATTCAAATGCATGCATAGGATTTAAAGGGGAAATTATTGTTAATTCCAGTCATTTATCTGGTCAACTGAGAACCCAAAAAGCAAAGACTTGACTCTAATTCCAGGTACATTAATGTTTCTCTAAAAGGTTGCTGTATCAATTAAATGCATAAACCAAGGTAAAAATCCCAGACTCTGGGTAGTCCTCTTGCAAGGTAATACATGCTTATCAAGTCGGAGACATCTGTGAATCACTTGTTCACTTTCCTAGGATTTTTTTTTTTTTATACTAAAAAAGTGCTTAAGGATACTGTTTTACTGGTATTGTTAGGTTTTTAAATGACAGGGGTGAAACATGTTTCCCCTAGGGAATTATTCAATTGCCTAACAGTCTGAACTTAAATTATTCCTGCTATGTGGCCAAAACACTTATTTTGCTTAACTTCACCACCTTACTATGACTGTGACTATACTTAGAATTACTTTTCCTTTTCTTGTGTATTTGAGATGAGAAAGGATTCAAAGTAAGCTGGAAATTGAATTGCTAATGTGGTTTCCATTGTTATTCAGAATTTGGCAAAAAGTTAGCTTTTTTTGAAGTTATTGATGAAAAATAGTTAATTTGTGGTTTTGGAACTTGTGTGCTTCAGATCAGGCAGCTGCTTTGGCCTTGGATTTGTTTTTATATTGGATGAGCAATAGTGTGACTTCTCATGCCCATAACTGTGATTATGAATTAAAAATTTATTCCCTAAATGTTCTACTACATTCACCTGAATGCTGTATTTCTGTAACCATTCCTACTAGCACATTCACTTACCAGCATGTATTTGGAAAGAGTTGGCAGAAAGGAATAAATACCTCTAAAGGCAACTGATCTTTTGTTTTTCTTTGGAAACAATTTTGTAGAAAAAATACTCTATGTCCCCATTGGAAATGAATCATTTTCTTTTCCAGATGCTGTTTACCCTAGCTGTTATTTTAAAAGTTCACTTGTTGCCTTTTTGCATTGCGAGCACAGTATTTAGGTGACTAAAATCTTAGTATTTCACTTGATGTATTTCACAAAATGTGAGTGAAATTTCTGTCTTGAGCAGTGGTGTGATAGCTCTCACAAACAGTTCCAAATGGTATCAGTTTCTTCACCATACTACAGTACTTTGTCCAAATTGCTATCAGTCTTTTCAGTTTCTGAGCAGGAGCAGCTAGCAATGCTACGTTCAATGCTACACTTCCCAAATTGGAAAATAAACATTCCATAGATACTCCACATGAGAAAACGCTGTGCTGCTGGAACGTACGCTATTTTAGAAGAAAGATAAAACTGTGGTTTGGAATACCTTCTGTTCCATAAGGAATTCATATTACTGGTATATTTTTCTTTCCGTTAGTGTTAGCGTGTTAACCCCTATATTCTGGTCAAGTTCCAACTTGAACAATTATCTTTTTCTCATTGAAATTCACCCTGCCTTCTCTATTGAATATAATATTCTTCACTTCCTATTCAAAGCTGTTCTGCGGGTGTCACTGTGATAGCTAACGGTTGCCAGGTCTTAACCCAGAGGTACTACAGCAAGGTCATGCTTGTGAAACCCAGCTGTGATTATTGGTGAGCCTTGGTTTTAGCCTTCTATCTGGTAAAAGTAATTTTGGAAACACAAATGTTACCACCAGTGTTTTAAAACAAAATGCATACAATGCATACAGTGCATACAGCTTTTGTGGGGGAAGGGGTGTTTGGTGACTGTTTTCTTGCCTTTTGTTTCTTTTTTTTTTTGTGGAGCTGGTGCATTTTGACCCTGGGCTTACCGGAGTCCTTCCAGTTTGCCAGTGCGGTTGTAAATTAATTTTGTAACAGCCATCAGCTAAGTGTTTTTGCTCTTTGAAGGTGAAACAGTGGGCACAGGTTGCCCAGCAAAGCTGTGGGTGCCGCATCCCCGGCAGGGTCCAAGGCCGGGTTGGATGCGGCTTGGAGCAACCTGGTCTAGCGGAAGGTGTCCCTGCCCATGACAGATGGGTTCAAACCAGATGATCTTTAAGGTCCCTTCCAACCCAAACCGTCCTATGGATCTATGAAAATGGCTTGTGTCGTACCTGGGTATGGACTTCTGTATTTGGTGAGGACAGTTTCTTAATATGATATAATGTGTAGGTTCACTGCAGCTAACTGTCCTGTTTCAGATGGAGCTTCTACCCAAACCAGAGTTCATGTCAGGCACTCTAATTCTCCATTAGACCTCAGTAATGAAGAATTCTTCCTGTTCAGGCATTCTGGCCCGATTAGACTCTTGACATAGTCCTCCTATTTCTTATTGCTTCTCATTTGTTGCACCAAATGCCTCTTTCCTGAGTTCCTGGAACAGTATGTCAACAGCCAGGGGGTGACTGAATGTTTCCTCTTACGGAATTCCCTGCTGGTCCATCAGGCTGGATGGAGGCCAAAGGTCTGGTGCCTTTTCTGCAACCTTGCAGTTGGTTGTAAAGGTTTCTGACTGAAAGGATCTTTAATTCCTTCCTTACCAAGTTGCAGCAACAAGGAAATATGTTTCCTTTTCTGTGTTCTACTAATGGTTTGGGGAAGGTTACGGGGGAATAGGTAGCTTTCCTCATCTTGATCATTGCTTATTATTATGAATATTATGAATTATGAAAATATGAATTATGAATTATGAATATTATTATAAAATTATGAATTTCCTTGTCTGAATATTTAGTTATAAAAGATCTCAAAACTTGTCCTATGAGAAGAGGACTTGAGGATACTAATTGCTTTTATTGAAATATCTTATAGAAATATTTTTGTCTTCCAAATTTAATATTTGAGTTTCATTAATACCCCGATGCATGAACGTACAGAAGACAAAGGCCTCTAATATATGGTGCTTCACTGCATTCAGAAACATGACACTCAAAACAACTTGTGATATCACTCCTTTCATCAGATCCAGCAAAGTCTTGTGCTCTATCCCACAAGACCAGCTTAAATATTGTATTTTCCATTGTTAAAAGTACCGGATATAAAATTACAGAGGCAGGAACAGACTGTTCTACAAGCTTCTTAGTACTGCAGGGAATTAACTTGATGAGAACTCTGGGCTTTAGTGCACTGTAGTAATATGCAGGACACTGAACTTGGTAAAATGGCTCTGGCTGAAGTTTCTGAAAGTGCTTGGTGTTGGTAGAAGCTGACCAGAGTATGAGGTGAGTTTGGTGGGAGCGTAGCTGAATCCATGCTAGGTACTTGGAAAACTCTGACCTTGCAGTGGGTAGAACGGCTAGGCTTAAACTTACTTCTCTGCTGTTCATGGTAATTAATGCTATCTCTGAATTCATGCTAATTAAAAACAAGTGTGCGTGAGGTAAGTGTAGCAAACCTGATTGGATTCAACAGAATAAGAAGCAAACTCCTGGGTTTCTTGTGAGCAGAGAAGAGGCACTGACTCCAGTTGGTTATGCAGATTTTGACATGCTTATGTGCCTGAAATGTGTCAAGATCTGTAGTCTTGCCTTTTCTTTAACTGTGAGTAAATCCCACTGTATTCTGCAGATCAAGAAAATCAAGGCTACCCAATTGGATACAGTTTGGCAAAATAGCCATCCGTAGTTGGTGTGATTAGCTTTTGGGGAATTTAGACTGCTGCCCATAGACAGTAGAAATAAGTGTTTGTAGGTTCCCATACGTATTGTGGTCTATTTGCTGAGAGTACTCTGTAAGTGACGCTTACCTGCTTGTGCAGAGCAATACTGAACTCATCCTTCAAAGAAGAAAATCTTTTCTCTCCATGCCAGTAATTCTTCTTAGTGCTTCTAAAAAATGGCAAGCTAACAAATGTGTGGGGAATACTTGGACTTGCGTAGGCATACTTCAAAACTAGAGGAAAAACTAACTTTGTGCTGTAGTTGAAGTACCATTCAGCTTAAGAAAAGTCACTGTTATGAACACCACCAGTAAGGTTCAAATGGTAAAAACTTGTGTCCTGTGTTCACCTGTAGCCTTTTCTAGTGCTTTCTGTGGAAAATCAGGTTTGGATAGCTCCACCCTATTCTGGGAAGACTGCTTTGATACCTCCATATTCTCTTAGGTTTTCTTCTACTCTTTTAAACTTGCTTCTCCCATAGTGTTAAGAATAGATGATACAGTGATAGGCATTAAAAATCAGTCTTTTTTTGATTTTGCTTCTTCATATCCTCCTTCTCTTGTCATTTTCCATGTCATGGCACACACAGACTTTCAATTGCTCCATCTCACAGTTCTTATGTCAAGTGTTTCACTTTATACAATATGTTGTCTGTGTGCATTTCTAGTATTGTTTTATTTATGCCCTACCTATACCTTTTGTATACAACACAGAATTTCAAGTTTCTACAGGGAGCTCTTTGTTCAGAGCTTTTAAACCTGTGTAGGCTGTTACCTGTGGATATTTGCCTGCATGTGATCTTGAAAGAACTATTACTTGTAGACTCTAGTAAGGAAGAACCAAAAAGTCTTGAAAACCAACAAAAGAACCCATGACACAGTAAGTGTGTTAGTGTCTCAAAATAAGGACAAGCTACTAATGGGGTGCAGGTGAAATCAAAATGTGTTTGAGAACTCAAATGCCTGTTGTCTTTCTGCGAAACAGCATCTTGTTCTCCAGAAAAATGCTCTGAGCATTCAGAGGTTACTGGCTGAAGAAC
The DNA here is from genome assembly GCF_963264785.1 of Psittacula echo. NCBI lineage: Eukaryota > Metazoa > Chordata > Aves > Psittaciformes > Psittacidae > Psittacula > Psittacula echo. The sequence goes on from NC_137736.1 coordinate 107,653,518, forward strand.
TGGTCATCCTGAGTGGAGAGGCAGGATTTGGCAGTCTCTGTGAGGATTGGAAGGTCAGAACAACTTCTCTGCAGTTCAAGAAAGGTTGTTCTGGTATATATGTAGAGCCATTTGTTGTAGTTCATGACTCTGTGGTCTCTCACTTAGCTTTAGTCTCTCATGTGGTTCATCAGAACTGTCTGTACTCAGAAGGTGGAGGGTTGTCTTTTGTGAAAGGTATATTGAGTGTCAGTGCCAAGTTTCTGCTAAACTTTCTACCTCTACATTTCTCATCCTGCAAGTGAGGCACTTCTATATGCCTTGGTACTGGGATGTATGAACAGATCTATGTTAAGTCTGAGTTGTGTGATGGGTCTATTGGAACTGTGGGTCAGTCATTTTGTCCAGGAGATGGAATGACTGTACACTGCCTTAGTGATATGAGTGATAACTGTGATGCAACTGGGATCACTAACGAAGGATCAGATGAATGCACATTTCTGCTCTGTTGGGGGGGTGTTTGTGTGACCCTTGAGTGGTGGTGTTCTCCCTCTCATGGCCCAACAAGTATCCTTAAAGCTGACAAAAGTAGCAACTCATTCATAAAATCATGAGGGTTTGTGTAGATCTACTTTCAGGCAAGATCTGGATCTATAATTTTTATAAGTAAAAGGTAGCTGTATTATTAGATTTTTTTTTTTTTTTTTTTTTCTGTTCAGGTTGGCTCTTTATAGACTGAATACTGGTTCATATAGCTGGAGCCAGAATGTGACTAAGTTATACTTAGAGGTGGGGACAACCTCCAGAACAACAAGCAACTACTTGATTATTTTGATACTCTGCAAGATACTGTTTGTAGCTACATTACTGTTGGTTGAGAAGTTCTAATTGGATCTCGTAAGCAGTTCTCTTCAAGGTATCTGACCCCATTGCTGTTAACCTGCTGTCCCTGCACTGGTGCTGGATGACTAGTTTTGCTTTGTTGTATTCAATACAACTGGGTTTAGGTGTCGAAGGAAAAAACACTTGCAAGTTTTCTCCCTCATTGTTCCTCATGTCTTTCTTTTGATAACCAACATGTGTGGGCTGGAAATCCAAGCTGTTCAGGGATATTTTGTTAGGGTAGGCTTTAAAAGGCAACATAGAACTAGGTTTTATCCTGCCCAAGTGTAAGAGTCTAATGAATGTTTTTACTTTAATTGCTGAGCTCAGGAGTTCTTAGCACATTCATGGGATTTGGTGGTTTTGTCTGGCTAGTTGAATGGATGAAGTAAACAGTGATAGAGAAAGTGCCTGTATAGCCTATATAGCCCATTTCATGTCTGTTTACAACAATAGAGCTGTTGTGGGAGACTGTACCTAGTCAGCTAGAACCCTATTCAACTGTTTTGGCCATGTCTGCTTCTAACGATGGCCTTGGCATGGACCCTGGTGACTTGCTTTCTTTTAATTGTCTGCTGCTGCCACTAACGTTTTTACACTTTGCTAAGTCAGAGATACAGTGAAATAACTTCAAACTACTGAGTAGCTATTCTGAAATCTGCATGCTGCTTTTATGAAAGGTTCAGGACCTGACTATATGGCACTGCTTAGAAACTTTAGGTTTTCTTTCTTCTCATGACTATTATTCATGTTTTGGACTTCAGTTTTTAGAGTTTTAAAATGTCACGTGCCTTCACATTTAGGGAGATTTAAGTATTTCATGTCTATTTAAATACGGATGACTACACATGCTTCTCTGATTTATAAGAATGTGGTGTGTATATACAACTATGTGCAAGGTTCATGCAGGTCGCATGGACAAGAAGCTGCAGATCATTTTTCTTCCTGTGACCACTTAATGTGCTTTTGAAATGCTGTGGCTAACTTGGAGAGCAATAGGGACAGAACACGGGAGTCCCATTTGGGCTGGCACACCTCGGAAAAGCAGGGTGTGTTTCAGCGGAGGCTGGTGGATCCAGCAGCTCCTCTGTCTCCAGTGTACAGCTGTGGCAGTAAGTCTGCTGTGCTTGTGGAGGTCCTGGGCTGTGAGGAACTGTGTGCATTAAGAAGTTGAATTCTATTTCTGCCTTTGTGCACTGTATCTAATATTTAACCAGTTGTTTTGATGAAGCATCTGAATCTGTAGTAGTGTGGTTCCTGATCAGCTAACAGGATATTCCCTGCAGGGAAGAGACTGCTTAACTCATTTCCTTGGCTGGGGAAGAGCTGACTTTTAAATTATGTGTGTGCTCCTTGGACATCAGTGCCTACTCTCACTTTCTAGGTCTTTACCTGGGCTTTTAAAGAATCAGAATTGTAGAATTGTAGACTGATTTGTGTTGGGATGGACCTTGGAGATCATCTATTTCAATCCCTCTGCCATAGGCAGGGACACCTTGCACTAGACCAGGTTACTCCAAGCCCATCCAGCCTGGCCTTGAACACTGACAGGGATGAAGCAGCCGCAACTTTCCTGGGCAACCTGTGCCAGTGCCTCACCACCCTCACAGGGAAGAATTTTTCTTAATATCTAATCTAAATCTCCCCTGTAATTTTAAACCCATTCGTTCTTGTTCTGTTACTACATGCCCGTGTAAAAAGTCCCTCTCTAGCTTTCCTGTACACCCCCTTTAGGTACTGGGAGATTGCTATGTCTCCCCTTAACAGGATGTCCTGATGGGACTGGAGAGTGTAAACTACCTCTCTCAAAACTGGTAATCTAAATTAAATGGTAGGTAGGGTAGGTGGAGGACATTTCTGTAAACAATAGCCAGTGATTGGGGCCTCCTTAAGCACAGCACAGTAGTTGTAGCCCTCCTCAAAATAGGCACTGCAGCTGATTTAAAGTAGAAAAGCAAGCTGCTTAATCAGTTATTCAGGTTTTTATAAACCTAATCTGTATAATTACTGCTGGTATCTTTGAATGAGTTGTTTTGCTCATCCAGAACACTAGTGTGTTATATGGTATGGACAAAATGTGTTCAGTACCTAATCTATGGTGTAGTTAGTGGGGTCCTTGCCCATCTTGACTGTCCTAGTGAAGACCTGAGGATCTAAGAAGACCTAGTGCTTTACTGTTCTAACCTCCTCAACTGCCACCTCCAAATCATCAGCTTAAAACAGAAATGTATTTACTTCAAATTGCAAGTAGTAAATTAATTAACATTAAGCTAGAAAGTAACCATGTGTGGAAGAAATTGAGTCTGAGTTACATAACAAAAGGAAATGTGGAGTTAAAGTTCAAACTCTGTCCATAACTCAATTTCTTACTGTACTACGTGTTGCAAAGTTTTGGAGATCCTTACAATACTCAGGAAAGGAGTTTTGTCTAAACAATACAGTCCTAGTTTTAATTTTCATGGTTTCAGTTTTCTTTTGTTTCCTTTGTATGGTCTTCTAGAATATAGCAGTTGGTGGGGGTAGGGAGAGGGTAGTATAGGAATGTCGGAGTCCAGAAAACAGATGGCAACAGTCTCTTTAGAGCTTTTGTGGTTTATTATATGAATAAGCATTTAGGGACCTTTTAAAAGCATGTATCCTGGACCCAATACCATATCCTTAGTCCAGAGAGCTCAATATTAATGTTTTGATACAGTTGGGATCTATTAGAGTATATAAAAAGCTCCACTGACTTGGAGCTCTGTTTTTATGTGTACTTGTGCCTATTACCAAAGGTTGGCTCCTGATGTGCAGCTCATGGCTGTGCTGAAAGGGGAAACAGCATTCCAGGAGCTCTGGCTATTTCACAGGCATCTCCTGGGGTAAAGCCAGTGCTTGGTTTCTGCAGTTCCTTGCTTAAATGATGTCTTATGTGATGCACCCCAAATGGTACAAGGGATCAGACATGTTGCTTGTGAAGTGGATGGCAGATTCGAAGAGAGCATATTTAAAATCTGAAAAGCACAGCAATGTTTTCTGTATCTGGGCACACTAGGGTGAGGTGAAGTTATTATGTGAAGGCAGGGAAGAGGTAGAGCATTTTCTCTTGGTCCCAGATGCCCTATGGTGTGGTGGAGGCAGGTGTGTCATTTCAGTGTGAATTTTCCTGGGCCTTTTTAATGTAGAAGAAGTTGTAGAAAGCCTGGAGAGCTTTGCTGAAAAATAGAAGTTGCTGGGATCACAGCAGGGAGCTTTGAGAGTGAGGAATACAAAAGAGAAAGGGATTCCTTCAGTCCACCTGGCAGATGTGTTTAGCTCAGTTTTTATATGTTTTCAAATAGATTTGAGTAATGTATGACACCTTATTTCTCTCTGCTAGTCATCTGCCTTTGCCTGTGGTTTTATGTTTAAGGAGCAAAAGCATTTTATTGTGGATTCCAGCATGGCTTCTGTAAATGTATGATGATGCTTTAGTGTGTGCAGCCATTTTATACACACAACTGGTTTCTCATCCTGTTGTTGATTACTGATTATTTTGGTTGTATTTGTAACTATTAGGCTATTTTGGAGCTTATACCAAAATATCTCAGGGCAGATGAGTGTGGTGGAATCGTGCATGCCATCGCTGGCTATCCTGTAGAAAAACTGATGCAGGATGCTGCTTTTTTATTACACCACTGTAATAGGAATTTCCAAGATGTAACAAACTGCATCTTTCACAGCCTCAATCTCCTCTTCTTGTCTGACTCTCCTCTGCTGTAACCACTGTTTGCATTCCCTTCTTCCCCATGCACCTTCCCGCCTTGTCTCTGCGGCTCGTTTTTGGATGCTAGTCTTGCATACCAGGCTGACAGGCTGATCTGTTACGTTGTTGCTGATTTGCTGTGTCTGGGGGAAAATTGATTTTATTTTTTTTCTTTACTGAGTACGTACTGCAGAAATCAATACTTTATGAGATGATGGAGAGCAGGAATAGCGGCGGCAGCAGCAATTTAGCTGAAGGTGCAGCAAACAAGCCGGGTGTGCATGCTCAGTATTCCCAGTCCAAGTCCAGAATGGGAGGATTGGAAAGAATTTTGGTTTTGGCCTGAGAACAAGAAAAGGATTAAAACACCAGAAACTTGTTTAACTTTTCTTTCAGAGAAAAAGAAGGGACTGAGTGCAGAATGGAGTGTAGCATGGTGTTTCATGTAGTGATGGCTGAAGATCATAAAAAGTCTTTCTTCTATTGTCAGGCCTAATTGGCGGCTGGCACTGATTAGCAAGAGGAAAGAAGTCTAGGGAAGGAAAGACAAATGGGGAATTTTATTAAGTGGAAAGCTGCTGAACAAAAGAGGACTTCTGTTCCTGTACATTCTAGTGATTGTAAAGAAATTAAATGTCTGACCTTCAGGCTCTTAGAGTTACAGCTTGGATAGTATTGTAGAGATCATTTTTTTGTTGTTTAACTTATGCCTTGATCCGTTTTAATATCCAGCTATGAACCCAGGATTTACTTACAAACTGTTGATAACTCTTTCAGCTCCTTAAAAAACTAGGGGAAGGGGTTGTGTGTGAGAAGAAGTTTGAGGGCAAAGTAATGTCAAAGCTGGGCTGTAGTATGTTTTGTTAGGAATTTCTGTATGAAGAGCTTTTGTCCTACCACTCATGCAGTGGTGCCAGTGACATGAATGAATGAATATTCTGCCTTGGACTCATGAGCCATGAAATTGGAGGTCTGGGACCATACTTCCTGGTGTTACGAGAAGATGCTGTTGGAATGTTGAACGTAAAGTGGTAGCAGCATGAAGGCTGGATTTGAGTATAAAGCATTATATAGACCTGTGAATCGTATGTATTTGACACTTAAGTGAATGCCAGTTGGCATGTCTCTTCCAGTGTGATGCAAACTTGCAAAGGTGGAGGCTGCATGTGAAAGGACATATAATGTGGAGGCTGCATGTGAAAGGACATATAATGTGTATCTCAGCAATGATGAGAGAGACAAATTGTAATGCTGAAGAGGGCAGGCTGCAGGGGCAGAGATACTGAGGCAGAAAGGGCTTCTCTCAAAGGAGACAGGCTGAGAATCTTTTTCAGGTTCTTGCCTTTCACGTTCTGAAGACTTTTCAAGGAGCAGTAGAAGTAACTGATGGCTTTGCATCTCTGGTGCTTGTTTTTAAAGTCTGAATACTTGATTTGTGTTCCCAATTTGCTATGGAGACTTGAGACACCTGACCTTCCTATAGCTCATCTGTCAATAAATGGGGTTATGTATGTGATGATGCTTGTTTCTGAAGGCTTTGCACTGTGGGGGGCTGCATTAACATGTTGTTTGTTCCAGGATGGCTTCAGCAATGGAGTAGTTCTGCAGATCTGTAGGTGGGAATCACAGTTAATAGTGAATGGACATCTGTAAATGAAGAGTAGCTTTATTTTTAAGCATACTGGGATTAGGGCTTAGCTACAGAGTTAACAAAATTACCAAGTGGGTTTTGGAAGGCTGGTAATAGTAACAGATAAGAAAAAGAAATGCAGCACTAATATCTTAAAGTACAAGAGCCAACTGTTGCTGGACACTGGAATTAATTAAATATCCAAAACTGGTTTAGGTGCTCAGAGTAGTTTAGCTGCAGCTGCCACCGGCTTCTTGAACAGGATGAACTGCATAGTGTGAAGTCTAGACTTCTGTAGCCTTGCTGTGTGAATCTGCTTACCAGAGTGTCTGCTGTTATTCAATTGGCTCTGTATATTTATGTCAACAGTAAGAGTCCTTAATGTGAATTCCGCATCCATCCTCACATAAAATAATACCACCAACATTGGAAGGTGCATCTCTAATCATCTTGAAAGTAATAGATCTGTGCCCAATAAATTACTGGAATGTGTAAATAAAAAACTGTGCTCTTTCCTTCTAAAAAGAAAAAATAATTGAGTCAGTGTTTTGCAGATAGAGGAGTGCTTTATGCAGTGAATACTTCAGCAAGCCATTTGGAAGAAATTCTTCATAAAGCTTAGAAAAAACCCTTTATTGGTCTAGATATTGCATGGACTAGAAACTTGCTGAACGACCTTTAGCAAAAATAGTAGATGTGGCAGTAATTTGAGCTGCAGGGCAGGAAACAGTGCTTGTAGGGTAAGTATCAGGCTCAGTTATATTGCATGTCTTTATTATTGATTTAAAGGAGGATGCTAAACAGCTCATCAATTAAAGTCACAGCTTCATACTAAATGGGAATTTTTTCCTAAGCTCAGCTGGAGAGAAAACATGGAACACAAAGTATGGAGTGGTTAGATCTTAGGAGACAGTATAAAAACAAGCTGAAAAAGTTGTGTGTGCTTTAGGGGGGAGGGAGAGAGAACTGGCATATTTTTGCATGTGAGAAGTTTGTTCAGCATGTTTTACCTGGCTGAATGTATGCCTCTGCTGTACTAGTTCAGAGACATGCTTTGGCAACTGTAATTAGTGTTAAATTTTTATTCATGCTGAACATCATGGGTAAGAATTAAAATTGGATCATAAGTACTGTAACAAATCAGAGGCTATTGTTCCTCAGACCATGCTTCTCTAAACAACAGTCTCACTAAGCAAAGATGCCGAGGGGCCGTGTCCCCTCGGACTTAGAACAAATGAGGACATTTAATACTCTAGAAATCAATCTCATTTTCCAAAGTTTCTCCCACAAAGAGGTAGTTATCATAGTTTATGCCCAGAGCTAAACTGCAGTTCAGCCTATTGTTACTTGATGTTTATGCAAACTACTCTTTCAAAATATTTAATAGTGACTTGACAAAATAAGTTTTCTCCTATTCTAGTTGTAGAGCCACTCACTGGAGGAGAAAGGAAGAGGCCAGTCGTGTGTTGTCATGTACCATACCCCCTCTTCCCCAAATCCATGTGTGTGGGGTGTATCTGGTGCTTGAGGGGTATTTCAGAGTAGCAAGTGAATGATCACCAGTGTATTTTTACATTACAACACACTTGAGCTGCATAGGCAAGAAGTAGGTGACACCAACGTCCTTTTCCGTGCTGTGCTGTGTAGAGTTAAGAGCGCTGATACACTTTCAATAGATCCCCTGTTCAGAACTTCATAAGCTTTCAGGGAGCAGAGCAATTCTTGATCTAATAGTGCTATACTTTTCAGTCTTGCCAAAAATGTTTTATTAGATGCTGTTGTAACTGATGCTTGATATTATTACAACTTGGGGAATGCATTATTTTATAAATTACATTAATGAAACATGTAATACTGAGGAAATCCAATGTTAGTAATTTTTACATTGGTCATGCTCATTATAAAGAAAAGTTTAAACTCCCTAATGGAAAACATGGGGTAGTTTTCTCCATAATGTCCACTGATATATTCTGCTTGATTTAATGTAGATAAAACAGACAAACATGAAACAAAATTCTTAACATTTGTCATTACTCTTTAAAAAAATTACTTTATATAACTTTTTTTTTTCCCAAAACCTTCCACTCTTCCTATCAAATAATTTTTTTGAGGACATATTCCTTTTAAACACTTCAAATTCCTGGTTTGACAGGTCCTAGTGTCATCGGTGTACCTTACCATTGGTTCAGAGCATCTTCAGAATATATCTGAATGTCTTGCATTTTAAAAATTGTCCAATAATTTTCATAATAGACCTGTGATACTGAGTTTGCCAGTCCTAAAGAGGAGAGAAATGCTTCAGCTAATGAAGGATAGACCCTTGGTGGGCTCCAGCAGGAAAGCTTGCATCAGGCAGTTCAGAAACTTCTGCCGAGAAGCCAGTCCTTGAAAAGAGACAGCCAGTGGATATGATGGGTTTTGTGCTCCTTGCAGTTACAGGATGACTCTGTACTGAATGCTTGATCACTAACATTTTTTGTGCATTTTGCTACAGAGCAGTTGTTGCACTGAAAGAAAAAATCTAGAGGATGGAGGGACTACAGAGATGCTTATGGGAATACAGAGAGCAAAAAGGAAATAACCTCAGGGAAAGTGATTTCGGGGGAACTCAAGAGACTAGTGGTGGACAGCTGAGGTAAAGGGTAGGCCACTTAGCTTGTAGGTGAGATGTAACAGGCAAGACAGAAAGAATATTGAAAATAAAATGAGAGCTAATTGAGATCAGAGTTTGATCATAGCGATCTCTTTAGAAGCAGCATTTAATACTATTGTGTGGGAAGGTAGAGTTTGTAGAAATGAAAAGGATTCCAGTAGCTGGTAGAAGATGATGAGGGTTGGGTTAGTGGTTCCTGTTTTGTTTTCAGTCCTGCAAGTGCCAAGTATGGCACCTGCTTGAGAATTCCAGAGTAGATTTGAACTGAGGAATCCCACATTACTGCATAAAAACCTCTTCATGATGACCAAACATTTCTTTAATAAGCTTCCACAGTTCTGTATGTAGCTCTTACAGGGGGCAGGGGATTAATAGAATACATGAAGAATACCGTACAGTGACATGGTGTATTTCTGGTGCCTGGGATCTATAGGGGTGGTCCAATTCCATAGTCTGGGGCCTGTCATAGATGTACTCTGCACCAGTTACAAGAAGTGACAGGGGGATGTGAAGCGTGAGTTGTGTAGTAGACATGGCTTTTCTCTGACAAGGCACATGAAGAACAAACAACACAATTTTCTTGATTTGTACAATGAGACTTTTTTGGCCCGAAGAGCATTCCTGGTAAGCTTGGGGAGGAAGAAGTGTAAATGTTGATTTATGCTCAAAATATTGTCCATTCTCTTCGTGCAACAATATCCAGGGGAATTGGAATTACTGAATTGGGTAAGTGACTAGGAAAGCCTCTTGGGGAAAGTTTAGTTTGAAATGACAGATCTACTGCAACCTTAAACAAGTCTTTCTGTTGGCTTCTTATGCTTACTGTTCCTTGAAAAAAGACACCTTATCCAACTTTGCCAACTAGATAGTGACTCTCCTGTGATCTCTATCTGCCTAGGTAAGAAAGTGGTCATCTTATACAAAAGTAAAGAGACCTTGTCCTGTTGTATAACGCCTGTAACTGAATGAACCTTGATACATTAAAATTACTGAGCTCCTCAAGTATCTCACAGTAGGGAAAGTTCTCCACAGACTATCACCTCTGCTGTGACTTTTTTGTTTTCTCCTGTATTGTTAATTCCTTTTAGCTCAATAACAGATACCTTTGGAAGGCTGGATGAAAGTACTTTGCCCTCAGTAAATAGATTATCACTTTTGTGACTACATTTAGACCTGTTGGCTGGGTTTTGCTGGCTAGTAAATCACAAGTTGTAAATTGGGGTTGGTTTGTTCTGGTGGTGATTGGGATTTTGGTGTGTCAATAGATAATTGTTGAATATCAGTAGCTTCAGAACTTATCACGGGAGATGGAGGAAAAATGCTGGGGTTTTTATAGTAATCTTTCTCTTAAACTTGCAGCCTGAACTAAGTTCCAAACTCATTTAACCCAGGCCTATTGGCAGCAATCCAGTGGTGAATGTCTTTTTTTAACCTGATTTCACTGTTTCGTTTTAACAAATTGGTATCATTGTCTGGAATTCAGGAAGTTGAATACTACTGAACAGCACATCTACTGCTATGCGTATTAGCACATCTTTTATTTCTGTAAGCAGCTTATATAAGGGGTTTTGCTTTGTTTCTGTGTTTTTTCGCAGACTTCCATGCTACACAAGTAGCACGAAGAAAAGTAGCATAACAGAATTCTTAAATCAAGTTCATGGGGTCTCTGGTTTCCCCTCTTCTGCACCACAAGAAGCAATAGTTAAAATGGCAGAGAGGCTATCTCTGTAGCCTGAAATAGAAAAACCATAAAAGGTTTTTTCTAAAAAAATAACTAATTGAAAGCATCTGTAGGGTGAAGGATATACTATATGGGGAGTAGTTAGTTTAGAAAAGCAATTAATGGCTTCTGTGTAAGATAGTAAATATAGGAATAAGGCATGAAATTGCCAGTAGAAGAACAGAAGTACTTCTCACAGCTGGCACCACATTTGAGGTGCGCAGCCTCTGGGGGGAAGCAGCTCTGTTGGGCAAGAAACTGAATGAATGGTTGAAAGCTAAGGGAAGGAGTGGTTCTTCTCAGATGGCTGATCCCAAATGGTGACAGAGTATCAAAAATGGGTGGAATGATCTTATTTCTTATGTTCTGTCTCCCACTTTTATATAACATTTAAACCCTGATACAGTACTATGATGGTACTATTTGTGGCAGTTGAGAAAGAATTAACTATACCTTTTAGAAGTTAAGAAGCTTCTGTTTCTTCCTTTTGATTTTACTCCTAATTGAGTTGTGTGCATAGTTATCAGACAACATGTTAAAGAAATGTTTTGTTCTGAAATGTACTGGAGAACTTCTATGACTGGAAGGCTCGAATGACTCTGTAACCTAGTTTTACTGTAATTACTAAATTTTGTAAACGACTATGATTAAAGAAGGTGACACGAAAGACCATTTAAGGCATCCTAATATTTGCTGCCTTAGCCGAGTCTTGAGGAATTAATTTACATGAGTTACTCTGGAGCTCCAGGCGTAAATCCTCCCTGGAAGTCAGTTGCAATAGCTTCGCAGTCCCCTGAGGATGGCAGTCTCGTCATGTGTAGTGAATTAGCAGACACAGTATTTATTTGAAAGTGGTTTTACAGGTGGGAATTAATCTTTCCTCTCCTGCTGGCTGTGTCCTGGCTTTTATTTCTTCATTTTCTTGGGAAAAAAAAGCTGGGTTTAGCTCAGCGATCCTAAGTACTGTGGATATTTATGTACTAAACAGCTTCATAAAAGAAACAAATATGAATCAATCATGACATTAACCCTGATGATTAATCACTTAAAATAAAATAAAATCACAAATTGTTTATCCATGTTCTTGTTGTTTAGCCCCAACAATGTAGCTGCATTTTCCAAGCATACTTTAACAAGAGTGGATACTCAATTTTGGAAGTTTCACAAAACTGTATCTCCAGAGGTTTAATATCAGAACTCTGGTTTACAAAACTGATTTGAACAGCTGCAAAGGAATTCTTGCTTTATTAAGGTTTGCCTTTGCCACGTGTAGCTTAAGGATACTGTGGAGATGAGGTAGCTTTTCATAAACTAAAGAGAACTAGCCTGCATCCTAGTGTGAATGCCACCACTGATACGTACCATCAGACATGGATTTGCAGACGCCACCTACAGCTGCCAGGGTCTAGAAGGCATTGAACAACGTGATCTCCTAAAGGTAACTGATATACACACAAATATGACCAGTGGGTGAGCATTTGTTTTTCTCTCTGCTCTGATGCTACAAAGCAGAGTGAAATGTCTGCACAGGGACGGGCGGTTGTGTTCTGTCTGAGGATGTTTCAAATTTCCTTGATCTTTGGGATCTGAAGCTCTGCCCTTCACATACTTCCAGTTGATGACATCGGGGCAGCACTCTGATTGAGTGATATAATACGTTGGAGAAAAGGCTACATGAGTGGTGGTCTAGCAAGGGAGCTGGGGTATTACAGAGCAGTAAAATGCCTTCCTGTTTTAAAGCAAGTCAACAGAAGAAGGAAGGAAAAGGCAGAAATTGCCTGGTGGGTGCATGTGGTGCCTTTGCCCTTCCTTGTTCTCCCTAGTAATTTTCAGTATTTTCCACTTAATTCAACTTTTTCTATCAGGTGCCAAATTGTGTCTTCTGGGGTATAAGTTTGGCTGTAGATGTGGTTTAAAGACTCTCTAATACAAGTCTCTTTACAACTTGATTCTGTGAGGTGCTAAATGCTTCCTATTAGATGCTAAGTGCTTGACACAATGTGGGATAAGGATTTTAAATCAAGCTTGTGGTCCTGTAATGCTTTCATTAATAACAAATAATGGTGGGAGGTTTGGTGGAGTGTTTGAAATGGCAAGATGGTGGTATTCAAGGGATAGACTACTGAAATTTGGATGTCAGTTCAAAGGAATTTACAATGGTGAAAATTAGATTTGACTTTAAATCTGTGAAGGTATTGTAAAAAGTCATTGACCATCTAAAGGGTTACTCTGTCTCTTAAAAAAATAGAAGTCAGAATGGGGATAACTGTTAAATTGGCAGAGAGATTTATGTAACTTTTTATACTTTGTGGATATATTGAGCACTAGGACCAGTGTGTGTGTTCTTGCCTGACTCTCTAAAGGCAGAAGTATGTGCATTAGAAGGTTTGATTCTGATTTCTGGGATGGTTTGCAACTGTGCACTAAAGTTTAAGGTGATGAGACACCCTGGGCTGAAGTGCCAAAGCAGTGAAATAATGGATCTCTGGATATGTGTTTAAGAGCAACCAAAATGTGTTTTACTGAAGAAAATTGAGGCACCATTTGAAACATAAGCATACAAAACAGGAATATTTTTAGATGATAAAATGTGATTTCTGAGGTCAGATTCAGCATGGCATTTAGTGCCTTCAGAATAATACTTGCCATGAAAAGCAAGGAATCTTGTTTTTGGGATGCTAGTTATTTACAGGCTTGAATTTCTTTGTGTTATAGACTGGGCATAACTGCAGCCTTTGTAGTGGGCAGTTGGCTATTTAAACTATCTTCAGTAGTCTTAAAGACTGCAGTGTTCATCCATTTAAAAGCTGATAGTTCATCTAATAGCTTTTAATATAGCATGAGCCATATAACATACAGGACCAGGCTAATGTAGAGGCGCTAGCTGTTCAACAGTATTTGACTTTATGTACTGCTTAACAATTTTTCCCTATGTTTTAAGGATGTTGACATACAGAATTTTTGTGCATCAGTATTTTGTACTTCACATTAGGACATATCTTTACTACAAAAAACCTGTTAATGGAAGAATTATGAAGCAGTTCTGGTAGGCACAGCTTCTTGTTCTAAGATTTTCAATGTATCTTGTCATTACATGTTTTTAATGAATATGGAAAACATGAGTAAAAGACTAGATTACTAAAGTGCGATATAAGGGTGGGTTTTAATAGTATCTTATGTCTGTTTTCAAAAGCAAAAACTTTGCTGATACACAAGCATCAAATATTTTGCATTGCTTTTTTGGTGGAGTCTCTTCAGCATCCTGTTGTAGGCAATATTGTATAAACTCCAAGTAATTGTCTTCTTTGAGAGTACTTGCTTTTTAGATGATATTAGCAGAATTACTTGCATTTTGTGTTCTGGATTTAACTATACAACTATTCCATTATGTCTAGGAATCAAAATAAATGGGTCTAGCTGATTTTTCAGTGTAAATAGACTTTCAGGACTTCATATTTTTCTCTTCAATGAAAGATGATGATGAATTAAGCATGTTCTCTTGTAAAATTGGCTGCGTTCCTGAAACTGTTTGTGTACAAGTGATTTGAGAGTTGTCAAAGACGATTTTGCTTTGTGGGTTCTATTAATGGAATCAGTTTGTTGCTGTAGCTTTATTAATTGCAAATTAATAATGTTGTTATGAAAACCTGTGTAAACTAATAAGGTAGAATGTGACATGAAATTCCTGCCTTTCTACTATTGGTTACTTGTTACTGGAATTGGCTCTCGTATTGTATTGAGTTACAAGAGCATAATAAAAAAATTTGCTAGAAGTTATTTATAGTTCAGTGTAAGCAGTCGTGCTTTTGCCTGTTCCTTTGCTTATAGTATAATGAGAAAGCTTATGGCTCTTCTTGTACCCATGAGAAGAAAAAGCTGTCGTAAATTCTGCCTGGATTTTTTGGGAAGGAAGACACTGAATCCCATTTATAAGCAGTAGGGGCAGCTGCATGCTACAGAATGAAATGCAGAGCACTTGCTTGAATATTATTGCAGCAGTGAGAAGGAATAGTGGGGGTTCTGTTTTCTTTCACCTGGGAGTTGCAATTAGATCACAGTAAAGAACAGTGAATTCAAAGGACAAGCTAAAACTCTACACACCCTTCCTCTCTTCTGCTGTGCTCAGCCTCCAAAAAATCCAACCCACAACAAAACCCAGAAGCCCCCCCTTCCCCCCAGCATTGCAAGTGTGGGTTAAATAGTAAAACCCAAACAATATCTGTGTTTGAGATGGCCAAGGTGGAATTATTACTAGAGTGTAAACATTGTTCTGTCACCTTGAGGGAAATAACCCTCAGCAGAAATGTTTTGCTTCCTAATTTGACCAATTTACACAAAGCAATTTGTGTCTTTTGCCCTTGCTGTGACACTTGCAGTCTCAGACACGGAAGGTCCCACCAGTGAGGGGAGAGAAAGCAGCCAGGCAAGGGGAGGGAATCTCGGTGCCAGCTTCAGATACTGAGAAATGTGAGAACTGACATCTGTCTGAGACAATTCTTCTCAAATACTGTGGCACACAGTGCAGTGCTCTGGAGGATTTAGCAGGGGGAATGTGTTATGGTATAGTAACAGCTGGCTACAAATACAGATAGCAGGCCTGAAAACACAAACAAAAGAAAACCTATGCCAGTCAAAACAGGGGAAGGAAAGAATATATTCAGTATACATTTGATAGGCTAGCTACTGTGCTTTTGCTAATGCTTTTCTAATAAACTGTATAGGAAAAAGTAAATTCTTTGTTTAGTACATTGATGGTTCTGATATTTACACTGTCTAGTTGATTTACTTAAGGAGTTTTTGTTCTTGGTTTATCATGAGCATCTGCCCACCCCCACCATTTCTTCCAGCCCAAATGTTCATGAGCTTATGGTATTTTGCTTTGTGCTGTGATAACTAGATTGATTATTGAAGATCAAGACAGACGTAACCAGTTAAAAGATAATATATTTCTGAGCTGGGAAAGCATTAAAGATTACTGTAAATATTTTGTTGTCATATAATGTTTTAGCTTATTTTTGTCTTGTGCAATTCTCTACTCTGTCATTCTAACTAGTTGTCTTCCTTGAGCATGAATAACAGCTTTGAATACTATGGAATATTAAAAAGGCACTTAATAGTTATTTTTTTCTTTTTTAATGGAAAACTGTATTTTGCATGATAACAGTCACTGATTGTGCTTTTGCATAAACAGGGATATGCTCATAGAATTAGTGCATGCAGATGGTACCAGTAGAAAAAAAGAGTAGTAGTAAGGACAACTTTGATGCTGGAAACATGAATGCAGAGCAACTTCTGAGATGGTTCAGTCTGAAAAAGAGTTCAGGGATGTAAAAAGCTGTTTCAAAGAACAGTGGAAATGACTTTGTCCGTGTTGAAAGTGAAGACTTACATTGTATTGGTGCAATTACATAAAATGCTAGAGGACAATGTTAAACCAGGAGGTAGTGGGCGGAGATACCTGGTGCATCTCTTAGGGCTCTGAGAAGCATTGGTCATACAAATTTTTTGTGTTGTGTTCCTTATGGCCAAAATGCTGAGCTGGTTTACTACCCAGGAGGGACCGTGTGAAAAACTCCTTGGAGAAGGAAGGAAGCATAGCAGCGACACCATGAACCCAGCCTGGGGCAATGTTTTACAGCATATAACCAGAAACTGTAGAATACATTTACCACCAGTGTCGTGGTTTAAGTCCAGTCAGTAACTCAGAACCACACAGTCGCTCTCTCACTCCCCCCCTTCCTCCCACTGGCTTCAGGAGGGATGGGGAGGAGAATCAAAAGAATATAACTCCCACAGGGTGAGAATAGAGCAGTCCAGTAACTAGGGTATAACACAAAACCACTGCTGCTGCCACCAATAATAATAATGGTGAGGGAAATAACAAGGGAAGAGAATACAACCGCTCACCACCTGCCAACCAATACCCAGTTCGACTGAGCAGTGATCTAGCCCTTCTGGGTAACTGCCTGCAGTTTATATACTGGGCATGATGTGCTGTGGTATGGAATACCTCTTTGGCCAGTTTGGGTCAGGTGTCCTGTCTCTGCTTCCTCCCAGCTTCCCTTCCTCCCTGGCAGAACATGAGACTCACAAAGTCCTTGATCAGAGTAAACATTATTGAGCACCAACTGAAAACATTGGTGTTATCAGCGCTGGTCCCGGGCTGAAAGTCAAAACCACAGCACTGCACCAGCTACTAAGGAGGAGAAAAATGACTGCTACTGCTGAACCCAGGACACACCAGTTTCTAGCCTGTGGGGTTTTTTTATTCCACATGTAGGAGGTGGGGTGTGTGTGCAGGAAACAAAGTGGGTCCCTACTAAATCTTCACCAGTTCTTGTTCCTGTCCAACTAGAATAAGTCTCAAGATAGCCGTGGCTTCACCAGATGATTCTGCTGTGCACTTGGGTGCTTCGGGGTAATGTAAGGGTGGACTAGGTAGCCATGCAATGAACTTCTTGAGGGACTGTTTCCTCATATGCCGTGGAGCTGCCTTCAGCTGATATTATTGCTATTGAATGTTGCTGATAATAGTTCACGTAATTGGGCAGAGACACTGCGAATGAGATAAATTTCAAACCACTTGGTCAGTGTCCTTCCAGCTGGTGCTTCAAAGCCTTTCACAAAGATGGAGGGCAAAAATTGTGGAGCAGCCTAGTCGATAAAACAAATAGATTAACACAGAAGAATCTCAGCAAGGCAGGGGGAAAAGGTGTATTTGGTTTGCCACAATCTGAAGACATCAAGCCTGGGTGATGGGCTGGATGAAAAATCAGGCTCTGTTGAGTCAAGAAGTGTTGCAGTGAAGCAGTTGCTTTGAATCCCCTGTTGTATTTTGAGTTAAAAAGAAAGTTGGACATCAAGCTGGGAGATGACTTGCTTCAAGACATTTCCATGACCCTGAAATCTGTGTGTAAAGATTTCTAATAGAGCTTTAAATTTTTTTGCAAACAAAACTCCTTTAGTCAAGAGAACAGAAAGTCTGGTTGAGACATTAAGACATCTGAGTACATTGAGATGAGTGCGAAAAATATCTGCCCGAGAACTGAAGAACAAAGATCATGTGTTTTATGGGTTGTAATTTATTTGTATAAAAATGCAGGAAGGATATTTCAGATGGGGAGATGAGGATCATAAATGGTTGTGGGGCTTTTGTTAGAATATTTTTATTATTAAGGAGCAAAAATCATTTTTGTGAGGAACAAACATTGCTTTACCAGAACTTGTTGCTTTCTGGGATGGAAAGTGAAGGTGTGAAGGCTTCTGAAACTTGAGGTGTTGGAAACTTGCCCTTTTTAGGTCTCCAGGATTTGTAATGTTTCTGTTCTAAGGGAACTTATATTAGCCAAGGGAGATTTAAGTTGGACGGAATTCCTGCCTTTTCCCCAACTCCCCCAAATGTGCAAATCACTGCAGAGTGGATTTCTCACCATGCAGTTTTTAAGATGTGTGGATTCACAGTGTCCATAAGCTATGAGCTTTTGCCTGTAGCTTGGTTTGGGTCTGTAGAGCTTGCTGAGCTCAGACTTCTATGCCACGTAGTCTTAGAAGCAAATGAGAGGGAAAGCAGACCACAGGACTGGAGAGGTGATAGGCAGGTCAGGCATGCCCATTTTCTACATGTGGGATTTATAGTGTCAGGGGTAAGTGTGCAGCACAATGGAGGAAGGTGCTTCTACAACTAGATTTCTCTAACGTACCTCACCTTTGCTATGAAGCTAAGACTAATTGTGTTGTAGGTGCAATAGATCAGAAGGCAACATGAATGGGTTGAATGTGTGGCAGTGATTAAAGGCAAGAGCCTTTAATCTGTGTGTCTGAGAAGTGTTCTCATCAAGTAGGTTCATAAATGTCATTTTGCTTAACAAAATGAGGTAGTGTCAAGGGAAAGCAGAACTCTTTTAGGAAGTTGCCTCTATTTGTGAGTCTTGGGGAGTTCATAGAGGCTGAGTTGAAGCCCATTAGCCAGAGCACAGTCTGATAGTCTGTTGGCTGGTAGCAGGTAACAGCTTAAGGCATGTGATATTAAAGCATTGGAAGATAAAAAGATTGAGATAGTCACAGATGCATTGATGAAAGTGGTGTGTGTCAGGCCATGAGCTGCAGAGAACAGAATACACTTCAATCAGCTGCAAGGAGGCCTGTGAACACACTGATGTAATTTGCCTCAAGGCCATTGTTTTACACTGTGCAAATAACAGAGGAAGCACTTATCTGAGCGAGTTAAGGGCTGTTATGTATCAGAGTGGAGACCATGCTAGAATATGAAAGCATAGTTTTGCTACCTCTTTCAGCACTAGCTGTTGCTCAAACCTAGGATTACTTTTGGACATTTCAGTTGTATGTTTCTTTAACTTTTTATTAGCAGGTCATGTAGCTAGACTCTGAGCTTCTTTTGGAGTTATATAGAAATTTGAGAGTTAATGTGATTGCATTCCTCTTAAACTGAAGAGGAGTAGCCATAGTCAGTATAGAAAACCCATATAGATATGGGTAGGGGTAATGTGACAAATGCATGAGGCTAAAAGAATGCTGTTGTCAATTGTGGTGGTGACTTGTAATGACTGAGGAAACTTTTTAAATACTACAGTGCACTTGAAGGAAATCACTTATGCTGGAATTAATGGGCACTAGTGTTACTTTATGGAGAGGACTGAGCCTTGGGTGACAAGGTTTAGTGTGAGGTGTCCCTGCCCATGGCAGGCAGGTTTGAACTAGGTGATCTTAAGGTCCTTTCCAACCCCAACTATTCTATGATTCTATGACTGGCTGAGATGAGAAGTGGACAATAGGTAACGCATTCTTTTAAGAACTCTTAGGTGAGGAGGCACAAAGCAAACAACTGCATGAACTCAGTGCACGGGCAAAAAGTGTTCAGAAAACTTTCAGTGCTAAGCTATTTAGAATCATAGAATCATAGAATAGTCAGGGTTGGAAAGGACCTTAAGATCATCCAGTTCCAACCCCCTGCCATGGGCAGGGACACCTCACACTAAACCATGTCACCCAAGGCCTCATCCAACCTGGCCTTGAACACCACCAAGGATGGAGCATTCTTTTTTTTTTTTTTTTTTTTTTTTTTGATATACGAATGTCCCTAAATTAAGGAACCAGATGAAGCAACACCAAACATAAAACCAGAGTGCTGCTTGCTTGGAAAAGGTGTGTGTTTGAGGTTTTATTTCATTTTAGTGGAGACTGTATTTGGGCTCTCTGTGATGCACAAATCTCTTAACTTTTGCCACCAAGATCCCTTCTTTGCCCTCGGGGTGGGGGAGGGAAGAAATCCACTCACACTTTGTTCTACTTCTATATTAGGCTAAATGTGTTTATACAGAGCTATTACTGGAGATGGGGACAGGACAAAACCCCCAAACTCCACTTTTTTCTGAAACCTAAAACATTCTTGGCATTTCACCTCTTGAAAAGTTTGATTTACGTTATCCTAAATCAGTCTCCTTGATATTAATCAATACTTTCTCCTAGTTTTAAAACAGGAAATAGCTTCAGTCTGTGTTTAAACCCTGCAATGTCTCATGTCGTGACCTTTTAGTAGTTTGTTCCTTTTCTCTCCCTTCCCCTGTTTTTCCTTCTTTTCCTTCTCACAAAGGCCCCTCAGCCTCTCTTTGGGTTTTTCCTCAATAGTTGGAGCTGTAGCTATTTCAGTTCCTGCTTTGGGTACTTCAGTCTTACAGACTTCCAGTGCTGATTTTCTCACCTTCTT
Source organism: Psittacula echo (assembly GCF_963264785.1). Lineage (NCBI taxonomy): Eukaryota > Metazoa > Chordata > Aves > Psittaciformes > Psittacidae > Psittacula > Psittacula echo. Next base: position 107,673,830 of record NC_137736.1, read on the forward strand.
TGGCCTTTCCCTTTGCTTTCCTTTCCCTTTCATATCATGCTGTGTTTTTCCCAACTCTTCAGCTTCTTGCACCCACTTCAGCTCTGGAGTGTATGCTTCTGGTAGTCTTAAAACCCTCTGCTCCATCTGTGGAGTTAATGAACTTCTTGACACCAGGTGCATAAATCACTGTTGTAGATGGTAGTGTCAAGTAGGTGGGAGCATATAGAAGGCTAATCCTGCTGTCCAAACAGGCAGTATAGGCATCCAGTGATACTGTACATTAGGAAATGGAAAGCCTGTATTTCTTTGTGGCATTCTGTTCAGTAATTCAGTTGTGTTAAATCCATTCCTGAAGGGGTATGGGGACACTTAGTATCTCTCCACTGGCTTTCATTTGTTTCCTTTGGAGACCTGACAAACCAGAAGTGTTAGAGAGCTACTAGACTTAGCTGAGGAGACACACATTGAGAGAACCCTGTACATAATTCAAACAGATCTTGGCATAATTAACAGGATCTTCTAGGAGGGGGCCCAGGACTAAACTGGCCAGAATATCATGCTTAACTTTCGCAGACATTGAGAGCAGAGGCACTTGGCAGGGCAGCTGTCTGACAGGATGCTGGTGTGGTGAGGAATGCTGGTGTTAATTTATCCATTCATGTACCAGAATAAACAGATGGCACTGCTAGACTGCTGCATATTTCCTTTCCATTTGGTGCAGATATTTAATGTCTTTATGAACAGGAAAGTTAAAGTGCAGAAGAAATGCATGCTCATTTACTGACTGCTTTATTCCTTTTCATTACCTCCACGGTCTTATTTTTTTAAGAGCCAGGTCTCATGAGTGCTGTCCTCAAGTTCAGTTTCCTGGTTGAAAATCTGCATATGGTAACGCAATATTCTTCTTCAGGAAAGATTTTTATGGCATAGGTAAATGAAATAAGACCAGCCCCTGGTGGTATTAACAGGATGCTGGCTATGTATTAACGTGCTTGCAGCTTAGGTCATTCTCACCGAACCCTGCAGCTCTGTGAGGTTCAACTGCTTGGTGGAGATGACTTTGCATTCTTTCGGTGACCCTTTGTAAAATACTGTTTCATTAATGAAACTTTGTTTTACAGACGTCTCTTCCCTAACTGTAGATGGTACTGAATCGGATGTGTAATACTTCTGTTTATGCAGGCATAATTAAAGAAATATGAGTGGGAATCTGGCCAAAATCTGGTGTAAACATATTACAATGGGAATAATCGCTTTCTTTCGTGATCACTCAATTCTCTGGATCAAACTGGTCTTTCCAAATATTAATCCCTGTGGGGGCCAGTGTGGTTTCCTTTACTTAAACTTTCAGAGAAACTTTGATTTCTATCAATTTCTTTGTTTTCATAAGCCAGGGCTTTTAGTGGGAGTGGAATGAGATTTCAGCAGACACAGCAAACATCAGTGGTACATGGGTGTGCCAGAGCAGCTTCCAGGCTCACTGTGGCATTAGATGTATTGCCCTTCTAAAAAGTCTTCATTTGTGTCAACAAGTTGGATTGAGGAAACTCTGCAGTTCTCTTTCAGGAATAGGAGAGAAATAACAATCTGGACAAAACTGATCCTCAGCATCTTACTGTACGCTTCCTAAAATATGGTGTTAGTTGGTGCATTTCTTGCAGAAATCATCAAGTTGCCTTATTGCACATCTGGAAGCTTCCTTGGGAATCTGGAGCACTGAGAGGAGCATTTATTTCCTGTGTTCAGGAAGCAGTAAGCTTTTTGTCTGCTCTTCATGGTGCTGTGTTGAAAGCCAAGCTTCACGCAGGTTCTTTTCTCACTTAGAAGTCTGTGCAGCAGAAGAAAAAATATTCTTCAGTGGAGTAATTGGTTGTTTTCACTAGCATTTTCTGTTTAGAAGATATTTTGGTAGTAAAACTGAGGAGCTGCAGTCAAGCAGACTATCAGAGGAGACACAGAAAATTTTCTGTAGCAGGAAAAATCAGTTTGCCTGATGCAAATTTTGTTGTACTGTGTGTGGATTGAAGCACCCTCCAACCTCTATCCAAATGGAGTAATGAATGGATGTGATTATCCAAACCAAGGTAGGTAGATTGATCTCCAGGTCTTTCAGTTACGTAGTGGTGCCCAACATTTTGTTGTAGAACACATAGTACAGTTAGTACTGAGACACTTGCAGGCCATGTGTTAGCTGTTGCGGAGGGGAATCTTGGTGTAATAAGGTCTCTGTTACTCTCTCCTGGTGAGAGCTCCTTGGGCTTTTGCTTTGTATCCCTTTGTCTTTCCCATGTGCTTTGCCTTCTGGAAGTATGTTAGCTCAACTGGGCTTGTAAGACAACTGCCACTGAAGTAAGAAATGTGAATGAAGAATTTAATTCTCATTTTTAGCTGTCTGACATCTTAGGAATAGTTGTAGGTGTGCTTTCTATTTTTTTTTTCTCTATGGTGCCTATTTTTTGAGAGGATTTCCTTCGTAGTAATAGTCTGTCAAAGCCTGAATATTCTTTTTAAAACATTCCACTGCTGTTGTACGTTCTTAGTTTTGTCTCTTACTGCTGAAGTAAAAGAGGAGGAGCTGTGGTATGCAGTGAAATGGAATTAGATCTTTCAATTTTCTCTGCAGTTGATTTTTCTATTCTAAGTTGTTATCTTGGGATATTTTTGTGAAAATCTGGATTTGATTTTTAAGATTACTGCACCCTTCAGATATGTGTCTTACAAAAATTGAGTTAGTTAAGCTTAGAACAGAACAAGAGCAAAAGGAGGCCTGCGGTGCAGGAGTGTAATACCTGACCTTTTCTCTTCCAAGAGGATATCATACTAAAGTATGATATCTCCAAACCTAGTGGATAATAGTGCCTGTTAGCTGGTCTTTGGCTTGTGGTAAATATATATAGAAACTTACATTTGCTGTAGTTTTCAGGTAATGATCTTAAGCCTGGTTTCATATATGAGTGTCTAGATTGGACCAGACCCAATCTAATCCAGTTTTTGTTTTGAACAGTGACTGGTAGTAGCTGCCTTGGGAATACCTATATGATTAGTGAATGTGAGATCTCTGTTGCCAGCAGCTGTGTCTGCATCTTGTTTGCATAATGCTTGGTTTATTTTTTTTTTCTTTAGATTTTAAGTCTGTCTGTGTTTAAACCCTAATGCAAACTAGAGATGAGTCTATAATCTCACCCTGGTCAGAGATGTTATTTACTGTGCAATGAAAGTATCTCCTTTTGCTTTTATATCCTGGTGATTTCATTGGGTGCCATCAGGGTTGTAATTTGTTTAGCAGATTTCTAAAGGTGCTGTCTTTTTGGACATAGTTGAGCAATTTCCTTACATGGAGCTGAGATTCCTAAATCCAGAAATACGATTTGCTTCAAAGCCTTGCCTAACAACTGGTGTGCTGAGGGTCTGTGAACAAATGACTTCTAGCTAGTTATGTCCTTAGGCAAGGCCAGAAAGACTAAGCCTGACAAGTACCTATCTTGAATTTGTCTAAGATGCTTTTATGGGCTAGCTTTGTTATGCATACTGAAGGTACCCCATGAAGCAGGCTTAGTTTAAGAGTTCTCTTTAGACTGGGAGATCAGGTTTAGGTAAGGCACGCTACCCATCTCCTGTTGAGCTACTTGAGGATGGAACAGTGGATTCTGGTTTCTAAATCCTATTCCTGTTGTTGCTTCTACCAGTTACCCAGAGGACAAAATGCCTCCATCTTCTCTAGCTTTATCCCTGCCTGCTGAAATGGACTTATCTCTCTATACCTCAAGGAACAATTAATTTGTCCTTATGTTTTGCACACGTGGGACATGGTCAGTCCAGGGATTTGTTTTCCTGGCAATTGAATAATTTCCAATTACAGAGTAAACATCAGAAAAAAAAACCCACAACAAGAAGTTCATGCTGAACCCTGGGAGGGTGAAATGTAACACACTACACCACAGTTTGTACTGCTTGTGAAATACTTGAAGGAGTTATAGACCATTTGTTCAGATTTATTTTTGTGTGTGTGTGTCTTAGTGTTCTTCTGTAAACACTATAGCAGCCTTGTAGAAAAACAGGTTACTGGGAGTAGTTGTAAGATGAAAATGTCTTCGCAAAAGTAATGCCAGAGAAGTTTGTCACTGGAAGCTCTCCAGTGAGAGGCTGTTGAAAGAAAGGTGAGTCAGTGGAATGGAAGACAGAAGGAGGATTTTTAAACAGCATACAAAGGAAAGAGGGAGGCCATGTTTATTTTCCTAATTATGGTTTCAGAAGAGTAACTGGCTGCAAAATTACTTAATTATCTTGTGTTTATTGTAAACTCCTGTGCTTTTCCTGAAGACACCAGAAGGGCTTTTGCTTCATAAATCATGTTAAATCAAAGCACTTTCATTATATTACAGAGCTCTATAAATTGGTGTCACAACTTAAGAAAAACACTTTTATCTGCAAGCACTTAAGAACGCTGCCACTTTCAGAGCCGTGTAAGACATTAGTAGCTGGCTTGTTCAGATCCTTTCAGCTTTCATACTGACACATACCATATTGAAGACATTCATTGTTTGTATAATACTTGGTTTGATCTTTTTCCCTGGTACTTTCAGTACTGTTGAATCAATCAAAGGAAGTTACAGCTCTGTTGGGCATTAGCATACATTTAGATATTTCTGCATTAAGAACTGTTCACAGAGGAAAAGGGGCTTTTATGTCAAAAAGGAGAATAAACAGTATGACCACAGCTGCTTTGAGCTATGCTGCTATTTCTGACCCATGTATATTTGAAATAGCAGTTATTCCAGTTCAAGTTACATGGTTGGGAAAGGTTACCTCCTCCCCCTCCTCTCTCCTAAAAAAATTAATTCTTCAGTCTCTCTAGCAATGAGACAAATGCTTCAGATGGGAAGAGGAGTCTTGGTGACTCCTGTGATGGTTTGCTTCATTCATGGGTTAGCATGTGCAATTGAGTAGATATCTTTCTCTACTGCTGCATTCCATAATGCAAGAGCAGTTGCCAGTGCTAAATATTTGGAATTTCTGCATGACGTGGATGAAACTTTGCTTGGAAACTTAAGATAAACTTATTGGGAAAAAGCAGGTCTATAGAGGACTGTCTGATCACCTGGACCTTATTCAGCATAATAACATCCATAGAAGGATTAGGTTTAGACTGGGCTCATAGTGATTACCGTCAGCTATTAAATTGAGTAAAGAGCCACTTAAAATGCATCTGTGGCTTTCCTAATAGTCTTATTTGTGCTGTTTTATAGATGTCTTAGGTATGTAGTCAAATGTAGGAAGGGATAGAGAAGAATAAAAGTATGGCTCATATAAAAGGCTGGGAAATCTTAATATAGAATTTAGCAGTGGACGTGGTAATTATGGCACAATGCAATTGAAGAGGGTTTTGTTTTTCTTAAACCTCTGTGTCTTCAGTCAAACCTTTTTTTCTTAACAGTGAAACACAAATATATGACACAGCATTTAAGAAGATTCTAACTCTAATACATATGCTAAAATTTCATAGCAACTGTTATACAGAAGTGAGTCTAATGGTCAGTTTTCAGTTCGACTGTTTATTCCTGATGAGTTTCCTAAAATTAAGACTGTTAGATCTAGTTCTCAATTTCCTTTTATCTAGCAGAGGTGGGGGGGGGAACCCCTCGAAATATCTGTTACTACAAGGTCTGACTTTCTCTGAAAACTGGGTTATGGTCAGATGTGCAGTGATGAGATTACTATTTCTAAGTCTAGCAAAAATTAACATTTTAATGTGGAGAGTGCTTCTAAAAAAATGTAAGTCTTTCAAAATGGACTCTTTTGGAAGGAATCTTTCCCATGTGGAACTTCTTTGCTGGATCAGAGCAGTTTCTGTTGAGTCTGTGCTGGCTGTCTAGCTTTCTCAAGAGATCTGTTTATTTCTTTTGATGGATTGGCTTTTATACCAGATGTATTTTTTCTTTTTTTTTTTTTGAAGAGCCTGTGGCATAAAAATAACCAAGGCATTTTATAGTGTCTACCCAAAGCGTTGTTAACTTAAAGTTGCCAAGTCTAATGTATCCACTGTTAAAAAACCCCTGAATTTAAGGTAATGATGCACAAAGTTATATAAATAACTTAAACACCGGTGGGTTATTCAGGCAAAAAAAAGGGGATGATGTGATGGTGACGAGAGTCTGAAGTGCTGATGGATAAGGAAAAGGCAAGGCTGGAAGGAGAAGACTGTTTACCTGCAGAAAGTGCTACAATAACATGGGATGATGACTACATGTAGGGGAAGGAGATGAGGTCACTTCTCCAGTGCAGTGCCCAGTTATACTGTGTCTCACTGGAGGCCCTTAGCACACAAGGCAGCATGTGTGTTTAAAATTCAGGCCTTGCTGTGTGACAGAACCACATGGGAACTCTCTCCGGTCCTTTAGTAGGGATGTGCCTCTACTGTCACTAAACTGAGACTTTGGGTGTAGGACAGTGTACATGGAAGAGACCTCTGAAGGCCTAGTCCAACCTCTTGCTCAATGCAGGGTTGTCCTCCATAGTAGAATGTGTCAGCCATGATTTTCTGTAGCTGAGCTGTAGAAAATGCTTATGGGCAAAGATTCCCCAACCTCTCTGTCAGATCTTTTCCATTGCTCAACACCTTTGTGAAAACAACCATAGTATCCAACCTGAACCTCCCAGTTTGCAGTCTGTGGCTGTTGTCCATTGTTACATTGTTTGATATGTCAGGAGAGTTCAAATAACTCAGCAGTAGTACACTGTTGTTGTTAAAATACCCCTTATCTGCACAAGCCCAGGTGACACCTCTTCTTAAAGGTTATGTATTTTTAGACCCCTGACCATCTTAGCAATTCTCTGCTGATGTCTTTCCAGTTTCTCTTCTCTTTTCAACTTGGGGTCTAAACCTGGATGAGGAGGAGGTGTTGCCTCACATGTGCTGAGAAGAGAGCTGAGAGTAACTTCTGTCTTTGTCCTGGTCACATTTGTGTACTGGGTCACTACCCTGCGTGATGTGCTTTTATCACACTAAAGGTGCACTTTGGCTCATTCTCTGAATTTCTCAAGCTTTCCTTGACTAAAAGCCCTGCAGTTCCTTGTAAGCTAGTTTTCCTAGTTCAGTGTCATTTGCAGATGTGCTGAGGTTATCCTTTTTGTCAGCATCTGGATTACTGATAGTTCTGAGCAGGATGGACTCTCATGGTACTTTGTTGCCAGTTGAACACTTAATGTTTGACCTTATTCCCGTGAACTATATTTTATATAAAAAATGATGTGTTACTTATGTCTCAAATCTATTAAAACAGATCCTCACTTGGGCTAGTAATTGCCCTGCTCCAACATTCTGGCTTGCATTTGGGCTGTTATTTATACTGGATATGAGTGATGTAAATGACCATAAAATCTGTGGACCTAAAAATTAAACAGCAGGACATCTACAGTATTATTATAGCCAAGTAAATTTAGAGAATAAGCAGGTTTTCTGTTCCATGTAAATTTTGGGGTTTTTTTTTACATGTAGAAGACTTAGTAATTTACTTTTTTTGGCATTTGGTCTGTTTTTACAGAGATGTTTAATTCAAAGTGTTAGCTTTGATTTCTAAGTCACGATCAAGTGTGAGCGTAAGGCTATCAGCAGTCTGTAGTCTTCATGATTTTCCATTATACTCATGGGAGAGCTGCTCATATAATCTCTCCATCTTTGTGAACTGACTGTTTTGACCACCTTCATTTTTGATTAGAGTTACAGAGTTCTCCTGGAAACTGTGTGGTAGTAATCTTTGACTGTGCCTTGCACATCACTGCCAGCAATCTTTTAGCAAGACTGCTCTGACCCTATTTGGATAAAGACGGTACAGAGAATTGTATAGATGTATACAAAGTGAAGTGGCTTTTCAAAACTTAGTTTAAGAAAATATAGTGCCCTAAAAATGAATTCCGGCAGCCCAGCAACAGGGCCTGCTACTTTGGTGGTTAGAGCGCAAGCTGTGCCATGTGAACTCTGACAATGAATTCCCAAACACAGTTGTCATTACCAAAACTATTGGCACATCTGATTTTAGAAGACTTGTGAACAGCCTCTTGTTTATTGTCTCCATCTTCCCCATCTTCCCCCCTCCTTTCTCTAGGCTCTCTCGGGCACAGTTTGTTTAAAGATAGCATGTGCATTACTATGCCTTGTATCCTGCTGCATAAAGTAGCTGTAGAGCTAGTAGGAGCTTGGAGAAGGCACAGTATGTCTGCTGAGGCCTTCAAAATGTACAGCTTTTCACATTAAGACATTTATATCCATCATTTGCAATGCATTGTAAAAGCTTTCCAGTTTCCAGGTTATATTTGAAAGTGGGGCTCACTTTTTTTATCAGTAGCCTGTTTGGCTATGCAATTTTTCAGTGCATTGTAATTTCAATATTAATTGCTGTTACTTGAATTTTACCAGTGTGTTAAATATTTAAGCTTATAAACTTCTGATATATAGTGAACAGGTTTGTGTGAACTTAGGTTTCCAAGTCTTAGTTTGTAACTAAAATAAAATTCAATTTGATTAGACTATGTGCTGTTACAAAAGCCCTTTTATTAAGTTAGGTGAGCATGCATAGACTCCAAGCCTTTCTCTAGACAGAAAGCACTGTAAGCTGACTTGCTTTTGGTAACTGGATTTGTAAAAGGTGGCATCAATTTAGCCTTACTGCTGTACTCCAGTACATGTGGAAGAGTATCCCATCTAACTCGCAAAAGCTGCTTTCCTGCTTCCTATAGAGCCCATCCATTTTTCAGCACTGGACAAGTCATCATTTTTCCTCCCAATTTTGTTTTACTTCTGATCTTGCTTGAGTGAAGTGCCAGTGAATGCAGTTCAGCTTCTGGGAATTCCTTTTTTGTCTCAATTTCCATGGTATCTTTTTAAGATGTTTCATGTAGTCTGGCTCATGTAGCTCTTCCAGTTGTAGCCTAGGCTATGGGTGGTTTAAGTTGCCTTAGCAACAGTAGGGTAGCTCAGTCTGATACTTCACATTTCATTAGCACTAATGACTTGGACATGATCCAATTCAACCTTACTGTGGTGGTTCTGATGGTCTGAAGCAGCCCAGTGCTTAAAATCACCGTAGCAGTGAAGAGGACACCTCTCTCCTAAGACCAATCTGGTATAAATGTGGACGTGGAAGAAATCTGCTCTTCTCTGCCCCTAGTAATGGGCTGATACTTCATGCAGGTACTCAGTTGCCCAGCAGTTCACCTTTAGAGATTAAATTAATAGAAAAAGGCTCATTATAATGCCTGTTGAAATGTTTCAAAGCTGGTTTTCTCTCCAGGAAAGAAGGTCCTTCAGGCAGTATCCTTCTGCTTGCTTTCAAGAAAAGGTAAATTAAATGCACCTGCATTTTTCTCTCATGTTCTAAACATCCTGATGTATAATTGTTCAGGCGTCTCTTTATTCCCCTTCAGTAGAAGAGGTGATGGCAGGGACAACCTGTACTGGCATCTGTTACTTAGCACTAAGTATGTCCTGTGAAACCATGAGCATGTATGCAACAAGACTGGAACTGCAGTGTTTTGTGTCCGAAAGGTGAAAAGGTTTGACATTGTCAAGACTTGGCTACTAGTTCTGTATTCTTAGTCTAATTCAGGAAGCAAAATTGTTGTCCCAGTTTGAGCTATCACTTTTACTTTTTTTTTTGGCTGTCAGTACTCCATGGAGTGCTGTTCTGTGCAGAGCTCTGGCTGATCTTGTGGTCAGAAATATGGATGAGACTAAAACTAAAAATCGTATGGGCAAAAGAATCAGCTCTGAGAGGTGACACACGCAGGAAGTGAAAACTGCAGTTTCTTTGCATTTTCTTCAAAACCCCTGCAGATTCCTTTCAATAACGGCAGAGTGGCCAACTTGGAGCTTTCAAAGAGGCGTAATTCTGAAGTCAGTGGAAGTCTGGAAGAAACAGGAAGTTGTGTTTTGTAAGGCGTTTGCTCTGTGTTAAGCACTTCTGGCTATGCGTGCACTCTCAATAAGAGCGTTAAGGGGTAAGCTTGGACACTGGACTGTGATTGTCCATCCCGTACCATTAAATAGCTCCCTGACTCTTCCTGGATGGCTCCAAAATGCTTGGACAAGCTTCTGGGGACAGTCAGTTCAAGCAGTTGCTCCCCGGTTTTGGCAGGCTGAGACTGGATACAGTCAGCTTCTTCTTGCCCAACAGTTGCCATAACTATTACAGTGTGCTTATGTCCTGTGTGACAGCCTCTGATGTGCAGCTTTGGTTTGACATGCTCTTTTCTGCAACGGAGTCCTCACATTTGAAAGGTACTTGAACATCAGAGTTGTGGGGGACCACTATATGTTGTGTTCACTCTGCAGTCTGTGTTTCTGTTTTGCTCTTACAGAAGCAGCTGATATCAATCAACATTGTCTCACAAGCCACAGGGCATTTCTGTATCTTAAACCTGAATACAGAACCATTCATCAAGATACAGCTGTGTTGGAACCATGTGTTTGAGGGTTAGCAAGATGGCCATGCTAGTGGCTGGCCAGGGGCAGAGATGCTGTTACTAAACCTTCTTGATGTAAACTTGGTCGTATTAACTTCTAGTGTAAGTGGTGACTGAACATGACAAAAGCACCCCCTTATACTAGATGCCATATTTTAATGCTTCAATTTAATGATGTGCTTAGTGTATAGCTGCCTTTGCTCTAGAATATTACTGATTTCTTTTTCCTCTTTCCCTTCCTCACTTAGAGATTGATGTAAAAGTCTTTTCTTGCATCTTGAGTTTGGGAGTAGTGAGCATGCTGAGAATGTTTTTCTCTAAGTTAATACTTACCCTGGCTTTGAACAGAGTGCAGGTTTGATAGTTGACCAGGAGTGATCTGATCCCAGGCTGACTTCTTGTTGTCAATGCCTTTTCTATCTGAAAGTGGCCTGAATATTTTTAATCTTTGTAGCAACTCCCTGATGCTCAACTTCCCTGCCTGTGGTGAGATTGTGAAAGCCAGAAGTTTTTTTGTTTGTTTGTTTGTTTTGTTTGGGTTTTTTTTGTTTGGTTGGTTTTTTGTTTGGTTGGTTTTTTGGTTGTTTTTTTTTTTTTCTAAATGTCTGAAGGTTTAGGGAATTCACTGCTAGCATTTTGTTCTTTTTAAATAGAGACTGGGATTCAAGGAAGGCTGGGAAATACCTTGTATTTCTGTGCTGTTGTCACCTTCTTTCCCTGATATAACTTGACCCTGACTTCTGAAGTACACTGGTAATTCTGAAATTGAACATTCTCTTTTTATAAATAGGCGGTACTTTGATTTTGGGTAGTGGGTCCTCAGCATGATACTGCTACATTGATGATAATTACTCTGATAATTACGGGGTAAGATACCCTGCTTCAAACTGTGTCTCTGTTCCAGGACCATGTAATTGGGGGATCATGGGCTTTTGAACAATAGCATATAGTTGCAAGTTGATCATTTATATGCATTCTCATTTTCAATTCCAGGAGACTTTTTTTTGTAGAGGGAGAGAAAACAAATCACGCATAGTTATTAGAATTTGGAATGAAGAAATGGTCAATGCTTGCAGTGCTGTTGGAATGGCAAGCTATCTGCTAGCTACATCTCCCTTCGTCTTCCTAGCACGTCAGTGTTTGTGGTTTGTTTCTTAGGTGTATGACCCTGAAAGAAGCAGTAATTTACACAAGTAATGCTGTCTGAGGCTGTTACAGTTTGTTTTTCTGAGCTGTAGTGAGTGCAAAGCAGACAATGCTGCCCACATGGCGTGGCTGATACTACCACAACATTGCTGCTCTGCTTCTAGGGGCAGGCTCTCTCCCTGGCTCTACCAAGTCATCTGTTGACTTAATTGCAGGGTAGAGCCTTGCTAAATGGGCCGATGTGCTTATCAGTGCCCATAGGCACTTAATTTCACCATGTGTTGCAAAAGTCTATAAACACCTCTGTGGAACACGTGGGTGCTCGCTCTCTGCATGTCCTCAAGGTTATAAAGGCACTAATCTATATGTTTAACAGGCTAAAATTTTTTTGCTCTGTCATTAGAAAAGGCTGATTTTTCTGTTGTATGAGAACTGCTCAGGCTCATTAGCATGGAAATGAATGTGCTTTAATCAGCTTGGGCTGAGGGAAGCTCAAAATTAATTTGATACATTAGTTTCACTTTAAAAACTTACTATAGCTGTTGCCACTAGTGACCATTACAGTTAAAAATGCAGAATAGTCTTCCGTTCAGCACCATGTTTATGCCAACTCATCACTTTGCAAATCGTTCGTTTTCCAAACTAGGTTTTCCCTATTTAATCTTTGTCCCATAAAGAAGGTTGGGGGAAGGGCAATTGAGACAGAAACATGCAGGCAGTGATATCAAAGTGGAAGAAGATGCTGACTTGAAACTTAACCCTGTGTTCACTGGGGCACTGTGTATTATTGCACTGCTCAATTCGTTGAATCGAGCTTATAAAGAGATTATTTCATAGTCCTTGTCCTCTGGAAATCATTTCAGTGGCAACTGTGAATGGCAAATGAGTTGTCAAAATATGGAATGCAAGTGAAAAATTTTTAGTGATATATACATAAAAAAATATATAGAATTAGGAAAAAAGCAGTCTTTGTTTTTTGTGGTAAAAAAGATACTAAATGAGTTTTGAGTTCTTCCTCTTCAGAAGACCGTGTATGATTCGGTGGCTTTATAACTACAAAGAAAGCTTTATATTAAGAGGGCATTTCTAGGACATTTACCTAAAGTGATGCACAGGGAACTATTTTGGTAACCATTAAAGAGAATTGCCATTCACATGTTCTGTGAGGGGTGTGTGCATGCGTTTTGACAAAGCCATGGTAGGTATCATATCCCTATTCTGGATAACCTGAAATTTAGAAGTAATATATATGCTGCTCAGGAGGTGTGTAACTGACAAGTCAGGCTGAAAAAGAACTGAAGTATTTTTTTGTTTTAGCTATAATAAGATTAAATGAGACTTCTCATAAGTGAAATGGGATTAAAACTCTTTAAAATTAAGAAATAGGCTTGAAACAAATCTGGTAAATTTGGATGAGTTTAAGCGGTGAAGCAGTTTGGAGCATGATCTGCCTGGGGGGGGAAAACTAAGTATGGAGAAGTGAGATCGCAGCTGTGGTGATTCTTACAGAAGCCAGCCAGAGGTTTGGCAAGATTTAAGGTTGACCATCTTCAGAAGAGATGGGACTAGGAAGTTACTGTAGAAAAGAATTAGCAAGAGCTACAAGCACAATCAAGAAGTGACAATTGTGAGAAGGGAAGAACGACATGGTCTGTCTGTGATTTCAGCGTTGGGTGCCTGTGTTGGGAGAAAGCAGACGTTCTGTCTTATCAGAAAGCAAGAGAGAAAAAGGTTATGCACCTGATTAATTTGAAGATATCTAGCACTCCAGTAATGCAAGATGGGTTTCATGCTGTGTAATTTTTCATCAGTAGTAGGCTTTTTCATGTGAACTAGTTACCTTGAGCCCTCTTTACCGTGGTGAAGAGAAAAGAGCCTTGTTAGAGGAGATGAACTATACTCTTAAAGTACATGTCTAAAATAAGCCAGATGGATTGCACTGCAGAAGTGCCTGTTTCTCTCCATTGACTATAAAAGGAGTGGGTGCGGTTAGTGAAGATAGAGATGTCTCCACTGGAGGCACTTGTATTTAGTTGGAGGAATTCCTCTGGTGCTTTTTATGAACACTAAACTATCCATCAGTTCACTCAGTGCTGTCTCCAAAGTTGTAAGTACTGCACCAGAGCCAGTCCCTGTGAAATTGTGGTTGTCAGCAGGTGAAGGAGATTCAGAGCACTTCGTAAATGAAAAGCATTCAATGTAACACATGTCATTTTGATTTAAGAAGTGCATGTGCTTTTGTTCCGTCTTGGTTCTGTGTGAGTTACTGTACCATTATAAGTCTACCCGAGATATCTTGGAGCATCATGACTGTAATTTAAGACTAGTCCTTGTTTGCATGAGACATGGCTGAAATCTGTACCCTGGTGTGTGTCAGGAGAAATCAATGTGCAATTAAAAACTGCTAAATATGATGTCATGGTTACATTCCTTGCTTTCTGAGCATTACTTTTAGTGGTGTGTTAATTTATCTTGCTGCTTCTTCTGGCGACCAATGCATACACTTAAATGTCAATATTATTGATAGCTCTCTGCTCTTTCCGGGCTGTCTCCCATCTCTGCCATTTCTGAGGATGAGGTCACTGAGCATTTTGAAGTACTAGTGTACTTTATGATAGGACAGGGTAAAATCATGTTCACTGCAGTAAAGGTGTGCTCTTAAGGGTCTCTGTTGTTGCATTAACAAGGCCTTTCAAGGAAGTAGAATATCAAATTAATGCTTAATGTTAAATACATTAATGTCTTTGTGCTTAATCCCTGTTACAGCATGGAAGCAGAAGGAGCTTTAAACAGCTTCCTTCCTTGCTTTCCTCTTCTCACAAATGAACAATGAAGATTTAAAAGTGTGGGTAAGAATGTCTTAAGAGTATTTTGTATCAAAAGGGGGGGGGAGTAAGTATGCAGTCTTTAACAGAAATGCTCTCGTCTCCTTGATTTTGGGGAGGGCATCTGCAAACAACAAAATCCCTACAAAACCCAACACACGTAGACAGAACAGAGAATAGGCTCAGTATCAAGCTGTGCCTTGCTCAGGCATGGAGGAACTTGTGGGGCTGCCTTCTCTTCATGGCTTTGTAGGATGGCCTGGATATAAACTGGTATCTTAGAAATTGCCTAATCTTTTTCTGCCTATGTCTTATAAAAGGACTTCAGTAAAGTTTACTTATCTTTTTCTGTATTAATCATGTCTGTCTTTACATATAGTTGGGCAGTTCAGCTGGTAGTTCTCTAGCAGAAACCTCTCTTCATTGGGTCCTTTAGACTTGAATGCAATAAATAAAACTAATAATTCTGTGAAATACTTTTATTTCCCATCTGTAGTTTGTTTGTATACTTTGAAGCATCTTCAGTGATGCAACTGTAGTTTTAGGGCTGTGTGAGAAGTATTATTTACGGTTGCCATCAATTGCTTTCATGTATCTGTAACTGTGCAATAAATACAGATGTGGAGGACAGAATTAAGAAACTGTTTTTCACTTCTTGCTGATAGTATCCTGCTGAGTGTAGCTGACCTATGTGACATAGGACTGGTTGTGCTGATTGTGTCCTTCCTACCTCATCTGTGACTGTATACATCTTGATATATTAGCTGGAGGCTGGGAATAAGAGGGGTAGTTGCCTTGCCGTATTGAGTGCAGTAAAGGAATTGATTGATTTAAAATCAGTTGCAGTACATTAAAAAAAATTGAAGTTAAAGCTCTATTGCATTGCTTTGCTCGGTTAAAATGAGTATTTGATTTTCTGTTTATTTTCTACATTTCTACCAAACAAAATGGGTTTCTAAATAAAATGTCTGATACTTATTTTTGAAAATGTCATCACTGTTGTTTTTTTGTGATGACAGAGCTGATAAGAATTTGTGAATAGCTCTGGTTATCCTGTAAGTATTCCTGATAAAGAAAAATAGAACTGGGAGATCCTCCATCTGTGCTTGAATTCTCTTAAAGAAATAAAGTAAGTCTGAGCAAACCTTCCAGCAAAATGCTGGGTAGAATCACAAAATATCTCAAACTGGATGGGACCCATAATGATCATAGAGCCCAGCTTCCTGCTCCTTGCAGGACTACCTGAAGCCTAAACCACAAGAGTAGAGCATTTCTGGACAGGCAGGATTTATCAGGTAAGAAGTTTGCTCATAAACATGTTTACCCAGCCTAAAGAATTGAATACAAAATCAAGGTTTAAAGCCACTGGGAGCTGACCTGCAGAAGTCAGTGGGAAGCCACTCATAATAACATCCTCTATGTAAAACAGCTGTGTCACTTCTCTGTGCTGTGCTATTTATTATGTGAGCTTCCTCTAAGTACAGGAAGGACCTTAAAGTATTTACTGATAGTTAACAATAAAGTACAACATTATCTGGAAACTACTTACTTCTGCCTCCATCCACAGTTTCCTTACGGATTTAAGTGACGTGAGGATAATTAGGTCCATATCTTTCAGAGGATCTTGGGCTCTAGGCTCCCATATTCTTCCCAAGGTATAGTGTTTTGTGCTCTCTCTTGCTTCTACCTGTCCCATTAAAGAGGAAACAATGTGATACCAAGGCATCAGTCCTCTCATTCAGGATTCAGACTGCTTTCTGTATTAATCTGTTAAAGATGCTGATAAAGACTAATCAAGTTTGAGACTAGGGGGAACCTCCCATTTTTTTCATATCAGCTTTTACCCTCTCAAGAGCAAGGCTACTGGAAGGAAGTCCCAGAGCTGGGCAAGTAGCATGTCTGCTGTATGCCTGAAACTTCGTGCTTTCCTTCCGTCATTCATGAGCACTTTATGTTAAAAAAACAAATATTGAACACTAAACACTTTATAAAGGCACAGCCTCGACCTCAGGCTCTCTGCAGCATGGGTAGGTTACTGACATTCTTGGGAAAGCAGTTTGAGCAGGAATCTGCGGATTTGATCTGGTGGCTGTAATCGTGGTATGTGAAACCTGAGGGGTATTTTTTCAAGGAGTATGTGTAAAAAAGTGAGAGTCAGTCTAGACTAAGCTGATTGTATCTGTTGTCAAAGGTGCTTTTGAGCAGAGACAATAAAAATAACTTGGGTATAAACAAACATTTGCAGTTCTTTTGAGTTGCACTCTAAGAACCTTTCTAAGTAGCGCTGCCATCTGACCAGTGAATGAATACATGAGCAAACAGAAGATTTAGATGAGCAAAACATCAGTTACACATCTTAACTCTTATTTGGGTGTCTGTCAAGGCCAGGGTTACATCCTCATATTGCTGCAGTGAGCTCTGCAGTAAAAGCCAGGGATGTTTGACCAGATGATAATTACCAGTAGTTAGTTGCCTGTTGCTGCAAAAATTTTCTCCAGAGTAGATAGTTCTTTCCTTACGCTTTTTGCTTTAAACTTATTCATTTGCCCGGGCATCTTTGTGAACTTGGCTATTCCTTCTTCCCTTCCAAGATATCACCTAGGGGAAGCTGCAGGTTAATAGTGTCCTGTACTATAATCTTCCAGTTATTCATGTAGACAGCCTATCAAATGTGCAGAAATAGACTGCAGCTCTGATCATCTGACGGAGGGGATTAATGTCATCTAATGCAATGTGTTGGTACCAAATAGATTACAAGAAGCAGAAGAGGTTTGGAGGCAGAGTGAGTTGGAAGAGGAGGGGGGAGTAAAACCCCTCAAGAAATCACTAGCCATCTCAATTTGCAACTTGTAGTTAATATATTGTGTGCAGCAAAACACATTTGGGACTGTACTTGATGGGGGGGGGGTGTCACAGAAGATGCTTGCTATAAAGCTTCTATGTAGAATTGACAACTATAATCAAGTAACACTGTTCTGGAATCTTGTTTTACATTTCATCTTAAACCAAGTGCAGAAATATTTTTGGTGCATAAAGTATGTATCTAGTGTTTTCTGTAGCTTGTTTAGTCTTACTAGGCATATAAAGATGTTAGTCATTAACTGGGTGTTAAATGGGTAAATATACACTGGGTGTATAACTGGGTATAATTACTCTTATTTGGTCATGACAGTAAAAGCAGTCAAAGTGTACATTATGTATTATTTGATAAATGTATTTATATTGAGGCATTCTGTTGATTTGACAAATAATGGGTCATTAATGGCAAAGTTGATTTTAAATCCGAAGCCGCAGCTACTCTGCAGGCACAGAAGTCAATACAAGCTATGTTAGCTTGCCTGACATGTTGTAGCTAAATTGCACGAGAACAAGCTTGAGCATCTCTGCCACATTCTGGTCATGTCTGAAACGTCTGTAGACAAGCTGCTAGTTTAAACTTACAGAATCAGAGATGCTGTTTGCAGTCTGTCTCTCTTCATTCTGTTACTTTAAGCATATTTGAAACCAGGGAACTTGTTAGCGATTTCTATTGCCATATAACTGAGAACTACATGAACACAGACTGGACTTCTGAGATGTGCGTGCCCAACACACAGAGCTTAGCTGAAATGAAGTAACTGCATGAGGGGACTGGTAAAAGTATATGGTCCCGTGTACTCGAGATGCCCCTGGGACTGGTAATGGGGGTCTGTGCGCTTGTCAATCCATTCCTCCAGAACTGGCTCCAAGTCCCTCTGGAGTTCCCATATTATGGCTTGAAGTCCTTGTTGACTCCTTTCTCTATGCTTTAGTATTTTATTATGTGAAGGGGTGGGGAGAAAGAGGAGGGTGTGCAGGTATGTATGTATGAGAGAAAATTTGGTGCAGACTATGTTATGCATCAAATGTATATTGTGTATAAGTAACAATTACAAACCAACACCTTTCATGCACCATAGGTTGATTAATGTGTTAGGGTTTTGTGTTGGTAATTTAACTGGGCCCCTATGGTGCCAAGTAGTGTTTTCTTGCCAGGTAGTTGAGTGCTTAATAAATCTATCCAATGGTTTTAAGTATGTTTTATAGCTCAGTCAACTTTTTCTTGCTTTCAGCTTTAAGGAACAGGACGGCTGGTACACTGCTCAGGTGGTTTAGTTCACATGTGGATTTTGAGCCCAGCAATTTTTTTCTCCCCCAATTACTCATCAAGTTATTCTGAGGTGATCAGAGCTAAACAAAATCAAGGCCATAAAAAAAAAAGTTAAACAAGACAACTCTGTTTTTTTTGATCAGCAGTAATCCTGCTGGGTGTATTAAAGGCTCTGTAAGTTGCTCCCACAGGATATGGACTCTGGAAAAAATGCCATGTAAAAAACCCCCTGTCTCGCCCATTCCCCAAGCTCCCCATTCTCCCCCTATTTCAATAGTAAAGCTTCTAGATATCAGTTACGTTCTTTTTGTTGAGTGTTATGTGCCTGACTTGAGATGTGGAAAAGTTTTGTCTAAAGCTTTATTTAAGGGAATATGAAATAATTTGGAACTTTAACTAAAACTGATGGGGAAAGGAATTAGGGTTGTTTGTACAGATGGGGTTAGAATGGAAATATTTAATCTACATGTAGGTATTTCCAAAATACCTCATGTGATCTGGTAACCTGATCTACCTTTCCCATGGAAAAAAAAAGGGCATTTTGAGTGTCTTATCCAATTTTGTAACCTAGTGCTGAGTATTTTTCCACTTCTCCCTGATTAAGGCCAAGTTGAGCTTTGTTGAATTCCATGAATTTTTATTGAATTGGAACTGATGCATAATGAGGGAATGATCAGGTTAATGTAATTACCAATAAAACTGATAGGAATACTCAGATGTCATTAAGTCAGCCTTTTGATTTTCAATTGGAATTGCATAATATCATCACTGAAGTCAGAGCTGCACCAGTGTGCAGGGCGAGTGTGAGATCAGAGAGAGGTCTTTTTCTTTCTGATCCTAACTGCATAGTCTGAGATTGGAAAGATGGACTGGCAAATGGAGAGGTAAACTGGAGGCGATAATAATGTAAACCTGCAGTTCCTCCTGACAAAACACTGAGAATGTGTCTGATTTACTCTCTGAATGTGTTTGTGGTCTTTCTTCTCCTGGATGGAGATGCACTGTTGACAGCAGACAGGGAAGTGCCTATGCTGCTTAATCCATAAACTGTTGTATACAGAGGAAACTCCCTTCTCCAGTGCTCCCAGTATAATATCACTGATTATGTTGAAGTGCATCGGGTGGGGCTTAGAGAGCAAAACTAAGCTTTAAAACCTTTCATATCTGGTCTCTTTTGCATAAAATAAGAGCAAGTAGGTAAATGTGAAACTATTTTTAAAGCTACTTTCTCCTTTTGAAATAGTTTGGCACAGCTTCTGAAGCTTAGTTGTTGAATAAAGAAACTTCTCAGCAACTGCCCTTTGATTACTTCTAAATGTAGATTACAGCTGTCCTTTTGGGAAAGGCACATAGCTCAGCATGTGAGAAACTGACACCTTTTTCTCTCCTTTTCAGAGTGTCTCCTCTACAGAAGTCTGAAATAGTAGACATGGTCAAGAAACACGTCAATGCCATAACACTTGCCATTGGGGATGGTGCCAATGACGTGGGAATGATCCAGACAGCTCACGTTGGAGTGGGCATCAGTGGCAATGAGGGCATGCAGGCAACCAATTGCTCGGATTACGCTATTGCACAGGTCAGAGGCAAAAAAGAGCAACTGCCATATCCTGTTATCAGAAATACATTATGCAGCCATTTAGTGCTTGGTGGCTTCTCCTAGCTGTCAAGCTAGGAGCATCTCTGCATGTTTCCTTTTTGAAACAGCTGTCTGCAACAAGTATCTTGGATGTATTTTTGGGATTCATTATTATGACTTTGTATTATTCAGGGCAGAGCTCCACCTCCCCTCAAAGTTTGTTTCCTTCTGACAGCTGTGCAACATCTTGGTCCTTCAGTAAGCTTCTTTGGTGCAAGCCCTTTTCTCTTACTCTGAGTAGGTATTGTAACCACGTGTGTAAGAGTTTGGCTGTTTGGAAATTCTTACTTTGAGGTGTGTCTTTTATTTTTAAATTCTTCCCACCCCCATGGTTTATCCAAGAATTGGTCACAAGTTTAGAGCTGGGCAGGGTTTTCACTCTAGGCGTGTTATTCTGGATGTTATTTAGGTGGGTGATTTCACCTAATCCCATTAAATTCAGCACCAATTACTTCAGCCAAAGAGACTTTTTAGCCTCTTCTGTTTTACTGAAGGAACAGAGATGTAGACCAAAAACTTAAAAAGAAACATAAGAAAGGAAGGAGATGCTTCCGTTGCTGGACATCCTCTGCGTACTGTTTATAACTGAGGTGTTCTGTCTGTGTTTGAGACTGATAGCAGGGCAAGAACAGCTGACAGGAAGCAGAGATGAGCTGCTATCTCTTCAGGGATCTGTGAGCATCAGTTGATGGTCCCTTCTGGCAGGGTGAAGGCAGATTTGCTCTACCAAGTGATATGAAATATTATCATCTTTTAATGGTTTCAGTGGAAGGTGAGGTTTTGAAAAGGCATGGGTATTGCTGCTATTTGCATACATCATGTTTATTGTGTTAACCCTGCTGGGAAGCAAAGTGGCAGTGTTGTATTGCTGCACTCCTTTGCAGCCTGATGAAGTGCTCTGGATTTCAAGCTTGAATAACTGAGACTTTCACCAAATTTATCTTGAAAATTTTAGGCTGTTTCTGACGTAAATAGTAACATCTTTGCTATTAGTAACAAGGGCTTATTCTAGTATAAATAGTAACATATTCTAAATGCATAGCATTATGGGAACGGCCATAATCATAAAGTCCGTGGTCTCTTGTAATGACTTTCTCATTTTAAACTTCAGTAGACTGTATTTTGCTTCTGCTGTATAATGTAATTGAATGCTTTTTACTTATACTTACTTAGATCATTTATTACTTCCATTTTAATAAGTAAGCATGAGCAGTGAGAGATTCGTCCATAGAGAGCCCTTCACACATAGTTCCTTTTGTGTTAGCTGCAATAATGTTGAATCTGAAGAAGCAATTCCGTGTTCATGTGTTGCTTCTGCATTAACAAAATCTCTTCTTTTTGGATTTAGTGTTAGAATGTGTAAGTTGCTGTTGGTTTAAATTCCAGTGAGGGAGTTACTGACAATAGGAACGAATCTTCCTCTTTCAAGATGAAGTAAAAGCTGGTCACACCAGCACAGAACTTTGACTTTCAAAAAGTAGTAAAACACTGTGGAACTGTACTTCTTGTGATTGTGTTTAAGAGCTTTGTGCTGATTAGAAAACATATAAAGGAATCCCTCCTGTAAAGGAGACTAATAGTGTATGGTAATGTGTGTTTCAAAGTGTTCAAAAGAAAAACTTGATCTCCGTGGAGTATATTTCTTTCACCAAAGACATATAACTCCCACTAAAGCATTACTGTATGTGCATGCCTTGAAGGCAGAGTATGTTCTTACTGAGTAATTTAAGACTACCGCTATAATGTAGCATCTCATGTTCAAATGGTATTTCAAATGCAGTGGTGCCAGAAGTAGGCACTTATGGAGGAGAAAGTCTCTGTATAGGCTCGTTCAGGATTCCAGGAAGAATCAAAGCACAAACCTAACAAAAATGAAAAGGCAACTTGTGTCTGACTGTACTCCAAATAGCTTCCACAGGTGCAAGGAGCATCTGTTTGAATCATCCTTTTCCCTTGAAATGATTGTACACCAGTGATCCGTATTTAGAGAATTCCCAAATCAAATGACCTAACTGTTTGGAGAGACAGTAGTAGAATTTAATAACTTTTCCTCAGTGAAAGGCTTTATCATCTTAATCCAGAGAGCATCTGGTGTCTTAACTAGGGAAACTTCTTTCTTAAACAAATGTTCATGTTTCAGTTTTCTTTGGAAAATTTGGCTTGCATTTTGGATGCATTTTCACTGTTTTAATCTCCTCCTGCCCCCACAACATGGTACTACCTCATCCTTTAGTCAAGATGCGGGGTGTCTATCTAAAAGATAATTTCTATATTTAAAAAAAGTTCTGCTGGGCTTGATACTGAGATGACTGTGAAAACTTATAGCTGTTTCACAGGTAGGCTGGTTGTATTGTTCCCTTCTGATTTAAAGCTCTCTAAGTACAGTAGTGTCCAAACAAGGGTGGTGTCTTAGTACAGCACTATCCCTACAGTTGCTCAAGTGCAGCGGTAGCTGTGCATTTGCATAATTTCAATGACCAGCATGAAAACAAATTTAATTCCCTGCTATGTCTTAATGGGACTCTTCACCAGTGTGAACAGGCTCAGAACTGTGTTATTTAGGTTACTAATATCTCCCTTGCTGTGCTATGCAGCAAACTCATTTTCATGAGAGTACAGTCAAGAGAACAATAAGTGGCAGGATTTTTCCCTATCTTGAGCTCCAGAGAAGACTACAGCCATCACTCATGAAACTCAGCAGAGAGAAGCTTTTAGGGTGTGTGTTTGGGGTGACTTGTCAGGATGTAGTGGCAAGTTTCCCATCAGTGATGATACTTTTTGTTAGTGAATTCTGTTAGTGAATTTTGATGAGGAATATTGTAGCTGTGATGCATATTAACAGAGGCATTAGGTGTGTAACAGGTTAACTTGTGAGTGTCCCACTTTCAGTCCTGACTCAAGTTCGGCAGAGACTAAACTGTAAATCTTTTCTCTCCTTTTTTGTTGCTGACGTATCCTAACAGATCTGAGTTGCTGATGCATGGGAGAGAGGCTGTTCTTACAGGACTTGTGGTTCAGTGATTTGCTGGAAGTCATGTGAGCAAATGTCTCAGATGTGAGGCTGTCTCTCAACAGTCCTGATTCATTACTGTAGCTTTCAATTTCAAATATGTTTTGGTTAAAATAAATGATCTAGAATCCAAATTTATGAGGTCAATCTTTTCCTATCAAGTCACTTCATGGAAAAGGAAGCAAAGCAAATGATGGTCCCACCTTAGTGTCCAAGAACCCTTCAGATATGTGTGTGCTGAAGAGTAAATCTAGTCAACAGTTTGAGCTGTTTCTAATTGGACAAAAGAGGAATGCTGCGAAGTTCACTGCCAAAGCCAGGAGTAGGAAATAATGCTTTTCCTGGGCTGCACTGTGAGACTGCTTCCATAAAAGTCCATTTTCAAAACTGCTGAATTGACAAGCTGAATCTGAGCTGTATCTGTGGTTTCAGACTAGCATTAACATGTGGCCATTTTTACAAGATTCATTTACTTGCCCTTTTTGGCAAATGTTCCTTCTTGTTTTATACAATATTTTGGGTGCTTTATTTAACACAATTGCGTATGTTTTGTGGGCTGGGAATGTTAATGTACATATTAATTCTCTATAAAAAAAAATATGCATCTATTTTTTGACTTGTGTTTCCCACCCTTTGCATTTGATTTCAGCTCAAGACAGTTCTAATGAGCAGACTGTACCTTTAACACAGAGAAAGGAAATTCTGAACCTTATAAGCCCTCAAACACAGGAATCTTCTTTCACGATGAAATGAGAAGTTCACATTTATATTCAGTCTACAAGGCTAAATTATATTAACGTTGCTTGATTTTGCTATGAAGATAGGAATACCAACTGAAGTCATCTTGCAGTTTGACACCAGTCAAGAATATTAAAAAAAAAAAAAAAAAAATCCAGAGGTTTTGCTTAAAAAAAAAAAAGAAAAAAAAAAGGTTTTTCCTGTAAAGATTTGAAGTGGGTTTTGTGTGTATATTCTGCTGAGCAATTTAAATACTGTGCTTGAAGAACAACTTTTGTAGCTGATCTGAGGGTTGTTTTTTGTTTGGGTTTTTTTTGTGTGTGTGTGCAGATGCTTATAACAATTCTCCATATATTTAAAAACTTGTTTTCTCTCTTTCAGTTTTCCTACTTGGAGAAGCTGTTGTTGGTCCATGGAGCTTGGAGTTACAATCGAGTTACCAAGTGCATACTGTATTGCTTCTACAAGAATGTGGTTTTATATATTATTGAGGTAAGAGTCGTGAAATGGATTTGTCTTAGTGCTGCTTACTGCTCGAATCATCTCTTGTAAAAAGCAAAACTCATCCAAATGGACTGAGCTAAAAAGAGTGACATTTTTTTCCATCTCTAACAACTTAAAAATCTGTTTCCTTCCTCAGATTAAGTTAATTTGAACGTTATAATATTTGCAAAAGGAAAACTGAAGGTTTTGGTACGCTGAAGCCTTGGATATGAGATGTCGGAGATGAAGTTCATTCCTTCTATGCAAATGTTCTTACTGAAAGCTTCTCTGTATTCATGGAAACATTTCAGTTAGAGCTCATATTTACTCAACTTTAATTTGGGGCTAAAATTAAGTCAAAAGTCCTTTTAATAGAATCAGGGAGAACTCTATAAGCAAATAATAAAGTAGGCAAAAACTACAGCTGTTGTTTCCAAATTATAAAGACCATAGCTTAGCTGGAATTAACATTCATTTGACTTGTTTTTTTGGAAAAAGAGGGCATAATTTTGCCCTATGATGCCACTGAAATTATAAAATGATTCAGGATGTTTCATTTAGTATTTAAAACGTAACTGAGTCTGTTTTGAAAAATTAATTTCCTGAAGATGTCAAGTAGTGAAACTGGATTTTAAAGAGGCTGCATACTGTTATGAACATTAATACGTTGCATTTCAGCCTGCTTAGATAGGAGTATAGTTCTTATGCTTCAGGATATAGTCTTGAATTAAGAAGGATGAGAGGGAAGGGATTTTTATTATGTGTGGTTGCCTTGTTAGAAACAGATGAGGAACTTGAACTCAGTGGATTGGCCACTTGATACTCAGGTGGTCACTTGGTACAGCAATTTCCACATTGTTCATCAGTTTTATTTCTATATGCCTATGTGTATATATGAGGTTTTCTGTTTCTTTCTGCATTTAAGCAGACATGAATGAGGTTAACAGATAAGAAAATTAGAGCATTTATAATTAGGCAGCTAGTTATAGTGATTGCAGGGGATAGTGGGTAAGTAATGTTTTACTATGCAGTGAATCATATCATAGTCAGTGTGTCTATACCTGACTCCCTCAGGGTCTGATCATCTTTTATGCATGATTTAGGCTCTTAAAAAACAACTATTTTCCACTAACTTGCTCTGGTTTTCCCCTGTTTCTGAATTAGCTGTTGGCTTTTATCATTTCAACATGAATTAGTCTGTTTGCTACAAGAGAATTACCCTATGCCATCAAAATAATGACAGCATTTGGCTGTAGTGGGTGGGAGCAGGGTTGAGTGTTTTACCTTATGTTAGATTTGGGAAATAAGATGAGGAGCTGATTTTTTTCTAAAGTTTAAGCATCCAAATCTTGGCTCTGGTCCAACTCTTTAACCAGGTTTTCTGCGAATTTACATTCATGTTGCTGAGATTTCACAGTTGAGTTCTTTTCCTATTGTAGAAGACACCTTCACAGGTCTGAAATGAATTTAGCATGCTTAGATATCCAAGCTTTGGTTTATGTTTTTCTTTCTGAAAGAGTCCTTAATTTGATTTGGGCTGATCATAATTCATGTTTTCAGTATGGGTTTTTAAGTGTTGGTGGTGATGTCAGTAATATTAATATTGTGCAAAAGAACTAGGAATAATTTTTAAAATAACTTTTTTAGTGGGTTTCTTACTGAGCATGGGAATTGCTGGGGTTTTCCCTGAATTGGTCAGGAAATCAACAGCTTCATGATTGCCTGTCGCGAATGGACTCAGTCGGAGATCAATGTGATCAGACAAAGCTATTTATTATAGAAAACTAACTCTTTATATGCTATTTCTTAAAGTTGTTTGCACTAACTTGGCCCATTGTGATTGGATACATATCTGTGAGGCCCTTAACAACTAACATATAATTGGTTAAGCACAGGTGTGAGAACCTGACCTTCAAAGTTTTCCGACAGTCCTCAATTTAGCAACTCAGTAAATTCCAGCTCCTTGTTATCTTGCTGGGATTCTCACTCCCAGTGCCTCGCTCCCATCCTCCTTCACCTTTAGTTGTCCCTTGGTTCATGTCAAACTCCATGTAGGCACTTGCTGATCTGGGTATGTGGCCGTTCTTTGCCAGAAAATTATCCACATCTGCCTTCTAGGATTCTTTTATCCATTTGAAAATGAGTTTTGAAAGTCCTCATTCTCGCCCATTGCGACATTGTGTGTCTTTGCTTCATTTCTGATGGTAAATTCTGATAGTCTGACAAGTAAATTTGGTTCTGCATCAAATGATACATGACTAAATTATGCCTTCCCCTGTGAGCACCTTTGAGAGGTGTTGAAGACAGGTAAAGGCCTCTGGGACCTCCAGCCTGAAGTAGCTTAATCACCTTACCATAGGGAGGAATGCTGTTAACCAGAAATATCACTATATGATACATAAAATGTGAGATCAGATGTTCTTGTCACTATATTATTCTATGTTCTTTCTGTATACTGAACTGAGCAAATGAGCTGTTGTCTCCTGATGCCCATGACTAAGGGTTGGAGTCAATTCCACCTAATGCCTGAGCACTGAAAAAATGTGTAACAAGCTTCAGCCCTGCACTTTGGTTATTCCTCTGTGCTCACACTGTATAGAAGTTGGGAGAAAGGTTAAACCTTAAGTAAGGTGAAGTGACAAAAGAACTCCTGTAGACCTGCAGCAATCGGAAGAGCTCAATTTGATTTTAGTTCCCCTGGTGACTTTGCTGTACTAGTGGCCTTAAGAAACTTCCTCTCTAAAATCTGTATAAAACTGCGCAAATTGCCTGGAAACCAAAGAGACACCAATTTTGGTAACCTAGGGATGCGGGGGAGCGAGGGACGATGTCTCTAATTCCTTTCTTAGCTTTATATAAAGAAAGCTGAGTTGTTCTGTATTTCTGTTGTGAGACTTGGGAGCACTGATCAGTTTGTGGTACTGTGATGCTCATGAAAGAGAAGCTCCACAAGGGAATAAATACTTCAGCTTGAGAGAATGGTAGTTGAGTGCCCAGCACTCCTGCACTGTTGCTTGTGCATATGGTATGTTCTCCATATATGTTGATTGTTTCTCAGTGCTCTGGACAAGTTTAAAATTTACCTGTATTTCCTGCTTGGATATGTGGTGTATGGGGAATATTCTTTTAGCATTGTAGTGAAACAGGGATTTGAACTTGAACTACTTTCTAAGTTAATCTTCTAAAGGATTGTACTAAGTAAATATTTATAGAGTTGAATCAAAAAGCAGATCAGTGAATGACTGTAAGTTATACCTTTGTTAGTCTGTTTTATTTCAATGAAACTTTAACACCTGAGGAATAACTGTAGTAAGCCTTATGTAAATGAGTTTTGCAGCAGTGAAGCATTGGGCTCATAATTTTTATTCCCTGATACTTTCCAAATATCAGAGAGAAATAAGAGCTTGTACTTGGGCTTAGCACACAACATGGGGGCACAGCTTGCAGAAACATACATTATGATTAAACTTAATTTAGTTAAACCATTATAAATTCTTGATGAGAACATACTGCTGTCTCCTTTTCTAGCCTCCTAGTATTTGTATATTAAAACCCATTATACATTTAGTTGATTTTGATACTAATCACTCTTATACCAGGAAGATCCAAACTGTGGCATCTATGAAACATTAAATTTCATGAGATTTCCTTCAGCTTCTGGGAGAAGTGGTAATTAAAATACAGGATTTGGGATTTGGTGGGAAGTATATTCAGGTGGCTGGCATCATGGGCCTTATTCCAAAGAGATGCTGCTGGGTGAAGACTGGTACTTACATTCCTGCAGTGGCTGATTCTTTGTGGAGAGACAGGCCTCAAGACCTGAGTTTCCAGCTCCTTTTACAACAACTAAAATGTGCACCCATACTGGGACAATTTAATGCAGCTAGAGAGCTAATGTAGCAGAAGGCAGTCCTTGTAGTCTAGTTACTACAGGGGAAATGGAGATAAGAGTGTATTTTCCCTCTCCCTTGCTTAGAATTTCCTAATATTTTAGGAGGTGAATTTTAAGTCTTCAAAGTGATGAAGCTCAGTGAAGTCTGAGAAGATTTTAGGTTTGCTTAACAGCCAAAAGCTCTATGTTGCTTTCCTTTCTCTGACCTGATTTCTCTTTCCTTCTGCATTTCTTTGTCATCCTCCTCCTGCTATTCTCTTAATTTCCCCCCTTGATTTTCAAAAATTCAAAGCACAATGAAATATAAATCAAAGGCAGGAAAACAAGTGATGCCTGGAAATCCAAGCCCTTTTGGTGTGATTCTAACCCTCATTCTTGATCCCTTGCGTATCACTTCTGCCAAGGTGCTTCAGGGTGTGAAGTTAGGGTTCCTTCACTCTCGGCCTCGCTTAGCAGCAGAGGGGTGTAGAATTAAGCCTTTCCATCCGCAGAGGTGATTGATAGATGAGTTGCTGCCACTTCCATCCTCTGACTGGCCCTGCTGGGTCTGGCCTAACAGTGTCAAGGAATCTATATAGAAAGCTACTAACATTGCTGCAGGAATGAAACGCTAATACAACCCTCCATTTTTGATGTCCATTCTGTATTTCCCATGTCTGGCTGCAGTAGCATTGTGCACTGAAGTAATTACTGAGGAAAGCATCATCCTGAAGCAGAAGGTCGTTGACAGCGGTTTGGCTTTTAAAGCTTTGACAGACAGATACCTGGGCATCATTACAAAACATCATCTCATACAATTATTTATGTAGCTGGTTTTAACTGAGTAGTGAAACACAAGATGTGTTTCACATCTGTTGAGCAGATATATTTCACTGGAGATGATATAAAGTTGTACTGATGACATCAGAGCTTTGAAATATAGCTGATTTCAAATGTAAAAGAATACAGGAATGTTGCTTTCGTGTCATGCCTGGAGAAGTAAAAACACAGCAAGATCAAAAGCAATATCAGAAATAACAGGTAGGAGTTCAAGGCGTTTGGGATGGTTTTGTTGAAACAGTAGCATGGAAGATGGCTTTCAGACCAACTCAGTGTGAAGGAAAAATGTGCTCAGTACTTCACTGGAGCATGTTTGTCTGAAATGTACTTAATATTAAGTGTTCCTTTATTTTCCATACCAGAATGAGTTGAGAGGAGGAAAATAGGTGGTCTCTGTGTCAAGGTTTGGTAGTGTAGGGCCGTGACAGAAAATTGTATGGCAAGTGGGAAGGGGAGAGTATAATGTACATATCCTGACACTGCATTATTTTGTTTTCTGCTCTAAGAATCAAGAGATAAGTTGTAAGCCCAGACTGGAAAGCTGTTTCTTTGTGGAGGCTGAGAGGGAAGTGGTGTATGTGAGCGCTGTTAAACAAGTAAGATAAATGTACTAAAGAACAAAACACCAGGATCATAGTTTCTCTTTCAGAGCTGAATTTTCAAGTCTTAAAAGCTCTGAGTAAACACAATGCCTAGATAAACATGCTTTCAAATAAATCCTGTTTTTCGTGAATCCATTGGGTCTGGCCGTGAGTGCTATGAAGTGTTCCACTTGGTCTTAGTGGTCAGCATGTCAGACTAGCCAACAGCACGAGCTGTGAAAGCAAGCATGAAGTGTTGCTGCATGAGACCTTTCAGTTGTTTTTTCCTATTTTCATGTTTCCTGTGAAGCACAATTTTAAAAATACAGAAAGCAGATGTGGGAATTTTATCCCTCTTATCCAAATGGCTTGCAGAATTGAGTGTATCTGATCTGATACTAAAAAGTATACAGCCGCAATGCTTCTGTGCGCTTATCCCTGATTTATGTAATCTGACTTTACCTACATCTCTGTGCTTTCTGTTTCCAATTGACTTTGCAACTCTGAGGGTACAGCCAGGCAATAGAAAACATTAAGCATGGGGATTTTTGCATTGAGTTCAGGACTGGAGTGCAGTAACTATTGTCATAAATAGCAACTGTGTTTAAAGATAAGAGCAGTTTCCCTTAGCATTAAGAATAAAAAAGCTGTAAAATTCTCTAACATGCATGACAATAATACAGGCAGCTAGCTGTCTTGTCATGCTTATGTATTCCAATTATTCAGTTGTCTGGTCAAATACTTGAGATGCCAGCAGACATTTAATAGTCATTAGTTCTGTGTGCATATACTCAGTTGATGTGCTGTGTGTGATTTCTATTTCATAGTTTGGAAATGTGGCTTTTGAATTCTCACAAATGTGTGCATATGCTGAATAAGCATCTTTCTTACTCTCTGTGGGCAGGAGCTTTTAGATAGCAAAAGGTGGGATTCAGTGTCCTGAAATTGATATCAGGTGTAAACATATGTGCCTGAGAGAAGCCTATCTGGAGTCTATGCAAGTGGCCTTTATGGATGCTCTGGGGTCATGGGAAGCAGTATGGGACTGCTGAGTGTGTCACAGGACCTGCTAGAGACTATCACCTGTCTGAAGCAGCAGCAGCATTATTAGTACATTATTTATTTATTTGTTTTTCAAGCATGTAAAAAGAGAGGAATCCACATCCCTTGGCTTGGGTAATGTTTAAAAGTTCAAGAAGTGCAACGTATTTATGGAAGTTACAGTGCAGAACTTGCAGACCTGGAAAGCTTGGTGGTGACAGTGTGAAGAGCAAAGCGTGTGAAACTCACCACTGTCTCTTGATTTTTGGAAAACCAGGTCTTACATGTGTGCTTATTTGTCTCTTCCACTGCTTCTTATCAGCCTCGTACACAGGTTTAAGATGCAGAAGACCTAGGGCAGCACACAACATTATCCCCTTCCCACCCTCCAAAAAGGCTAATCATAGGCTCCAATTCAAGAACACATTCTTTAGTAGCAATACTTAAAGAAAACAGATCCAGCAAATAGCCTGCCAAACTTCTTGGAATGTCATAAAATACAGCTGGCCAAGCTAATCCAAAATTGTCCAGATAGTGAGTTTCTTTTCGTTCTTAAAAATATATCCTAATTCTTTCTCGGCTGATTTACAGTGCCTAGTTTATATTGCTACCACTGACAATTTATTCTGTATTTCAACCCCCCGTTGTCTGAAGAAATTGAGAATTGCATATAGGCTGGTCTTGCCAACTTTCATCCATGACTGACTTCTTGTTTTTGGAGTTTGTAATTGAGTATGTTAATCCCAAGAGTTTTCAAGGAATCAGTTGCAAAGATAATTCCACACTAATTTTCCATTCTTTTTTATTGCTGTGCACTACATAGTGAATCACTTGAGAGCAGTCCATCTTCCCTGGAAACCAGATTGACTCAACTATAAAACAGCTGGGTTTGAATTTTTTCCAGCGGTTTTCCAAATTGATGGAATGGGTACCAGCGTTGCTCTGACTTTTTATGAACACTGCCTTGATTGCACCCTGCAGCCCACACAGCTTGTAATTTTTTAACATTCCAAATACTGTAAATGATAAATTAGGTTCCTTACCGTTGTCTCAAAATCTCTACGTGAAACATCTAGGTCTGTTGTGATACTTTATCGGGCAGATAAGTTCAGGGTGCCTGGATCCACTTTTTGTATGTATTTATATGCATAAGGAGTGTATGACAGGCACAGTGGATTTTTTTTCTCTGTAAAATAGACATGCTTTGTTTTGGTGTGAAAAATCTTAATTCCATATTTGGGGGGCTTATAACAAAGCAATAATAATGTTATTTAAATTTGAGCCCATTAAATGTGAAACATTGCCCATTTCCTGATCAGTGTGTTCATCAAAGCCAAACTCCTGTCATCAGTAAATGGTTTTGCAGTTTTAACCATGTTACCAGTGGAAATGCAAGTTGGTGTTTAGAAGGGGGATAACCTAATGTGGAGGAGCTTTCAAGAGGGGAGCTAATCCTATGTTATGAAAGTTAGGAAAACCCAAACCTAAGGGTTTTTTTTCTTCAAACAAAACCAGCTTTGAAATGCAAGAGTTCATGATTCTTGATTTCAACCCTACTTTCTTTCCCAAAGATAAAAGTTTTTTGTGTCAAACATAACTCTTCTTACAGCTTTGAATACTGACTTGAGGAACATTGACTGCTCTGACTCAGTAATATTAGATAACCAGTTGTTTTTATACAAATAAAGGGGAGCAGATCCTACTTTCACCTAGGCTAATTCAGTGCATTTGGCATTACTTGTGGGTACAGAGAAGGCCACATTTCAAATTTGTATCAGTGTTAGAAGAGTGCAAATAAACCTTACCAGGGAATAACTTGTACTTAGCACATTCATGGTGAATTTAAGAGTGTGTGTTGTACTGCAATCAAGGGGGTCAGTTTTGATAGAGCTTTTTTAAAATCTAGCACTATATGTACTGGGGTTTTTTTTATATCTGGTCTGTGCCCCTATAAATAGACTTTGTTTAGTAGCCACATTCCTGATTTACGTGGGAATAACTGATAGCAGAGTAAGGTCCTATGCGTATTGTATGTATTAAGAAGGGGTGTTTTATCTGTTTTACTTTTTACTAGACATGAATCATGGGGATGACATGATGGAGGTGTGAGGGTTTCTTCATTTTTACCTGTACCTTATTGCTCTGAATAGATATGTTCAAAATGCCTTTCTACAGCAACTTACTTAGCTTTGAGGGTGGTGATACAAATGCTTACAAATGAGGCTATATTTTGCTAAATAGGACTTGGTGATAGACTAGAGACTGCTTGCAAATGAGAACAAGGAATTTTATTCTCTGGTTTAGAAGCTTTGAGGCACTCATGTTAAAATGACCCTGTAAGCTGTATCTGTTGCAGTTAAACTCAGATGTTATCCTGGTATTTAAAAACACTACTTAGCCTAGGTGTGAGGAGGGATTTGCAGTTCTTTTTGCACAGCTCTTTATAAAGCACTTTTAGGTAGTGCCAGAGAGTTTGGAAGTGTTGCAGACAAGGTGTAGTATTGATTCATGAGTCATGCTTTTGTGAAGTTTCACGTGTTTCTTTAACTTTTTATTTAAGTTCAAAAATACTCTGGAATTGGACTTGAAGCCCACTTTTGCAAATGTGTGGTGGCTTGTCTGTGACCTGTCCCACTGAAGTCACTGAATAGTAATTGCAGTTTCTCCCTTCCTGGCAGTTGTTTGGAATGAGTATATTTATTCCAAGCCATGTGCTAGGACGTTGTTGTGTGCTTGTGAACAAAGTGTGCTGGTCTGTGTGGGCTGCATTTCGCTTGTCTGGACTGAATAGATGTGCTTGGCCACCAGCCACTTGCCCAGCAGTGAGGTCAGGCTGTACAGCTTGGTGGTTTTTGAGCATGAGTAACTCCATTGTAACACTGAATCATTTCACTTCAGTATTCAGTTTTATCATCTTGAAGCATTTTACTAGTGCTCTGCAAACCAGATAACCTTACCTGAGCTCCTGTCCAACACTGGTCTCATTGTGAATTTCTCCTTTCTAGCTAAGGGACTGAGAGGCACCACTGGAGTATGTTTCTAATGGCCACGTTTTCTGGTGTGCCCTATAGTACAGATGGATGTAGTTGATGAGTTCATAACTCCTACTGTCTTAATACTGCTTCACAGACAACCACAAAAACCTTCTGAACACTAGCTCAGAAATGTGGTGTTACCAGATATGTGGAATATAAAATTTCTTTCTTTCCAGTATCTCTATCATGAACTGAGCTGGTCCTGATTATTTTGAGGTTTCTTGGATTTTTAGGATCATGACCCAAAGAAGCTAGGGCAGAGAACAAATTTAACTGAATACAGACTCCATTTTTAAATGCTGCTAGGAAATAATTTTGCCATTTCACTTGGATGAGCACTAATGATAAAAATACCTCTATCCAGTTTCACTAATTAACCACTGGAGATTATTTTATTCTGGGATTCATAAAAGGCATCTGTAACCTAGTTTAAGATGCATTTTATTTTAAATCTTATACATGCACTTATGTTTGTATAGGGAAGAATCTGGGATGTAGGTTTGGAATATTTGTTTGCCCAAGTTCAAGGTCTTTGACCAGTTTTTTTTTAGCACAGCAGGGTCAGGAATAAAAAAATGCACCATATCGTCTATGATCAGTCCAGTCCCCAGTACAGATCTGAAGCAGCATAGGTGTTGCTTTCAAATGTGCTTTTACAGCCTCTCCTGCTCTAAAACCACTTCAGTGGTTTGACTATATTTGACCCAAGGGATATCTGCCCTGTAAGGAGCTAGAGCTCTGTGGCTGGGGACAGGAGAGGAGGAGTTGTTTTCACTCAGTGCTCCTGAGAGGCTCCCTTCCTGTGTGGGAATGCCGAATTGCTTTAATTGAGCTTGCATTAGGATATGTTGGACTATGTGCTTGCATGTAGCAAGTGTAACAGCTCCAAACAAGAAGTCAAGAACAGGCTGTTTTTTCACTCTGTATTGAGATGCTGGGCCCAATGCAGATTGCTAGGACCATTTATAAGCGTTTGGTTATTTATATGCTCTAGACAGCATGTCATTGCTTTTTATATCTCCTTACTCTTTTCAAGAAAATCACTTAGAACATATTAAAATGTGCATCATTCTCTTGTGATACTTTTGTTTCAGAGTTCATAGAATCATAGAATAGTTAGGGTTGGAAAGGACCTCAAGATCATCCAGTTCCAACCCCCCCTGCCATGGGCAGGGACACCTCACACTAAACCATGCCACCCAAGGCCTCATCCAACCTGGCCTTGAACACCGCCAAGGATGGAGCATTCACAACCTCCCTGGGCAACCCATTCCAGTGCCTCACCACCCTCACAGTAAAGAATTTCTTCCTTATATCCAATCTAAACTTCCCCTGTTTCAGTTTGAACCCGTTACCCCTTGTCCTGTCACTACAGTCCCTGATGAATAGTCCCTCCCCAGCATCCTTGTAGGCCCCCTTCAGATACTGGAAGGCTGCTAGGAGGTCTCCACGCAGCCTTCTCTTCTCCAGGCTGAACAGCCCCAACTCTCTCAGCCTATCTTCATACAGGAGGTGCTCCAGTCCCCTGATCATCCTCGTGGCCCTCCTCTGGACTTGTTCCAACAGTTCCATGTCCTTTTTATGTTGAGGACACCAGAACTGCACACAATACTCCAAGGGAGGTCTCAGGAGAGCAGAGGGGCAGGATCACCTCCTTTGACCTGCTGGTCACACTCCTCTTATAGAATCATAGAATAGTTAGAGTTGGAAAGGACCTTAAAATAATCTAGTTTCAGCCCCTCTGCCATGGGCAGGGACACCCCACACTAAACCATGTCACCCAAGGCCTCATCCAACCTGGCCTTGAACACCGCCAAGGATGGAGCATTCACAACCTCCCTGGGCAACCCATTCCAGTGCCTCACCACCCTCTCAGTAAAGAATTTCTTCCTTAGATCCAATCTAAACTTCCCCTGTTCAGTCTGTGCTTCTGAAAAGATGTCAGAAATGTCAACTGTAAATTTCCAGCCCAAATATTATTTTGCCATTCCATAATTTATTCCATTAATTCTCTTCCTCCTCACTCCTTTGAACCTGATTTTTTTTCTTGAACCGCTGCATTTTGAACATAACTGCTCTAAAGTAAGGGCATCCTGAACCACTGTCATTTTTGGTATTTATGAACTAGGATCAGCAGTTCAGTGTAACTGGGCCTGTGTCAGACAGGGGAGAGGAGAATCAGGAGCAATACTTAAAGGCTGAGACACCAGGGTAATCTTAACACATATTAGTGGGTGTACTTGCATGTTGAATACTATTATCAGTAGTCATGAGTGCATGCTAAATCCTCAGATCTGTACACCAAAGGTGAGGGGCTTATTCTGTGCAAAAGCAAGAGATAAGTGGTCTTGATGCATGGTTGTGTGTATTACAATTCAGTTCTGCCCTGTTAAGACAAAGACATGGATAACCACTGATGACTTCATGCTGTCAGAAAAGTGAAGGAGGTCAAAATGTGGTCTGCCAGCCTTTAAAAGTGACAATGTTATTTTGATTTCTTCTTGCTGGATTTCTTTGCATTCATGCAGAAGTAATTAAGGATTTGGAAAATGAGAAGATGGAATATATTAGCCTTAGCTGTATCTAAGTTCTACAAACATTCACTGGAAATACGTGTATTTTTGTATAAACTGTGTAAATACTACATGTGTAAGAAAAGAAATCTAATACTGTATATTCTCATCCAAACCCAAATAACACTATCTTTATTAATACAAGTCAGTGCAGATTGGTTTTTATTACTGTTAACTGACTGCAATATGCAGATGGCTCGGTAGCAGCAGAAGCATAAGCATCAGTAACCATTAACACCTGAACCTCTCAGCATTATTTGTGATGATGGCTCCTGTCAAGTTCAATTTTGGTAGAAAAGTGAGTCTCCCTTTTGGATTTACTAACAGCATCTTGACCTTCTCTCCCTTTTGTTGCCATGGAGTGGCAGGTGTCTGGAGCAGCTAAGCAATATGACAGTCAGGCTGTGCTTTCTGTCAGCTGGCATTCATTAGTGTTAAAAATGACATGTGGGTTCATACTGCTTGGAAATGTGTTTGTGCCTATTAATACATCCTGATTCATGGACGAGATGGGGATAGACTATTGAATTCCTTTAGTTTCTCCCCTATTTAATTTTGTGGTGGAATATGGAAATGCATGAAATTGAGGAAATTTTGGGATGTGATTTCCATGGTGGCACATTGAATCCCTGTTCGCCTGCTGCAGTCTGCTTTGGTGGCACCAATGTGGTGATGGATTCAGCAGCTTTCTCCACTGGGAGCTTGTGCAGTCCTTGCCTTCAACTTGCCACTTCCCTTAGAAAGTCCAAGTCTCTCTGACAGTGTCAGGTATGTTTCTATCCCCATCACTGAGCTGTGCTTTCAACATCGCTTGAATCCACAACTGGGCTGTGCTTTAGTCCGACATAAACGCACACTTACATTAAAAAGAACAGTCTGATCTTCATTTTTCCCTAGGAGTGTTGTCTTTTCCCCCTTGCTTGCCAAGACACTAATGTTAGCACAGCTGCAGGATGAGCTCTTTAAGGTTAGAGTTCAGCCAGATCACGTTCCTGATGTGCACAGGAGTTCTTGAATGGGAGGTAGGATCAGTTTTTCTGATATCAGCATAGGCTTTTGCCAAGTATACTTAAGTGTACATGTTATTTTAATAACCTAAAGTGGGAGCTTTTGCTTGTGTAGCCACAGAAAAGACAAAAAATTCTGGAGGTAAAGCAGATGAAGGACATGAATTGGTGTTCATGATATCCATAGTAATCTCATGCCATAACTGCCTGGAGACTTATAATCAAGTGATTTTTCCCTTTTGGGCTGTCTATGTATGTGTTACTCAAAGACATCCCAAACATAGAGCTAGGGAAGAGGGAAGGAAGTTGAGAAGTGGTAGTTGATCCCAAAGGCATGTCTGAACAAAAAATCCTTTCCCTGTGTCAGTCACATGTTGTTCATGTGCACAAAGAAGCTGTGATCCCTCAAAAACTGAGAATACAGTGGAGACCATAATTTAAATAGAATGTATGCACAATTACTGGATTTTATGGTGTGTGATTTGTGGTACATGGGAGAAAGGAGGATCTCTAAGAATGTGCATTAGGCCATCTGGGCAACGAGGAGGAGCGGGCTTGTGCTAAAATACAAGGTATTCCTGCAGTGGAGGAGTGATAAAATGATAGCAGTGAAAGTCCTGGCAGACTTGGCTTCTCTGGAAGCAGTTACTACTATTTTTCAAGCAGTTCCTAATTTATGCTGTGTTGAAGTAGGAAGGTGGGAGCAGTAAATCTAGGGGAAGCAGCAGGAATATGTTACCTAAAACCAGGATAGCACTTCAAGGGATGCGAGACGTGAGAATTACCATTCTCTTCAAGTTGCCTGATATTGCTGAGAAAGCATTCTAGGGAAGGCAAGAGAGTAAAACTAGAACATTTTAAAATATAGATTGGGATTAGAAATCTATGTGTTTAGCTTCTGGCTACATAAAAAGTTGCAAGTAAGCCTGGCAAGCCCTCCATTCTTGGGCTTGGTAAAGAAAGAGGGAGTGTATGCTGCTGACCTGTAAGGGTCTCTAGCTGTTGTAAAGGCCACTTTGGGGGTGGGTGGCATTTGGGTAAGCACAAAGGTCTCTGCTTTCTGACTTACCTCTCTCCCTGAGGAGAAGGTCTGTTGTCTCTTCAGCAATCAAGTCTTTGCCTTGCTTGCGTTTTAAAAAGGATAACACAAGAAATAATACAACTTTTAACATGCTGATTTTAATACTTAAATATATTGCTGGTACCTATGTGGTTTCTAATGAATGACACCCACTTCTGTGGCTTGCTTCTGCTTACTGTCAGGATACTTATACTCAATAAAGACTGCTCATGAGCATGAAGGTATCTGCCTGGAAGCTGGACTTTTTCCCCCTCAGTCTGACTTTATTCCCAGTAGAGCAGGTTGTCAGATCAGTAAATAATGGTCCCCTGAGAGCTTTGCTCTTGAGAAACTCAGCACAACTCCTCTGGTCATTGCCTGTCACTCTTCATGTAGCTGACTGCATTGTAATGTGAGTGTTGGTGGCTGATGGGTTTTTTGGGAGAGGGAGGTTTCTGACTGTGTTCATTGAGTCTGTCTTCCTACCTCTTTTACTGGTGTATCAGTGGGGAATGATGCTTGTGAGAAGTTTGCGGTGTTCCCTTTAACCACGCTGATATTCACCTGAGATTCATCACTGAATTTGTTATTCCTTTCTTATGCAGAGGCAAATTTAAGGTTCCTATTGCAGCCTCAAAGCAGCAGCAGGTGATGCAAATGCTGGGTATGATAAACTCCACTTGGGGTTGTGCTCAGGCACTTGGTTACATTTCTTGGTTACATTTGCAAGGAAAGTTGCTGCTGCATATGCTTCTATAATACAAAATCTAGCAGTACTCCCACATCTACTGTCACATTAAAAATAATGAAGATTGATGAAGCTTTAATTATCATTTTTCTCCATTTGGAGGTATAGCTGGAAGCCACTCTGGTGGGCAGGAAATGTCTGTTCTCTTCTGTTGGAACAGAAGTAATTACTATAGAATTCTAGTAAATGGGGAGAAACAGACATTCACGTGTCAAGTTTCAGTTATTCACCCACTCCACACTGGCATCGGTCACAATCAACTTCTGCAGTGAGCATGTATCCCATTCCAAAAAGCAATTTTGGCAGATAACTGCCTGCTTAATGGTATATGAAGAATTATAGCCTACAAAATGGCTTTTCTGTTGCATTGAAATAACTCCTGCTTCCATGGCAAATATGAAGTTCTCACACACTATTATGAGTCTGGCTCCTGTACTGGGATCTGCAACAGCATATGGGGGGGTAACCCTCCTTAAATTTTTTTTTCTCAAGTCACTGCTTAGATGTAAAATACAGATTCCCTTCTTATTCCACGGTTCTGTCTTGCCACTGAAACTTTCAGCTTTGAAAAATAGTAGCAGAAGAAAAAGTAAATGTTTATGTGCTGTAGAAACTATGTGAAATCATGTATTTGTTTTAGAAAAGCTTTTTAGTTGCAATTGTGCTTTGGTATCAATACGGAGAGTGGTTATGTATCTTACAGGATTTCATGTTCCATTCATTGGGTTGTTTTGGCAATAGACAAAAAATATTCAAACTGATCAGTTATATTAGGAGAAAACCATTTAGTATAGAAAGGAAAAACATCTTTTTACATTCCAAGTTTTTGTTTGAATGTGTTCCCCAAAGTAATTAACTCTCTGGTTTTGCCCAACTACTCTAGGAAGTTCCATCCCCAAAAAGTCATTTGGGGTGACAGCAGCATTGTTCAAGTGCTCTCTGCTGCATCATCTGAGACTAATTGCAACTAAATCAGAGAAGAATTAGGGGTTTCAAGGTATTCCTAGAAGTGCACATGTTCTGTAGCACTTGTAGGTTTTTAGCTTCCAGATCATGAAAGGCTTCCTTCTTAACTGACTGTGCATGCTTGCATGCATACCAACTGAAGGTATCTATCTTGCTTTACCATCCATAAAAATTGTTTACTGTCTGCTGTAAAGCAGAAAAGGTACCTTTAGAAGCTGTTCCACTATGTTTGGGAAGAGTATGGGGGGGGAAAAAAAGGATAAAAATTGTAGTAATACCAAAATAAAAAGTCTTCCAGCTTTCTTTTTAGCATTTCAAACAGCTGGAAGTCCAGCACAGTTCCATTGAGAATTAATGACCTAATGTACTCTATTAATGATCAGAGTTCCAGCTATTTCCTGGCAAGCCTTTTGAATGGACTCACTTGGATGCACACATCCCCTTGTATCCTTGATATATTTCTCAGAGAGGAGCTATTTCTATGTTTGCATTACTCCTGCCTAAACCAGTTTCCCAAACTCTTTTGAAATCCCCACTGTATGTTCAGCAGGAGACTATATAGTTGGAATGTGTCAGACTTGGTAATTCCCAATATCCCTCATGTTTTAAAAGAAATCAGTTGCTGATGAAAATTTAAAAGGAATAGAGTAGAGCAAGGGTATTGCAATTAATATTTTCAACATTTCAATTTGTGGTGGTTGTTTCCCAAAACCTGAAAGAAGAATTTAATTCTTTACTAAGCTTTGTGATATGAATAAAGTCTTCTGAAATAATATCTGTAGCTTTAGGAAAATTTATCTGAGGGAGCCAAATCAATTGCCTTTGTGATATGAGTGTAAAATGTTCACACTTGGTGCTGTTGAAAAGAAAGGATAGAAAATTAAACCATCTCACTGGTTTTTCAAATACATAGCTGATAAAACTAACACCAGAGGCAAGGTTGGCCCACTGGTGAACGGGATGGGTGCCCTGGTGACAGAAGATACAGAGATGGCAGAGTTATTGAATGCCTTCTTTGTCTCAGTCTACTCTGCTGGAGGCAGTCCTAAAGAGCCCTGTACTCCTGAGACCTCAGATGAAGTCAGGTCACTGGAGCAGTTTGCCTTAGTCGACGAGGAATGGGTTAGGGACCAGCTGAGCAATCTGGACATCCATAAATCCATGGGTCCAGATGGGATGCACCCGCGGGTGCTGAGGGAACTGGCGGAAGTCATTGCTAGACCACTCTCCATCATCTTTACCAAGTCTTGGGAAACGGGAGAGGTGCCTGAGGACTGGAGGAAAGCAAATGTCACTCCAGTCTTCAAAAAGGGCAAGAAGGAGGACCCGGGTAACTATAGACCGGTCAGCCTCACCTCCATCCCTGGGAAAGTCATGGAACACCTTATCCTTGGTGCCATCTTAAGGCATGTCAAGGATAAGAGGGTTATGAGGGGCAGTCAACATGGCTTTACCAAGGGGAGGTCATGCTTGACCAACCTCCTAGCCTTTTATGAGGAAATAACATTGTGGATGGATGATGGCAGAGCGGTGGATGTGGTCTACCTTGACTTCAGCAAAGCATTTGACACAGTCTCCCACAGCATCCTCATAGCTAAATTGAGGAAGTGTGGTCTGGATGATCAGGTAGTGAGGTGGACTGCAAACTGGCTGAAGGAGAGAAGCCAGAGAGTTGTAGTCTATGGGGCGGAGTCTAGTTGGAGGCCTGTATCTAGTGGAGTGCCTCAAGGGTCAGTATTGGGACCAGTATTATTTAATATATTCATCAATGATTTAGATGAGGGAATTGAGTGTACCGTCAGCAAGTTTGCTGATGACACTAAGCTGGGAGGAGTGGCTGACACACCAGAAGGCTGTGCTGCCATCCAGCGAGACCTGGACAGGCTGGAGAGTTGGGCAGGGAGAAACTTGATGAAATATAACAAGGGAAAGTGAGGAGTCCTGCATCTGGGCAGGAACAACCCCAGGTTCCAGTATAGGTTGGGGAACGACCTGTTAGAGAGCAGTGTAGGGGAGAGGGACCTGGGGGTCCTAGTGGATGGCAGGATGACCATGAGCCAACACTGTGCCCTTGTGGCCAAGAAGGCCAATGGCATCCTGGGGTGTATTAGAAGGGGGGTGGTCAGTAGGTCGAGAGAGGTCCTCCTTTCCCTCTACTCTGCCCTGGTGAGACCGCATCTGGAATATTGTGTCCAGTTCTGGGCCCCTCAGTTCAAGAAGGACAGGGACCTGCTGGAGAGAGTCCAGCGCAGGGCAACTAAGATGATTAAGGGAGTGGAGCATCTCCCTTATGAGGAAAGGCTGAGGGAGCTGGGTCTCTATAGTTTGGAGAAGAGGAGACTGAGGGGTGACCTTATTAGTGTATATAAATATATAAAGGGGGAGTGTCATGAGGATGGAGCCAGGCTCTTCTCAGTGGCAAACAATGATAGGAGAAGGGGTAATGGGTACAAACTGGAACACAAGAGGTTCCACTTAAACTTGAGAAGAAACTTCTTCTCAGTGAGGGTGACAGAACACTGGAACAGGCTGCCCAGGGAGGTTGTGGAGTCTCCTTCTCTGGAGACATTCAAAACCCGCCTGGACACATTCCTATGTAACCTTATCTAGGTGTTCCTGCTCTGGCAGGGGGATTGGACTAGATGATCTTTTGAGGTCCCTTCCAATCTCTAACATACTGTGACACTGTGATACTTTTCCCCTAGAATGACCACTTCTCTTGAAGCAATGAGTCATTTGTGGTTGCTTCTCCAATGTATTGATACTGCTTTATGAAGTAATATAAAGTTTAAGGTAAACTGCTGTCACTTCTAAAAGGTCAACAACAGCTTGAAGATCTTGTATTTTGTTTTAGCTAGAACATATGCATGTGAGTGAGATGACATTGATTTGTTGTTGGAAGACAAAGTTTTGTTGAAAGGCTGTCTTATTAGTATGCGCAAGAAAGTCTGCCCTTGGTACTAGCTGTTTTCTGTAATCACTCTTAAACTCTACTTGGAGTTGCCTCTAACAAAATCTACAGTGTATGCAATTTATGGCCAGAACTTACAGCAAGGTTGTTTATGTCATTCTTTTGTGCCCCAATTTCTATCTCTACCATTCAGGTCTCTTTGGCTCAGTCATCTTTGAGCGTGACTGAAAAGACAGAAATCTTCTATGGGTTGGTAAGGGTGGGAGTAGCAGTGGATCTGCTGCTATGAAATAGCAAATGTGAGGTGACACAGATCATCTTGTTCCCATGACCCTCTTCTGTATTGTTTTAAAAGAAAAGGTTGGCTTTGCCTTGATTCATACTTCAATAAAATACCTTAAGCCCCTATCTCTAGCATCAGTGTAGCTGCCTTATTGCAGTCCAGAGTAAGTGAATTGAGCCTCAGTACCAATTGTAGA
The DNA here is from genome assembly GCF_963264785.1 of Psittacula echo. Taxonomy (NCBI): domain Eukaryota; kingdom Metazoa; phylum Chordata; class Aves; order Psittaciformes; family Psittacidae; genus Psittacula; species Psittacula echo. The sequence continues at coordinate 107,717,352 of NC_137736.1, forward strand.
AATTATTCAGAAATGCCGTTTGGAAACACTAACAGCCTAGGGTCTACACTGAATCAAGACTTTGCTAGGAGAAATGGGGCAGACCAAGGTAACTGTTGACTAAATACAATCCAGTTTCAGTGTAAGCTTTGTAAACAGTAAATTAACTTCTATGGTTCATACTGTGTGACTGTCATATACTTGGTGCATAGAAGAGCTCTTTCATTATGTTTCTTCAAAATGATTAATGTTTTGTGGAGTGAGAGTGAACTTCTCCACTGGCTGATGCCCTGAAAGCAAAATGGATAGGAAGCAATAACAAATTTTGAGGGGAAGAAAACCCAACCAACCAAACAATAAAAACCAAACCAGGTCCTGAAACTTTACTTACCCAAGCAGTAGTTCTAGTTGTATTGCTGATGCTGTTTATTAGATGCCACGAATCACACTTTGGCCCTTCCCACTGAATGTGCTGAAGACATAGCTATGATTTACTCCCAGACCCACTGAATATACTGAAGACATAGCTATGATTTACTCCCAGACTTTGATTATGTTTATTTATTATTATATATTTATTTATTATTATAAACAGAAAGTTTTTTGCCATGAGTATGGTTTGTCATGTTACTCACATGTACTGCTTAGGAGAGACCAGCTATATCCACAACTTATAGTTCTGTGCTCACATCTCTCTTGGGCATCTAATGAGTCTCGGATTATATTCAGGGTATTTTAAATGTAAAGATATCTGGGATGACTTGATGGCTGTGCCACTGCTGTCAGTGTAGTGATTTTATCCTGATGGTACATATGTGCTGCATGCAGAAGGGTGCTGCTATTCTGGGCCTGTTGTTGCAGGTAGCAGAACTTGGTATGTTTTTTCCTGCATTATCTATCAAGGGCAATAGCTGAAGCAGGCTCCCCACAGAAGTGATACCTGGGTTTTGCTCTAAAGGGAGCAAGCACTTCTTTCCAAAAGTTGAGCTACCCTGTAGTAGTAGCTTCCCTGTGTAGTGTGGATGTACTGTTTGGTGTGGATGACTGGGAACCAAAAACGTTTTGGAGCTGAGATTTTGAGAGTTTGGACTTAGCCCTTGCACATTTACCCAGGCAAATAGACTGTGTTCAGCAATGGTGATACTCTCATCACCATGATCAGATTATATGGTGGCCTCCTGATGTGTGCTGTGTCTCCCTAAAGGAATCCTGAATGGTGTCTGCTTTGGTGCAAATGTACTGAGCTCATTAGTCCCATCCCCATGTGTTACTAAAATGTATTTGTTCTGATGTCCTGGAGATGAGCTGCTGTGTATGTAACCCAGCATCCACCCTGGGGTAATAGTATATTCTTGAAAGGCCTTAACAGAGATTTATATTGGATGGATGGTTGCCTCTGGAATGCAAGCAAGGTGTCAGTCTTTTTTCTTACTGGGATACAGCTGGCAGTGATACACAGCTGTGAGTATTCGGGTTGTTTTAACAGGAGTTTATCAGAAATTGCTAAGCTTCTTAAATTCTTATGTCATACTCTTACTTTCTCAGGTCAATAGCTTTGAACATGAGATGTCACTGGCCACCACTAATGTGTAGAAACTTCTTTTCCTGCTCTGATCTATCCCCAAAGCTGTAAACTTGAGTTCCAAATTTAAAAGAATAACTCCTGTATATGATAGTCAGACCCATCGGCATTCTAGAGAAAAGGAAAAACTACTGGGTCTACAAGAAACAGCTACAGGGTGCTGTTTGCAGCATTGCTCATACTCTGTTCAGAAGTGTAATAGCTATGTTAAGAAGTGGAGCAAGCTAAATCTCTGGTTAGAGTTATTTTCGTCAATACCAGCTTTATTGTTTGGAGGAGGATCAGGGCAGTTCTCTTCTTCTTCCAAATTGCTGTGCACTGGTGACATGGTATATCTCGGAGCTACCTGCCCATCTTTCTGTCCTATTTTTAAATGTTTACCTAAATCTAGTCTCTTCAGCAAAGAATATGAAAACCTAATGCACCTGAATTTAAGAAGGTCGTATTCTATGATGTGTTTCAGTGCATTAAAGGATTTAACCAGTACTGTTAAAAACTGACAGCTGGAGAATGCATGGAGGATGACAGATTGTCATCAGGGTGACATAGGATGCGCTCTGTGTGTATTTTTACTTAGAATGAGTCTCTCTAGGGCCCAGGGGTCTTAAGTAATGCAGGAAACTTGAGAAGAAATTGTCATGCTGGCTAAACCTGTGGAAGGGAAGCTTGCTGTCTCATTTGTGGTAGTCTCTATCATGTTGCTCCTGGTCAGGAGGATCTCTGATAGTCACAAGGGTGTTTTCAGGAGGTCATGGCTTGTGTAATGATTGTGAACACTATTCATAAGTGTAGCTTATGTATCAGTAGAGTCGGTTACACGTGTCCACCTTTCCTGTATGAAGGAAAGGCATCCTTCTGTTGCCGTTGATAATTTTCTGAAGTTATTCTTACTGGCTTGCCACATGTGGTCCTTTTTCTTCACATTATTTATGTGTTTCTGATCTAGATAGGCTTTCCTGAAGTGGTCCTGCTTGTGTCACTTGCTTTTTCTCTGAGGACTTGTTATAAAGTTGTTAAGGATTTACATGGTGTCTTGTATCATCTCTTTCTATAAAACACAAGCACTGAAAATGGAAAAGTAATGATCGTAATGTTCTTCTTCAGTCTTCTGCTGCAATTTTGCTGCTGAACTGGACTGTAAAAGTCCTGGTTCCTTCTCAGGCTTGGACTGTTTGGACCTGAAGGCAGATTTGTAAACTGATAGCTGACTGGGGAGGGTTCTTGTTTCAACAGGCAATTCATAGGCTCAGAAAAGGAAGGTTTAGCACTCCTGCTCAAAGAAAATAAGGACATCTAAATTTTAAAATATCTCAAATGATGAGAATAAAGTAAAAATATTCTTACATCTTATCAACAGAAATACAGCAAAATCCTTTTTTAAAATAGGTTATAAATGCTGCATATCTTATAAGGTTCTCTTTTGCCTTAATCTACAATTTATGGCATGGCTTTTCAATAGGAATTGTGTTGTGTGTAATACAATATATGTGCTGAAGTTTTAGTTTGAACCAGAGTAACCTATATTAAGTTTGATCATATATGGGTATTAAAGTGCTTTACAGTAAGTAGTAATCAATCATAATAAATTGCATATGTTGATACCAAGTGGTAACTCCAGTCAGTGCCCACAGCAGAGTTTGATTTGAAGTAACCTATTGCAGTTAAATTGAGCACATACACACAATTGGCTGAATTTAATTGCCTGTTTACTGTTTGGTTTTATGGTACCACATGAGATCTGAGTACTGGAGTCTTTGAAAAATGATGTGTCCAAAGTTTTCAGCTGTTTATCTGTCAGACATGGTGAGGTAAGGTGTAGAAGACCTTTAGAGAAAAGATTGAGAGGAAAAAAACAGCTTTAAATCACTCCAGGAAGAGCTTCAGAAAACAGAACCCAAACCAGTGCGTCTGTATTTTCAAAGTGGCATATGCAGGCGTAGCTGCGTGAGTCTCAAGTTCATCTTGAGTCGTGCAGCTAACGCCGCATGCTATGTTTTGAAAATGTAGGAAGTAAAAATGGCCTTAAACTAGACATCTGGGCTTCTATGCAGTTTTCTGGTGATAGCGTCTGATGCATGCCGTTAATGAAGCATCATCCATGGGCTAAATTGTTAAACTATAGAACTTTTTGCAGAATGCTTATAAATCAGTTTTACTTGAAAAACAAAACAAAGAAAGTTCCATGCACTCTTCAGCAACCATTGCTAAACAAGGCCCTTTTGAACCTTCCCCTCTCCCCCCCGCCTCATACTTTTCAGTTGTGTTTTTACTTTTTTGCTGAAGTTCTCACCAGGTACCCATCTGAATTCTGTGTTCTTATTGTTTCTAGTAGATGGAAAGCACCTTCCTTATGCTGGTTCCTTTATCCCAGGAGAGGTTCTGTACAATACACGTCCCAGGATAGGGAAAACACCTTTTCAGAGAGGAAGATGCTTTGCTGGATCCCTGTCTTTTGTATATTGATGCTGACAAGAAGGTAGTGATGTGTAGTAACTCTTTAGAAACTTAATACTAAAAAAACTCTCAATACCAAGGAAGATGATCTAATTAATTACTTCTACAGATGAAGGTCTTCAAGAGTGAGGTTTGGTTTTGCCTTCAAATACCAACAACTAAGCTGCTTGTAGTTAGCAGATTATTCTAAGAATTGCAGAAATGTAACTAATTTAGTCGTTGCTATACTGTAGTCTCAGGTATTATATTACCATTTTGTAAGTGTTATCAGTTTGATAAGGGTCCTGTTTTGCCTTAATCTGGTGTAAGTGTGCAAGGAATTACTAAATACGTAATAGTGAAAAAGTGAGCTACTCAGCTTTTACACAACTGTCTTCCATAGCTTTTGGGAACGCTGGAATCTAATAACTTGTAATATCTGTAATTTTGGCAAGCTGATGGCAGTGCATGAAGAGCAAGCTAAGAAGAGTAATAGCTAAGAGAGTAATAGTAATGTTCCTGCTTGCCCTTTATAATAGGGCAAGTAGGAACACTTTAGCCATGAAAAATAGCTTGCAATGTGCTTTGTGACATACTTATATGTTGCTTTTTTAAACTGGCCAAGATATAAATTATTTTGCAGTACTGGATTTGCTTCAAGATAAACAGTTCATCCTTGTAAGAGGCTGTTGGTTATGGTTCTGAATCTAGTGCTGTGTTAAGAAGCATTGTGCTGTATTAGGAATAACTTCAGAAGATTTTAAAATTTCCATATGAAGCAAACCAACTTTTCCACGAGCTGCATGTAATACCTTATCTGGGACACCTTGACACTGAGTGCAGATAAAACCTCTAACTACCATTATTCTTTTTTCTCTTCTGTTAATTCTTGAGAAAAACTATAACAGAGCAGTTTTGAGTACAGTATTTGGTTATAAATACAATTTAACTGCAGGCTTATTCATAAGAATAAATGTGAGTTGATTTTACAGTCCAATAGTATGCATACCTATGTCATACTGCAAAATTGCCATATAAAATGAATGTCCTTTATTTGCTGTGTGGATGCTTTGTTCTTCACTGGGAACTCTGAGTTTTCAGTGCTTTACATGTATTCATACAAACTGATTTCTTGAGCAAAGTGCCCTGTTATATGAGAAATTACCCAATAGTAGCCTTCGCAGCTCCTCACTTCCTTAAATCTCAGGTTGCATCTCCTGCACTTGGCAGAAGGTAAAAGCTTTTATAGAATATAGTCACCTGTTTGTTGGTATCTGAGATTGAAGTCTGGAAATGTGTAAATTGGTTGTGCTCTAGGTATGGAGGCAGGGTGGTCATTTCAGCCAAAGGTTGAAATCACTGGTGCTCTGTTTCAGCAACATGAAAAATATTTTGACCCCAGAGAGGGCATGTTGATTGTGGGGTAATTGATGTGATTACAATCCAGCAGCTGTAGCTTTTACTTTAGGAAACACTTCCTACCTTGTCAAATACTTTTCCCTTTGAGAAGGAAATATTCAGTTAGTTTCTAGTTAGGACACTGCACTATCTGAGCAGAGGTGATGTATTCATGCTACAACCTGATGCTAATGAGACAAACAAGTTAGAGAATAGCTCTCCAGGAATGACTGAAGGCATCGAGGACCAAAGGTTTGTGTGTCTGCCCCTTACAAGGGACTTCCAATTCTTGCGGCCCAAGAATTGGCCATGTCATACATATGACAGATCTGAGGCTGAAGCAAGATGACTGGTGCAAGTAACCACTTGCCATCTTTACAATTATCTGAAGATCTAACATTATGGCAGTGAAAATGGGTTGGATAGTGTTTCTGAGGATTAAGTACAATTAATGCTTTTAACCCTAAAATTTTAATGATAATCAATAATTTCACCTGAAAAATGCCTAGGCCACTAAGGGTAGAAGAAGAAGATCTGACATGTCAGTTCTGGATGTATTTTCCTTGAAGTGGTTGGACGTGGCTGTATGTGGTGGTACATTCTCTTTTGTTAGAATTGAGCAACTGAGACAGATCCCGATGTAAAGTGGTTTAAAGTTCTTTCTAATATTTGTGTAGTGCAAGCAAGATAATAAGTTTTTTCCCCCACCTTTCAATCTTTAGTGCTGAAACCCCCAAGCAGTGAAGTGAAGGCTATTTCTGATGTCCTCTTTTTCTTCACATAGTCATCCAAACTATAAACAAATGTTCCCTTGCCTGCCTTATGGGCTTGCCTACACAAGGAACTTACAGTGGTTTAACTGCAATGTGATTGTAAATCCACTTAAATTGGTTCCAAATGTTCTGTGAGCACCCTAAGCTTGATTTAAACTGAAATGATAGCCTGGATAGTTTGTCCCGCTGGCTTAAAACCTGCATTTTAAATTAATTGAGTTGATTGTTGTGCTGCAGTATGGAAGATGTAGTCTTAAATGAAACATTAAGTTGCTGTCGATTGTGATATCCTATTTGCAGTTGAAATGACTCTTTCTGAAGAAGTGTTCCTGAGAGACTCGAGGCTGGGATGTTTGCCTTGTTTAATTCCAGATGGGTCTCCGGTGTCTTTTGAGGGAGCAATAGTTATGTTGTGGGTTGTTTTCAGTTCTTCCAGAGAGCTGACTACCATAGGTAGTCACTACTATAGGTGTGGACTGGCTTGCTCAGTGTTAACACCTGGAGGAGTAGGAAGTTGACTGTCTTGTGGCCCTCTGTCCTTGGTCTGAGTAGACCAACTGTGTGCGGATTTAAAAAACTTTGAAGTGCCAGACAGAATGAGGTCTGTGTTTATGGCATCAATGAGGTCTCATGTTGTGGCTGTAGGACTAGATAAGAGGCTGTTTGAGGGTACTAAGCCTGTCAATGTAGCTCAAAGGACTGCATAGATTGAGGGTCCCAGATTTCATACTAGCTGTGGGCTATATGCAGTGAAAAGACTTTGCATAGCCCTAAATGGTTTTGCCACTGCAAAAATCTTTCCAATGTCTAGAAAAATACTAATTCTCTAAGCTGCTAGCAGCATTGTTTAGAAGAAGTATTTATTTCCCCATACTGGTGAAAAAACACCTGTAGGTGATCTGGGGTACCACTCAGTTTCGTAGGTCACCAGCTCTATTCTGTAGGTAGACTTGGTAAAAGTCTGTCTCTACCAAAGTGTTGTTCAATATTGCTCATTAACCAGCTGGTAGAGTTCTTGGAAATTTGAGGAGTCATTCCCTCAATCTTACTTGACTCATAGAATCATAGAATAGTTAGGGTTGGAAAGGACCTTAAGGTCATCTAGTTCCAACCCCCCTGCCATGGGCAGGGACACCACTGGTGTCTTTCTTGCTAGGTAGGTAGGTCCTACAAAATAAACCTGTCAACTGCTGCACTAATTTTCTGCCTCATGTAAGGGCTTGTGCTTGTTTGAACCCTACCTAAATCTCCCTGTCAAAGGATGTTGTGTTGCAGAATGTTTACAGGGGGGTTATGAGGGAGCAGAAAACCACCGAGAAATAGAGCTGTTGCAGGTTACTACATACACAAGGCACAGGAGACTTGGAATAGCAACATATCTGGATATTTGTATGTATTGAGACCTGGAAATTGCATGGTCCATTTTCTTCCTTAGGTCTTGGCATGCATGCACTGTTAAAGGTAGTCAATGAAGTAGGATGAGCCATTGGTCTGAATGGGTATGGCTGTCCTGATACTGTTATGCAAAGTCAGCATCTACAGTTACTTCTGGAATTGAGATGCTCTTTCAGAGAGCTGAGCACTTTCTCCAGTAACCAAGATCTTATGAGGGCTGCTATGTGCTTCCAAGGAAAAAAGAAACGATAATGTGTGTGATTGGATCAGAAGTCTCCCTATACAGCTGATAACTCCTCCTTGTTTCCTGGTTGCCTTCAGTTTACATAGTGTGCTGTGCTGATTAAATTGCTGTGTTCTGCACCAAGGGGAGCTACTTTCCTGATGATGTGTGCTGATGCTATCTAGAATGAAGGTAGAATGCAATGGGGGAAAACCATAACTATGATTTAGTTGGACAAATTTTCATACAATACATGGGTTCAGTAAAGAAGAATTTTTTTTCTGGAGCCTCTGCTGTGTTCTGAAGAGCTCACTGTCCCGAGAATGCGTTAGAAGGAAGTAAATACACATCTCCTCTGCATTCAATTAATTTATCTTATCAAAAATCTATTTATCCACTCTTGCACTCTTTAGGTGCTTTTCTGCACCTGAGTCTAGTTCTGAAGCACAACTACTGCTGAAGGACTAGAAGGGACTTACACAGCAGCTAGAGTCATGCTATTCTGTGTAGGTCAAGTGAAGCATGGCATGGATGTTTTCTGTGTGTATTTCCCTGCTTCCCACTGTCTGCTGTATTGAAAGTTAGCACCACTCATGCTGTTTACTGTAGTTAGTTTGTGGAAATTCTACTCAGGGTATAAATTCACTTTGTTTCTGAAATATCTTTGGAGTCTTGTACAGGTAGGGTTTTTGCACTTTATATGAATTTGTCTAATTTTCAAGTAAGCTTGTGGTTAGTTTTTCTTCATGAATTTTTGTTCCATGTTGCATAAAAGATGGCAAATCATCTTCATTCTCAGAGTTGCTACTTACAGCGTTGCCTAAGCTCAAACCTCATTTGTAGACCTTATTCCTGTGAGTGTCATCTTGGGTGCCATCTCAGATCTTCCTTGTGTATAACCACTCAGTCTTACTGTGTGTTTGTGGAACTTGGTAAGAATCTAACTAAAGCAGAGGTTTGTCCTTGGCCTGAGCTCACAGGCAATTTGGTGGTCATTGGTCATGAAGGGTTTTCACAGCAGGAAGGTAATAGAATCATAGAATAGTTAGGGTTGGAAAGGACCTCAAGATCATCCAGTTCCAACCCGCCTGCCATGGGCAGGGACACCTCACACTAAGCCATGTCACCCAAGGCCACATCCAACCTGGCCTTGAGCACTGCCAAGGATGGACCATTCACAACCTCCCTGGGCAACCCATTCCAGTGCCTCACCACCCTCACAGTAAAGAATTTCTTCCTTATATCCAATCTAAACTTCCCCTGTTTAAGTTTGAACCCGTTACCCCTTGTCCTGTCACTACAGTCCCTGATGAATAGTCCCTCCCCAGCATCCTTGGAGGTCCTCTTCAGATAGTGGAAGGCTGCTATGAGGTCTCCACGCAGCCTTCTCTTCTCCAGGCTGAACAGCCCCAACTTTCTCAGCCTATCTTCATATGGGAGGTGCTTCAGTCCCCCGATCATCCTCGTGGCCCTCCTCTGGACTTGTTCCAACAGTTCCATGTCCTTTTTATGTTGAGGACACCAGAACTGCACACAATACTCCAAGTGAGGTCTCAGGAGAGCAGAGTAGAGGGGCAGGATCACCTCCTTCGACCTGCTGGTCATGCTCCTTTTGATGCAGCCCAGGATACGGTTGGGTTTCTGGGCTGCGAGCGCACGCTGAAGCCGGCTCATGTTCATTTTTTCATCGACCAACACCCCCAAGTCCTTCTCTGCAGGGCTGCTCTGAATCTCTTCTCTGCCCAACCTGTAGCTGTGCCTGGGATTGCTCCGACCCCGGTGTAGCACCTTGCAGTTGGCATGGTTAAACTTCATCAGGTTGGCATCAGCCCACCTCACAAGTGTGTCGAGGTCCCTCTGGATGGCATCCCTTCCCTCCGGTGTATCGACTGAATCACACAGCTTGGTGTCATCGGCAAACTTGCTGAGGGCGCACTCAATCCCACTGTCCATGTCACTGACAATTTTGTTAAGAGTGATGGTACAACTTTATTTGCGTCAATTAAAAACTCATTTGCAGAATGCTGTGAAACTAGATACTGGTTTGTAGTAAACATCAGCTGTCTACTGCAGTCTCTTTTTTACTACCCAGCCTTTATAGGAGAGTCATTCATAAAAAGAAACACTCTCTTCTGCTTGCTCAGTGTAGTGAGTGAGTGTGCAATACCATCCCAAAGGCACGTAATGAAATCTTGAACTGAGTACAGCGATCATATGAATGTATTGCCCCTGTGTGTGAACTTCCAGGTTTTTCCTGTCCAAGATATTTTTTCCCAGCTACTCTGATTTTTCTTTGTACTCAGCGCTATCAGAAAATACAGCAAATGCTTTAAAGGCACACCAATAATTTACTTGCATGTATTGCAGTGAAAGAAAGCTAATCGCTTACTGAAAGGAGTTCAAACATTATTTCTTTAGTGAGAAGTACATTAATAAGTCATTTGCCAGTGAAGTGATTGCATGTGCTTTCAATGTGCTGCATATTTTGGCAAAAGATGTTTAGCATCCAAGTCTTTCAGCTTTTGCCAGCATGTAAAGAAATAAATTTAGAATGAAATCACCAATATTGTATATTCCACATGAGAAGAGTGGCAAGAGAAGCAGGGGAGAGACCTTTTGTGAACTAGTCCTGGAGCCTTTAGGAAAGGGGTAGCATGTTTAAAAGCAGCTGTGTAAAAAAAGAAAATGGTAAGTCCTGCCTGGTTTTAGATTGTCCCACTGACCAAGAAAATTACTGTATTAATAAATAAAAATGGAAAATAAGTAAGATAAATACTAAGGGGCTTTTTTAGATTGCATTGTGTGTCCTGGTAGTTGTGGGCTAGAATGTTGTCTTTGTGCTGCAATGCTAATAGAGTTGCTGGTAATGATAACTGTGGGCTGCTCCTGGGATTACTGCTGTAAAGGTTTACTCTTGTGAGAATAACAGAAGATGAGCTACAGTTTCTGCAGTGGTCTGGCTTTTCTGTTGCTAATCTTGCTGTTTTCCGTGGGTTTTGAGCTGTCACAAAACTTTATATAAACTTCCTGGATAAAAGTAGCTTAACACAAGGGCTCACAGAGAATAAATTTTATTTCATAGGGAGGAAGGGGGGAAAGCAGACTTGCAAGGGAAACCTGGCAGTTCATGTAGCCATAATAGAGAATCCTAAGGGGATTGCAGTTCCAAACCTAAAATGACCTTGCTACAGAACTGCTTCTATTACACTTAATTCAGCAGCTCTGCAAAAGGATTCCTTTATGTGGTGACAAGAAAAGCAAAATCTATGAACCTGCATTTATAAGTAACATAAGGGACTTCTGCAAATAAAAGTAAGAAGGGAACGGATTGAAATGAAACGTCTTATAAAATAGGAGCTGAATAGTGATAGTCAGGGTCTTGGTCACCATCAGCTTTATTCAGTCAGTACTTGGGAATGCATTTGGTCCTTGGAAATCTTAAAATAGTTTTGATCACTTCAGGACGTTGTCTAGGTTCATATCCAAGAACTAAGACTGCACAACTGTGTTTTAGCTGCATTAAATGAATATTGATCTCTTTACTACTTTTCGTCCTAGTGCCCTTTGTACCGTATGCAGATATAAGTGAATGCCTTGGTATGTGGATTGAGAACTGCCTGCTTCATTAAGCCACATATAGCTGAAGTGGAAACTGCCAGCTACACAGTGCTATGGAAAGAAGCAAACCAAGAACAAAAGCAGTACCTTTTTTTTTTTTAATGAATAACAGCATTCCATACAGTCCTATATTTAGTTTAATTCTGTCTTCCTCTATCCTGATAATATCTGCTCCTACAGGGTTAGTGCTTCTAGATTCAAGGATTTTTTTACTATGTGTTTCTGTGTTCTTGCAGTGCTATTCCAGTGTACTACATGAATGAGGTCCGGGTTGGGGATTTTCTATTTCAGCTAACTGGATGTGAAAACAGGATACTGTGACAGTAGAGAGAAGGACTGATTGTACTCACTTCAGGGAGTGTACGTATGTGTATGTGACAATCTGTGTTACAGTAAGGCCAGATCCAGCTTGAGTGGGACCAGGTGTATTCTACCAGTGTCCCACAGAAATACAGCTCCACAAGGATAAAAGATCCCAATGTGGGCATTTAGAGACTACTTTTTGTCATTTCCACTCTCTCCTTCCCAAATGCACACAGTGTTGGGTTTTCAGGGTTTTTGCATTTTCTGTGCTAATTTCTTGGGCCAGGTTTGTGTTAAAGCTTCTGATCTCTGATCTTCTTTAGGTATGAGAGATGTATGAGAAGTTTTTTGTTGTTACAGGTCTATGCTGATGTGCTTTATTCAGGCTTTGGTGAGCCCTAGTGCACAGCCCAGATGTCAAGAGCCTTGGCGGATTTAGCCTCACTTTTGACTTGTGGCGTTCTCAGGCTTCACTCATGGAGTGCTGTGTGTTTTGTTTGCTTTCCTTTTGCTGCTACATCCAATACTAGACTTGCTGGCCGTTGATCTTTTCTGTAGCCATTTCTGCGCTTTCCTTTCATTGCCCTTACTTGGGTAACAGTAGTACACAGTTCCCCAATTTTCTATTTTAAATATTGCTTTTCTTGCTTTCTAACATAATTTTTGTTAGCGGGTTCTAAATGCTCAGCAAAATTTCAGATGAATAAGTTACCTGAAGTTGTTAATGTTTCCTCACCTATTAGTATAAATAGTTAAACTTATGTCTTCTCTACTGGTGAATTAAATACATAATAGAACAAATTAAGAATAACAAACCCAAAGCACTTCTGTTACCACTTAGCTTCAGACAAGGCAGCAGGTCATTTAAAACTCTGTAATAGCATGCCCTTATCTCTTTATGTGAGATGTGGGTCAATTACACAGTTGTGAAAGTTGTATCAAGACCAGTCTGGCGTGATTACATGCTGAGGAGATACCATAAATTCTCATTAATACATGCCAAGCTATTAATAGTCATATTGTACTTTGGTCCCATAGTGGTGTGCTTGTACTCAAGGACAGGTGAAGTTGATGAGGCAAATCTGGGAGGGGAAAAAAAACATACCCCCAAAAAATTTTACTAAATTGGGTCCAACACTGCACTTACTGCTGCTGTGTGTGTAAGCATGTCTTCCATATCTATGGAAACCTTTCTTTACAGCTACTCTTCTTTCGCTAAAGAAAGGATTGTTAAGAACAGTGTTTGTTTTGTAAAAGAAGGTACTGGGAATTCATAGCATGAGTTTCCATTGTTCAGCAGCAGGCAGTGGCCTGACATGATGTTTCCAGCTTACCAACCAAGCCGCTGAGTCTGCCTTGCTCCCTGTCCTGGGTTCAGCAGTAGCAGTCATTTTTCTCCTTCTTAGTAGCTGGTGCAGTGCTGTGTCTTTGACTTTCAGCTTAAGAACAGCGCTGATAACACCGACGTTTTTAGTTGCTGCTCAGTAGTGTTTACCCTGACCAAGGACTTTCTGAGTCTCATGCTCTGCCAGGGAGGAAGGGAAGCTGGGAGGAAGCAGACAGGGCACTTGACCCAAAGTAGCCAAAGAGGTATTCCATACCACAGCACGTCATGTCCAGGAGGTAACTGGGAGTTACCCAGAAGGGCCAGATCTCTGCTGGGTGGGGGCGAGGTATCGGTCGACGGGTTGTAAATGGGCACTTGTTTGGGGTGCACGGGCCTAGAGCAAATGCTTTCCAATTGAAAAATACTAATCTGTTTTCAGCAAAGAGTTAATAAATGGTGGGGCGAATAAACAGAGCAAGGGCAATATTTATTGGCAAGTAAAGTGAGTCGTGGGCAGCCATGCCTACTCTGTCAAATATTTTTCACCTATATTATAAAACTGGTGCTGTACATTCTCTAATGAAGGGATTACTTAAAGGCTGTGTGCTTTTGGGCGGGACTAAGAGCCTGGCATTGAGACAGACATCTGTAATGAGAGATTTTTAATCAGAGTACATTATTAATGAACTGCACAGGAGACACACAAACCTGCTTTATTGGGCAAACTGTAAATGAGTCTATTTGGTGAAAGCATGCAAAATGTGTGTGTGCTGAGAGAGGATATTTTGAGAATTTAACTCATTTCTGAATAGTAAAGGCATCCAGCCTGGTTATAATTGGTGCCTGTGGCAATTGTTGATACCCTGACTACATTAGCTTTTTGTGCACTTTAGCAGAATTGGGAAAACATTTCTAGTACTCGTTAAGCTGTCTATTATCAAGACTTCATAAATACACACATTTAGAATAGATGATTTGCTATCCCAGTGCCTTAGAGCACTGAAATAAATTAGTTCCCACTATTTCAGGCATCAGCGTTGCATTATCATTTCATTATGCATGAAGCGATAATGCAATTAAAATTTGCCTTCCAACTTGCTCAAGTGGGACTATTTTTGAAAATAATAGTTGGTCTTTTCTCAAAATACACTCCAGAGCAGGTGGATGTGCTGTGTGGTTCAAAACAGCAGTGTCGGACTGGTTGGCTTAGAGATCCTCAGTTTGCCTGCAGCTGAAGTCAATATTAACCAAATATTACCATCTGTTGGCTTTTGTTGACCTCTGGAAGCAGGCAGCAGTCTGATTCCCCCCCTCCTTCTCTGGTGGCAAAGTGCCCACATCACAGCTGGCATGAAGTTCTTCAGCAGCAGGGTTTCTTATTTAGGGAACATGGCCATGCTTCAAGGCAGGAACATGGACTAGTTTTCAGTTTGCAACATGTTCCACTTTCTTTGTGCACAGTGCCTACTGGATTCAGATCTTTGCAATATCTGCTATAGTAAAGTGCAGCAATACATCAAGCCAGATTTCAGCCTTAGGTCTGAATCTCTTTACGTTTAAATTGGATCTCTTGTTCCTTGGGAGAAAAATATGTATTTTGTAGCTGAGTTACAAATAAGCTTTTCCAGCTTTTTGGCAGCCAGGTAATAGTTAAAGTGAAAAGGTTTCTTTTTTCCAGCCAGAAAAGCAGTTTAATAACTTTGGGTCCATTTGTTCGTAGCAGTACTGGAGTTGAGCCCCATGAACCCCTGGAGCTTGGCAAGCCAGGCAGACTTGGCAAGTTTTCCTACCAGCTTACTAAGTCTGAGTCAAGGATGGGTTGTTGCAAATTCAAATATATTTAGTACATTTTGTTAACGGGAGTGTTGAGTTGGAGGCTTTTTTATGTTGGTTGGTCTTTTTTTCTTTCTGTTTTTGCTGACCTTAAATAGTACCATATTCTCTCTACAAGCAGCTGGTCCTTAAACCAGGCGTGACCGTTTATGGTTTGTGTTAAATTTGAAATGAATGTATGTTTTAAACAGTACCTGCTTTACTGTTGATATTAAGATAATGAGGAAGTATACAACATGCTTCCTCTCAATTGGCATTGGAGAACGTGCATCTCTGGAAAAGACAAGCATCGCTGTCATTTTTCAGTACATCCTAATTGTAGCAGCTTTTGTCCTCTGGAGCGTGTGGTGCTGGCAGACCTGTGTAAGCATTGGGAAAGTTCTCACTTCTAATTTTCACCTGTATGGATCCTGCCAAAAAAAAAATAGTTCAAATTTGGCTTTTGAAATAGCAGAACATTGAGGTTTCTTGATGTTAAATCTTGCAGTTCTTATAGCAGCCTTGAAATAAGGAGAAAACTTTCTGATAGAATAATCTTCCAGTGTTTAAAGACACTGCAAAAGGCTTCAGATAGTGACATGTAGATACCCTTTTACCAGCTAGACACTTCCATCTTAATATTCTCCTCTAGTAATTGACTGATGTCAAGGTGGCTTTAGCAGGGTCTTTAATGAATTGAGTAGGCAGAATTGGGTTGTTGAGTGGGGATTTTTCTCTTCTACTTTGACAGTCTGGCTGCTGTTTTGCAAGGCATCTTAGCAGCTTAGGTTCTTTACAAGTCTTATATGATTGTATCTTCATTGCTGCTAATATTTTTTTGGGGAAATGTGAATCTAAGATGTTAGCTTTGCCTGGCCTGGGGCTTTTCTTCTAGCCGTGGGCCAGGTACAAAAAGCCTGGCTGCTTTGTTTTGCTCTCTTGGTGGAAAATCAGAAATTTCTGTTGCTGGAGGACTAGTTGTGGGAGGCTATGGTTTCAGAAAGCAGTGGTTTCCTAAATAGCATGAGCCAATGTCATAAACAGCCTTAACATTTGCTTTGCCCAGTGGGGTAGAGAAAACTGAGCAGAGCAGAGGCTGAGGTTGCCAGGTGGGCTTCTGATTTGTGAGCTATTCATGTTTTCTAAAATTGCTGCCCTCATTCATAGTTGCAAATAATTGTAAGACGCCTAGATCATCATTACTAAATATCTGGGAGTATGCTTGTTTAAAGTTCTGTTTCTTCCCAGGAGAAGAAACCCTCATGCTCTTTACCCAACAACCCCGAATTCATTGTGGTTGCTTTTGGGGATCTCAGGCTTTGTACCCAAGATCTATCATTATTTTTCATTTGAAGTGCTGAGGTATATTTGAAGCGTAAGTGTGAGACTAGTCAGTATGCTGCTTTGGGTCATTTGATTCCTTAAAGTGAGATTTAGACAGCAGTGATCTTTCAAGGTAATAGTACAGTAGAAGTGATGAAAAAAGCTAGGATATAGAATGTGTCTGTCTTCTGTCCTTTTACTGGACAGCAATGCCTATCTGAACAGCTATTTGTTGTTCTTGTCTATCTTGCAAGTATTTTAATCTTGCCTTAAGTTCCCACTCTCCCATGCTGAAGAGTCCTAGTCTGGTTGGATATTGCATTTATGAAAACAGTTGTAGGTCTTGATCCAATCTTGTCATCTTCTCTTGTCTTCTTTCTTAATTATTCTATATCCATTTTGAATGGGAGCAGAGAAGAGATCAGATGACATCCAGTTAAATAATCATCTGAGGTGTTTTGCTGGGACAGTGAGCCAAAGAATAACTGATGCTAGTAGGAGAGTGCTTCTACATGAGTGACAGAATGGTGTCAGGAAAGATGCCTGGCTGTGAGTGGCATGGGCCATTGGGCAGTGAGAAGGGAACAGGCATGGGCATCACTTGGCTGCTCTGTGATACCTAGTTCATCCAACGCAATGTGAACTTGTAAAGTAAATGTAAGGCAAAACATGTTGAAAGTGGCTGGGAAGGAGAGTGTTCCCATACACAATGTTGAATTAATTTTGAATGAAGTACCATGGTGCAGTGTGGACTTTAAAAGGGACTAAGGCACAAATTCACAAGAAGTCCTTCTGTATTAAGTGCAACAATTCATATGCAGACTGCTTAAGGATGCCCTTAAACTGCTGATTATTCTTCCAGTTTCTGATTTACTTGGGAAAAGATAATGCTTTCCTTTTTTATATTCTTTCCTCAGCTTCTTTCAATGGCCATTAATAAACTTTGTTCCAACCCAGTAATGCAGTTTTTGCTTCAAAAAGCTGCTTAAACAAGGCAAGAAGTAGGCTTAAGGAAGCTAGGTCCAAGGAGATCCTGGAAAGAGTTTAGCTATGCACTGCGGCTTACAGCGGTTTCCTGGAATTGTGGCATCACAGAATCCCCTTGGTTGGAAAGCAACTTAGAGGCCTTCTAGTCCAACCTCTTGTGTAAATTAAGGTGAATGCTAAATTCAAACCAGGTTGCTCAGGGCTTGTCCAAATGGGCTTTATAAACTTGTCAAAGAATGGAGACTCCACAGCCTCTGTAAGTAACCTCTTTAATAATGTTTAAGTATTAAATTGATGGTTTATTACATAGCAATGTAATGTAGACAATAAAATTGAAATGTAATTACGATTATATTGCTGATAAGTTGGTATCACTGTAATTCTGGGACTGTAAAAATAGCACATGGAAATCAAGCAGAGCGTCCATCAAAATCTTCTTACCTGGAAAATTCTGGTTTTTGCCAACCATGATGCAAATGAGGTTGGGTTCTGGCTTCAAGCATGTTAATTTTCCAGCAATAAGGATGCTGGAGTGGTTTGAGGCCATTTATATTTTTAGAGTAATGATGCAAAGACAGCAAGTTGCTCCATCACCTGAGTATTTTATTTTAAATAAGCAGTGCTCTGGCAGTATTTAAAATGTAAGACTTTAGAAGAGAATAACGGCTTGTCACTGGTGATAATTAGTTTTAGAGCATGACAGGCAGCTGTCTCCAGATGGTGGTCTGTGTTCCGCATCTTTTTCCTCTACTGTAGATGGAAACATGTACTGGAGTAGTACTAAACCTTCAGTACAGTGCAATTTAGTGCAGTAATCTAAACCTGTTTGTAACTTGTCTTTGTTTCAGCTTTGGTTTGCTTTCGTTAATGGATTTTCTGGGCAGATCTTATTTGAGCGATGGTGCATTGGTCTGTATAATGTGGTAAGTGCTACATGTTTTGACTTGGTAGTGCTTGGACTTCTATAGTACTTTGTGTCACTTTTCTCACAGGTGTCTTAGATGTGTGTCAGGAAAGGTGAGTTCATATATAAAAGCCATTTTGAATCTGCTCTAAGGTAGATAAAAATACATTTTGGGTGGTGTTTTTATCGCAAAATTAATTTTAAGAAAACACATTGAAAGTACACATTTGGCCTAATGTTTTCTCCTTTGGCAACTTTAAATGGAAAATTGGCAGCTTTAAAGTGGATTTGAATTTTCTCTTTGAAAGTATCTTCAGTCTTTTGTATGGATATTTTGCTGACTGTTCATGTTCAAAATAGATACAATATATATAACATATATAATATATAATATATATAATATAACATATTCAAAATAGATACAGATATATAGTTGAAAAATCCTTTGCATTTCTCTCTTGATGGAGGAAATTTAATTTTTTTTTTTTCTTTAAGAAGACTCATTCCAAAGACATCCTAATACAGAAAAAGCCAGCAAATTATCTCTATGACGGAGTAATATTGATGAGAACTTTTAACTCCTGTCCCATTAATCTTAAAAATGATGACACAAACCCTCATATTCCACAAGTTTTCATATTTGCTGTGGAAGATATTTATTCCAGGGTTTTCCACTGCCTTGGTTCTTTTCACCCTCATTTCCTGACTGTTGCTCAGTCTCTGTCATTCGTGTTTAGATATTTGCATCTATTATCCTTAAACCTGATTTGGTTGATCTACCTACCCTACGTAAAGCTCATGGATGAAACTGATTTTCTAGAATCAGTGAAGTAGAAATTAACCTTTGTTTTGTAAGATTGGTATTTTCTAAAATTAGGACTGGTCACATGGGCTCATGAAGGATGAAGGGCTGATAGGATACTGGGGACTTCCACCATTTGAAGGATCTAAATTTTCAAGTTGTTTTAGCTCTGTCATTCTCTTCTGTGCAGGTTAACCCTTTATTTCATTAGTAGTCTCACTAAAATAGGAAGTGTAGAAAGTGATAGTAGCATTGTAATTCTGGCTTTTGCACTGGTTCACGCTAGAGGTTTACCTTCAGAAACAAAAGGACTGAAAGATTTAAATCAACTGAGAACGTAAATGCCCCAGTAAACACGGAACTTGGGGAGATACCTTAAAGCTGTGCAAGAACATAGCCTTTTCTGGAATATATTGGACCAGTGGTCTTAGTTTCAGTTTGCCCCCCTAGCCTGCTGCCATTTTAACCATCTGCTTTATCACTTTATGAGCAAAAGAAGCACACCCCTGTTGGATTTAGGGATGTAATTATTGATTTTTGCTATCTTTAGGCCTCTGTGTTGCGCTTTGTCTACTCTTTGACTGCCAGCTCGCTGCTGGTGGGAGCCACAGCCCAAGTTTTGCAAACATGCCTGCACACTAGAAACAGCTCAGGACTTCAAGCTGATTCTTCACTTCAAGAACACTTCTAAAACTCTTAAAAAATATATGTATATATAGGATTAGAAATTATTTTTCTGATATAAACTGTTAATGTAAGGGGAAATGAATAATGTTTAGTATTCAGACATGCACACTGGTGGTATTCTCACTCTGTGCCTGCACTGCAGACTGCAAGAAATGTGGATACCCCAAGCTGGCTTTAAATGAGCTGCCTCAGATCCTGGAAACACGTTAAAGAGCAGTGATGTGGGACTCAGCAGAGACTAATTTACTCTGCTTCTGGCAAAGTGTCCTGCTGTCTCTCCTGGAAAGCTTCTGAGGCTTGGTCATCTAAGCGTCTGCCCATAGCACAGACACATACTGCAGTTAATTTGTTCCTATCAGTTCATGCCTGCCCAGAGAATCCCCAAAGTACCGTAATACAGAATGGCCTTTGTTTTTCAGTAGATCTTTTTTTTTAATGCGATTTCCACATTTGCTTTGTCTGCAAACTTAGCTCTGGTTAAGCACATTACATATTTAATTATGGCTACAACTGCAGCTATATTTGAACCCATTCCCACAAGGCTTTTGTGAAAAAGGACGTTGTCTTTCCTTTGCAGTCTGATGTGTTTTACCATTTCTAGATTAAGACAATTGGTTGAAAATACAAATTTTCTTTCATGTTTCTTTTGTTCATATGTTAATATTTGAGAGCTATGAATTGCTGAAATTCGTGTTTGGATTTGTTTGGACATTTGAAAATGATGTCAAATAACATGCTAATTGGTAATAAGTCTTCACTAAAGTCTGTGGGAATTTTGCTATTGTCTAGATATGAAACTTTATCTGAGGTCCACTTAAAACTAATAGCTGCTTTTAATTAGCATTTGCTTTCCTTGCAGATTTTCACAGCGCTGCCACCCTTCACTCTGGGAATTTTTGAACGGTCGTGTACTCAAGACAGCATGCTTAGATTTCCACAGCTATACAAAATTACTCAAAATGCAGATGGGTTCAACACAAGGGTAAGGGAAAGTCTGTTTCTTTATGAATAGTCATGAGCATTCATATTTTCCAGGTCGGTCTTGTTAGAAAATAACTTATTGCCTGCTGTTACTTCTGCTTCATGCTAGCCACTGAGATCAGGATTGTTCTGCCTCTCACTTCTTTTCAGGGGTTACATTTTTATATTAAGAAAAAGCCCTTGTTTTTAAGAGTATGATTTTTCAGTTCACAGCTACTGATAACTGGTGAGTTTACCACTTCCTTAGGACCTGGATAACATTGCCAGGATTTTAGTTAATGTATGAGTTGGCACAATGCTCTCTACTGAGGGCTTTTTCACAGTTAGTGCAGCTCTATTCCCATGGTTCTTTTGCTAAATTTTGACTTTCTTTATTTGAGTTTTGAAGAACACATTTTGCTATTTAAATGCTGGAAAATCCCACTATTTGAATCATGTCTTTATTCTATGACAGGCACATCTAAACGTACTTCTGAATCAAAGAAGCTGTATGATTGATTTGTTTAGAGAGGAAATTTCAGAGTATTTAAAGCTCCAGCTTGTGCAAAACACATTATCTAGAAGTTAAAAACTGTGGCACAAGGTATTTGCCCGTTAAAAGTAAACGGAGTATTCCATAGTACTCAATCAATGTTTTAAAAATCATTTTTTGATGTAATTAAAGAAGGGTGACTCCATCTGTTTGCTGTATTCTGGCAGAGATCTTAAATTGCAAGCATACTTGCTTATTATATTTTAAGTTGTTAGAATAAAACCATCCAACTGGGCCAGTGTTTTCTTATGAAAGAGCAGAAATTGTAAGAGGAAATAGATCCTGCAGAAGTTTAGGTATTTCACTTCAGGACAAACATTGTCTGACTCTAAACTACACAATGAAGTGTTTGTTAGGAGTTAAAGAGAGGTCAAGAGTTTTGGACTTTACTGATGACTTGGTTTGTTTTCCCTCAGGTTTTCTGGGGTCACTGCATCAATGCCCTGATCCATTCCATCATTCTTTTTTGGTTTCCACTGAAAGTGCTGGAGCATGGTAAGGGCTTCATTATTTCTTACGTCAGTAACTGATGTTCATTCTTACAAAGCCAGTGTGTTTGGAGAACGGGAGGTCATGACAAGTCCCAGGAAAATAACGCTGACAGACAGTTCAATAGGCTGTAGCTGCTGAGCTTGGCTTGTTATCTAGTGGCTTTCAGAACTTACTCTAATTGAACATAATTATTGTTCATATAGTGACTTTAATATGTGAAAAATGAAACTGCTACTTTGCCAGAAGCTCTCATTCAAATACTGAATAATGTTCTATGAAAAGCCTTATTTTTCTTTTGGTAGTGGGTTAAGATCTCAATATTTTTAATATATAATGTTCTTACAGCAGCTGCATTACAACCATTTGCTTTATATCTTGTTGGACCTTTCCCATTCCATAACACAGTACTGTAAAATGTAGGATAAAATAGAGATATTTTACTACTGCTGAAGTCTGTGGAAAAAATGAAATGGCTGGAATGGAAGTAGACTCAGAGATACCGGGGAAATGAGGCTTCTTGTTCTACAAATTAGGCTTATTAAGTCTTGCTTTCCATGAAACGTAATGCAACTACATGGTATTTCAGGGAACAGTAAATCCCATATGGTTCCTACCAGGCTTTACAATATGGTTGTGTGGGCAGGAAAAACATTGGGAATCTGTTCTTTTACTATCGTAAGAAACAAGACTGGATCAGAGGAGAAATCTTGGGGCAGCAGAGGGGGAATAATAGTAATCTAAAATAATTAATTATTCAAAACTGAAACTTCTCCCTGGAAAACACTAGTTTCAATACAACCTTTTCAGCTCCAGGATGGATTAATTGGGAAGGAGTGAAATACAAGGAAAAACAGAGGGAAGATGAATGCTCACAATAGAGGCATGATGATAGAGATAGTTGTGGGAAGGAGTGTTTCTCTACCTGGCTGAGTAAAATGTCAGTATCGTATCCTTAGTGACAGCTTCACATGCTGGCTGATGGACCATACAGGATAGGGACTTCCCTCTCCTCTGCATGTGGGCTGGGAGCTCTGTTCAGGTTTGGAGGAGAGGGTTGGGGTTTTTATGGTTGATTGGTTTTTGTTTTGATTTCAGGGGTTTTGTTGTTCTGTTTCACTGTTTGTATGAGAAATGTTAATCTTTAATTGCTCTTCTTTAAATCCAGCTTCTGGAATCTTAGGCTGATGTCTGTAGTGGTTACAGCTGAAGAAAAATACAGTTTTTGTTTTAGTCTTCCTAAATGTTTTTCTGACTAATTCCTAAATAGATAACGTGCTTTTAATTGCAACAATTAAAATGATAAGACCTGGAATACTTGCCCACTCAAAGAGTAACTTCCTGAGTTCCTTTGAATGGGTTGCTTAGTTTGTTTTCTGAAGAGGAATGAATATTGTATTTTCAAGGGTTTTTTTGTATTTCCAAGTGAAAAAGGGATTTCAGTGTCAGAGACAAAAATGTGCCATTCACATTGGGATGTTTTTTAACCTCTCAAGTTCCTTAGAATGTGAAGTGCATACAGTCTGTGAATGGGCACTTGTATAGCTTTAGAAATGAACGTTCACTGAGCTGTTCTCATTAACAGAAATATCATTCCTTTCAGGACCACTTGGCTTCTCAAAGTGGAAGGTCATGGAAATCACTGGGAAAAAAAAAAAAAAGTCATAAACTTACTGCATTAAAATGTAACTTTAAAAATTGAGACCGATACCAAAAATTATTCAGTTAGTTACATCTGCTCTGTGATGTTGCACTAGAGCAATATACTGGCAGAGTCATTAGGTCAGTTTATTTTAGATCTATCAAAATTGATGTATATTTAGGTATGACTTTTTCTTAATAAACTGAGACTTCTACCATCATCAGGGTTTATTGGACACGGAAGGCTCAATTTTCACCTTGTTCATTGACACTAGAGAAAAGAGCCAAGTAACAGTTAAAACTTAGTGTGCATTTGTGAATGATGTGGTGAATGCCTGAAGCCACAGAGTACCACGGGATGAGTTGGGCTGATAGAGATGCCTGTGGCTAGAAACCAAGCCAGTTCCTAACCGAGCTGTCTCAGGCTTCAGCTTCTCCTGCAATGTTAGTGGCTAGTCCATCTGCTGCTGTTTCTTTGGAGTTTAAAAGAGAAAAGAAAGCAGTGATATAGACCAGCAACCTCTAGAAAATATTCACAACCTGTCAGTTCTTCAGGCAACCACATGCAACTATTGTAGAAGAAAGCCATAGCAAGTAGCTAGGGGTAAATGCACTGACTAAATATGTAGTCACTTCACTCATAAGCTGTGCAGAATCTTCACCACAGGAATCAGGGTGTCAGGGACTTTTCTCTATAGACTTAAAGTTACTGATCCTGGAGACCTGTGTTGTAGGAACATGGTTAACTGAATAGACGACCCTAGTTTAAGAATGTCAGATCCAGTTTCACAAATAAATCTAGCAAAATGGTACCCTCACGGTAGAAGCACTATGCTAGGCAGTATGTGTTTAGGAACAGGTCCAGGGTTTTATCTTAAGCCTCTTTCAGCCTTGCTGTTTGTGTGTTTCTCTAGCAGTTGTCTTAAAACCTGTGAAAACAGTAATACTTGTCATGCTTGAGTAATGCTTGAAAGCTCCTGTGAGTACAAGTTCATTTGGCATTAGTGTGGCTGTCCAATGTGCTTTCATGGTGTTCCGGTCTTACTCAACAAGAACTAAGAAAGACTAAACAGACATTTGAAGTATTGCCAAGGTTGGCACTTTCAAATGATAGATTAACATGTACTTACCCTTGTGCACACTTGACTGGAGAAAGGGTGCGTGGAGACTGAATACTGCTCTGTTACTGAATTAGCCTTCAGTAACATATTTTAGATGTTACATGTATCCTTCATAAGTGAAACTTTTGCAACTTTTCTTAATTCGGCTCTTTCACCACAAATCAGCTGGTGTTTTACAGGATTTTCTTCACAGGCACAGCAAATAATGGGATTTGTTAGAGGTCTCAGTATCTAGTTAAGAACGGATAGTGACAGAAGTGACCCTGACATATTTCAGTACTCATAGGCAAATTGCACATTAGGGTCTGGCAAAAGCTTCCCCTTTTGCTAGGATGGCTTCTGGCAGCCAAGCCTATGTATATGTACTCTGTCCAAGCATCTTTTCTGAGGCCTGGCTTAGCACAACTTCTACATTACCATTATCTTACAGCTTGCAAAACTGCTTTTAAGTGTTCTAAAAGGCAACTTAGGACCAGTTATTTGCTCCTGAAAAATTTCCTTGGTATTTTATCCATTGTGTTGATAAACTGATAACAAATGTGATGGTTTGGGTTTTTTTTTTTTCTTTCAGATGCAGTATTCACAAATGGCCAAGGAACTGACTATTTGTTTGTTGGGAACATAGTTTACACTGTAAGTTTGTGTATCGTAGCAGTTTTTGAATGGTAGGATTTCTTTGGGAGGGTGTGTGTGTATACATACATACATACATATATATATATATATATATATATATATATACACCCCATTAGAAAGTGGTGTAAACCAGAAGAAAATATACAAGTAAAATAAAAACAAACTTAATTCTCTGTGCGTGATTTCCCCCCTTTCTTTTTTTCATTTCATCTTCCAAGCACGCACCAACAATAACTTCTGTTCTGTCATTCCCCCATCCCATACTGCCAAGGTCCTGGGTTGTTACCTAAATGGTAGTAACCTTTTAGGTGTAAAGGAGAGATTGGGCCATGAACACCTTTGAATTTGAGAGTTTTAGTAGTGAAGTTGTCTTTTCTCCTTGCAGTATGTTGTAGTCACTGTTTGTCTGAAAGCTGGCTTGGAAACAACTGCATGGACTAGAGTAAGTACTTTTCAGTATATTTTGTTATCACACGTTCCTCTTTAATGAGTGTTAATACAGAAAAAATGTATTAAAAATTATTTGAGGCTTCAGTGGTTTGTTTCTTTCATGTACAGATAAACTACTAAGCTCTGTAAGTACAGAGTGAGAGGAGGATGAACTTGTAGATTACACGGTATGTGTGATGAAAAAGGGCAGAAGTGGGAAGAGAACACTAAAAGCACATTGTCAACATCTCTAAATATTTAAAATTGAGAAAATTCTGCATGAACTCAGCATACTGCTGTAATTGCTTAAGGAAATAGATCAAGAACATTATCTTCGTAATCTGTAGTTCCTTTAAAAATTAGTTCAATAGGAAATGAAAGGTGTTTGCCCCCAGATAAACAACTGGGCTTTGAAAATATCTTCAAAGATAGTGAAAAGCACTGGTGACTTCATACTGGATAGAATTTTTTGTTTGGAAACAGTGTAATAAGGACAATCAATTGTAAATAGTCAATCAGTTACACTGATTCCTAGATCAAGTCATTTACTTGGAATGAGTGAGTGCTCTGTTACTGGTAAGTGTCAGAATCCGGTAGGGCATTGATCTCCAAAGAATATGGGGGGTAGAAGGGTTCCTGTGTTGGTGAACCTTCAACAGCTTTCTTCCCTTCTTTCCCCCAGCCCCTCTGAAACACTAATCTTATTATTTTGCTGGAGTCCTTGCTTCTCTCCATCTATGAGATACCCTACAGGAATCTAATTTTCATGATAGACTCACTGCCCTCAAGACCAAGCTGTTCTGAAGACTTTTATTTTACCAGTTTCTTGGAAGAGCTTGGCTTGAGTCTCCTAACCTTGTTGCTTCTATTGTGAACTGTTTTGTTTTGTTCCTCACAGAGAAACTGTTAAGATTAATAAGCTTATGTCTGTTCTGAATTTTAAAGATGAAGCGCCATCAGTACTGGTTATTTAATTATAAGGGAGATGCTAATATTCTCTGCCTTATTCATCTGAAAATCAAGTCTGTTCTTTTTTTTTGCTGTTGCTTATGCATAAGCTCTGTGTTGTGTTCCAACATTTTAAAATGCAAAAATACTTAAATTAGTCTGTCATGCACTAGAGAGGATATATCCAAGTCTGCACTGGAGGCATATGACCCTGTTTAGATCCTGTTATAAATTATTTGATGGTTCCTCCTCTCTCCCCTTCCTTGGGTAATTGGTGTCTTTTCAGTCACTTGAGGGTAATCCTGATCCCCTCTTTTCTAAACATTATTTTAAAAGATAGCATAATGTTTAGTACATCTTGGTGTTCAACACTGGTATTTTATAGAGAAATTATTGTTATGCACAGAAAAATAACTGTGTTTAGAAGCAACTTTTTTTCTATATACATTTCTAATTCGTGTCCCATTGCTTGGACCAGTGACTCTCCTCACCTTGAAATCTGATGTTGGTTGCAATTATTGTTTCAGCTGCAAGTGAATCAACACACAGAGAATCTCTAGGTTACTTTAAAGTATTAAATGTACAGCACTCACTTAAGCCTCTTCTCCATCATCAAGTGGATTGATTACATGCAGTTTGTTCTTGAGAGTGAGAGGAGCACTGCCACTTGGGAGAACATGATGGGTTCAGCTGAAAGCTTTAAATAAATAATGCAGGTTGCAAGTGGTTGGCAGCCTGGTATATCCAGTAGGTAGTGTGGAAAGAAAGGCTTTTCTGAAAGTGGTAACATAATGCATAACTAAATCTGCACATTGGAGTGGTGTGGAGCAGCTTCATGTTATGTATTTCCTATCGGAAACACTGCAGCAGGCTTTTTCCCAAACAGTTACAGCTTTCTTCACTACTGTAGCACACTATATGAACTATTTCAGATCAATAAGATGCCCAGGATAGCCATCCAGTATGTTTAGGTTTTTATGTGAGAGCCTTCATTTCTTTTTTCCTGACTGTCATTCATTTAATGCATTTGATGGACTCGCTTCTGCTTTGCACATGAATTTTCCAGGGGTGAATGACAAACATCAGTGGAGAATCAACAGTGTAAAGGTTAATGGGGTGAGTGTATAAGGAACATTTTCAAGGAGGGCTCTTCCTGAAAGCAGAAGCTCTTTTAAAGGTAGAGAAGCAATTCAGACAGGTATAAATCTGAGATGAAGACATGGACAACCACGAGGAGATAAAGATACAAAATAAGCCAAGTCTTTGTTGAGCTGGAAAGGGTAAGTAAGGTGACGAGCTGAAAACTCAAAACATGTCCTACCAGCAGACTGGAAAGAAAAACAGGAGAGGAAGCTAAAAACAAAAAATCATTTCACTTGCATAAATACACCTCATACAAGATAAGACAATGTCTCAGGTTGGTTTCCGTGCTTACTTTTATCTTTACTGGTTTTCATCATGAAGTCTGTAGGAGTTTGCAGCATGGAAGCATCAGTCCAAGCTAACCTGAGCCTTCTGTTCACTTGTTTGGGAGAAAGGCTGTAGCTCAAGAGGAGTCATATCCTTCTGGGAAAGCGGTGCTGGTGCTGTTCTGCTATTGCATGGGGCTGGCTTTCTTTAAAGACCAGTTCTTGCAGCAGCCTTGCAGTACTTGTTCTTTGAGGAGCTGAGCACTACAGTTGCTCACTGTGGCAGGGCTTTATTTTAGTCAGAATCCTAACATTAATTGTCCCTGGTTTCTGGAAAAGCAAGTAGCCTGAAGGGATGAAATCTCCCCCTTCCTGTAAGTGTTAAAAACCCTTCCAGTCTCTTATTTTCATTCACATTGAACTGAATAAAAAACTGTGGGTCTTGTTGGGTTTTGTTTGTTTTTAAATCGAGAAGTTGCTGGTCAGATCTCTTTGGTGAAACAGAGTAAATAGCAAAGTTTGAAAACAAGTCTTCCTGCCCACTGTGTCCTCTCCAGGAAGGGACCTATCCCATGTCCTGCTCATTAGCCCAGCAACTTTTAAGGTTGAACAAAATTCCAGCTTTCCGAGAGTGCCTACAAGAGTGTTCTTTCCATCGCCTCGCTGTATGAATACTTCTACTGTAAGGCAGCCTCCAGTTGCTCCCAGCTATCTGCCAGTCTGCACTGGTGCTCCAGACTGTTTTCACTGCCTGTGCTGGAGAAAGCTCTCCTTTCCAAGGATGCTCAGTGCTTCCAGAGGAGGAGTAATCTTCCTCGTTCCAGAAGTATTATCTCACAGTGTAAAGAGCACAATACGCATACGTTTCTTTGGTTCTCACATACTGTTCAGAAAGTCAACAAATACAGTCGTCACATACAAGGTATGAAGCTGCGGACTAAACAAACACACTGTGTCTACCACAGCAACCAGCGTGTAAATTCATTCCCATGTTCCTAAACCCATGTGTAATTAGCAATTAAGATTTATGCAGGTACTTCTCTGAATTGGAGCCAAAGTCATCAGCCATGGGTGTTGTTGGCATCCAAAAAAGCTGGAGCCAATAATGAGCTCAGTTGCTTGTTACAACTGAAATTACTGGTTCCATCCACTGCAGTGTAAAAGTAAAACAGCTTAAATCATCCTGAATAGCAAAACAGTTTGGGTGTGTAGGAAAAATTACTTTCTTTAATGCAGCTTAAATAAAGTCTGTGGTGGACATGTTCACTTTAATGCTACTTTTATTTACTTGTAGTGAGTCTACAGACTAAAGAACCAGTAAAGATTTAAACTGTGTTGCATATGTGTAAATCACTTAGGACACCTTTAAAACAAAAAAAAGCAAAGCTGATCAGTAGATGTTGATTGTGGTAGTGTGTTACACAGCACTGAATCTTCCTCTGTGAAAGGTATGTCACTGGTGGACATGGCTTGTATGCAGACACTGCCATAATGGATTTGTCCATGTGAACTTTAACCTGAACCTTGGAAAATTTCTGCCTTGATGTATGTGTTGAACCTGGCACATGTGCATGACAGGAAGCAGGAACTAGATGAGAGAGTTCCAAGGAAAATCTGATGAGTTTTTGGAGCTCCAAGTAAGACAGATTAGCTGAGAAGAAGTGTCTGCCCTGTTGTGAAGCACAGATTAAAGAGAATTGGTTTATGCGGTTTAAACAACCTGTGCTGCTGGCCTGAAACCAAATGCTTCAGATAGGCCTGAGTGAGACCAACAGAGACCTGAACAGAGCAATATCTATAGGTTAGGTGGATGAAGGAAGGTGCCCTGTGTTGACTTTCCTTTCCCTGTTCCTTCACAGTTCAGTCATCTGGCCGTCTGGGGAAGCATGCTGCTCTGGCTGGTATTCTTTGGTGTCTACTCTGTCATCTGGCCCACGATTCCCATCGCGCCAGACATGATGGGGCAGGTCAGTGTGAACGCTTGGCTGCATGGTAAACTGCTCTATACAGTGCCCTACTGTCACCAGCCCTGCTGCTTGCTGCTTCCTGAACACTCACACAATGCTTGGGAAGGAATTGTGCTCTAGTAAGAGTGTTTGTACTTCATTATAACCTTTTTCTAATCCTTGCATTAATTTTGCTTAATTTTCCCATTAGAAGAGCTCTTTTTCTCCCCAAAAGTGACATCATACATCATTATATGTACTGTGGATACTATATGGCAATTCTCAGTTCACTTGGATAGCGGTGAGACTGGCTCTTTCATTAGTGCTTTCCTAGCAAGACTTAGTGTGTTTGACAAAATGCCAGGTAGAAATTTAATTTATTTCTTTGAGGGTTTTAGTGTTTGGTTTGGGTTGTTTTGGTTTTCTTTTTATTATGGCTTCTTTCTCTTTTATATATTTTGCTTTCATATTTTGCATTCATTTAAAATAAACCAGAGTTTACTTGAGAGTAGGACGAGATGGTCAGAAGGCAAGCTGATGTGTTGCTTTTATAATACCAGAGGAATTTTGGATTTATTCCTTTGGTGTCAGCTGAGTTCCAGGTGGTGAAATTTTCCCTTCGGTGTCATTATTTCAAGCCATGCTGAGAAGATTGAGTCATGAGCCTGTCAGAATCACTCAAGAACCTTGTGCATATTTAAAATAGGGGTTTACCATGAACAATGAATGACTTTAACTCCTTACCATGCATTTATTTTCTGTAGAAGTAGAACTGCTGTCAGATGACCAGAAAGGGCATTTTCTAAGAAGAGTTATCTTTACTGCAAAAATGCTCATTATGATAGAGAAAGAAGAAAAGCAAGCTAATAATTTTAGCAAAGAATCTAAGTGTATTTAACTCATACCACCCTAGTGTACTAAAAGTAAGAATAAAACAGAAGTATTGGCAAGCCAGTTTAGGTTACTATCATGTTTGTACTCAACAAGAGCAGTCAGGCATGATTTTGTTGCTG
Organism: Psittacula echo; assembly: GCF_963264785.1. Taxonomy (NCBI): domain Eukaryota; kingdom Metazoa; phylum Chordata; class Aves; order Psittaciformes; family Psittacidae; genus Psittacula; species Psittacula echo. Next base: position 107,748,043 of record NC_137736.1, read on the forward strand.
TTCTTGCCTAATACATATTTTATTATCTCGTGCTAAAGCACTGGGGGTCATGGAGGCTGGGGTAGATTTTCATGGACAGCTTTTTACAGCAGAGTGACAGCTGACAGGCTGGGATCAGCAAGTAAGTGACTGACAGACAAAGCCTCAGTCCTTTGATAGTATTTCATGGGGATCTTTGTTTCACAGCACATACAGCATCAGTAGCTCTAATTTACATTTTCATATATCAAGCAGAAATTTGATTTGAACAGCATGCAGAGCTGTGAACTACTTATCTTGCACTGCAGCTTTCTAAAACACAAACACAGTAAGGTTAGCTGTTTCTTCATACAGGAAGGGTCAGACTATCAGCTTTAGCTTGGTGTTGGTTGGTTTGGTTTTTTTTTTCCACTATTTTAATGCAACTGCAACAAAATTCATATTGTGTTGGTCATCAGTGTTTGTTCCAACATAAACCACAAGTCTCAACAAAAGCTTCACGTTAATAAGGTTTTGTTTAAACATGTCTTTATGAAGTGTTTCTATTTAAACTTTGGTTTTATGCTCTGTTTTTCTGACATTATGACTTGAGAAGTGGTACTAATATATTGTTAAGACTAAAATGATCTAATGTACTTTTTCTTAATGGAGAATGCATTTACTTTGACTGATAGTGTGTCTAGTCCAGTTGTGGAGCTGTGTCCCTGGGTCAGTAATCAACAAAGACATGAGGGATTGTTCGTTATTCTAGAAATACACTTTTTGAATACAAGCAGTCAGAAACAATCTATTGTGTGGCTTTCAGTGTGTGTGGGGAGAGGAAAGATCAATACCATTCTATCAGTTTTCTTGTATTTTCCAAGAGAAGGAACAGCAGTGGAAGAGTGGATTTTTTGTCTCTTTTATCTTTCTGTAAAATCAAGGAAAGCTCCCAAGGTAAAGGGAACTTGCTTACCACTTGCATTAACTTACACAAAATCTCCTGAGTAATCAGTTGCTGTCATAAAAGCAGCTCATGGTGAAATGAGCTGGGATTGTGCTAGGCTTTAGTGAGTAAAATGAATTGCCTTGCTGCTTCCTAGGCTTAAGCTGTTCCTTTAGTCATGCTACCATCTTTTCTGTACAATCAAGGTATCTTAAAAGTTTGCTTTGAGTTTTAAATCTTGATAGTGTATTTGTCTTCAAATAAACTGAACTCCAAAATATTTTAGATTCTCATACTATGTAAATCCAATAGCACTTGAGGGGGAGCTGGTTTTAACTGTAATATTCATCTAGCATCTCTGCCAGCCAGAGCTATGTGCCATCAGTGAAGGCATATGAGGTGCAAAACATTTTATTCTGTCCATTCATCAAATGTCAGCATGGAGCCTTGCAGACTTTTAAGTATGTGAAAAGATGATTTGTTTCTACTGGGATCTATTAAACCATTTTCACTAAATATTTCTTTCTCTTGCCCATTGTACCTTGGTCATTCTCACAGGGAAAATAATACTAGTTTTTCCTCCTTAAGGGCAAAGGGAAGTAACTTAGTTATTCTCTGCTGTTAAAGAGTCAACATACTTCTTCCTTTTCCACTATATGTGTTTATACTAGAATACATATAACATAGTAAGACAAAGCTGTGATAAAAATCTCAGTAGTCCTTAATAGAAGTTTTCCAATTGTATGACATCTGGTAGTTTGAAAGTAAACTTTTTGGCTCTTTTGCAGGAACTTTTTCAGACACGCAAATAATACTTTCCTTTAACAGTATCAAAAGCAATAATGTAAGACCAAAGAAGCCCTCTGGTAACTTTCTTGGCTTTCCTGGATATTTGCATTTTTTTAAAGAGGTCATTTTTGTATTTGAAGAGAACAGTGGCACTGAGAAAAGTCAGTGCCTGTTTTCATGTCTTGCCTTTGGTGCTAGGATAATTGAGTTGGAGCTGACTGGTTTTGAACTAGCATTTCCGGATGACAGTACTTTGTACAGTATGTAATTCCTTTCCCACCTTTCAGTAGTTAAGACTTACCACCACAGATTGTTGGAAACAAGTAGATGCCTATTTTTTGAAAGTGCTGGCTGCTTTGATGCTCATTAATTCAGAGGTGATACAGAAATGTGCTGATCTAAGCATGTAATTGCTTTTTCAATTATCCTTTCCTGAACTTTTGGGGCTCATGGCTCATAACCCTGTAGTATTTTGCTGACCAGCACACTTGCAGTAGTCGTGCCTCATGCAGTTTTGAGATTCTGTTTGCCTGGGGGTGGGGATTTGGTGCCCCAAAGGGAACAATGAGCAATAACACTTGTGCTCGTTTCTTGCATATTTAATATGGGTGGTGTGAGCGAAATGCTGCTCATTTTCTTTTCTTGTATGGATTTCTTCATAGGAATTGTAGCATACTTTAGGTTTATTGGAATAATATTACATATACTGTTTGGGATCAAAGTCTTAGCACAGGTATTCCCACCCATGCGCATAAATAGACACCTATACCTGAAAGGAAGTGTATGTATGCAAGAGGATGTTAGAGATGTGTATGAAAGTTACCATGCTTTGAGTCTTGATCCAGAAATTATCTAAAATGAAAAACAATAGATCTCACCCCTAACTAAAATACTGTATTTTTAGTGTTTTGAGACAGAGGGGAGTGGCAGGGAAAGGTGTTCCCATCACCTCTCTGAAGCATCTGTTATTGGTTGTGGGTGAAGAAAGGATGAATACTGAGCTATGACTTTATTTTTTAATCTATTTCCCTTTATCTAAGTGGTGTGTTTTGTCTCTGCCTCATCAGTTGTTGTTACTGATGTAATGTCTTCAGGAAGATTAGTACCAGTCGCATTCAGCCTGGAAGAGAGGGGAGTAAAATCTTTTTAAAAGATCCCAGTAATCAAGATGTCCGGTTGATCCCATGGAGCATGGCAGTAGCAGGATTTATATAAATGGTTGTCCTGGGTTCAGCAGCAGCAGTCAGTTTTTCTCCTTCTTAGTAGCTGGTGCAGTGCTGTGGTTTTGACTTTCGGCCTGGGGATAATACTGATAAAATCGATGTTTTTAGTTATTGCTCAAATGTTTACTCTGACCAAGGACTTTGTGAGTCTCATGCTCTGCCAGGGAGGAGGGGAAGCCGGGAGGAAGCAGGGACAGGACACCTGACCCAAACTAGCCAAAGAGGTATTCCATACCACAGCACGTCATGCCCAGGATGTAGAACTGAGAGTTCCCGGAAGGGCTGGAGCACTGCTGGGGTGGGGGCGAGATATCGGTCGGTGAGGTGTTGTATTCTCTTCCCTTGTGATTTCCTTTATCATTATTATTGTTGGTGGTAGCAGTCGTGATTTGTGTTATACCTTAGTATATATATATATGTATATATATTATATATAGGACTGCTCTTATCTCAACCTGTGAGAGTTGCATTCTTTCGATTCTCCTCTCTGTCCCTCCAGGAGCGGGGGGAAGTAGACTGCATGGTTCTAACTTATGGCCTGGGTTTAAACCGTGACAATGGTTTGTCAAGAAAAACTTTGCCCCTCTTTTAGCAGTTTCCCATTCTTCTCTATGCCATTAGCAGGACAAGTTCACTTTAGCTATTGCACTATATTGTTGGCTTCTGAGGGTGGGAGGTGGTCTGTAGGGTCTGATGGGCTCTGGTAGCATGGCCAGTTTTGTAGCTGGCCTTTGGTCTGAAGATCTTTCTGATCTTGCTGATTCAGTTCCTGCCAAAGCATGCGGGAACCTCATGGTTTAGATGACTTGGAAACAACACAAAACAAGACCAAAAATTCCTGGAGGTAAGATAATAATCATTATTACAACACAATAAACAGCGTTCACATTACTGCTCTTTCAAATCCACACTGAAAAACTGACAGCTTAATGTACACGTTCGTGTTTTCCAGAATACTTCTGCCATTCTCTCTACATTTGAATCTTTTTTTCCAGAGGTCTCAGTTGTTGTTCTTTCTGGCTTCTCATATTTCCGCAATTTGGTGCTAGTTAGAAAATTGGCCGTTCTGATTGTGGTTTGTTTCTCTGCAGTCGGTTGCACATTACATTGTGGTGTCACTGTTTTGATTGGTGGAAATGCTTCATCCAGCTGTTAGGCAGAAATCAGACCTTGCCTGCAGATTGAGGTCCTTAATGCCCGCTGATGGTGTTTGTTTTTATTATTATGCACAGCGGTCTCCATGGCACTTGACATGGTTTTGGAACTTTTCCTGCAGTTTTGGACTAGGCTCTAAGCAGACAAATAAGGCTAACGAAGCATGCATATATTTTTAAGTAACTGTTGAAGGAGTGGATTTGTTGGTTTTATAAGCCACATGTAGCTCTCAGAAATGAATCTCTCATTTGTAGATCCCTAGCATTGTGGTGTTCTGTGTCACACACCAGAAAGACTAAAAAATGGAGAAAAAAATATTTTAACAACTCCTGGATGTGAAACTAATAGATGAAACATACCTGTTTTCTGGAGCCTAACCCCTAGACCATGCCATGTTACCTATTTGGCAACTCTGCAGCAAACCTATTCTAAATATTTCTAAAAGATGTCCCAGACTGATTTCTCCTTTGGAAATATTTCATGAAGGCTTTAAAGCAGGAGTGTATATGCAGGTGTGCCCAACACTGTGCTGGCATTTCCTATATAGAGTCATGTGAAAATAGGGCAAAGCCATAAGTATAAAAACTCATTCTGGTTTGAGAACTGGCAGCGGAGAGTAAGGCAGTCAGCTGGCCCTCAACTGATGCTAGCAGGCTAATGTATTAGATGGGAGAGCAATAGGAAAGTGAGTGGAGATAAATGGTTACCTGCAGGTTGTACAGCTGGTACATAAAGTGTCAGCTGGTTTTCCTTCGGTGTGGCTGTGTAACCTGGATGCTAGCCATGCTGTCTGGCCAATGTCTGTTTGGAGGTCAAGTAGCCTTAATAAGTTTAAATGCTGCTCAGTAGCTTAAATCGAAATAGAGCGCTCATAGGGAACATTTACACTTCTGTGTAATTGGTGGATTATCCAGATTTATTGCTTTTGGAGGGGGTTATAGCAGTGTCCAGGAACAAGCTCCTTCACTCGGGATAGAATTATCATTACATGGTAATGGACAGCTTCAAAAATGTCATGTTTTTTCAATTTGGAGCCCAGAGTTGCTCAGTGTCCTTCAGAATTTCCCCAAAACACTTTTTCATATATTGAAGAGTAGCAAAGCCTCCTTGCATGCTTGTGGAAAGATGTTTGGAAAATATCCTATTCAGTATTTGCTTAATTAGAAACATCTGGCTTTTAAGTATAGAAAAGCAGCTACTGTATTGTACCAGAGGCAATGTGTACTAATACTCATGTCTACAAAAGAGGCTGTGTTTTGAGCCCCGCTGATGAGCAGGGACAAACTAAGAACTTATGACTTGCCATACTGGATCAGAGCATTTCTGTTTTAGGCTGCGTTCGGTATTAGAAACTTGAGGAGGAAAACTCAAGAGTTTTGTGTGTGGGTTTGTCAGGTATGACAAGGGTTGGTGTGCATCTCGGTAAAGGAAAAAAACACTTTTATTGGGTAGAGTGAGTGGAGAGTAGCCGGACAGTTTTTATGCCTCTTGCAAAGTGCTCAGCCTCTGCAGCATCTTCTGCAGATCAGCTTTGTAGGGTAGCAGTGTGCTGCATGGTGGGTGGATATAGCGAGCTGGAGGGCAATTTGAGGGGCTTCGTAGCCAAAAGATCTTGGTTTGCCTCTGCAGGTGTTCACTGTTTGGCACTTCTGTCTGTGGTTGTCATACATGGGAGCCAGCCACATTTCCAGGCAGCGTGTGAAGGCATTGAGCGATATCCTCTTTCTTTGTGGAGTTTATTGCCTAATTGGTTTGGCATGATGAGGATGAAGAGAGGAGCAGGAGAGAGAGGACATGAAAGTAGAGAGATCAATATGCAGTTGTTCCTATAATCTCTATGACACAAAGGAATGAAGGTGGTAGGGTAATTGTCTATGTAAGATGTTTTTTTAAAGAGCATTTAAGCTCATAGCAATGAAGCTGTGGCTCCTTTAGAAAATGAGAGGAGCAGCAGATGGGATCTATTCCGAGGGCAGGAGGTTACTGTGAGTTGGAATTAGTGGTTTTATAGCTTGGTTTGGTCACACTTAAGTCACTTTGTTTTCTGATGGGTATAGGAAAGCCCAGATAGCAGATATTTGGGGTTTGGTTGGGATGTTGTTTTTCCCTTCATTCCTTGGGGACAGGAGGGTCATATTATGTTTTTATTTAAATGTAGGTATTATGAAAGGGGTTTGTTTGTGAGGCACTTTTTTGTTTGTTTGACTGAATTTGTTTTCCATGACACTGTTTCTTTCCTGTGCAGGTTGGATTGTATTTTTTGCAATTGGAGACAACCATAACTATTTCATATGGGAAAATATTTCCAGATCAATTTGAAACATACCTTTATTCCCTTTCCTTCTTATGGTATACATTTCATGAGATCATTTTTCCCCAATTGTATTATGTCAAAACTTGATCCAAAAAGCCCTCAGGAGTGGAAATGATCTCTCTTATATTGTTCTAAGGCAAACGTGAGTGCACAGGCTTTAGGAATAGTGGGGCTAGAAGAAATGCAGCTCTCCCAAGTACCCTGCCCACTGCTGTGGGTCAGGTGGTGCAGTCTGTTCCCTATGGCTTTCCAGTTAACTTGGCAGCTGGTGGCCACAATAGTATCTTGTGCTGCTTCTCTACTGGTGGATGTGGCTGACAAGAAGCGTTTATAATGTGAATGCTGTAAGTTTTGGGAGTACCTTCAGGCGTCTGTGCAAGGAGATCAAACTGCACCTATTTGGCTTGTAGAGTGTAATTTCTCGTTTGGGTCTGGGTATCACTAGAGCTGGTATTTTTATACCAGTGACCTTGTCAGATGGCATAGGAAGGAGACTGTAGAAAAAGAGTAGCGTGTTATAACAGCGATGGTGAGCAGATACACACTTAGACTTTGAGAAAGCTGTATTGTCTTCAGCAGGGTATGTGATTCAGTAGGGTCGATTGGGGGGAAGGACAGAGAACACAGTGTTGTCTATAATACAATGCCAAAAGTGAAGGAGACACTTGTACCACCATGGGTCTCTGTAGCATAAAACTCAACAACAGCACCTCTCAGTAGCCAGATCTTGGGAATCAACTTTCTTCCATCACTAGGAGCTGCAGTCTTTTGTCAAGCGTCTTGTAGGGCACTGTCTTGCAGCTCTGAACACGTCTCCCTTTTCCAGGATATGACTGAAGGCAATTCGATGCTTATTGTAGAATCAACAAGCCAGTGCAAAGAAAGGCTGGACAGTGAGAATGTCTTTGACTTTCTTTGACACTTGACTTTCATTGTGCTGTTATAAAATTGGATGCCAATATAAAAATATATTTTAAAAAATGGAGGAGGGAGAAGTGAGCATATGGAGTTACAAGATGGGTATGGCGGGGAGCAGAACAACAAAAAATAAGGCTCTGTCAAACAGTTTTCCATAGGTGCTTATTAAAAGTGCTGTTGTCGTTTGCATTAGGCAATATCTCAGAGTTGATGGGTCTCACAATTACTGTTCATTCAGAATAGATATGAAAAGCAGCTGAACTCCAGAATCACTGGCATCTTCATACAGACCAAAAGATCTAAGTAAAGCAGCCACAAAATCCAAGGTAATGTTTCCTATCTCTTTATTCATCACGGGATTCAGGACATGCTGCTTCTATTAGTCCAAATGTTACTGAAATTTACAACCAGGTTTTACTAGTTGCAGCTACAGCAGCTTCGCTTGAGAGTTCACAATTTCAATTTTTTATGTTCAAAGCCACATACATACCTTCCCCCACTTCTTTGCTGCCTCCATGCTTTAAGCTACTTTCTGCAATAGACTGTCAAACAGTTTTGCTTGTATTGGCTTCTGATGTGTATACAGAAGAGGATTGGCAAGTGCATCGATCAGTCTTACATTCTCCAGCAGGAGTAAGTTTTTCAGGAGAGGCTCATTCTGGGATGATCCATTGAACTCTTCCATCCCAGAGTGCTCCCCTGCTCTGTGATCATGGTGAGTAACTGTGTCTCACTGTCAGTCCTACTGATTTTACTGGAACTACTTGAATAGTTTCTATTTGCCCTGGTTGCAAGCTCAGGTCCATAGCATTTGTTGTGGTCTCAATCACAAGTCCTGGAATATGTTGGTTTGGTGTTGAAATATTCTTAAGGATCTTGTTAGTCTTGTTTAGGGGAAGGAAAATCCTCTCCCTGAATTAGCCTAACTAAATAGGTACAGTGTTGTGGGAACTTGACAAGAGAATACTCTGCCCAGAAAGTCAAATTGCCACGTGCCAAGCTATCTGTTATTTTCCTGTGGATCTAGGGGTTTAAAAGTGAGGCTGAAACCATAGAATCATTTAGGTTGGAAAAGTTCATTGAGTCCAGCCATTAACCCAGCACTGCCAAGTCCACCACTAAACCATGTCTGTAAGTGCTATATCTACATGTCTTTTGAATACCTCTAGGGATGGTGATTCAACCAGACCCTGGGCAGCCTTTTCCAGTGCTTAACAACCCCTTCAGTGAACAAATTTTTCCTAACATCTGATATAAACCTCACCTGGCGCAACTTGAGATGGTTTCATCGTGTCCTATTGCTTATTACTTGGGAGAAGAGATTGACACCCACCTTAATCATAAACTCTCGTTTTTTTCCCTGAGTTCCAGCCAAAGCTCTTTGTTCAGCCAGGCTGGTCATCTTCCCTGCTGGCTCATCTTTTGGCATATGGGGACAGCTTGCTCTTGTGCCTTGAAGATTTCCTTCTTAAAGAATGTCCAGCCTTCCTGGACATTTTGCCCTTCAGGACTGCCTCCCAAGGGACTCTGTCAACCAGGCCCCCAAAAACGCCGAAGTCTGCCCTCCTGAATCCAAGGTGGCAATTCTGCTGATCCTCTCTCCTTCTCCAAGAATCAAAATACTCTATAATTTCTTGATTGCTATGCCCAAGATGGTCTCCAACCATCTCATCACCAACAAAGTCCTCCTCTGTTTGTGCACAACAGGTCCAGTGGGATGCCTCCCCTAGCTGGCTCACTCACCAGCTATGTCAGGAAGTAATCTTCCACACATTGTATGAACCTCCTAGACTATTTTCTCTCTGCTGTATTGTATTTCTAGCAGATGTCTGGTAAGTTGGGGTCCCCCATAAGAACAAGGGCTAGTGACTGTGAGACTTCTCTCAGCTGCTTATAGAATATTTTGGCTGCCTCTTCATCCTGGTTGGGTGGTCTGCAACAGACTCCCATCATGATATCTGCCTTGTTGACCCTCCCGATTCTTACCCATAGACAGTCATCCCTGCCATCACCATCATAAAGCTCTAGACAATCAGAACACTCAGAGCTACCCCACTGCCTCTCCTTCCTTGCCTATCCCTTTTGAACAGTTTATAGCCATCCCTTGCAGCACTCCAGTTGTGTGTGTCATCTGACCATGTTTTCATTATGGTAACTGTGTCATAATTTTCCTGCTAAACAATGGCTTCCAGCTCTTGTTTGTTGACCATGCTGCATGTAGTGGTGTAGGTGCACCTCAGTGGAGCTATTGATCCCACCACCATTACGGAAGGAGAAGCCCTCTTTTGCTACTTGATCATTCTCAAGCGCTTCCATGGTTTCCAGCAGTGGTTTCCAGCAATGCATCTTTTCTGCTGCATGGGTCTCCATCCACTACTTCCACTGAGACAGCAGACTGAAGGCCCTCACTAGCACACTGCTCCTCAAACACTGGTATGCTGCCTCCAGGCTTCTCTCTAGTGAGACTGGTTTTATTGCTTCCCCCTTCAAATCTAGTTTAGAGCTCTTTCAATGAGCCCTTATAACTCTTGTGCAAAGATCCTTTTCCTGCTTTGAGACAGGTGTAACCCATCTGTTGTCAGCAATGTTCTTGTCCAAGATGCTTGTGGAGTGTTGATGTAGCAAATGTATTTATCATTAAAGGCTTTAGCTCCTTTTCTCCCACACTCTTCTGGTGGAATTATACAGCTCTTGTTCTAAGCCTTTATGTACTATGCACCATGTGTGAGAGATACACACTGTACAGGGTGATAATAGAGGAGAGAATGGACTTTATTAATCACATGGGTGTGAGTATTTAGATAAATATTTTTGTGCTCTGTCTCTGGTATAACACATGGAGAATGCTGCATTGGTCTGATTGGTGGCATAACAGGAGTTTCCTGTATGTGATGTGTCTGTACAGCACCCACAGCGCTTGTTAATGGGGGACCCCTTATGCTGTGGGTGCAGAAATTCAGATTTCTGAGTGCAGAAGTGGGCTGGAACTCTATGTAGAAAATATTTACTAAATATAGTACGTGAACGTTAACAACTGTAGGTATGTTGTAGCATCAGCTGCTCTTATCTGTTGCATCAGGGCTCTTTCCAAGGTTGGGTCTTTTCTAAGTGACTAAACTGTGGAAGCTTGTTGTCAAACTGACAAACTTGTATTGAACAGAACAAATAAGTTCAAATTAACTTTCTGGATACTCATTGAGGGGATCCTGGGCTTTCCATAAAATAGACTGTAAGCAGATATGTACAAGTTGCTCAGCTCAAATGCATCTGCAGTTACTTTTTACACCAGAATCACTTCAGATATTGCTTTAAGACAGACTACAAGAGGGGTTGTGTGAGAGAAAGAAATGTCAAGAGGGGCAAAGAGAAACAAGAGCTGTGGAGGACATTGCCTGAGTTACATTATGCTCATTAATTCAATTTGAGGCAGGAATTTGTGTAAATAAACCCTGGCAGCTGCAGCAGCTCTCATTTCTGCAGGGCTTTGGCAGGAATGCAAGGGCCAATGGACATGAAATCTTGGTGCTCTTTTGAGAAATTGCAGGCCGACAGCTCTGCAGCCGGGAGAAAGAACAATCCAAGGTTTACTGAAAAGACGTAATCACTTTAAGCAGACTTGAAGAGTGTGGAGTTTGACATGCAGATTTGGAGGCAAAATTAGTGCAGACAAAGACTAAGTCATTGAAAAAACATGGGGCTTACCTAATTCTCCTGGGTTAATGGCATTATTCGTGTTCCAAATGTTCAGACTCAAAATAGAGTCTGAGACTTGTAGCTGTACCGTTCAGTGTCTTCAGAGTAACCTGAGTGTGTTTTCACAAGCAATTGTCTATACATAGTATAGCTGTTTGTGCTATGTACAGGAAGTCAGACATACTGGCTACATGAAGTAAACTGGCTTGTGTCCCGAGGAGTTTAGTCTTTGGTCCTCTTCCGATACTGGATCCCTACAAGTGCCTGTAAGAGCATTCCCATCAGTTCACATGGCCCTAGAATTTGCACCACCACCACCAACCCCCCGCCTTCTCAAATATTCAGAGGACATGATACCTCAATGGGTACTGCAGAGCTGAGGATGGGAAAGGGGCAGTTCTGAAACATGTATAAAGGGATGGATGGGTTCTCAGATCAGTGGATTTTTCAGCTGTATTTCTTCAGTAGCAGCAGTTGCTGTTTGTCCGAAACTGATTTGCGCTTTATATATCAATGATATATATATATAAAAAAAAAAGGAAAACAAAATGAAAATTCCCTGATCAAAGAAAGATCTTTGGTTTTGTTGGCTTCAATCTAGAAATTTAAACAATGTCACCTAGATCTAAAACAGTTTGGATTTTCGAGGCAGCTAAATGAACATTTTAAGAACAGTATTTGAGGTAACTATCAATCGATTATATTTTACCAAACACTTGAAATCTGGTAGTTACTTTACTGATATAGGAAAAAGTAAAGTTTGTGGGGGTTTTCCCCTCAAATGAAAACCAGCTTGGGCATAGGTCTTGGTTTTATCTCAATTTCATTGTCTTCAAGTATTTGCATATCTGAAAAATTTCTTACAAGTGTGCTGGCATGGGAGCCTGTGTGAAAGCTAAGTCTGGTAAGATCAAAACCATAGAGCAAAAGCTTCAAATGGAAGAATTTTGCCTTAGCAGTAATAATAATGCTTAGTATTTGGATGTTTGTTGGATTTTGGAGTAACTTCTTTGCTTTGCACATGAGATAAATTAGTGCATCCAAAGGTCCATGTGTATTGTAACTTTCTAAATGTTGTCAATAGCACTTCCAAGTTTCAAAGTAGGTTTCCTAAACAGCACTTTGAAATATGTATGTACTTGGACTTTACCACTACCTTTTTCTGTTAGATATAGTACAGACACCCGTGCATATCTGATAATAAACCAGAAACCACCTGGGGTTTCACAAATGAGCAGTTTTATTGCTCAAATTCTGATCTGGTTGCTATTCTCTTCAGTAGCTGTGCTACATTAAATCGTAGAATCATAGAATAGTTAGGATTGGAAAGGACCTTAAGATCATCCAGTTCCAACCCCCCTGCCATGGGCAGGGACACCCCACACTAAACCATGTCACCCAAGGCTCTGTTCATCCTGGCCTTGAACACCCCCAGGGATGGAGCATTCACAACCTCCCTGGGCAACCCATTCCAGTGCCTCACCACCCTCACAGTAAAGAATTTCTTCCTTATATCCAATCTAAACGTCCCCTGTTTAAGTTTGAACCCATTACCCCTTGTCCTGTCACTACAGTCCCTGATGAATAGTCCCTCCCCAGCATCCTCATAGGTCCCCTTCAGATACTGGAAGGCTGCTAGGAGGTCTCCACGCAGCCTTCTCTTCTCCAGGCTGAACAGCCCCAACTTTCTCAGCCTGTCTTCATACGGGAGGTGCTCCAGTCCCCTGATCATCCTCGTGGCCCTCCTCTGGACTTGTTCCAACAGTTCCATGTCCTTTTTATGTTGAGGACACCAGAACTGCACACAATACTCCAAGTGAGGTCTCACGAGAGCAGAGTAGAGGGGCAGGATCACCTCCTTTGACCTGCTGGTCACACTCCTCTTGATGCAGCCCAGGATACAGTTGGCTTTCTGGGCTGCGAGTGCACACTGAAGCCGGCTCATGTTCATTTTCTCATTGACCAACACCGCCAAGTCCTTCTCTGCAGGGCTGCTCTGAATCTCTTCTCTGCCCAACCTGTAGCTGTGCCTGGGATTGCTCCGACCCAGGTGTAGGACCTTGCAGTTGGCATGGTTAAACTTCATCAGGTTGGCATCAGCCCACCTCACAAGGGTGTCGAGGTCCCTCTGCATGGCATCCCTTCCCTCCGGCGTATCAACCGAACCACACAGCTTGGTGTCATCAACAAACTTGCTGAGGGCGCACTCAATCCCACTGTCCATGTCACCGACAAAGATGTTGAACAAGACCGGTCCCAACACTGATCCCTGAGGGACACCACTCGTTACCGGTGTCCAGCCGGACATCGAGCCATTGACCACAACTCTTTGTGTGCGGCCATCCAGCCAGTTCTTTATCCACCGAGTGGTCCACCCATCAAATTGATGTCTCCCCAATTTAGAGACAAGGATGTCATGTGGGACAGTGTCGAACACTTTGCACAAGTCCAGGTAGATGACATCAACTGCTCTGTCCCTGTCCATCAGTTTCGTAGCCCCATCATAGAATGCCACCAAATTGGTCAGGCAGGATTTCCCCTTAGTGAAGCCATGCTGGCTGTCATTTTTCTTACTGCTTTGCAAGAGAATCCACGAACAGACCAGAGATTTTTCTGCTGTTGAATTTGGAGGACATTGGAAATGTAGGTCATAAAGACAGGGAACTGGGACAAGGCAGCCCAGCAGTGAAGCAAGGGTAGGCCCAGTCACGCATATAACGCTGGCATTAATTTTGTTGAAAGTGGCATAAAAACAACAGCATGCAGAAGTTTACTGGTCCTTCAGGCCATTTAATTACAAGGTGGTCATAAATCTGTTTCTTTTAGTATGGAAAGTGTCTGCCTGAGCAGTGGTGGTCAAAACTCAGGGCAAACTGCTGAGATTCTAGTATGCTATGTTCCCCTTTTTTTTAAGCTATTGTTTATATCCAGTGTTATTTTTCCCTCTTCAGCCCAGCTAACTCTCGACATGACGAGCTTCAAACATTGTCTAATGTGAGATTTGGCAACAGAAGAGCAGCAAGATCTGCTCACACCTGCTATCTTTCAATAGCTGCCTCTGGGTCAGTAGCCTCTGGCTGGCTTTGCCATTCTTGAGAAACTTGAATTTTAATCATTTGCTCCTGTCAGGAGCAGCATAAGGAACTCTCCTTCCTCAGTCTCAGTACAATGAGTCTGAACACATGTGCGAATCCTCTGGAAATCTCTGCTTGCTGCTACCTTTGGCTGGAATAAATCAGCCATGATTTGTATTCTGCCTCTTGTGGGCTTCCTTGTTGACACATAGAGAGGCATCCAGTGTTTGAAGCCTGATCACAGCACACCCTCACTGATGTGAGTACTTTTCTCCAGCTTCTTTACCCACTGCTGCCCAGGCAGGTACAGCCAGCACCCTTGCATAGGTGTGCCTGGGTGCAGCCACATTCATTCTGCTTCTCAATGACTGCTGCCTGCACCACAGGCTTTCTGTGTACACTTGGAGGGATACAGTACTTCAAAACCTAATTTCTACTCATGTATCTCATATTTTATAGATAAGACTTTTCTATTTATTTCTAATATGTCTTGGCTTTACCTTATTTCCTCTCTGGCTGCACAGAGACAGGTGAGGAGCAGCTCTTGCAGCTTCAAGTTTGACTCCTTTTCTCTTCACCTGGCTCCTTGCAGGGCCCCTGGTAGCCATAGTGCTGCTCCCAGGTCCCTGCGCCTGCTCAATTAACCAGCTCAAGGAAGGTCCCATCAATGAAAGCTGCTCCCTCACACAGATAGTGCAGTGTGTATCCCAGTAGGGCTTCAAAAGAGCAGGAAGGACCTGAGGGAGAAATTCTGTGAGCAGTCACAGCAGGGGATTGAAGGGCATTTTCCAAAGTGCCTCCAATTAATTAGTGTTGCTGTGGCTAAAGACTTGAGGACTTGAGGTGCCCAGGTACAGCTTTGAGTGGTAATGCTGCAGGGGAAGGCCCTGAGGAGTCATTTCAGTGAGTTCTTTGCTTTATATTTGATTCCTTCCATAGGGACTGAACTCTAGCAAAGGAGTCACAGCCTCACTGAAAGGGAATTTATCATAGTAGAATACGTTACTGAGTTTAGAGCCCTTTCTCCCTGCTTAGCTACTGCTGGCCGTTTGTGTAATCTGTTAAACAGTTTGGAAAGTTTTAAACATTTGTGCCAGAACTCAGCTATGAAGCATAAAAAGCAGCTAGTGCCATCTTAAGCTGAAAAATCAATTTAATGGTCTAAAATGTGGCTGCATTGCTGTGCTGTGGTCATCTCAGTGATTTGCAGAGCCCTTTTTTGCCACACCTGCACTCTGCAGGTAGGATTTAGCATTCCAAAGCCCCATCAGCCTCCTATGGCCTTCCTGTTTGGGGGATTTTTATTATTAAATCAGACATTCAAAGAGGTTTCTCTGTGCAATTTTTATTTTCCCAAAATGTGGAACATCCTCCTTCCAATCTATACTGGCCAGTGTTTCAAATTAAGTGATTTTTTTTATCCTTGAGCCAGTGATGGGTTTGAAATCCATCTTAAGGTCATAAAGCAAGAAGCTGGATTTTATTGCAATGAAGAAGGAAAAGATTGACAGATTATTTTACACATGGGCCAATATATGCTTTCTATTGCGCAGTGTTATCAAATATGCTGCTTAAAATGCTTGATAGGGATGTTTTTAATCAAATTAATTCCACAAAGAATAGTTCTCATGTCTACCAGGGAACGTGGATGCTTTTGTTGTTGGAGCCTGAGGCTGGAAGGCTGAGAGGATGGGAATGTTAGTATGTTAAAGTAATTATTGCTGTGATTTTACAGACTAATAGGTTGTGACCTTTCTCTGCCTCTCACCAGAAAGCTGGGGATTTCCTCCTCTGCAGTAATCTAAATCTCCTATTGTTGAATTCGTATGGTGAAAAGATCCCAAATGGCTGTCAGCTTTCCCACAGAATCTTGCTGCGGGCTTGAGCAGTGTCCCTGTAAGGCTTGGGTGGGTTTTAATGTGACTTTAATTCTGCCACCGCCTGTGTGCTTTACAATATGACTGTGACTATAATTGCATATTTGCCTTCAAACAACAGCTTGCAGTGCTGTGCAATTTCTTTCATGACTTGGGTCCATGTATCATGTTTGATAGTGCTCCTTACTGTGCTGAGTGCAAGATGATACATTCCTTGAAACCTCTTATGGGGGGAAAAAATACAGTAACTATTCATACATAACAAATATGCCAAACTGAACTCTAGAACATGGGATAATCGTGGAAATGTGGTAGTTTCAAGCCCATCTAAATTAGCTTTCTAGCCCACTGCATCATCCCCTGAAGTCAAAGAAATGATGCAGTACAGAGCTGCCCTCTAAATTATTAAAATGTGTTCCTTGGAGAAGAGATATGTTGATATGTAAGTCTAACTCAATAAAGACTTATTGGATTTTCTGATAGTGTGAGCTAAGTAAATAGACAAGGTAGAGAAAGGGGAGGAATTACAAGGGGCTATATACCAATATCAGGTGTTTAAAAAGAAACCTTTGTGATGAATAACATTTCCATTTAAGAGATACATATGAAATATTTTAATGACAGTATTGAAATACTGTAATTCAACTGTATAGTCCTGTTCCTGTAGAGGAACTTCAGCAGTGCTAGTTCAAGGTCAGGTTTTTTTTCCCTGGCTAGGCCATTTCCCAGCCTTGAACTATTGCTTCAATTCCTGGATATCTTTCCATCCATCTGTTGTCTACTCATTTGTCAGTGTTAATTTCCATGTATTCCCTTCCACATTATGCAAGATCTTTAATGGAAGGAGAAATCGAGATCTAATGTATCTAATCTAATCTCTTTATCTTCTTTTTTTGCCATCAGCAGCATTGTTCTTTTCTGCTACTTTTCTGCTTCTCCCTCTACCCCTCAAAGATGTCATTTGCTGCATCTCAAATTGTTTTGCATCCATTCATCTTCTTTTATTCAGTAGCTGTTGGTTTCCTCTGACATCTAGAAATCACACTGATTTTCCTACCTGCCTCAAAAAATACGTGCTTTTTTCCTCTTGTTTCCTTAGTTACTGTAATGTTGGTATCCCTTTGTGCAGTTTCCATTTCTCTTCAACCAGGACTCTTTTCAGTCCACCTCTGTCTCCTTTTCACAGATTGGCACTTTCTTGACCAATTCTCAAGCCACTGGCTTTTATTTTTTGTCTGTTTTCTTACAATGCCAATGTCATCTTTGTAGAAGCCACTCTTGTCCCAAGATGTTAGCATCTTGCCATCTCAGTTCCTATGGGGAAATAGCCTGATCGTATCCAGCAAGTTGTAGTTATCTTTTAATTATACAAGACACTGCTGAAAGAAAGCAAAGTTTGTCCTCACAAGAGTGTCCCAGCAGAATAGGGGCAGAACAATGGAAAGAGCAGAAGTCTAACAGCTTTTGAGTCTTTTTAAGCGGTGGTGGTATTTGTCCTGCATGGAAAGCACATGGCAGATACTACTGTGATACAGGGAACTATTTGTATTGGTAGTCCATGGGGACGGGTACCGTGCAGCATTGGGCTAACACTTTCCAGAAAAGCACTGAAATGGATTTTAAAATATTATTTCTCTGTATTTAATTTTATTTAAAAAAAGATAACTAGGCAGTTCTTCATGCAAATGCATGGTTCACAAGTACTTACAAGTAGTGTTCAAAATAGATGTGCAACTGTGACATCTCACTAATAGTCTTTACCCATATTTTAGTATAACGACGTGTGTGTAAAACTTTGTCAAGGGGGGAGTACATCAAAAGGGTTAAGAATCCATAGAAGAGATTAAGGATCAAATGGCTCCACGGAGGAAGAGGGAATTCAAGACTGAATAATGCTGTGAGCTTTCTTGGAACAGAGCACTGCCAGCTGCTGTTATAATCCCATCACTCTCAACAGGCACACAGCGAGTCTGGGACAATTGTGTCTCCGAGTTCAGTATTAAATGAGCTACTTTTGAAGCTGGCATGCAGGGTTATGTCATCCTCTTGATGAAGTGGCCTGTAGTGTGCATCCTTTACACATCTGTAACCACTTAGGAATGCCCCTAAAGTTTTCCAAACTGTTAAAAACCACAGGATGAGCAAAAGTAGGGAAAGGATAGGGAGGGAGGGGAGTGCTGGAGTTCATAATGAATAAGCTTTCAGTGCAGAAGACAGTAACTTTGAAGGAGAGACTTATGCTGTGACTAAGCACTTTGCTTTCTCTTTTTGGAAGCTAATCTCTTCTAAATACAGTGTCACTGGACCTCTTTTTGCATGGCTTGTACCAAGCAGACATCTGGACTTACATCTCTTACAGACAGTGTGCAGACTCTGCACTATAGCGGTAGATGCAGAATACAATGTTCCAATAGCTGTTGGCCTTCTCCCAGTAATACTGGGCTGAGTGATGTTGGTAGAGTGAACATCTGAAGGGTTTACACGTTCTTTTTGAAAATTACTTCTCCCCCATTTGAATTGGTCCTTTTCCAACCATCATCCTTCCCTCTGTCTATCCCAGTGACCATGGGATAGGCAGTGGCATTCAGAACGGATCAGGAAATAGGCTGCTATTTCCCATCACACTTAAATTACAATAGTTGGTGTAAGTAGTATGAGACAGAGATCAGGCCCCACTTGAACTTCCATGGGGATCATGGCCCACTTCCTAGTGCAGTAAAGTGTAATGTGGGAAGCACTAGTGCAGACTGAAGAGTTTAAGAGCAAGTTTGCACTTTTAAGCATGCCCTGATACTTTTACTGAAACTGCCCCAGTTTACATTATAGATCTGACTGTAACACTGACTAGATCAGAATCACTTTTCCGAGTCAGTAACAGATTGTTTTCTTGATGCTGAATCCTTTAATTCCAGCGTGGCACTAAGGGTTTATGTCATGAACTGCTAGGAAGTTGAGGGACCTTCAACAGAGCTGCGAGTGCCAGATTCCTGTTCACATCATCCTCCTCTTCTGTAAAGCTATAGTCCATGCTTCCATCTGAGGTGTCAGTGTCCTCCTGAGGTGTTTCTTGCCCTGACAAAGAGCCCACTTCCCTTTCCAGTATAAGTACAAGCAACTTGCTGATCTGACTGGAGCCATCCTGGGTCTCTGCATGTGTGGGCTGAACTCTGGAAGCATCTCTCATCCAGACTTGCAGTGAGTCAAGAGTAGGGACACAGTCTAGCACACAGCTGCCCTATCCACTCCAAGCAACTTCCTATACTTATTCTTTTTTAAAGAGTAGAATGGAAGGGGTTAATTTTAAACAGGGATTCAGGGCATTATTCCCTGAGGAAACCATGGTTTTAACTCAGACTTGCAAATGCATCTTAGAGTTAACAAGCATTTTTGTATGCCCTTGTGTCTGTTGCTAAAAACTGTGCTCTTTCTGTGCTAATTATCTCCTTCCTTGATTACTCCAAACTTCTCTGTTTTGATGTGCCTAATTCCCAAATCATACTTTCAATCTTTCCGGGCTTCAGCAGCTAGAATTTTCTTTCTAGCCCATTAATCAGACCCTGCATCATTTCAAATTCCTCCTCAAGCTCCTCATGCACTGTTTCTAGTGTTGCCAACTCTTGCCAACTTATTACAAGCAACATGAGCCTGGCCTTTGCTCAGGTGGCCATAGGAAGAAGAGAAAACTTGCAGAATACCCCTTTTGTTTTTATATGCTTTGGAAATCGAGTATATTTCCACCTGATGTACTGTAGCATGAAGGAAATGGCTCTGTTCAACAGGCAAGGATCCTATATCTTCACAGTTGTTAGTGATGGACATTGAGTATACATACTCCTTTCAACCTTTTCTATTATTTGGTGTTACTATGGGCTGGTAACCCATTTAATACATAAGACAAGCTTTTAAGGGTGGTTTCAAGCCATGCTATGAATAAAACTTGTTTGAATAGACATAGAGAAAAGATGTTCTTTGCCATACTGCTTAATGAAGAAACAGCCTTTAGGCTTAGTTAACCCACACTGATATCGTAATGCTTTGCAATCTCACAGCACATAACATGGTTTAAAGTCAGTGCTAGTGTTGCAGTGCTGGTATAGAAGCTCACATCACCTCCCTAATATCCAACTCTCTAGTAATGTTAGTACAGAATGCCCTGCTGGTGTACCCAGTGGTGGTTGGTGCCAGTATACCTTAGATGTGATTCCAAGCAGCTGAAATCGTGGAGGAAGATACTTCAAGCTTACTGACATCTACATTTAGCAACTTAGATGAAACTTTCTCATCTGCTCCTGCCTTCTATGGCAGGCCTATTAGCATGCTAGATTTCCAGTTTCTTTTTCATAAGCTTCCTTTTGTGTTACAGAAGGCTGACAGTTCTTCAAAGCATAGGATGTTTGGTGTTAACCTCCAGGCACTTAGGAGTCCTGGCTCTGGCTAGGTCTTCTCCTAAGCAGTTCTGCAGCAGGGCACAGTATGTCACGCTATGTCATTAATTTTGTCTTTGTTGTTTGTGGTTCTCCAGGAGAGTGTCTAAAATGAGAACGCAGATTTTATTTGTCTTTGAACTCACTCATGATTTTATAACTGATCTTTCAGTATTGCTAACCTTTTATTTCTTGCTGCTTACCACCAAGGTCATAAGTATTTTGTGTTTTCTTTTATAGCTTGTGAAGCTGACTAGTCAGTCCATCCTAGTCGTCCCTGTCCTTTCTGGGGCTTCATTTTGTGTTAAGAATATTTTTAATAAGAAAGAAAAAAACTTACTGTATGGGGTGTATGTCATAGAGTCTACCAGTCATTTCTTTCAAGATGGTTGTAATAAACAGTTGAACATTTGGTGGCCCCAGCCTGGCAGCAGAAACTGTGATGGTTGTGTGTGCCCATCTATGTAAGATGACTTCCTGTGTTGTTCTAAGGAAACTTGCCTTTGCCAAATGCTGCACTAAAAATGTGTTGGGAAGAGAAGCATCAAAGCAGACTTGTGATGCTCCATTTGCT
Organism: Psittacula echo; assembly: GCF_963264785.1. Taxonomy (NCBI): domain Eukaryota; kingdom Metazoa; phylum Chordata; class Aves; order Psittaciformes; family Psittacidae; genus Psittacula; species Psittacula echo. Next base: position 107,768,988 of record NC_137736.1, read on the forward strand.
GTGTTCAGGGACAGCGAGACTTTGTGAAAAGTCCACAGATGTCTAATTATGCTGATTTCTTTCTTTAATATCACCCTAGATGTTTCCAACTTTCCAATTGAAACACATTTTAATAAAATAAAGGCATGAATGTGCATTTCTACTTTTGGCTATGCTCCTAAAGTGTGTTGCAATATCAGTGTATGCAGGCATCAGGTAAGCTCCAATTTTGCTTAGTCATATTTCTGTGTTAACCCCAAATAATATTGCATGTTCTTCAGTCTTTGATCTCTTCTGACTGGTTAGGTTTTTTGTTTGCTCTTTTTTCCCTATGAGATACCCAGTGTAAGTTTACACAAGGCAGTTGAAAGTCTGGCAGTAACTGAAATGATGTTGAATCAGGAACAATTTTAATTCAGAAAGAAATATCTTTGAGTATCAATAATCAGGAGTCAGCTCCTGTGAAGTCAAACCAAGGTGAGATCTGACATTTTGTTTGAAGGAAGAAAAGGCTAATGCATGTTCTCACCATGTTGCCAATTCTTAAGTATTTTTAAGACAGATAATCTGCACTACAAAGATTGTATTTTCAAAGGGGTATTTTGGGATTGAGAGAAAACTCTGGTAGCCAAGGTTTATGCTATAGCGCACAATATATATCAGGTGTTTTGAAATAGGCATGTCCTGAAGCAATTTGTTTATGGAATGGGATTCCTCTTCTTGGTTTCTAAGTGAGATTTTTAAATATTTTTCTTGAATTTACCATGGAGAAGAACATCATACTTCATCTTGAGTGATCAGATAATGGAGCTGAGAGAATGCAAGAAGCCTTTTCCTAAGCCCAAATCGTCATTTTGGAGACACCAACAGCTCCCAGCAGCACTGGTTTTGTAAAGGGACTGAATCACAACACTAAGAGAGAACGCCCAGGCCAGCTGCTTGCCAAAGGCAGAAGGGCAGTAGGGTGTTTTCATATAAAGGAACTATTACTGCGCTGTGGTCAAACCCCTGCTTTGTAGCCGTATCACTCTTCTGTGGGTTATTTGTCCAACATATGAATGTACCCTGCAGCTTTTCCTTTCTCAGGGCTCTTCAGGGGTGCCTTGGAACATCCTTTTGCTAGCCACATTCTTAGTTTGGTGAAATTTGAGTGAACGTAAAGTACTAGTGAGATGGGATCTTCAGCCAAACTTCTTTGAATTTAGCCAGTATATTCCAAAGTTTAGAAAGAGTCAGATGGAACAAGGCATGATAACCTGATCATTATTCTTAACACAAAAGCTAAAAAGACACTTTCATTACTTGCTTAGCATGAAATTCTGCGGTCAGGATTTGGAGCTATTATGATCGAGTAGTTTGAGTCACTTTGTTATACCAGGACAGTATGATGTATGGTGAGGAGTCTGCTATGAGAACAGAGCTGTGTCGCTGAAAATGAATTATCTTTCATGTCCTGCTAGGATATGCTGCTGACCTCAGCATGCCTTGTTGTTACTGTTTTCATCGTGTTTTTAGACTACGGTTTGCAAAGAAGATAAATACCTGATTTTTGCGCATCCCAGAGCCTTTTACTGATACTTTCGATGGGTTCAGAAGCACAGTTGCACAGAATTATATGTGCCTTGAGGGGTTCTTGGCCTCTCGTGTTCTGGTTCTTCTGCCAATCTTCATATTGTTTACAGATATGTTGGCAAGAAGTTCGACCAAGCTAACAGCTCTGTAGAGGGACAGTCGCTATCTGAGCATGAGCTCACGCTGTTACCTAGACTCTGGATCAGACTGAATGTATTGCAGCCCAGACTCCTGGGGAGTGTATGGAAGCTCTGAGTTCCAGCATGATCCAGAGGAGAACCTTAAAGACAGCTTAAAACAGTAGCCTGTGGGTGCAGAAGAAAAGCAAGCAGGTCATCAGATTTAACAAACCTACAGGAATTGCTGAGCCTGTTCTTCCTGTACAGCCTAGACACAGATGTTACTTCTAGATAGGAGGCTGTCTTGAAGGTCACAGGCTGTCCTTAAGATTGATACTGTATTTTCAGTTTGGCAGAGTAATTCTACCTGTTCCTTTCTATATATTTCGCTTAGTTTAGTTGCTCCTTAAGTAGAGATGTTCAGTTCTCCGTATTGTAGACTAAGAGTGGTGTAGTACAATTTAATTACTGAATCTGTTAACAGTGCCCAAAGTTGGGAAAGCACTTATTTCTGAACACTTGTAACAGCAGTACAGTGCTAAGAGGAGCGTATGATACTTGCAGCCAGATCCCTGGAGTGCTTCTGCAACCACAGTAAGGATCTTACTCCAGGATCAATTTGCTTCTGCACCACTGTCTACAGGGTTATATGTCTTTTTGTTAATGACTGGTATTTATCCTAATCTTGAGCCCTATCCTGGCATTTGATTTTTTCATGTGAGGTTTTCATTGGCAGTTGTTAGGTGCAGTAATTTAATGGCACTGTTTCTTTGAGAGGCTTTGCTCTAGCTGCAGCTGTCTTATAAGCTATATTTAACCATAAGTCTATGTTAATTTTGAGATTTTTTTTTTTGGGGGGGGGAAAAGCATCTTATGCTTAGTTTTATCATACTATCCCTATGCATGGGAATACTTTCAGATGTGCTTAGAAAGTGGTAACGTTTCTGCTTCAAAAATTAAAACACTCAGGGCCTCATTTCTGCCTAATGCTTCTGCAGGCATGATGTCATTCAAGTCATCTAAAGATTCTTGATGAAAAAAAAAGAATCCTCTGTATAAATGAGAACTGAGAATGAAAGGGTTTAACTGGCTTATCGTGAAAAGGCACAGACCTATTGAGTGCCAAGTTGGTAACCCTTTCAGCTTTGTACTTTAAGGTTTAGGTAACTTCCTCAAGATTCCATATCACCTAGCTGACATCTTGCCCTGGAAGAGGAGGGGAGTAGACCAAGATCACAGGTGGGATGAGGAGAGCAGGCAATAGCCAAATGTCTCTGCCATCACAAGCAGACTTCTGCACAGAAAGTTTCCTGAACCCTTCCTGAGGGGCGCCTTTAAATAAAAGGAGGGTGGTTTGGAGGGTTGGTTGGTTTGGTTTTCTTGTTGTTTTTGTTTTGTTTTTTTTTTTTTCTTGGGGAAATTAACTTTTGAGTCTCATACAGTTGTTTTATGGTGAACTTTGATACAGGTAATCCCCTTCCAAATAGTTTGTGTATTGTACAGTGTTGATTGTAGCTCTAAACAAGCCTTCAGTTATTCACAAAGCACTTCAATTGATAGTCTAATTGCATGTCCCCCATCAGTATAAGGCCCTGGATGGTGGACTGCATAGCTTTTCTGTTTCATGGGCTACTGTATTTAGAGTCACAGCTAAAAAAGGCTACTGCCTGATTGACTTGATGCTGCAGCCTCCCTAGGATGGATGAATTTCAGCCCTTTGTGCAGGGCTGAACAGTTCTTTCAGTGGTGCAGTGGTGGATGAGTGCACCCATAGCCTGTGAGTGGTTTTGTGCTACTGTGGCTCGGGTTTTGTGGCATTAGGTGTAATGCTGCCTAACCTCAGCTCATTGACATTGTCACTGTTAATTGATCCTGTGCTCCAGAAACACTTGGCGATAGCGGTGGCATTGAACTAGTTGACACATTGATGTTGTGTACAGTTGTGTAGGCATTCTGCAGCAGGGCTAGTTGTATCTGTACATGCACTGAACACTAAGGGGGGGGAAATACCTCTGTTGTCAGAGAACCCATCCAATTTTTGACAGGTTTATTTAAATACTATAGTGCGTTTAACTTACAAATCTATTTATGTCATGCTTTTCATAGCATAGAGGAAAATTTCTTACCTGTTTTACTGTATACTTGTTCTTGGAGCGTCTGTCATTGTTTCTGGCTAGACTTAACAGGTAAAACCTCAGGAAAAATAGGAAAGAGTTAACAGGTAAAACCTCAGGAAACAAGTACTTCAACATTTCCAGAAGTGAAAGAAAAAATTATTTGGATGCCAAAGAAAATAACTTCTTATTCCTATGAAAAATAAGGGTTTCTAATAGAAAAGTCCCATGGCAAATCTGAATTATTCAGTCATGTTTGTTTAATTTGATCTTTAAAACCATTTCCCTTCCTACTTGCCAACTGTCAGATACAGAAATTCTGATGATTTTAAAGGAAAAATAAGTAAGACCCTATCTCAGGACAGATGGAGCAAAATGGGATGGAGAACTAAATTTAACATTGTAATGTTTGAAATTCCTTTAAATGCCTTATTTTATTTTTGCTATTGTTTATCAGGGGAAAAAATGTAAACAGAAAATTAGGGATCTTGAAAAATAAGCACATTCTGTGCTCTGAATCCTGGCTTTCCACATTCTAAGATTCTGGTTTTCCATGTTATGAAGAAAATAATACTGTGAAAATTTGAACTGTGAATTAATGACACTTTAACAAATGGTAAGGTTTCATAAAAGAGCTTACTGGTTAAACCACAGAATCATGGTCTGAGGAGAAAAAAATAGCCTGTTGGCTTGAAAAATGTCTGAAAATAGGTTACATACAGTGTCTGCAACTGATAATTTCTCTAGCTGGAAATAGGCTACTAGAGGCATACTCCAGGGGACTGATCTTTTTAATAATACATACATAAATAATTTGAATGAGAATATCAGATGTAAGATCATAGTAAATGTTAGGTGATGATACCGAAGTTAGAGGAAGGGAATAGCAAACACTTCAGAATTTATGCAACCCTATTCAGAGGGATTTGGGATCTTTTAAGCGTCTGAGTCATTCAGTGGAAAATGCACTTTAATGCAAACAGATGTAAAACAATGAGTCTAGTGGCAACCGCACAAAACGGAGTATGTATTAAACAGAACACTCACGAAGTTCACTGACTAGACATGAAATTGAGGTTTACTATACGATGTAGCTGGAAATATAAGACCAGTATAGCTGTGCAGGAGAAAATAGGAGGGGGGATTAATATTAAGAATTAGAGAAAGGGGGAAATGCAGCACAAATCCAAAGAGGAGTAATGTGATTGTACAAGGTGTTGCTGGATCACAGAAATGGGTGAGACTAGCTCTCCAGGGGGCAGATTTCAGTCAGATAACACCAAGGAATGAAAAAATACTCTACTTACATAGTAGTGAAGTCACAGGATTTGTCTCCAAGGTGCTTTTCAGTAGGGATTTTGGTGTGGTAGAGCTGAAGGAACAGCTGGAGGCAAAGTCATCCATTTTTGGAGGGCATAGAAGCTCTAGGCAGTTGGGTTTGGGGAGTGTGCATGGTGTGGGTTCCCAGTTTTGAACCTTTGGCTTAGTAATGCTGAACCATGAAGGTAGCTCCAGGAAACCTCTAAAAATGAGAGACTGAAATGTCTTCAATACCAATGGATGTTTCCTCAAGGTGATAGGGTGACTGAAATACAGTGAGTCTGTAAGAATGCTTAGAACAGCAATGATAGCAGCAGAAAGCTCAACAGTAGGGACTAAAAGAAGTGATCCAAACTCAAGTGCAGAAGGTTCAAAGAGCTGCTCTTCACTGTTAGCATTTTTAGCATGATTTCCAACTGCAACACTTCGTCCGAAAGAGTTGGGAGTTCAGATAGCATCAGAAGCATCAAGGAGTAAGTGCTGAAAGTGTGAAGCAAATACACAATTGGATAGATCCATAGGAAGGAACCTAATCTAAGATAGTTTTAATATGATGAACCTAAGATGGAAGACTGTGGGTTTGGCATCTAAAATATGTTTATTAATACTACTTCAGTGGTCTGTGATAGAGAAGGAAGGCACAGTTTGCTCAGCCATCTTAGAAACAGAGCCATCTGTTTCCAGATGTGCTAAAGCAGGCAGTATCTGGATGGTAGATGACCAATATGTACTCCAGTTGATGAAAAAAGTTTGATTCATGCCCCCTTCACTCTGAGATGACCTACCTGCCTCAGAACAGAGGTAAGCATAATAGTTCCTGAAAGGACTCTCCAAGAGGGAAAGGGATTTTTGTGTTGGGAGTATCTCTTTTGTTACAGGTAAATCATCTTGAGGTGGAAAGCAAAACCAAGCTCTGGAGCAGAACTCCTTATTGTCTGTGGCTTGCAGCTGTTTGTGTCTTGATGCAAGTTAGGATCACCTTGTCCTTTAGCCTCAACCTTGTAGCAAATACTACTGTTGTGTCTGGCTGTGTTTTACTCTGTGTTAGTCCATTAGTCTCATCTTCCTTTGATGCTTCTTTCTTCTTCACTCCCTTGGATGTTGTTCTGGGGCTCCAGTTTCTTACTCTATCTAAAAGCATAGGTTGTTCATGATCTTAGGAGAGTAGGGCTGCTAACCCACAGTGTCCCACTAGAGAGCGTATCTCAGAATACAAACCCCAGGCTGGAGCATCAGTAGAGGGTGGGATTGTATGATGCTGAGAATTATAGCTCATAGAAAGAGCAGTGAAAGAAAATTTCACCAACCAACATCCTGAAGGTAGCTGTGAGAGGGTAGGGAATGGGATTTCATCCACACAGCCAAATAACAAGTTGTGGTTTAGTTAAAATAAGCATCAACAAGTCAATACTGAGCTTTGGCTGAAGTGAGGCTGATGATCTGTTGCAATTATAACAGTGTTCATGTAGGCATAAAAGTGTTTAGAGGCATTTCCTGTCTGGCTACAGGCTTCTTTAATCTCTGCAATATAGAGTTTAGAGAAAGGTTTTGATGTGTCAAAGAAACTCTGTCAAGATACAGTACCTGCCTTTGGTGGAAGAGGTTGGTTTCAGAGCCTGCCAGGTCTTTAGGTCACCTGAGTGCGCACAGGAGAGAGCAGAGGCTGGGAGAGGGGGGTGTCCATGGAAAAGTGCAGCTTCTGGTGACACTGGGCTTTGACCAGTGCTGTCCATTTGTGAAAATGAAGCTGTCGTTTTGCCTTTTTTTTTTTTTTTTCTTTTAAATAGAAGTAGTTCTTATGATCCTTTCTGATCAGAACTGGAACTCATCACAGTTGTATGGTGGGTAGACACTAATCTGATTTATGGACACAGTTCAGTCACAGGTACAAACTTTGTAGGTACCGAATGCATTTGTGAATAAGAGTCTTTCCTCTGATTGTTTCCTCTTTGTATTCCATGTTTGGTCTGGATTGAGTATGCAGTGAAACCAGTGGGAAATCTACCAGTGACTCTGATGGGAGCTCAGGCTCTTGGGTCTTTATGCTTCTGGTTATTTCCACTCTTTTATTTAGCTAATAAGAATTACACAAATGCTTCTCTTAGAAAAATATTCTTTCTGGCAGTAATAAGATATAGTTCCCCTGAGAGCTATTTTTGCTGTATTGCTATTGCTTTCTGATCCCTAACAGCTGAATCCTGGTTGAGCCCCTCATGAAACTAGACTACAGGCTTATAGGCTATATATTCAATCAGAGAGCAAGGGAAGCACAGCATGGCCCCAAAACTGTCTCATTGCTTTTACTAAAGCATGTGGGGAGCCGGGTGTGTGGAAATGCAGATTTGTAAACTGCATGTTTTTAAAATAAACATACATATGTGTTACACTAAGTTCATTTTCTAAGTAATTTAACCCTGTGCACAATTAATGGCATGAAAAAAGAACAGAAGCCTAACATATTTGTGCTTTACTGAGTGGAGTATTCTGGACCCTTGTATTGTGTAACTTTACACCTAGAGATGGAAGCAGGGTAGCAGCAAAAGCTGTTCATATCAGGTTGTAGATAAGGGTGTCACTGGACCCTTTTGCCCCTCTAGGTGTCTTGTAACAGCTTTTCACAGCAGCTGTTCCATTTTAAGGATGAGTGCACACAACAAATTCCAGACATCCCATGGACAGTGCAGTTGCTGAATGGTGAGTTTAGGCTTCATTTGGTACAGGCCTCGAGAGGGCTGAGACGGAGCTGTCAGGACTTATTGTTCAGCCTGCAAGATTTAAATAAAGAAAACATTTCAAATTCCAGTTGACACTGTTGTTTTACCAGAGAGGAATAAACAGAGAGTGTGGGTTTTTAAACTAGTCATATCCCTGTTGCATTTGGTTTATGTTTTAACTGTGTGCCTAACAACATGAAGATCTTGGTTTAATATCTTTATCACCCCCGACAGTTAAAGAAAGGAATTAGAAAAGCAGCTTTACCCAGTGACCAGAAATAAATGAATATTCATTGTGGAGGATAAATTGACCTGTATGCTTTTCTTCCTAAATTGTCTTCAATCTCTCAATTCAATTTGAGAGCTCTAAGCATAACTAATGCTGCTTTTCTGAAGTATGTGTTTAATAAGTCAGCTTTTGCTCATATTAGTAGTTTATATGTTTATTACTACAAAATTACTACTACAGCTAGTGGAATATTAGCTTTTCATCACTATTTAAAATAAGGTTTTTGGAGGAAAAAAAAAAAAAAAGAAACCCACTATACAGTTCAGATAAAAGAAAATCCAAGGACAAAGTCTGAAGACTTATTGGAAAATGAAACTGGCACCTACTAGTGCTTTTTCCTGTGACTTCTTACTCTGTTAAGCAGCTGTATTTATTCTTTCAGAAACAGTTGTGTAGATGATTCCTTCACAGTTGTGGGGGCTTTTTAAAAAAGGATTTTTTTAAATTATTTTTTTTTAATGACTGGCACAAAAGCCTTCTAATTGTTCCCCAAGAAAACAAAAAGATGCATAAGGAATGTCTGGAATGGCTGTTACACATGCTGGTAGTGAAGCAGAGGTAAATACTTCCAGTGGTATTGTGTACTGCAGCAAAGCAACATGTTCACTTGTGACATGAAGATCAATTTTAAGAAAGAAATGCAGTAGTTGGATGAATTTCCCCATCTCATTGCACAGCAGAACCAGTCAGAAATCTGCATCTGTGACTTTGTCCCTGATGGTTCACTTATGGATGGATTTCAGTGTTTTCTAGGGAATTGCACCCCTGTCCCAATTCCTCTCCAACCATAAATCTTCATGATGCATGCAGCTACTTTAGAAGTGAGTCCAAAATGTGTTGCTGTCTGACCAAATGGTAGTGTAGCTTTCCCAAGAGAAAGAGCACATTGTTTTTGCAGTTTTAAATAGAGCTGAAAGTGTAGTTGCAGTTAGCCTGGCTATTGAATTACTTTCTCAAGTGTGTTAGAAAATATACTTGATGGTAGGGAATGCAGAGGGAGAGTATAAATGTTGGAGCTACACAGGGCTATTTCCAAATGTCAGCACCAAGCTGTACTTTAAAGCAAAGAGGTGTCATAATTTTTATATCAGAATTATTCTCTATACAGTACTAAGGGAAACTGGACATTTTTTAGCAGCACAAGAAGATACTTTTGTGTATGCATAAAACTGCAAAGGTACAAAGAAATAGCATACATTGAGGTTAACTGTGCATACATATAATGGTGTCAACTATTATATCTGAAGGTCTCCCAAGAGATAATAAGCAAACATGCTGTAGACAGTCTAATTTTTTTCCTCTGCTCCCCTGTTGAGGCAGTGTAGGGTTATAAATTTTTTGATGATTTATTTCCTTCTCCATCTTTCTTCTCCTGCTGTTCCTTATGTTCTCTCATCCTCACATCATCCTCATCTTCCTTAGCCCGTTTTTGCCCACATTGAGTTAAGAAAGAAGAACTTGAGTCAGAAGTAATGTTCATGTTGTTCTGAAATCAGTAGTTCCTGATTTATTTCAAAGCACTCCATCCCATACACATTTCAGCTTTTGTTTCATGGTGGGACTGTGTTTCTGCCCCTACCTGTTTAAGCTTTATTTTTATGGTGCTGAAGTTCCTTTCACTTTCAAGAGCTTTGTTCCAGGCATGGGTAGTTTGTTTTAGGAATAACTTATGGCAAGTAAGTAGCATGCTCTGATAAACAGATATAAATAGAATCTAGATGGAATGTGCATAAAAATCATCACCTATGTCATTATTGTTTCTTGATCTAATTAACTCAAGCATATTCCTATATAGAATAGATTTTTCCTTAGGTGATTCCCTGGGAGGTGGTGGACTTGTGCAGTTACTCAAATACGATACTGGAGTTCTTCTTTCCAAAGTTACGATCTTTCTCATTGTACTGCAGCAAGTCCTGCAAACTGTAGATAGTGGCTGGTCTGTTTTTCAGAAATTCTAATGTCCTGTTTTATACTCCCTCTTGGAGGGAGGACAGTACATGCCTTTGTGGCATTAGCATTTCTGTACAGAGATGTCAGGTTCCCAAGGGAGGATGTTGCTTCCCCTGTCATCTACCTTAGGCAGAGCTAAGAAAGATCTTGGGTCGTAGTTCTGTTGTTCTGTGATATTGGGATTCTCTCACATTTAATGGTGCTGAAAAGGATATTTCTGTATGTTTGGGGTTTTTTCTGCTTTGTAATGTTTTAGGGCTGAGGAATCAAGAAGGAAAGGGATAGCGCACTTGGATGTTGTCAGGTCAGTAAGAGTTGCCAGGCATGTGACTGCAGCATGTTGGTGATCTTCACAGCTGGGAGCAATTAATGTCTGCAATTGTTCAGTTCAGCTGAGTCATCTCTCTGAGAATGAACAGTGGTAGCTGAGTCCTTGCCTTGTTTGTCAGTCTCTGTTCTGTAGTCACTGTAAGGAAGTCATAAGTTAGAGTCCGTCTCTGCACCAAGCATCTTGTTTATGGTGTGCTAAGCAAGAGGTAAAAGGAATTATCACAGTATCACAGTATGCCAGAGATTGGAAGGGACCTCAAAAGATCATCTAGTCCAATCCCCCTGCCAGAGCAGGAACACCTAGATGAGGTTACACAGGAATGTGTCCAGGCGGCTTTTGAATGTCTCCAGAGAAGGAGACTCCACAACCCCCCTGGGCAGCCTGTTCCAGTGTTCTGTCACCCTCACTGAGAAGAAGTTTCTTCTCAAATTTAAGTGGAACCTCTTGTGTTCCAGTTTGTGTGCATTACCCCTTGTCCTATCATTGTTTGCCACTGAGAAGAGCCTGGCTCCATCCTCATGACACTCCCCCTTTATATATTTATATACACTAATAAGGTCACCCCTCAGTCTCCTCTTCTCCAAACTATAGAGACCCAGCTCCCTCAGCCTTTCCTCATAAGGGAGATGCTCCACTCCCTTAATCATCTTAGTTGCCCTGCGCTGGACTCTCTCCATTATACACTTGTCTCATGGTTCCCCAGTCCACAGAGCACAAAATGAGAAACACCAATCTAACAAATGACCTGCATGTAGGGCTTCAAAGTGACTTTGGCCTTTCATTTACAAATAAGGTGGATGTTCCAAGTAGATACTACCTTTTTCAGTTTGCGTGGAACTGAGATTGTCATTCCAGCTCAGCACTCTGCATTGTGAAAGATAGGTGTGCATCAGTTGCATCTAGAGGCACAAGGGATGCTAGCACCATCTCTAAAGTCTTTAATTAATAGCTTTCAGTAGAATATCAGTTTGTCAATGGTGAGTTCAGTTCTAGTATTGAGGTTCATTAGTTTGAAAAATAGTTTACTAGCTGGGCTGAGTATGCTGCAATGCCTAACGATGATTTTTTGCTTGTTTGTTTTTCTGGGGCTAAGTTGGCCTGCCTGATGTCTTATTCTCTCATTAGTAGGATGTTGAAGAGGACTGGTTTTGGGGAGGCTATATTTGAATGCAGTGTAGTGAAATGTGAAATATCCAAGGAACAATATAATTGCTTAACCTCTGCGATGACTTGCTGTATCCTCTCCCAGACCTTGTACAGAGATCAGTTTTTTCAATCCTGAATTTAAACTGACCAAACAATGAGCTCACATTACCCTGCATCTTCTCCCCTTTTGTTTTCCTCCTCCTTTGCTGTTGTGAGGTTACCCAAACCCAAAGCAGGGTAGTTTTCCAAGAATAAAAATCTTACATTCTGCATGGAGGTGAATAGCTTGCCGGTGACACACATCAGGTCATTGTGGAGCCAAAGTATATGTTTTCCTTACTCTTCACCTTGTGCCCTATGACCTCTGTAGCTTTAGTTTTGGTTTCCAGACTGAAAGAGAACTTTCCATTTTATTCTTTTTTTTTTTTTGCTCTGAAGCAGTTGGAGGTGATTTGCTTCTCTGACAATAGTGATGGTTTTAACTCTTTAACAGCCTTGAGGAACACAAGAGGTGAATATAATAAGGTATATAATGTTACTTGTGTGTCAGAGGTTGAGCCTGCAGTTTTGTGCAAGAGCTCTCTTCCTGGGAAGCATTTTGGGAAATAAAGTGCCAGCAGCGGTACTCCTGCGGAATTTGGTGTGGATTGGGTGGGGGTTATTTACACAACGTTTGTAGGACTGGGGTTCCTACTGTTGTTAAAGCTGATGTCAGTACCGTGTTACCTTTGAGAAGTGGATATTCGTACTTCTCATGTAAAAGCAACATTAAGAGGGTAGTCTTAAACACTGATATCCCCAAATATTATACATTAGCATTAAATGAGCTTATAATAACAATGGGAAAACCTTTAGGAATCACGACCTTTAGAATCATTTGAACCGTCTGCTTTCTGTCAATTTTTGCCTTTTAGAAAGTGCTAATTCTTGTTAAGTCCGCATGAGCGACTTGTTTAATGAGCAGATTAAATGGGTGATTATACATCTTTTAAAAATGTTTTTTGTGGACAGGCTTCATGATGCCACTCTCCCATTTGGCACAGCAACACAGAGCAGTCTTTTTAATTACCCCTGCAGGGTCACTGGGACCCAAGCTGTTTGCTTTATTAAACCCTGATGGTGCCTTTGGAGCAGCTCCTTCTAAACTCTGCTGTCACAATTGTATCTAAATTAGCATCTGAGTGACCCTGTTTTCAAGCTTTCCAAACCCCAGCTGACAGAGATTGCCAAAAGATGCTAATTGCTTGGGCTGGGCTAGGAACAAGGGCTTGCCAAGATAACAAAAGGACTAATGTTTCTTTCAGTATGCATCCAGATCCACATAAGTACCTCTTTTAATTACCAAGAATTATTGTAATGCCCAGTCAATGGAATAATTGACCCTCAACAGGGAGAGCTTATTATGTAATAAATAATGGCGTCAGCCTTGTCAGAGTAGCAGGTACCGAGGTGATTTGCTGGACTGAAAAGAGCTTTTCTCAGCAAGGGCTCTGGGATAGACCAAGGCATCCCAGTAGGAGTCCAGCAGAGGGAACTAATTTGAGTTTAACTGAGAGGAAATGCACTGAAAGCTTTTAGACTTATCCTTATGATGACAAAGGAAGAAATAAAAAGGATTGGGTTGGTAGTTTGGCAGCTTACATGGAGGGAATCTCTCACTGATGAGGCAGACAGTCAAGTGTTGTGCAGCTACCTCTAGTCTATGGGGTTTTCAAGAGCATATTTTCATCAGAGATACAGGGGGATAATGAGAGAGTGGGGTTTACCGTTTTATCCTAATTTATGTCTCTGTCTCAGCACTGCATATGTTCACCGTACTTGCACCAGAATAACATGACATTGTTAGAGACAAGCAATTGATACATGTAAGATATCTAATGTGGTTTTATATGAAGAAACAAATCCGATGTGGTTTTGCCTGCTCTCCTGTTCTTATACTTGCCTTCCCTTTCAACTCCTAAATCCTAGGAGATGCTGCTGACTGAAGGGGTTAGACCTGTCATCAATGCCACTGAAGTGAAACCAGGGTTCATTTATTTCGTTGGTGTGCCCAGAATAACTCAGAAATTGAGATCTGGCCTTCGATTCTGAAGTCTCCATGTTCACAAAGAAAATACAGTCTACAGTAGGGCAGTTATCCTGGTGTTCAGAGTAGGCTCTGGGGATAATCTAGCAACTGTTGGCAAATATATATGGAAAACACATACAGACACGGAAAATCCCTTCCCATCCCCCTTGCAAACATGGAAAGAGGCTGTGCACACAGCATGGTCCTAGGGGAAATGTTTGTAGTCTCATTTATGACGGTGCCCTTGTCCTTTTAGGTCAGACTGTTGCTAGTTTGGCTTGAAACATGTTGGCAGAACTACTTGGGGGAAACCTGCAAACTGTCTGCCAAAACAAGTTTTGGACCAAACCGTGCTTTTTAGTGCCTTGCTTTTATGATTAAGATCACTCCTGCAAAGCATGCATAAAACAAGAAAGTAAATATTGACTTGGCTGGGTGATGTATGAATAGCACTTTCTGTTGTGTTTATAAGGTCACCAGAAATATGTGATGGAATTGCCTCCTTGTGCTGAACTTAATTTCAGTTTGTCCACTGTGTTGTCCTTTGGGTATAGTTTTTGTGATGTACGGTACATCAGTATTGTGAAACAAACGTATTCTAGTTCAAAGCTGTTTCCAGTGTGATGCTCCTTTAAGTAGACTTCTTGCTTTGCATGCTCCTTAGCTAAAAGCATGGATGTCCAGTGAGGTTTAGCATAACAGAGGAAATATTTTAGTCAAAGGCTGATAAGCTGAGTATGAATGGAAAATGAGTGTTGTAGATTAATTACACATAAGTCATATTAAGCTCTTTACATTTAAATGTGCTCTTCGCTCTTTCTTTCTAATCTGTCCTTACATGTCACTCAGACTCAGCATTTTCAGATTGCCGGAGCGGAAGAGAGTAGCAGGTTCGAGGATAAGTTTTGTCTGGTAAATCCAACTGTATGCTTCCAGAGAGCTCAGCCTCCTCTGAAGAGGCATTTGGATCAGGGTGGGATAACAGCACAGCAGCGGTAGTGGTACTGGGAGCTGGTTGTACTTCATCATATAATCACCAGTTACAAATATTGTTTGAACTATGAGGCGAATTTAAGCTGTACATTTAGGACGTATTGAACTCCTACTGAGACTGCATTTTCTTATAAGAGTATGTGTGCACATAGTGTTTGATAAAGCGCACCTGAGAAATCTTGAGAACATCCTGTCGCTTTCACCCTTTCTTTTTCTCTTTGAATTATGCACTTACTCATACTGCTGAAATTCCTGAGAGCCTTCATGGTCTTGCTGTTAGGCTTGTTAGGAAAAGTCTCTCTCTGTATATTCAGCACCAGAGAAAGGGGAGAATCAAAGAGAGCATGCAATACTGCACAGCATGATGGTCATCTGTGCATTACTGAAGTGAGTACACAGATCTGGCAGGAAAGGGGAGTCGTGAAAGGAGAGTGAAGTAGCTTTGATAGCTCTTTCCAAGGAGCAGCTTCAAAGAAACTGAGGATGCTTGCCTGAAAGTAGCAAGTCTGTGATGAGCAACAGCTTCAGATATCATGGAAATCTTTGAAGTTAAGTCTTAATTTTCACCCTTTTCTACCATGGTTTCTTTGCTGCTTTGATTTGTTTCCTCTCTGTGTCTCTTGCAAGCTCCTTCTTTTTTAATTTCTTTCCCTTTCAGTGTGGCTTGAAGCAATGAGAGACTGGGATGTGCCCACTGATGTTTGAATGAGGTGGCACTCATGATGAGTTAAATAGATCATTATTATAAAGCTGTATCTTCCTATGTGCCCTGTAGGCAGAAATATCAGCTGATCATTGTCCTCCTTTTATCTGTGACTGTAGGGCTAGTCACTCTAAAGCACCAAAACTTAAGTGATAACGAAAGTAGATGATGAGGTGGCAGGGCAGTTATGAATTATTTTACATCTATTTTCAATGTAGAAGATGAAGAGGAAATTATTATTCCAAGGGCATTTTTTATGGAAGTCGTTGTGTGACCTTAGCAAATCTTAATGTTTTAGGAGAAAGTTAGGAGATCTATAGAAAATTAAAGTGCAGTAACTCACTCAAATACTATAGTGGAGATAATGACAAGATAGAACAATAAATCTGTACCCCATGAATTGCTTGATAGAACAGGTATTGCATGAATGGAACATAGCAAGCCCTTTCAAAATCCCTTCCTGTTCTTTTTTAACAAGAGCTCCTGAAAACCTTAAAGGTATGCAAATGAAGTCTGTCTTCAGGGGAGAGCCTAAGAATTAAATAGAACTTAATTTTACTTCAGCTCTCGAAAATTAAATTGAGGAATGAATTTTCCTATTAGTACAGCAATAGCCGTGGATAACTCCATCAATTATCTTTTACATTTTTCCTGATACGGTTTTATGTAAGTGAATGTGGAGTTCAGTCCACAGAGATTTCATAAGTGAAGAGCATAAGGGGAAAATTAGGTTAATGTAACTTTAGTCAAAATGACATGGCTTTGCTGAGGAAATTCTTTAAATTATCAGCATTATTGAAGAAGTTGGTGGAAGATAAAGGTAACCTGGATAAGACAAATTACTTGGATTTCCTAAAAGCTTTCCAAAATGCCCCTCCTAGGATTCTATTGAGGAAAATAGATAGCCATGTAATCCAGGGCAAAGCGCTAGTGTGGATTAAAAACTGCTCAGGCAGGTGTGTGCATAGGAAGCAGGATTGAGACAAGGTCAGTGAAGTGACCTAAACATAGTGGAGCTTTGAGGCAAAGATGATGGAGAATGTGGAAAAGGAAAGGAGGAAGCTTCTGTCAAGTTTATTCTGTGAGGCGGCTAATGAAGGAGATGCTAGAATAAAAATCATTTGTCCTTGAGACTGATGCAGAGGCAGAAGAAATTAGTAAGGATTTGACTTGTATGTCAGGGGACAGGAATATTTCACAGACCTTATGAGTTTCTGTGATAGAAAAACTGAGGAACGGGAGAGAAGAGTGAGCAGCAATTTGTCAAGGGCTGCTCAGGAGCAGATGTGTGGTGAGAAGCAGCAGGTAGATTTATCTTGAGTATTGAAGCATAAAATAACCAGAAATTGCTCAGAGGATTGAAGCGATTTTGACCTAGAAGAAAGCTTTTGAGAGTATTTGGCAAGTAAGTACCGCACATAGTGTAAAGTGAGGCAGACTCACCATTTTTTTGCCTATTTTACCCTGCAAAAATGTGGGGGTATTTGGTGAGATTAAAATGCTAGCAAAAGATCCTTTTCCTGTGGAGTGATGAAATTACCTCAAATCACGTGCTGCACTGAGAGGTGTTATAAATAAAATACACCAGTCTTCAATACAGAGCATGTAAGCAGTACTGCAATGTAAACTGAAAATACATGTAGTTCATGCCTGAGAGTAACATTTCAGTTCCCTTCAGACTTCTACAAGAATTATCAGTGTCTTTCCTCTTGTAATTGTACAGTGCCAATGGCCGCTTCACTGTGTCTGGGTTACTGGATTTCTGCCACAGCAAGGCCTAATGCTGCCCATCTCTGAGAATCATCTGGGATGGGTGACTCCAGTGTAGCATTGCTCCATCAAATGTTAAAACCAATACTAGTTGAACACTATTAGGATTCTGTGAACACAGTTCTTGCTGCTTTTTAGATTTCTAATCAGCATGGATGCTTGGCCATAGCTCTGCAGTTGTCCCCACTTAGCTGCTGGGGAAACATTATTTTTGAGGGGTTTTTTTGGTTCATTAGAACTTACTCCTAGTGCAATGAAAAATCTAGTGAATTGGTATTAACTCGGTCAAATGGCATATTTATTAACCCTGGCTGAGAAAGCATGGGCAGTCTGTAAATTCTTGCAAGGATTAGTATTTGTCTGTAAAAAGGAAAAAAAGGTTTTTATGAATGTATTTAATAATTTCGCAAAGGATCTTACAGTTCTCCTTGTGGCTTCCTTTGTAAGCAAAGCTAACTAAGCTAACTATGCTACAGCAATTATGGTAACACATACTGTGTTCAAGTTTACAGAAATCCAGGACTACTGCTGGCCTTCAATCACACTAGCCTAAGCAAGCAGAGGAATTCTTGAGCCATCAGTCCTTTCAGTCATTGACCAGTTTCCAGACAGCAGTTACCTCAGTCTTTCCTTCTCCTTCCATACAAGTTGTACAAATAGAATCATAGACTGGTTTGTGTTGGAAGGGACCTTAAAGATCATCTAGTTCCAACCACACTGCCGTGGGCAGGGACACCCTCCCCTAGACCAGGTTGCTCACAGCCTTGTCCAATCTGGCCTTGAACACTTCCAAGGATGGAGCAGCCATAGCTTCTCTAGTAATTGTTTTAGACGATATCCTGAACGGACTTCAGATTTCATCAATTTTTGTGGTAGCTGTCATCAGAAAAGTGTGATTAGAAATTTTTTAAACCCAGGGTAAGTAGTTCTTGTTAAATCACAACTTTGCAAAGTGTGGGAGCTGTTGCTTCAGTTTGGTTGGTGGGGTTTTTCTTTGTTTAAATGATAATTTCATTACTTGTCTACCTTGGTAGGCATGTTGGCTTGCGGACTCTTGACAATACAGGAGAGCTGTGAAAGTAGGAATGGATAGGGTTTTTTTACTCATACTCATTCTAATTTTTTAATCATCATATATTAGCACCAATTTTATTATATTGCCTAACTGAATCTTTAATGTTTTGGAGATAGCCAATTAATTTCTAGAACTAGGGCAACACCTAATATTTCTCAGGTTAAAAACCCAATAAAATTCAAAAAGGAAACCCACAAATTGATGGATTTGATTAAAATTTAACTGAACACTTTAGAGAAAGGATCTCTTTGTTAAAAACTCACTAAAAATATCTCTGAGATAGTCATTTATCAAAAGTAGAGGAGGCTGCACATAGCAATAATTGGGTACCCAGGATGACAGAGAGGCATTGTTTAATGAGATAAATCAAGATCTTTAATAAAACATAATGAATAATAATATACAGAATGAAATGAAGAGGCCAACTGTTTTGCAAGCCACCTTTTGTACTAATATTCTGTCTCACTAATTCTGTGCATCAGATGTTCAGCTGATACTGGGAAAGCAGATGAAGTTGCTGCTTTTGTCACAGGTACTCCTTTAGAAGGGGAGTGCACTGCTTGTTAGTTGAAGCTGTTGATACTAGTTATGTTTTTTTAATGGAGCAAGTTCTGTGTACAAGAGAAGTGCAAACTGAAAGGTAAGTAAACTGCAAAATGTTTTTAACTTCTTTACTTGCCTGCTGAGCTGGACCATGAAAGGTTTAGTTGCAAAAGCTGGCTTCTGGATTAAGTGATGTATCACTGAGCATTAGAAATATGTGCTATATTTACAGTGTGGAAAGTATTTATTTCATAGCTTATTTGGGCAGATGTAAGCAAGTGTGAGAAGTATGTTAATATATGGAAACGCGTAACTCTTTAAGTCAAATGTTTCCACAGTTGGTAATATCCCCAGCACAGATTAAATTTCCACCTAAATCACAGCGATGTTCTTCACCTCTCTTCTCAACCTTGCCGAGTGAAGGCAGGTCTCTTCAGCAGGCAGGGATTTGGTTTACTCAGAAGTGGTTTGCTCTGGTCACTTCCATAACAGGCCAGGCGGGCTGAGGGTCACTGACTGTCCAGCTTTAAGCAAGAGGATAGTGTTTAAACAGGATTTATGGTAAGCCAAGCCATATAAATTGTTGCTGTATCAGGTCACAAATCCAGTTAGTCCTCTGTCTTCTCTCAGGTTACGCATAGTAGTAGCATTTTTCAAAAAATGGGAATTGGACCATCAAGGATTGACTGAAACATGAAAAGCTGCTGATTAACCATAGTAATCTGGATGGCAATGGGGAGCACCTTAATGCCCTGATCCATGAGGATTTATACGCTAAAAACTGTAATCCCTGACTTGGTCCTTTTTGTCATGTCTTGGAGGGCTCATGACTGGTTGGTAGAGCATATGTTACTGATCCATACACAGGTCAGCTTGATCACACAGTGTTGGCTCTCTTTGAATCCAGCTGCTACGCTATAATAAAAGAAAGCTAAAAATACATCAAATATTTTCCTAATGCTACGCTCCTGTGAAAGCAACTGAGTAGTCGTAGGAAGTCATCACTGAGTTGCAAATGGGAGGAGCTGCCCCCTTTAAGCAGTCCCTCTGATTACACAGTGCATTCCAGTAGGAAATATGAGGGTTCACTCTTGCTGCACAGTCTCATACCAGAAAAGTCAGTGGGGGGAGGAGAGTTCTTCCATGGTTCAGTAGGTTGTTGGCTTCAGAGAGATCTTGTTGCATTGCATTCTTCAGGCTCTGCAGCAAGGATTTCCACTCTTACATCTGCTCCCTCCTTGACTTGGAATATGCCCTTGTCCTTTCTTCCTTCCTGCCAAGGGTGATTAGTGATGGGGAAACATAAGGCAGGCTGGTGATCTTGCTGGCTGGTGAAGAGCTTGTTCTGGTTTCAGACACCCTAGAAGTATTTGCAAAATACAGATATCCTGCTTGTACTCTCAGACCCTTTCATGATGACGAATTCACATCCAGGTCCATTATTTGAGCCTCATCTCCATTTATTTTGTGATAGAGTTGACAGCTATATGGCTGTCAAGATAGAGGGTTCCAGGATTTTAGTCATAGAATCAGAATCATAGAATAGTTAGGGTTGGAAAGGACCTCAAGATCATCTAGTTCCAACTGCCCTGCCATGGGCAGGGACACCCCACACTAAACCATGCCACCCAAGGCCTCATCCAACCTGGCCTTGAACACCGCCAAGGATGGAGCATTCGCAACCTCCCTGGGCAAACCATTCCAGTGCCTCACCACCCTCACAGTAAAGAATTTCTTCCTTATATCCAATCTAAACTTCCCCTGTTGAAGTTTGAACCCATTACCCCTTGTCCTGTCACTACAGTCCCTGATGAATAGTCCATCCTCAGCATCCTTGGAGGCCCCCTTCCGATACTGGAAGGCTGCTAGGAGGTCTCCACGCAGCCTTCTCTTCTCCAGGCTGAACAGCCCCAACTTTCTCAGCCTGTCTCCATACGGGAGGTGCTCCAGTCCCCTGATCATCCTCGTGGCCCTCCTCTGGACTTGTTCCAACAGTTCCATGTCCTTTTTATGTTGAGGACACCAGAACTGCACACAATACTCCAAGCGAGGTCTCAGGAGAGCAGAGTAGAGGGGCAGGATCACCTCCTTCGACCTGCTGGTCATGCTCCTCTTGATGCAGCCCAGGATACAGTTGGCTTTCTGGGCTGCGAGTGCACACTGAAGCCGGATCATGTTCACTTTCTCATCGACCAACACCCCCAAGTCCTTCTCTGCAGGGCTGCTCCTCCGGCGTATCAACTGAACCACACAGCTTGGTGTCATCGGCAAACTTGCTGAGGGCGCACTCAATCCCACTGTCCATGTCACCGACAAAGATGTTGAACAAGACCGGTCCCAACACCGATCCCTGAGGGACACCACTCGTTACCGGTGTCCAGCCGGACATCGAGCCATTGACCACAACTCTTTGTGTGCGGCCATCCAGCCAGTTCTTTATCCACCGAGTGGTCCACCCATCAAACTGATGTCTCTCCAATTTAGAGACAAGGATGTCGTGTGGGACAGTGTCAAAGGCTTTGCACAAGTCCAGGTAGATGACGTCAACTGCTCTGTCCCTGTCCATCAGTTTCGTAGCCCCATCATAGAAGGCCACCAAATTAGTCAGGCAGGATTTCCCCTTAGTGAAGCCATGCTGGCTGTCACCAACCACCTTGTTGTTCAACACAGTGTTGGCTCTCTTTGAATCCAGCTGCTATGCTATAATAAAAGAAAGCTAAAAATACATCAGATATTTTCCTAATGCTGCGCTCCTGTGAAAGCAACTGTGTAGTCGTAGGAAGTCATCACTGAGTTGATGCAGTGCGCTTGAGCCAGCAGTGTGCACTCACAGCCCAGAAAGCCAACCGTATCCTGGGCTGCATCAAACATCCACCTTGTTGTAGTCAATCAAGAACATTCCAATTAGTAGCTGAAAGGGCTCTACTCAGTACACTTATGCAGCTGAGTGGGCTGGATTTTCATACTGCCTTTTATTTCACACCTTTTGCTGGAGTCAGAGGTTTTGTCTCTCAGTTAAGCTAAGAGTGCAGCTAGTGGCTGTGTCTGCATTGCATCCACAGAGAGGAAGGTCTTGATTTTCTGCCAGTCTGCCAGGTTGGTGTGTACTGAGCCCCTAACCATTTCCTCTTTACTCTTTCCTTGTGAGATCTTAACCCAGTCCTAATTCCCCCGATACACTCTTCTTTTCCAGAAGAAAGTATCAACTTGTGTGATTTATAATACTGCTTGTGATTCTGGGTAGTCTCATGAAAGAAGAGTTAATTCAAAGGCTGCAAAGGGTTACTACTTATTCTCAGGAAGGCAGAAGAGACTAAGAATTTGCCTTGCACATTGCAAAAGAGCAAACATGGGGGTGAAATGCCACTTAAAATATAGTTCTACTATTACTACTTCTACTTAAAACATACATATTTGGAGATGGGGCACCAAATAAGGAAACATGTTATTATTAATGCTGACGGATGGTGTTGATGCAAAGGGATCTAAACAAGCTCTGCATAAATTTCAGCTGAAGAGGGCTTGTGAAGAGCTGCTTTCTAGGGTGATGAAATTCCAGAACAGCTTTCCAGTAATACTAGCAGTAGTACAGCAAGAGAGGGAAAAACGGATTGCTTTGGAAGCAAGAGATCATTATTTTCATAAGATGACAAATGGACAGTAATTTCATCTTAAAAAAAAAGAAGAAAATGTCTGCAGTTGAAGTGGTGCACCATGAGCCACAGGAGTCACTTTGCACTTTGCAGCTCTTAGAGAAACCATTCTACATGTGTACTTGTAATGACACTTTACTGCCAGTGTGAGTTCAGTAACTGGCAAGATAGCTTCCAGTTGGAAATTCTGATTAGTTTATCATGAGTTTTCATTTATAGATAAGCCAGTTTGGCATTTTAATATTATGATACCTTTGGTATTCATTTTTACTATTTTATCACTTCAGAAGTGTTGGTTTAGGGCTCTACATTATTTATCCTATGCATTATATGCCCAAATAGTGTGATAAGAGCAAGGTCTCCTAGATTTAGTAGACCATGTCTCTTCTTTATAGGATCCAACATGTGAAGGATATGTATTTCCCTGGTAATTCCCTTTTTGTGTCAACTCAGATACTATGAAATATGTATGTTTGTTATATCCTATAGTTCAACTCCTGTTTCAAAACTCAAGGTCAGCAAAGGTGTGCCAGCCAGTCGCCTTTTGGTAGGTGTTGTTATCCTGTCTCTCCAATAGAAATTCTTAGGAGTTTATTTACTGTTGGAGCAGAATCTTAAAGGTCTTTCCCAACCTAAATGATTCTATGGTTTTGAGTGATGTGTAAAATGGTTTTCCATAACTGTGTTGATAAATGCCAAATAAGAGCAATTTTTAGCAGTCCTTTTGCTTTAACCACTGCTGTAGTGCATAGCCAAGAAAAATGTAGGCTTTTCCTTTTTTTTTTTTATCCTACAAATCTTTTAAAAATAATAAAAGGAAAACTAATTTCATATAGCTGACTGAGGTTAGGAGCAGTACATACTTGATTAGTTCAGACCACACAAACTCTGGTGTGTCTTGGAGCTGTTTAATTGCAGATTCTTTCAGCCTTGTATTTAAAATTATAGTGGAACTGGAAACGTTACAATGTAATGGGTTACTAAAATTCACCCATGTTTTTTATAATATCAGTCAGAAGGTGGTTAACATGAGTATCAGATTATGTGAATAGAGCAGAAGCTTATGTTCTGTTTCATTAGTTAGAATCACAGAATAGTTAAGGTTGGAAAGGACCTCAAGATCATCCAGTTCCAACCCCCCTGCCATGGGCAGGGACACCCCACACTAAACCATGCCACCCAAGGCCTCATCCAACCTGGCCTTGAACACTGCCAGGGATGGAGCATTCACAACTTCCCTGGGCAACCCATTCCAGTGCCTCACCACCCTCTGTGTTCTGTTACACTGTAACTGTTTTTTTTTGTGGCGGGGGGTGGGGGAGTGAACAGAAATTCATTTAAGGTGAATAACAAAAGGAAATCAAGGGCACCTGTGTCTTCCTCATCTTTGTAACTGAACTACTGTGAAGTTTGCTCTGCTAATTTTGGGGCATGGAGGTTGTGGGTGTCTATTATAGTTATGCAAATCTTTGTTCCTTCTAAACCCTATCTTCAAGAACAGTTTTTCAGAAAAGGTCTCTCTCTAAGCATCAAAAAGCCTTTGACAGATAGCAACTACATGTTGCCATTACTGTTGCTTGTGCAATGTCCTCACTATGTGTGTGTGAGGATGAGTAAAGCAGCTGTGGGTTCAACAGCTAAAGGTAGGGTTAGAAGCCAGCACCAGTCTGGAAGTAGATCAGATGTGTTAGTATATTGAATTCCACATATGCTTTCCTACCAGTTTGTGTCTGTGCTTAAGTAGCTTCTGGCTGCCCATGCCTGAGCCTCAACAGTTTGTTCCATTGGAAGCCTCTTTATTTAAACCCCTTCAGAGACAAGATTGGCTTACGCAAGACTCCTAACTGTTTATTCTGTGCTGCTAGACTGGCCTCGCTTTTGGTTTGGGGAACCTCTGCACTTTCTGGATGTGTCAGAGTGTGTGCCTTGTATGCTGGGTCTTCTACTATAAAGCTCTACTGAAAACCTGTGTGGTCTTGGGGCTTTTTGTGTTTGCATTAGTTTAATTGCCTCTCTGACCCCTCTTCCTCTATTGGCCTTTCAAGCTCTGTGGGCTCTTAGCCTCACTGGTATCTGTCCACAGGATCTTTGTACCAGGAAGCATCCAGGCTTGCCTGGAACTCCCCCAGCCCTATTGACCAGTTATATCCAGCAATTTCTCTGGCTTTCATACTGAACTTCTGGTTTTGCATTTTTAATACCTGTGTAATTCACTTCTGTCTGTTCCCTAAAGCTGTAGATGAGAAGTATATTAGTTTTTGCTCTCTTCATAATACATCTGTTTCACTATGTAACTGCTTTTTCACTTCTTTCAGAAGCATGGTATTCAGTGTCCCTCTGAGAAAGGAGAGTAATTTATAAATATCCTTCTAGAGCAGTTCTTTTATGCAGCACTTCCAGTTATTTGGTTGCCTGTGTTAATTTCTTTTATTGTTTCCTTTTTTTTTCCCCTCTGGGTTACCAAGATTAATTACTTTTTCATACCGTAATACTTCTATGTATCCTAGACAGTGTTTTTAAACTTCAGTCTATATCATTACAGTCAAAATAGAACATATTTTCTGCCTTAACAGCATCCAAATTAACTTTAATCCTACATTGGGAAATTTTTCAGTCTCAGTTTATCTGTTATGCAAAATCCAAAGTGGTGATCCATGAATTAGGGCAGCAAGAGCTACGGCAGTTTGAACAGAGTGCAGCCGTGTGACTTTCCACTATTCTTTGATTTTGCTGTGTCTAAACAGGCTCTTGGGTGTGCTCTGCAGGGAACCCTGACTGTGCAGGTCAGGAACATGCTGAAATAAGCTATGGCTCCATTCCAGCCCATGTACCAGCATTTCTTTTCCATGAAAATTAGACTGCAGGAAATGTCACCTGAATTTTTATGTCTTGTCCCTGTATGGACTTGGAATGTGGCCCAGACACACCCTCAAACTTAATGGTACCCCTGCATCAGCATTCAGATGCATGCACTGATTCTCACTTGGGTTTTTATTTGTAGAGGTCTACTTCTTTCTATTCAATCTGAATTTCCAGCCCTAATTTTCCTATAAGTATACGTCTTTTGGACCTGACGTATTTCAAGGATAATCCATTCTAAGCTCTCATTGATACCTGCATTACCACTTTCTAAAAACTGAGGGTATTATTTACTGTTCCGTGAACTCTCTGGTGGCTTGAGGCTGCCAGGGTCGGTAAGATTTCTAAGGATAAGAAAATCTACAGTGGTTCACATCTTCCCTTTATTTTTCTCAAATGTTCTGATGTTGACAGTAATATTGCTGGGCTGTCTTATCTCTTAGTCTGGATTCTCTGTGGGTTTGATGAAAAAGATTACAAGTTCTTGTGGTGTCTTGAGTCAGAAGGGGATAAAATACTTTTAGCTGAAAACAGAGCTCTTCTGTTTGGTGTTTGATTTTCCATTTATAACTTAAAAAATGCTGGAATAAACTTATCTTAATTCCCATACAATGGCTTTTTATTTTTTAATTAAATAAACAAAGGTTGCACAAGACTACCCAATTTAGTAATGATTTCCTTCATTGATTGATACCTTGGAATGAAGATCAGATACATTTTCAGGACATACATTTTGATTAAAAACAGTTAATAGTTAAGAGATAAAATACAAGACTGATGCCATGTAA
Organism: Psittacula echo; assembly: GCF_963264785.1. NCBI lineage: Eukaryota > Metazoa > Chordata > Aves > Psittaciformes > Psittacidae > Psittacula > Psittacula echo. The sequence goes on from NC_137736.1 coordinate 107,794,974, forward strand.
GAATGCAGACCAGATGAATTAAGCTCAGTTATATTTCTCTGAAAAGCTTTAGTTGCAGCTACGCTGTATAGCTCAGTTACTGTTTGCATTTCAAAAGTTTAAGAGCCTAGAAGTACAAAGGTAGTTAGATAAGTGCCACAGCCTCTGAAAGATACTGCAAAAGTGAGTTTGGAGATCTCAGGTCAGTTCACAGTCAAAAGCTGGTTCAGCCTAAGCATTATGCTAATGTAATTTATTTCATGATAAAACATTATAGGTTTCTGAACTGTCAATATGGCAGAAAAGAGCTTAGGCAGCCTGGCTTCCCTAGGCAATGGTTTCTTGGGATTTCTCCTACTTTCAGGTACATCAAACTTGCTGGACATATAACCACTTTGTTGATCGGCTTCTATTGCTGGAATGTGCTAATTTTGATCTTGTTAGAGCCTTTCCATGCAACACTAATAATTGTGTTGTGGACAGGCCTAACCAGGAAGCCCGTCAAGGTCAAGCTGACATCTAAGCAAGTGCTGGAGTCTGCCCTGAGTAAGGAAATGTAAGAAAACCTGGGTTCTGTCAGTGAGACTGCACTCAAGACTGATGCGTTCAACAGCAGAAGCTTTGCCAGGGATTGAGAGTAGTGATGTCTGTGAAGGAGGTTAAAGCTGCTGTCTTCTGGACATTTCATATTTGTTTTAGCCTTGAAGAGCTCCAGATTTGCTTCCCTTTTGCTTGCCAGTTTCTTGCAGTACATGAACTCCCCTACGTTATACTTTCCTGTTTGTTTTCTAAGCAACATTACTATTGTAATAGCAATGACATGATGATACTATCATACCTTCTTCTGACCTGACAGTGACTCCTCTCATATGCACTTGACTAATGCTGTCAGTTGTGTGGAAGGCACTGAGTCAGGTTACTGTTTTCCCAGAGTTGATTGATGTCTGTTTTAATCGTTGTAATGTTTCAATTCTTTTGTTTATTTTCAGCACTATCTCTTCTGATGACCAGTTATGCTTCATAATTGATGGAGGGGGGGAAAGTAGGATGTATATATATACATATAGGTACACCTTTATCTGTATTCTGCTGTTTTGAATCCACTTTGCAGAGAATAATTTTTTGTGAAAGCAGCTGTTTTGTTTTGATTCTCCAGACTTATGAGTATTAAATATCTAGAACTTGCAATTTCAGGCAGTGTCAGTCCTGGAATATCACACTTGAGCTCTTGGGTTAGTAAATAAGATACAGCTTTTTTGCTGCCTGGTAAAATAGCTTGGATATGGTCTTTTCAGGCTTATAGGAAACACCTTGTTCTTATGAGCATGCCCTGGAACTTGATTGCTAAATGGCATGTGGGGTCAGGTTATATTGTTTATTTTGCCAATTTGCATTTGGGCTTGATTTCCTGTCTTTGAAACTGTGTCAGGTAAAATGCAGGATGTCTGGACTGGAAAATTAACAGAAGGCACCAACCTCCTGAAAATGCATAATCAATATTGGCATGCTAATAGCTGTCTCAGACTGTAACAGTGTTAGTTGAGGCAAATGGATGTGGAAACACCCTCGATCTGTTAAAACAGACATAGCAGCTGACAGTTACGAAGTCAATCACTTGATCTCTTCTCTCAAGTGATGTGAATTGTGCATTTTAATAAAAGTAGACGTGAACTCCTGAACTAAGATATGTGACCATATCAAAATTAAAAATACAACAGACTGCCTTTTCCTAATTACTTTAACAACTGCTTTTGCTAATGAAATGACAGTGGCAATTTTAATCCCCTGTATTTAAGGATTTCTGGCTCTCTGCCAGAGCAGAGTATGGTGGTAGCAGAAATAATTGTTTCTGTAGCACACTTTATCATTGCATCTGAAATAATTTAGAGGCAAGCGAGTATCTTCATGATCATTATATTACAATTTTATTCTGTGGATAAGGAAAAAAAATGACAGATGCGCAGAATGGGCAGGGTGACATATAGCTTATATTATGGCTTTTCAGTAAAGGTTGTGGAAGAATTGACAATACTGCAGGTAACTGTATGGGTGTTGTGGCATCTTTCAAATCAGCATAAAAGCCTGAAGTTTACAGTGAAGTTTTTCCTACCTATGTTTTGAAAGGTTTGGAAAAGGACCACAAATTGCATGTTTATTAAAATGGTGGGAGGTGGGTGTCTGTCTGTAGTGGGAATTGCAAACAGAAACAGAAGAAACTTGGCTTTTGTTTTTCACCTAGGGCTGTTGTTCTGCTGAGACACAGGAATTGGACACTGAACCTGACTAAAGAATAAGTGAAGGGGGTAGTGAGCTTCTTGTACCAAAAGAGAGCATAAATTAGGAAGGCTAAATACGGGTTAGGAAAATCAACCCAAATGTAAATATACACACACGCTGCTGTCAGTAACACAGAAGAGGTTAGAAAAAGAAAAAGCAAAGATCGTTCTGTGAGGAAGCGCCGCCGTCATGTTAAACTGGGGAGGTATTTGGCTCATTATATCTAATGTCACATCACTTATTTAGAGGCCTAAAAATAGTGTTTATAATAAACCCCCTGACACAGCTGTGACTCGCCTGATTCAGATGGCCCCTTTCCTTTTTTAATTTGTGAACAAAGCTTCTCCTTTGAAGAGAAGAATTTGTTTACAGTTATTTATCAGAGCAGGAAATGGATCAATTAGATGTAACTTTTTAAGTTAATTGACTGCCACTACTGAAACCACCTGACGTGGTGCTGGTGCCAGCAATGCCAGATGAGCGATCTCATCATTGTTGCTGTGGGAAAAGCAGGGACATGATGGGAAATGTTATTCTTGGCACTCAAAAGATTAAAAATTTTAAATATTTATAGAGTCTTATCTAAAATACTGATTGGTTATTAGTGCCTTGAATTGAGGCAGAGATGTGTGAATCCCTAGAGCTTTGTGACCATATCCCATCTGAATTAATCTGAACCGTTAACAGGGAATTGATGCTCTAAATCTTCCTCTGGTTGTATTTTCCTTTCCACACTGTGCTGTCTTTATATTTATTTTTTGCTTGGGTTGTTTCGTTAATGATCTAGAGTATAACAACAGCACCAAGAAAAAGTTACAGATTCTTCTCTCTTTGGAATATTTTGCTTCAGAGCTATGTTTGTATCTTTTCCTGCTGCACAGATTTATAATCCTTTTTCCCCATGCAAAGCAGAATGACTTCATTAGTGCAGTGCTACCGTGTTGCTATACTGAGTTTAGCAATCTTTTCTGCCTCAACGATACTTCCCTGCTGATTTACAGGTTTTTTTTGGAAGAAGATACGGGAGGTTTATCATAAATATTCTGGATTATTTTTTCCTGGCAAAATCTTGGGCTGTTTAGAGACTTGCGAAGCTATTGGATGCATTTGTTGGTGTTGCAAACCTACATTTTTCCTGTCAGTTGTTGAATAGCTCCAGCTTTTGATGACTGTAATGAGGTCTTTGATAATGCTTCTGCTGCCTGTAGCAAATGAGCTTATTGTGGGAGCCAGGAGCCCTTTCTGAAAGCCTCTGTTTCAGAGCTGAGAGAAACAGGAGAGCGCAACCTTGGAGTAAAGACTCCTATCTCACCTAATCTTGAGCCTCACAGGAGGGCCCCTTGAGCCTGTAAGTGAGGTTGAAACTATTTGGGTGGCTAATGTTTATCGGGTTGTTAAAAAAAGAAAGGAGACTTTTTGATTTCCACATTGCTGTCAAGCCTATGGTAAAATAGTAAAAGAGAGTGAACAAACTTGGGACATACTTTAAGGGCAGAACAGGTAGGAAAACTCTTCAGGTCAGTTATCCTAAAAATAAGTCTTAAATTCAGTAGGCTTGTGAGCCTAAGGCAAACTTAATTAAACGTAAAGGAAAGCAAAAATAAGCATTTAAAATGCTGGGTTTGGTTCACATAAACCTGAGTAAGCCAAAATCTGGATTACTCAGTTATGTATGGTTGCGAAATTTGTTTTGTGAGCATTTTCCTGCACAGTCTAGATTCTCAGCATCCTTCTCTGTGTGTGGCTGTCTCTGAAGGAGGGAGAGGAAGAGACTTCAGGTTTTGATTTGGGTGCTTAGAATATGCTCCAAGTCACCCTTTTTCATATCAGGCTGTGCTGGATGTGTGTTTGCAGGGAGGAGGTGAGACAATGATACTCTGAGTATTTACTGAGGACTACACCTCTGCAGCTGTGTTCATGCCTATGCCTTGGAAAAGGGCATAGTTCCCTGAGAGGGATTGTAAAGCCTCACTTTGCCGAGCACATTTAATAGGAAGGCAGAAGCTGGCCATAACGTGTGTTTTTGTGGGCCAAAAGCTTGTCACTTTTGAGGGAGCTCAACTCTAGAACCTGGCACTCTGGTAAAATGTTCTTTAAGAAGCTCTATATAACACATGTCTACATTGAGTTACTTTCTCCCTTTCACTTCTTGGTCGAAATGCTCATTGCTTTATCATTAGTTTACTTGTCTGTTAAGAAGTACTAAAAGTTTTGAAGAACTCTTGCAATGGATTTAAGTATCACTGAGACCAGTGGCAACCATGCCTTGCTGTGAGCAGAGTTAGGCTTTCCAGCAGTCTGGGTCTCACTGACTGTCATCACCTGAAGGTTTAACACAGATTTATTAGACTACAAAATTTAACGTGAGAGCAATGGAAGAGTGAGTTTTAGAAGGCAGAGGAAGCAGAGTGGATCTGGGGTATATGAGTAAGATGATGAGTTAGGGGTCAGTGCAGTATCAAGGGGATTGGGCCCCTCACTGTTATAGATCCTCTCAGAATTGCCCAATTGATTTAATTTAATGATAAGAGAAAAAATGTTTTATACCTGGTGTTCTCAGTATCTCCTTTATCTGCAGCCTTCAGCTGCTGCAATCCAAATAATGCATATTTGGTTCCAGTATAGGTGTCTAGCCTACTGTCTTGGCTGTGACAGTGCCCAGTGGGAGATGATTAGGAAGAGTATAAGAACAGAAAAGGTACCATATATAATGGTGGTACTGTGGTGTCGTCAGTCTCCCAGCTCTAAGCAGCTCACGGATTTCAACACCCAGAAACAATACTTTTGTATTTATTAAACCTCAGTGGGGTTTTTTTGTTTTGGTTTGGTTTTTGTTTGGGTTTTTTTTTGTGTTGTTTTGTTTTTTTACAGGAAGCAGTCTAATTTTATGTTAAATTTAAAGTTTTCAAGTAATGTGATCGCTCTGGCCCACCTGTACTCATCCTATGCTATATATGTGAAAGCATATTACCTCTAACTGGTTTTGAACCTGCCGCTGGCTGTCTGATCTGGTGTCCTCAGTCCTTGTACTGGAAGAGGAAAGGACCGTTTGTTCTCTTTGCCTGCTTTCTGCATTCTTGTCTTTGCAGGCCTCTATATAGTATCTCTCTTCTCCATGTTCCTAAACAGGAAAGTCATCACATTAGTCATTGCTCACAGTGAAGCCATGCCATACTCTGATTATTTTTGTTGTTTTCTTCTCAACCTTTTTAAATTCTCCTCTTTGGAATGAAGGGAGCACATAGATGAAGCTCAGGGTCATTGGTTGTTTGGGGGGGGTTGTTGGGGTTCTTTTTAATACCAGCAAAATGTTCAGGCTGCTTCTGTCCCACTCCTAATAAATGCTGACACTCAATTTGCTTTGCTGGACTGCTGGTTAACAGGATTTCATCCTTATGCCTTCAGTTGACTATTACTACTGTAATTTTTCCCTATGTCTATTGCTTTTCACTTAGACATTGAATTTTATTTTAATGCAAAAAAATCCTTTTGTCATTCTTTCTGATTCATTTTTATTGGTTTATGTGCTCAACTGGGAGATGGTATCCTCTCAAACCATTGCCTTACTACGTAGCCCTTTCTTAGACGATCTAGGAATATCTTGGTTGGCACAAAGCATAGCATAGTTGTCTGTAGAATTCCTCTGACGATCTTATTAGATCTTATTATCTTATTACAATCTTTATATTGGGAAGAAATTCTTCAATATGAGGGTGGTGAGGCACTGGAACAGATTGCCCTGAGAAGCTGTGGCTGCCCCATCCTTGGAAGGGTTCAAGGCCAGGTTGAACAGGGCTTTAAACCTGGTCTAGTGGAAGGTGTCCCTGCCCATGGCAGGGTGTTTGGAACTAGATGAGCTTTAAGGTCCTTTCCAGCCCAAACTATTCTGCACTTCTGTAATCTTTCTCCATTAAGAACACTGTATTTGTAGTTCTGCTGTTGGCTTTGTGTTATCTAACTGGTTACTCTCCTGTGCAAGGACCTTTCCCACTTACCCTGTGGTACCTTGTTTTCTGAAGATCTGATAAAGGATTTGATTAAGCCAGACCAAGCAGAATTTGTAAATCTGAACAAACAGAGGTTATCTGGTGAGAAAGTCTGTTGACTCAGACAAAAGAGATAGTTTGTGCAGAGTGCTATGTCATGACTGGAATTTTTCATGTAATCCTCCAGTGCAGGCACAGCAACAGGGTGGTGGGTGTTCCCTGGAGGAACATTGTGCCTCTGGCATTCTGCCTACCGAGAAAATTGCTGGTGGAGCTAGCTTCACCTACCCTTGGCTCAAAAATGCTCTGTGATGTAGAGAAAGCTGTCTTAATTGCTATGAATGTTGGATTTTCATACCTACAATGTGAGATTTCCTGCATTACGGGTGCTCAAACTAGTAGGCAGCACGGTTCTTGCTGGAGAGCCCTGAATGGAAAGAAACTGGAAAATGCAAAATATTGCAAATATTTGATCTACTTCTACTTGAACATCAGTGTGACCCGTGCTCCAAAGTCACTTTAGTGTTCTTGAAAAATACCACAGCTGTTAGTAAACCGTCTGCATGGGGCTGGTCGCTGTGATTGCTGGTCAGATGTCTGCATGGGGAGAAAGGGAGGATCCCCACCATCAGCCTAGGTAAACCTCCAGGGTCCCTAAATGGGGAGAAACCAATGGCTTGAAGGAAAAGATTGGTGGCAAACTTCTTAAAAATGCCACTTGTCTGTGATACTCGAAGACATGAAAGACTTTGGGGTTTGCTTCCAGTGTCACTGATACAGCTTTGGAAAATCTCAATGCTATTTTCAAGTTAATACTAAAATTACTGATTTTCACTTACTTCACCTTGCAGGTTTTAAATAGCATATCACCAGCCACCTTTTTCACTAGCCAGGCAGAAGCTATTTTAAAACTGTTCATGATGATATGCTGCTGACATGATTTTAAAGAGCCAACCGTCTGGAAGCGTTCCTTTTGGAACTAGACACAACATGGCATTGTAGGGTTTTTTGCACATAGAAGAAAATAAACCAGGTCAAAATAGGTCAGACTTCAGCTGTCCAGTATGGAGAGCATCTATTTTAAGTGGAAGATGAGAAATGAAATAGTAACTGTTACCCTGAAATGAAAAATGGGGCTGTTTATGTATTTAATTGGTCGGGGTTTGTAACAGGGCTTTGAATTCTGCTGCTGTCGGATCTTGTACTGCTGCTGTCAATCACAGGTTTTTCTCTTTCTTAAAAGGCTCATGGTAAATTTATCTTGGATAGTTTCTTAGCAGGTGTTTCCTTGACGTTACGAATACTCTAAATGAGAACCGTGCTGCATGTCCGGAGTTCTCAGCTGAAATCACACGGCGGCCTGACACGGGCACTGGTGTGTTTACCCATCTGCGGCCACGCTGACAGCAGGCGCTGGCGGGTCCCCGCCGCAGCATGGCCTGGACGCAGAACAGATGTTGGGGATTAGGGGAAAGGATTCAGGGAGGCTTTCGGGCTGTGGGATCGCGGAAGTAATTCATTGTGGAGATGCAGACAAGGCCTGCTGGACCTGTGCTGAGGAGTCAGCTAAAATGGGTCTCGGTGGGCTTGAGTATCCGAATTAAAACCAAATGTTCCCCTGGTACCTTGTAATTAAAGGGGAAGCATAAATCAATGTAATAAAATAAGGTCAGTGCACCAAATGGTATCATACTGCTACAGTGTCATTCCCAGCAACGAAGCTGACAATATAGGTGTCTTAAAAATAGTGCTACCCCATATGCTATGGCTGGAAAGGCTGCCTGATCTGCCTTGCTGGGAAGAGGTGTGGAAGCAGGAGGCAACTGGGTTTACTGCCCTGGGGCTGGGCATCCATCAGAGCCTCTTCCCCTTGGACAAGTGCTTGTGGTCGTTTTGTCATTTTGTCCACATTTTATGATTAAGAGAATGTTTCCTGTGGGACTGTCTGTCATCAGCGTTAGGTGTGCCTCTGACTCTTGTGTTTTAAATAACTTATGCTCAGAAATCAGCCATCTATGGGAAAACAGGGGTGGCACAAGTTGACCAAGGCCGAGTGGTATAGAACTGCCATAGCACTAGGTGTCCCCTAATGGATCAAATACTTCACCACATATCCAAGAGGCTTGTCAGGCTTTTCTGTGGGCCAGGAAGCTAACTTTTGGCTGCAATTAATTTATTTATAGATTCAGAGCAGGTATCTGTAGCTGTGATTTGCGATGAGATGTGGAAAACAGAAGTCATGTAAATAGCTGCTATATTGTGCTGCTGCTATGAAGATTTCAGTAAAGGGTAAAAGGAAGAAAGAAGAGACAAGGTGCATCTCCAGGGTTTGGCAAGAGGATGTGGTGGGAATCATTGCAGATGTACTTTGTACATCATAGATCAAGGCACAAAGACATGATAGCTGTATGAAGAAGTCGAATGTGCTCAAGCAATGAACTGAACTGCTCTGGGAATGAAAATGATGGAAAGAACCAAAGGTTTATAGGGGAAAAGTACTCATTTGTGTTAAGACTCCATTGATCTGAGTTGAAATGTAGTCATGTTAAAATAACCTGAAGTCTTTAAGGCCTTCAAGAGAGATAGTATGACAGTAAAGAAAACCTTGAGCTAACTACATGCAGAGTATGCTTTAAAACATAACTATGGAGTGAAGATAAAACCCCAGGTGAATATGTAGTGACTGAACTAGTAAACTCCTCTTCCTGAAGAATTATAGCATGGAGAAGAAATGACTGTTATCTGATGCAAGTCAACCATTGCTGTAACAGATTAAGAGCAGATGAAGATCTATAAAATAGAGTTTACAGGACATGGTTTTGCAGAATGCAAAGCCCTCTCTGTGGAAGTGATGGACTTTCAGCTGCTATTGACTTTGGTAAGAATCCAACCTGCTCATTGATTTATAAGCCTATAGCCCAATTTGAAAAACTAGAAAATATCTACTTCTCTGAGACTTGCAGTTGCTAGATCTAATTCATGCTATGCAGTTATCAGCCATTTTCTGGAATTCTTGAGCTATTAAGGAATATACAAAATGTAAGGCACAGCAAATAGTGTTATCTCGGTATCTCAGAGCATATCAGGAAATAAGTTAAAAACAAAATATCTAAAACAACAGTGATTTCCACTTGTGGGTTTCAGTGCAGCAGCTCACTGAAAGCAGCAAACCATGTGCACAGTCACAGTACTTTGACAAGCTGCAAGTGCAGGTGACTGCATGCCCCGTCTAAACTGCTAGCTCAGGGCTCTGGAGAGCAGCAGTCTTGCTAAAGTCAACTTATTTGCCAGATGTGGGGACAATGTGCAGAATCTGAACTATTGATGAGAGTTTTGCCACTGGCTACTCCAGGTCTTTGTATGTGCTGTAAACCTTCAGTTTTGATCAGCAGCTTCAATTAGAGAATAAAATTGTTTAAATGGCTCAGGTGAGTGGATTGTTACCTAATTATGCTTACCTCAAGTATTTAATAATGTAGCTTAGTTAATATGGTTGATGTTTTCTTTTTAATCCACTCCCTTAAGATGGCTCAAATATGTGACATGAGGGAAGTATTGCACGATACTAATATCAAAAAAGCACTACTTTTTAATATACTACTTAAATGGTTGTTTAAAAATTATTTTCAAAACACTCCAGTGAAGTTAACTATGTTTTGTTTGTGTTCTGTGAGTTTAGGACACACCCCCAAATTCATACCATGAAACCATGGCAGAGGCTGGAATAAGACCATGGTTCCTGAATGTGATTTTTCTGCTCTTTTTAGAGCACCTTTTTACTCAGGGATGCTATTTTGCTAATACTGGGGAGGAGGGGGAGTACCTTGAAAACAAATGCGGTTTATGTGGGGAAGGCAGTGCTGCTGCAGTAGCACAGTTGGAAAAATTCAGCACACAAAGCCAGGAAATTTGAAGGTTCTTACTCTTTTTTGTAGGTGTAACTTGGCAGGCTGCGTTAATATCTTGTATCTTTGCTGGCAGGGAATAACTTCTGCTAAACACAGTTACTCACTTTGAGTCTTAAATTCAAAGATAGGTTCTGTAAAGTTTAATTTTTTTCCCCTGCAGCTTTCATGATAAAGGCACAGTTATTAAGTAAGGGCACAGCTACTATACAAGAGTGGCTACTATTAAAACCTGCACAGAAAAAGTCATAGGCACCAAACAAGTGTGGTTACATGCTTAACGTGACTTCACAAGGAGACACATAATGTAAAGTATAAATTTATTTTTATGTGCAGAGTAGAAGTTTATACTGAAGTGCATGATACAGTGAATAAGACAAATTGTTTTACTGTCAGCTCTATCAAAGTTATTGTTTCAGATTTACTTTGTTCTTTCTGTTCATGCTTTTGTTAATTTGAGGGGAAAGAATGGGGAAACTGCAAAGATTTAAAGAAAAAATGTAGCCTGTAGGAGTGACTTTGCTTTCATACTGGGAATGACACTTCTTTGATAAAGATTTTACTTGTGCTCAGGGAAGTTACAGCACCATGGCAGGTCACCACCCATCAGCAGAGTAGACCCACGGGCCTACTCTTGCAGATCCTCAAATGTGAGTTCATCTTAAACTGAAATAAAGAAGAAGATTTTATTGTGTTGCACAGCTGTCTAATTGGAGATGTTTCAGAAAACTCAAACTGTCTTATGATTTGGAGTAGTGTCAGGCCTGACTCAGGTGAAGAAAAGTAATCCTTCAATACCATCAATAGTGTCCCTTGCTTCAGGTTTTTTTCCATGGTGTTCATGGTCCACAAGAACAAGTGTAAAGGGAGGACTTTCTTTTATTCAGTAATTTTAATTTGTGCTGGGGGAGCTCAGAGTAACACAGAATTATATTTTTAGATTTTTTTTTTTTTTAGCCAAGAAGAGTAATTAGCACCTGGTACCATTTACATAAAGATTGACGGAGGCATTTCATGCACTTTAAGGAGAAGGTCCTTTGTTTAATCAGATCTGTGCTTTCTAGCAGAATTTTAGGAATCCACTTATATCCATTTGGAGCATGATCTTACTACTAATTTTTAACCATCAGTCTTCTCCAAATGACTTTGGAGAAACATTCATTTACATTTCTTCTTAAGCTTCATGTAACCAATAATGAAAAAGAAATTATAGGCTGTGTGAATTTGCTTCAGAGTTTACACTGCCAGTGAGCCATGAAATCAAATTAAAACATCATCTGATTAATTTTCTTAATTCTCTGCTATCAGACTAATAATGGTGAGTAAGATGGGCAGGCTCCTTGTTTAATTGGTAGTGTTGTATACTAATTAAGTAATGAGACGTAGTATTTTTTTCTCAGACGAGGCTGCATATGTAGAATATATTTTTAGTTAACAAAAACCAGAGCTTAGTAACACCCTGTGGGACACATTTGGCCACAGATATATTAATTTATGTATCAAATATTGATTTCTGTAAATTACATTAAGAATTGGAATAAAAATAGGTTGCTAATTTGCTGTGTAACTCCATTATGGAAAGCAAGTTCCTAAGAAGAAAATAAAAGGAAATGGAAAATATGAGGATTTCACTGTGCTCCTGTGGAGTTACAGCTCTTAACTAGTTTCTCTAAAATCACAGTAGTGTATGTCAAGTTGGGTTGGAGGGGATGGTTATTTGTTGGCTTGATTTCTCCCCCTGATACTGATTTCAGGGTCTGTGGCCTTTGTATTGCAAATTCCTGAATTTTTCTAGAAGAACTTCAAGTGATTTGTCTTTTTTGAGTTACTACTGTATTTTTCTGGGGTATTTTTGTACTTTAGTTTGTATTTTCATGCTTTCTTTTAACTATTGCAATTAGCAGCTTCTGTAACGTGAAGCTTCTTGATGGAGACCCATATCTTAAAATATTTTGGGTTCTATGAGTGTATGTTTTTGTGATATTGTGTTGGCTTTTTTTTTTCTTCTCAAAGTCGTGTTCCTGTTGTCCCTCCCTACATTTAAATCCAGGTATTATGTTAAAATTACCTAGGCTTGATAACTATGTCATGGAAGCTAGACAATGGATAAATTTCTTACTCTAGACTTCCATATGGTTTTAAGTATGACTGACAAAATTAAAGAAAATGGGTAAAGTATCTGAGAGAGGTATCTGATTTTTTTCTTTCCTTCTTCTACTGCTCTCAAGGGAATATGGCTGTATGAGTGGAGACTGGGAGAGGGAGGAAATAGGTTTGAGACTGGACCAATGTGTCATTGTTTTAAATCCAGCCAGCCAGTGAGGTCATTGTTTTCATCTGAGTCATTTTTAAATGAAAACTCTTACATTATGGAATATATTGCACATCTTTATTTCAGACATGGAAATATCCAGCCAACCTTTCAGTGGTAGAGCTCCACTGATTTTATTTGAGGTACTCCTGACTCCCAGTGGTTTAAGGAGGAGAGGGAATCAAATGCTTCTGCCTCATTCTTTAACTCTGTGCCAGTAACCCAAAGGGGTTATTCTTTAGGCACATTTCCAGCCAAGATGCTGGTTGAAGAGGGAACTGGTAAACCTGTTGATCACACCTGTCAGCCCTGAATCTAGTAAATCTGTCAGCCTGGAGCTGGTACAGTTATACTGGGGGAAAAAGTTCTTAAGCTTTTTCATAAAATAGCCTCCACTCATTTGAAGGGTAGATTATGTTCCAATGTGCACAGGGAAAATCCTTGAGAATGCATTCTTGGATATTGATTATATTTCATACTTGGGCTCCAGTAGGCTCAGTCTGTGTAGTATGATGTAATTGAGGGACTTGGGCAGTCTTTGCAGCTCTGCAATTCATTTGTGTGGCCATGAGCGAGCCCTAGCATCTCTTTGCACTGGGATTTTAATGTAGATGATCTTTAAGGTAGGTCTGGTATTTGTAGCACTTTAAGCGTCTTATATAATACAGTAATTATAACAGAATTTGTATTTTATGCTGTAGTATAGCATGGAGTGGAGACAGGGATCGTTCCACATAAGCTAATAGAAGTAGTAGGAGCTTTTGACTGAATATAACAAATGCTGTTTTATCATATAAAGTGGGAGAAACCCATTGCTAGTTGATGCTTTTAGAATAGCTTAAGAAAAACTCATTGCTCTACGACACAAAATCTTCCTGTTGTTGTATGGCATGTGCTTACACTGTTAGTATGTGACAAGTCCAGTGTCTCCTGAAGATCTATCCAGCCACTTGGTTGATAAGGATTTAATATTTTTGCTCTTTCAGGATTATACTTCCAGGTCTTTGTAAGAAGAAAATTACCCAGTGCACCGAAACATTCAGTCTTAAGATCGTAGAATCATAGAATAGTTAGGGTTGGAAAGGACCTTGAGATCATCTAGTTCCAACCCCCCTGCCATGGGCAGGGACACCTCACACTAAACCATGTCACCCAAGGCCTCATCCAACCTGGCCTTGAACACCGCCAGGGATGGAGCATTCACAACCTCCCTGGGCAACCCATTCCAGTGCCTCACCACCCTCTCAGTAAAGAATTTCTTCCTTATATCCAATCTAAACTTCCCCTGTTGAAGTTTGAACCCATTACCCCTTGTCCTGTCACTACAGTCCCTGATGAAGAGTCCCTCCCCAGCATCCTTGTAGGCCCCCTTCAGATAGTGGAAGGCTGCTATGAGGTCTCCACGCAGCCTTCTCTTCTCCAGGCTGAACAGCCCCAATTTTCTCAGCCTGTCTCCATACGGGAGGTGCTCCAGTCCCCTGATCATCCTCGTGGCCCTCCTCTGGACTTGTTCCAACAGTTCCATGTCCTTTTTATGTTGAGGACACCAGAACTGCACACAATACTCCAAGTGAGGTCTCAGGAGAGCAGAGTAGAGGGGCAGGATCACCTCCTTCGACCTGCTGGTCATGCTCCTTTTAATGCAGCCCAGGATACGGTTGGCTTTCTGGGCTGCGAGCGCACACTGAAGCCGGCTCATGTTCATTTTTTCTTCGACCAACACCCCCAAGTCCTTCTCCACAGGGCTGCTCTGAATCTCTTCTCTCTTCTCTGCCCAACCTGTAGCTGTGCCTGGGATTGCTCCGACCCAGGTGTAGGACCTTGCACTTGGCATGGTTAAACTTCATCAGGTTGGCCTCAGCCCACCTCACAAGCGTGTTGAGGTCCCTCTGGATGGCATCCCTTCCCTCCGGCGTATCAACCGAACCACACAGCTTGGTGTCATCGGCAAACTTGCTGAAGACGCACTCAATCCCACTGTCCATGTCACCAACAAAGATGTTGAACAAGATGACCCAGAACATGCAGGGGGTGCAGAATGCACCTCTCTAAAGGAAAAGAAGGCTGGGTAATGGTCTGAAAACTGTGTAAATGTATCATATATTTGCTGGGGAGTTTGCACAGTGATATTGTTTATCATCTGTGATTTTTTTTTCATGCATGGAACCTGTTCCTCTTGCTACTGAAGTCAGGCTCCAAATTCAAACTCATGAAAAGCATTAAAAATAAAGCTGCAGGAAAGATGTCTAAGCTGTAATATCACTAAGAGTGCAATAATTTCAAGATTGGGGTAGAGTGTGTTTTACTTCCTACTGAAAATATTTCCTAGACCTTTAGAGCCGTTTCTGAATCAGCCTTATTGAATCTACAGAGCAAATGAAAGGCAATTTTTCTCAGGAATCCGGTAGTTTCCAAACTACAAGCATTGCTGTAATGTGTCCCAGTGTTGATGCCTGAGTTTCAATTAATATATATTTGTCCATACCCCACGCCATCAGGTGAGGCATTGTTTGGCCAAGCTAGCAGCACCCTGTCATCAGTGGGGAAATGGCTGAGACCAAGACCCTAGGAGTAGCACCTCAGAGTGATGGGCTGAGACAGGCTTTGAGGAAAACTATCGTCATTGAATAACAGACATGCTTCTAAGTGACTTGCCTAACATGGGATTGGAGCAGTGACCAACAGGAATTCCTCTGCACCAGCTTTAGCCCTTCTCAAGTGGTGGGCTCAGACCAAGCCACTGGTCTAGAACTGATGGAGGAGAGATACTGGCAGAGATGTCTACCTGGTGCATCTCAGTTGACCTTTAGGTGAGTTTAGCTGCCTGCTGGTGATGTGCTGCTTTCTGCTTTGGTTATTGAGGCAGTGCAGATGAAGCAGCAGGGCCAAGGGTTCTACAGTCACTCTTGCAGTGTCATAGGTGTCTAGATCAATAGTATCTAAGTGCTGGCAGTGAACATTTGTTGTGCTGTTATCTTACGTGAATCACTGACAATAATCATGCAACATTCTCTCTCTTTCTCCAACTTTCCCAAGTGTTGCCAAAGCTAATGCCATACCCAAACCCATGGGGTTTGACTAGTAGGGACTAAAGTGAGCATCTGACTGTGCTCACCTGACTGCAGGTTAGACTTGGATCCCTAGTGTATAAAGCTGGCATTGAACTAATGTGAAACCATAACTGAGCAGTTTAACGGGTCCTCATGTATGCTTTGTGGAGAAAGCTGTGATCAGGATCCAGGCACGCTTCCAGTAATCGTTTTTGTCACACTATAACTATAAAGCCAGCTGTTTCTGTCATGATCTTATGCTTTTGTTGACCAACTTTTATCAGAGGATATCTGAGAAAATGAAGAAAGCTTTTGTCATTCAAAATATGAGTTTAAATTTTGGCTCACCTTTCTTGAATAGGATGATTGAGATACTTGTTTGGTTTGTCTGAATCATTTACTGGTCCCCAGTTGATGTCTAACCATCCATGCTGTGGTAAGAATACCAAGAGTGGTTGTCTGACTTCCCACCCCTTTCTTGGCCTTGTTCTTCTGGGAAGTTGTTATTGAAAATGATGGCACCACATGTTGGTGGAACAGTAGAGCTATGAATGATGCTTATTTGCAAGTTAAGAAAGAATAGTAAAATAGAGAAAAGAGGTTGAAATGTATTCCATATTGCAATTTCAGAGTTTTTTTGAAACCATCTATTCTGTCTGTGATGCGCCTTTGTAGAGCATGTCCTTGATTTAAAACAAAAAATATTCCCCCCAAAACCAAACCAACAAGAATAAACCCTTGCAAAAGCAGTCTACAGGAGATTAAAGGTATTGAGACCTAAACTGTTTGCTCTTTAGTTCTGAAATAATTGGAGCTAAGTTTTTCTTTCTTTTCTTGTTCCCATTCTTTTAACAGATGTTATCACTCCTTTAAAATGAGCGATTGTACTGTGGCAGCCTCATCAGTGCTTGCAAAGGGGTCTTCTGATGGCAGCAGATTAAGCTGCAATGTCTTCAGCAGGAAGACTTGCATTAGTCTCAAGTGGGTTTGGGGTGCCATGTGATTAATGGTTTCTGGTAGTTAGCTTTGGATGTAGTAGTCACTAATGTTTACATCAGCAAACAGAAGAAAAATGACTCAGTTGCATATCGTGGAGCCTGTGTGATGACAGAGCTGGTCAAATTTTGGATTTGTTTAAAAAACAAACTATTTCTACTCCTCCTTTCTGTGACCTTCTTAAAAAGGAAAAATAAATATGGTGGTGATTCCTGTTTAGTAGTTCTGCTTTTCTTATCTGGGAGAGATAGTTGATAGTTGAAGGTTGTTATTCATGGAGACTGGGTATGGAAATGCCGTATTTCACTGTAGGTGTGTTGCAGTACTGTCTTCACTGCTGTCATGAGTAGCTAACAACTGGAGTGGAGCACGGCAACAGCCATGGAGCCTGAGGAAGGTTTTTTTGTGATATACAAGTGTTCCTACTATAACTTCTGTTCATAAGCCAACCCTCTATCCCATGGGTTGGCAATACCATGAAAATGCTGTCTTTGGATATCACCGGAACAATATTAGGTGGGTTCCAGTGAATCCTCTGCTGAGGATCTCCCATCCTGTGAGCAGATGGTGTAACCCTGCCAGAGAGGAGGCAGAGTTCAGAGACAGAGCTGTGCACACAAAACAAAACTGTCATGCAGCATAGCAGTCTTGTCACTCCAAGGGGAAACTAGAGATGAGCAGGAAAGAAACCTTCCTTATGAGCTGAGGAATGGAGTAAAATCTTGGGAAGGGTTGTGTAGAAAAAAGCTTGCCAGTAGTAAAATTAATATCTGGCAGGGTCCAGATGAGATTAATACTTTTACTGTTAATGATGCAGGTTTTGGACAGAATAATACTTGAAAAAAAATGCATAATTGCAGGCAAAAAGGATGTGGTTTGAGGGGTTGGGTTTTTTTTTTTTTTGGGTGTTGAACTTAACATGTGGGATGTCCAAATTCGCAGCCATCGAGATGTCAACGTTTCTAACAACAATAATAGCATTAACTTCTACTGAGCACATACTCTGTTCTGCACTTTCCAAGTGTGTCGAGTTGCTTTCGGCTACAAAAGCAAAAAGTGGAACATAAAATATTTGAAGCAAAAATAGCAGAAAATAGCATATAGAATCATACAGCTCCCTTTAGCCTTTATTAGCACAGGCAGTGGAAGGCTGGTAAGTGGAAATGCTGATGTGATTAGACTCCTAGCACTTGCAGGGTCACAGCCAAAGAAAAGCAAAGCATGAGGATAAATCTCATTATGTTTTGCCACTGTGTTATTACAGTTCAGCTTTTTGGCTAACAATAAAGTTATGATTTCCCTCTTATTCCTGTACATCCTTTTCCTTAAATAAGCATAGATCAAAACTGCCCATGTACTTCTGGCATTCTCATGTGAAAGTAGGCATGAGGGCTCACAAATAACTGAGAGCTGATTCTGGGTCTGGAATGTGTTTGCTTACTGTCTGGGTGGGTGGCAAAGTATCCATAAATGTTTTAGCACAGTCTAGCTTGCTCTTGGTTTCAGTACAAGATTTATCACTGATCAGTCAGTCCAGCAACAGTGTGGAGGATTTAATATTCAAAAGTGAAAAATGCTTTTGGAAGTACTCACTACTTGGCAGTCCAAGGGCAAGTTGCTGCTAAATATGTCTGAGTTGTGAGGTGGACAATTTAGACAGAGATTGACACTGGGAAAAGGTGTTGGGTGCTGCTGGTGGGCATCCTGTCCGTGCAATGTGATGGGTTTTCTCAGTTTTAAAGCTTTGCTGTGGTGAGTAATGGAAGTTCCTTCTGTTGTGATCAACCACAGAAGGGTATAATTAGAAATTTTGTTTTCTCACAACTTACTTCAAAGGCTAGTAGATGTTTTGTATGGTTCCATGTTCTGTAGCTCAACTTTGTCTGTGAAATATTCTGACACTTCAGCATCGCAGGCTGCCGCTCTCTTGTGTGATACAACAGAGGCACAGCTGAGCCAGCCAAGCCTGTGTCACACTGGGGAGGCAGCTGCTGTAGTGTGATGTCCATGGGTATAGGCCTCCCTGCCTTCAGCAATGTCGCACATGAGCACTGATATACGTGTGTGCATTGTATGTGGCACACAAAATCCTGAAAAGTAAAGGTTTGGGGGGAGGAATATGGCAGGGATATGGCAAGAGGTGGTGAGGTCATATCAACTGTTCTATGTAGCAAACCCAGGGCTTACCATTAATTTATCTGTAAAAGATTCTAATGACCTAAAATAGAATTTCTGCAAATAGTGCTATATTTCAATTTTGTTACATAACTATGTGTGTATGCTGAGATTTGCAGGGTTTCCAAATATCTTCCTTCTCAGATCCTATCAAGCTTTTTCTTCAAGCATTACAACAATGAGAAAAACACAAATATAAACTTTGAGCTCTTTGTTTGTAAAAAAAGCCATTTGTGGGACAGGAGTGAGTGTTTCCCACCCTGAATTTGAGGCAACAGTAGTTTGAACAGGAAGTGCTGTATTTAAATGGAATATGACAAACATTTTAGTGAAAAATGCATATTTTTTTTTTCAATGTCAATTTGATGCTGCTCAAAGATGTAGAGCAGTGGGTAGAAAGAGAGTAAACGAAAGGCACAAAAGATGCACAAAAGTGCAAGCTAAATATACTTATGGTGCTCTTCATGAGTGAAAATGTGTCTATCTAGATCCACAAATTAGTATCAGTGGAGGATTTAGTCGAAACACTTGATTTCTTTGAAAATTTCTAAGTAATTTGAGATCATAAGGCATGATTGCAATGAGAAATGTCATTGCTATTTGTTAATTATAGGCCTATTTTCTGTTAAGAGTTGATGAGACTTCTCCCCACTACCAAATTTCAACATCACCCAGATAATGGATGTAGTACCTGTTTCATGCCATCATTCTACCTTTTTGCTATTAAACAACCACTTAACTTGTCATGGCTTGAAAATACTTATGATTTATTTGTTTGTTTCCTCACAGGCTGGAATGGTGTTGAGATGTGGATACTTCTGGTTTGGCTTGTTTCTCGTGCCCACTGCGTGCCTTGTTAAAGACGTGGCATGGACAGCGTAAGTCTTGAACAGTCCTCTTGGTATTACAGGAATTACTCTGTATGCATATGTTGTCCAGTCCAGTATAAAGCCTTCCAGTGAATGCAAAATGGTGATACTCCCTTGGGAGATCTCTGAGCAAAGCCAAGTGGAAGCAATTTCTCACCTACCAATGCAATCAGCAATGTGAGAGAATGAGTAGTTAGTCCTGAATGTGAAGGAGGCAGCCTTGCCAAAGTATGAAGGTGTGTCGTCATATTATTATTTGTGTTGTCTACCCTTTGGTTAAAGGCAAATTTAAATTAGACATCAGAGACTCCTTATTACTAAAAAGGAGCAAATAATTTGTTCAATTTGACTGAGGTTAAGTAGTAGACTCCGATCCATACCCAGTAAGCTACCTAGTAAGCTCCCACTTTTATGTCAGCTGCTCTTTAGGTTTTCCTTCCACAGTGGGTCTTCCAAGACTTAACTGAGAGAAGAGCAATGCTCTGCACTCTGTGGCTGAACATTCCTTCCCTGCCCAGAGAGGAGGAACAACCCTTGTGAAATACAAGCCTCTGTAATCCTGTTCTCTCAAAACTCTGTGATTTCCAGGCATTGCAGAAGGCAAACTATTTCAAGAACTTTGATTTCAAGAGAAGCAACATACCTTCTCTACCATTGCAATTTGAAATGAAGAAGTGATGTTTTCATTTAGAATTTCTAGTGTTTTATTCAGCTTGCTTTTAAGTGTCTTAGACATCAAAAGCTTTCATCCTTTCCTGTGGAAAGCTATGTTACAACCAAGAAGGTTTTACTGCATGGATATGTAATAACCTGGTGCAAGTAGGATCCAGAACATTCCAACTCTGGGGCAGAAAGGCAGATCCTAGCTGGAGTGAAGAGGGGAGTGTAGGTTAGCTTGTCACTTGACACAAAGGCTCAAAGTGAAAGCATCGTTCCAGGGATGAGCTGTCAGTCAGCCAAGGAAGATTCTTAGAATCATAGAATCATTTAGGTTGGAAAAGACCTTTCAGATTGAGTCCAGCTGTAAACCTAACTCTGCCAAGTCCACTAGTCTTTTCTACAAAGAAATGCAGAAAGTGCTGAAAAAACTAGAAACTTTCCTGAACACAGCCATGTTTCTAACACCAGCATAAAAGGATAAGTCAGCTCATATGCATATAACTGAAAGTCTTTTTCTCTATGGGGTTGATAGCACAGCTGCATTAAACTGGTCGTAGGCAAATCTACCAATCGTAAAGTACTTCTTTAATGTTTTCCTATTTTCTTCCTCAGCTTAATTTTCACGAGCTATATTGCTAAAATTAAAACTAGGTATCATAATGTAAGATTTCTGTTCAGGCCAAACTATGATTTAATAGTCCAGCGCACCAGAGGGTGTTTTGTTACAGTCATTTAACTTCTCCAGTCGAAAAATATCCTAAAATTTTATAGCTGAGGCCAAAATGTTTAAATTGAGAATCTTGGTTATGTCTATGACCTGCTTCTTAAAGCTCTGATAAAAAGAAATGAATCTTAGAATTAATTTAGGATAACAAGCCCTGCTCTTGTGTCAGGCATTATTTAAAATTACCTGCTTAGTAGTCAGTGGGACTACTTTTGTGATTAAAGCTAAATAGGAGCTGGACTGTTTGCAGCATCAGGGATCAAATATGTATTTAGTGTCTGAGATTGTACCTTACTTTTTGAAATGTTTTCATGATAGCTGGCTGTCCTGAAGTTGTCCTCTGTTCTTATCAGTTCTTGGCAAGAATGACTTGAAAATTGTAAAACAGGCCAGACCAAGGCAGGCTCATCCTCAACTATTACTCATTTAAAGCTCTGTTACTGACTCAGCCTGTTCTTTAATATTTCTTAGAGAAATATCAGCAACATAATCCTTCAAGTGGTTCAGACCAAGAATGCACAGAGATTGTGAAGCTCTCAAGACAAACACACATGATTGATATACTAGATATTTTCCCAACAGATTTTAAACAGGCGGCTCTTATCAACATTAAGCAAAAAATCTGTTCTCTGAGCAGGACTTCTGTTTGGGTTTTTTTAACCCATCACTGAAAAATTAATACCATTAACATTTTAACTAGGATAAATGAAATGACACAGCTATCAGCACTGCCATATGGAAGGAGTAAAGGTCTGTTTCCTTTCCAAGGGGCTTGCCATTCAAAACTTGAGCCCAAGGCCTCTGGAAATCAGCCGGCACATTTCTACAGCAGCGGTTACACCACATTGCTGTCTGTAATTCAGCAGAATCTCGAATCTGGTTTTGGCCATAAAATTCCAGCAGCTCTGACTTCTCATGGATGTGGAATTATCCCTTTCAGTTTCTTTTGGACATGAAGCATATGTCTGCAGAAAGAGCGTCCATGTGATCCAAAAGGTACATGCCTAATTTCAGTACAAAATACTGCCAGAGAAGCATAAATACAGTACGGAGTTTTTATCTGGAAGAAGGTCAAAAGGGATAAGAAAGTGTGTTTCAAACCCATATGAGTCTTTGTTTCTAAACTGCTGTGCTACGTCTTCTATCAAAACTTGTAATGCTAGAAGCAAGAGCTAGTTTTACATGTTCCCTTTGTTACACAGGCTGCAGCTGTCAGCGCACCTCTTATCTCCCACGTTCCCTGCAGCAATAGGCTTTTTGCTTCTTTTTTCTTTTAAGTGAATCAAGGAAATGTGGAAAAGTCTCTTTTAAAAGAGAAGGAAGCTTATTATTAGTACTTGGCTGCAATACCACATTGTTAACTTTGGTCCACTACCCTGAATTCAGTGGCTTGGTTTGGATTTGATTTTTGCCTTATGAAAGTCTCACTTGTTCTACCATTGAAATGAACAGAGCTTTATAAGGTGAGTGCTTCCTCACAGTTGGCACACATCACTTGAATACGTGTCACTGGTGCTTGGAAGTCTCAAAATAGCTGAGCCACAAAGCTATGTGGGAATCATAAAAACATAGAGTGTATTCCAGCAAAATCAGGCAAGAGGGCAAGAATTGCTTAATAACTGCTGTCTCAATACTTAGTGTTACAGTGAAAAATTTCCTGAGCCTTCCAATCATTATCCAAATCTTTGTGTACTTTTTTACCATGAGGAAAGAAGCATGTTGCACTTGCCAGCTCCACAGTGTAAGTAAGAGAAGGTATGGCAAGCTCTTCCCATCCTTGCACACACTTGCGGTCCCTGGAGCAGAAGACTCCTAAAATGTTATTGAGTCTTGCAAGCCAGAATAGAGGTTTGAGAAAAGTTTATAAATGTAACCATGCTTCTCCCTGGCAGATTCTGACCTCCTGAATCCCCTAAATATTCTCTTAGGGTAGCAAAGTGAAGCTATGCACTTCCCTGGCTCAGAAGGGGAAGGGCCACCCAAATTACAAAGGTAAACTTTGCCTGTTCTTATGGCCCATGGTCTTAATGTCCCAGTGTGTGAGGAAAAAGTGAGTTTGTCTTTATGAAATGCATCAAATTTTAGCTGAACAGTAACAGAAAATACAAGATCTCATAATTTATTAAGGGCTGATCCTGAATCTAGGGCCACTTATAAAGTACAAGGTAAAATCTAAGACTTCCACCTGTATTTTTGTGTATCGAAAGTTAATAATGTGCTGTTGTGAAGTATCCAGTCCTGCTGCCAGCAGCCCATGGAATATTTGCAGTTGACTTTGATGGGAGCAAGCCCAGACTCTGAGACAATTGTGATACCGTATTTTAGTACGTGGATAGGTCAGCTCAGACTCTTTTTATAAATACTTAATTACTGGCTCTTCCATGGATGCTCTTGCTTCCAAGTGAAGGAGTGACTCAATGCGTAACAATTACCTGTGGGTTTATTGTTGCATTATGGATACACAGCCACAGCAAAGCCCATATATTTCATCATTTCACACTACTTAGAAAACACTTCAGTACCCACAACTTCAGGACAATCTTTTCCATATTGTGAAATATCAGTGCAATGCCTCTGTGTGCTGTGCTGCACTAATTTGACTTTGTAGGTAAGGCTCCATCCTGTTAAATTTTGAATTCAGTATTCTCTCTAAAGGAAAAGAGTGTATGGCAAGATAAACATAGAAACTTGGTAAAGATTGAATAACTTGTAGATTCCTGTGGAGAAAACTGATTATAAAGCATTTTCAAAGTTCCAAGCATGCTCAGTCTTCAAGTTTGCAATATTAGGTATGGCCTCTTTAAAAGGTAAGAGATGAGTTCAAGGTCAAAATTTCAATGTATTTACTCAAAGAGTGTGATAGTGAAGTCAGCTTTAAAGATTATAAGAATTACATAGCTCAATTTTCTCTCTTAAATGCAGATGTGTTTTGAAAAGTAGTTTTCATTTTAGCTTATTTTGACACATTTGGGGCCTAATTCATTAACACAGAGACGCCAGGACTTGGATAACCTAGTGTTAATATCAAGGCACTGTCATCTAAAATAATATCAGCAAGGATTTTGTGGTCTTTGTGTCTTATTCCCCATGGAAGGAGTAATAAGAATCAAGCTTTTTAAAAATAAATGCATTTTCATTATATTTTAATAACATATACACCAGTTATTATTTTTCTGCTAGAGGGAATTTGATATTGGTTTACATCATTGGTTAAAGATTATAGTATCTGCATGTGAGATCTTTGTAAAACTTACAGATTTTTGCCATTTCAGAGTTGAAGGATATTATTTTAATGCCATGAAGTAAGTGGTGTCTTGATGACTTGGCTCCATCTTGTTTTCAGGCCTATTGTGCAGTCATGTGAAAATCAATCTGTTCTCATGGGACACTTGTCCTCCTGTAAGTGACACAAAAGAGGAAGCTGATCAAAAACTGCCTGTTGGAGAAAGATCCCTGCATTTTGTATTATTGCTTTGTACGTGTCAAGGCAGAGGGGGCTAAATTCTCTCCTTTATAACAATGTAATTTAGGTATAATAGTGCTGCAGCAGTAGGTGAAACTGGGGGAAAAAGGCCCAAATACTCTTCATCAGTAACATTGCTGTTCAAATCTTGGTTGCACATGTAATACATGGATTGTTCTTTGAATCCCCAAGCCGAGCAAATAGGACACAGCCAGTCTTATTACTGTCACTTTGAAAGCTCAGTGGGGAGAGCAGTGCCTTTCCGAGTCATGTGAGATTGAGGAATGAAAATAAAGGGGCTTGAATGGCAATTATTATCCAAGACTCTCCTCAGGTTTTCAGGGCAGTGCCATGCATAGCTCAAAAGACAGAGTAGAATCATGTTTTACTGCCATGAATATTCAATGAATCCCAGCTCTTTTGTCTGAATGCCTGGGTCCTGAGCAATCCCACGGCAGTGGTGTCAGGTCTCCATAGTCCCATAGCTTTGCAGGCTGGATAGATTTTGAGTGTTGTGTTGAAGCAGCCAAGCTGTGCTGAATTTGAAGTCCTTTGGATTTCTCATTTCTTATGTAATATTTCCCAGGTATTGTGAACTTGAAGTGACATGCATACACTGTCCCTTATTTCCCAAATCCTTCAAGGGAAGGCCCTGTGCCTCTCAGCTGAGAAATAAAATTGAGGTTTTGTAGCAAAGGAAATGTTCATATGGCTCTCTTGTTTTCCTTTTTGTCTTTTCCTTGTGGTACAGGGCCAAGCATACCTACCATAAAACTTTGCTGGAGCAAGTTCAGGAGTTGGAGATGAAGACGAGAGAACTGGGAAAAGCCATGCTTCGTGATAGTAATGGAAAGAGGTGGGGCAAGTCTATGCTGATGTTTAAAACAGATTCTTTTGTCCCTTCCCCTCCCTATTTCTCATTTACCATTCAAATCTGATTCCAGACAGGGTAAGAAGTCTTCTCTCCTGTACTATTCATTTATTGTTGTTCCTTTTCATCTATGTCTGTTGCTCCCACCGATATCAGCTCTTTCAGTTTCATTTCCCTTGCATGACTGCTGTGAGGCTGTATTGGAAACTGCTACTCAGTCTCCTGCTTGGTAGCATATAGTGCTATTACCTGGCTGCTGGACCAGGCTGGTTTTGAAATACTTTGTCATCAAAAAAAACCCAACCAATTAATCTGGTATCAGCGTCAGGTGAAGGAACTGTCTGCAACTCAGGATACGAAGACTGTAGTTAAAAGGAGAATTGCTTAATCCAGTGTGCTCTACAGGTTCATTCAGTCTCACCTTGAGGTTTTTTTTATGCTTTTTCTTTTTCCCACTGCAGCTTACAGGCTGCTGCTTTCAGGGTTCTCAGTTTCTCGTTGTGCCTCTCCCTTACATCCACACCATATGGACTGGAGCATATTGCTGTTATGGAATCTTTCATTGTAAGGGGAGAGTATGTGTTGTGTGGGAACTTTTGTCTCTTCTGAAAGAAGCTAAAGAAAATCATAGTGAGGCTTTTGCATCCAACAGTTTCATTTACCATCTCAGAACGTGGTTCTGCATCCACTGGTCAGAAAAGCTCCCCATCAAAAAGGTTTTAGAACTAACTCTTCTGTTCCTTACACAATATGGCACCACATGACTTGCTAAGAAACTACATGATCATTAAACTGGATTTTAGCAAACCTTATAAACTAGCAAACTGAGTGGAATGGGGATTTTAAAAGATTTTGTTCTTCTGGGGCAGGGTCATCCTTTGAGCCTTTGATCTCTATTCTAAGGTAAACTAATTGCCATATTGTAGCTGCTGCTAAGATGAGTGGATAGTAGAATTTTTTTTCAATTGAACTTGTGAGTTAATAAGGACTATTGATAGGGAAAATTATCAGGGAGTGAGTTTACCAAGATTATAGTAAATTGGAAAGCTTTAAAAGAAATTGCTTATGTGAACTTTAATGTGTTTAAAAGATGTCCTTAGTGACCGGAGTCTGCTTCTCAGAGGCCAAGACAAAGTAAACACAGCGTTATTGATAAAGATCACTTCAAAACACTTGGTATCTTCAGATTTTATTTTGAGTCATTTTTCTGCTGTGACTTTTAGATCCTACAGTTTGTCAGTTGTGCTTACTTGCAGAAGTCACAAACTGCACATCAAATCATTTAAAAACAAAGATCAGACTTTGGAGCACTGGTCAACAGAGGCAACTTTCTGTGCCACAATTAAAACCTGAAATCAAGCATTTAATTAAAAATGTCTTGTTTTTAGAGGGCTGAGCAGCCACCTGAAAGTCACTTGGAGCCAAAGCACTTGGTACCAAAATCAGGTCAGCTTTCCCCAGCCAAGAAAGCTGTAACTTGGTGTTGTGAGTTGCTGACTGACGGGCTGAGTAGATGGCAGGCATGTGGAATCCAAGCCAGTAGAAAACTGGCTGTTTCCAGCCACACGGCTCTGGCAGTATGAGCCCCTTGAGTGTTGCTGTGGTTCCTATCCATGCATAAGATGGTGGTATTTTGTAGCATTTGTGTTTTCCTGACAGTATTTGGTGCCAGTTCTTGACAGCTGGAGAGGAGAGTGAGTCAGCTTTTTGCCTGATGAGTCCCTGGGTTGCAAGGCTGGTTGACATACTGTTAATAGTGAGAGAGACAGTTAGCATTTGATCTGTTTATATGTGCATGTATGTGTCTCCAAGAACTTGATGGTTTTCTTCTCTGTTTACACACTGACCTGACTTTCTGTAAACGTAATGGCCCTGTTGTAATTCATTCATACGCTACATGTTTTCATAGCCTTTTATTTTATTGCATTCTCACTGCAAACTCTTTCATCTGCATTCCTCCTCCATATAGCTTCACTTCATTCTCGAAACGCTTGCATGGAGATGATGTAAGGAATCCCTTCTGGCTGTCCTTCCCATTCTCCCTCCCCCCTTCTTTCCATGGATTTGTTTGTTCTCCTTCCTAATTGCTCCCAGATTTTCTGGGTGGTCCATCTGTGAACTAGATAATGGTAGAGTGCCTCTGCCTGCTAGGAGCTGGTGTGCTGTGCTTGTGATGTGGCCTCCTGAGTGCTCTTCAGAGTTGTTCTGTCTTTTATCTCTTTTGTTTGTCCCCTGGCTCTTTCACACCTGCTAGAAATCATGTGCTTGTCCAAAGGGAAGGGTGAGGGTGGGAAAGCAGCAGAGTAGGAATTTTGTGCAGTTACAGCCCCTCTGGTTCATGCTCTTTATTTTTGAAATATTTCCTTGAAGCCAATGGAAGCGAGTGCTGGGACCTGTGCACTTCTCTGCCCTCCTGCCTGCAGCCCCATTGCTCTTGGGATATTCTTGGCAGTGTGACACTATTCAGGAAGGGAAAGTGACTGGAGTCTCCTCATTTCTAATGGAAAGTAGGGAGCTGTGGTAAAACTGCACAGCTCCATCTGTCACCTCCAAGTACCAGTGTTAGTTCTTGGTTGGAAGTGTTCCTGAAAACATACCCATTAGGTGTTGGTTTGTTCAGGCAGCTGTGGAAGATAAGCTGGCTGTCATCAGAGCCTATTTTCTTGGCTCATGTAATAGACACTATTTTTGTTCAGTGTTTTTCACAAACAAACAACAAAAAAATCACACCCAATTACAGATAAGAGAAGGATTTAGGGAGCTAATTGCTTTTATCATTGCCTAGCCCTTAGACCAAAAAATGAGGTGCAAGATCTGAATGTTTAGGGTTAACCTGCTAAACAAAAAGCAATTCACAAACCTCAGAAGCAGTGAGTGCATCTAGGCTTGTGCAACAGGATGCCAACAGTTTGCTGTGGCTCAGCTGAATTTCTAAGATGTGAGCAGGATAGCACCTGGATCCTCACTGCGCATTGGGGTGGGAGCGCTACGAGATCTGCATGTGCCACTTGATACATACTGTCTTAGAGGGTCTTCATCCTGCTGACTGTTCTTGCTAGACACACGTTTCCCAGGTTAATGAAAAATGTCTTCACTAGTGCCTGTTACATCCCTCTGAATCTCAGCCCCTTTGAACAGTTTATAAAATTGAATTTGCTTATAGCAATCAAAAAAAATCAGGCACAAAATTCTACCTTACCTGTGGCAGGGAGCAAACAGCAAGGCTGGTAGACCAGGTAGCATCTGTTCCACACAGGGAAGAGTGTCAGCACCCTGAGCTGGGTCCCGAAAACCTTGCAAATAACATTAGAGTGATGCTTGGAGATTATATCAAGTGCATTGTTTTGAGCTGTAATCGGTCGTGTTCTGATTTCTCTGTTGATCTCCTCTAGATGGCTCAAAACTTCTCATGGAAACTGGGATGATCTCATTATCAGGTGATTCCAGGAGCAGGGGATTTCAAGTTCTGGGAAACTTGCAAGTCCAGAAATAGCTTGAGAGAGTGCACAGTAAGGGGCTGGTGATGGATCCCATGCTTTGCTTGCCTGCCTGCTTGTGGAAGATGAGTACCTGAACTTGCCTTCCCCAGCCTGGCACCCAGTGGTGCTGAGCTGGACTCCAGCCCAGCTGTGATGTGAGCAAGCCTTGGTGCAGGAAGGAAGAGGGGCTCCCTGGCACTCTCATGTAACAAAAGGCAGGATTTAACACTAAATTTACATTAATTTGGAGAGGTGAGAGGGACAGCTCCTGTGCCAAAGTAAATATGGACATGTGAAGGCACCTGCCCAGCAGACCTAATCGTGTTAACACGCAAGATTTACACAAAGAATACAAACAGGTTTTTTCTACAGGTTTGTGTTCAAAAATGGCATTGAGCTCAGCTGCAGGCATTTTTTGCGTCTCTAAATAAGTTTACAACTAAATCTTGGCTCATAAAGGGCCAAATCTTCAAATTCTCATTCACTTTTCACTCCTTCTAACCTCTCATTGAAGTCAGCAGGAGTTCAGGTGGAGTAAAGGCTGATGAGGGACCAAAGCAAACTTTACTTTGGAACCCATGTCACTTTATTGCTCCACTGGCCAACTAATGGAGAGTGAGCAAAGCTGTGGAGCACCCTCCTTGTGACAGTAGATTTCCTGTTACAGAGGGTTTCTCTGTCTTGGAATTGCCAAAGAGCTCTCTTTAAAAGTAGTCTTCTGGTTGTTTTTCTATTCTGCTTTTAATTGGTTGGTGGCTGAGATTAGAACGTGATTTGATAATGAAGAACAATGTAGCTTTCACAACTTATGTACTTCACAAGGAGCTGAAGGGCCTGTCTGGGGTGTTGCAGAAAAATGCCTGAAACATTGACAATACTGGGCAGAATTTCTTCCAGTTACTCAGAAATCTGGGAGGCAGTATCTTGGAACAGTGGAAGTGACAACAGAACAAGGGAGGTGTAGTTCTGTAGTCACAAGGAAGCAACAGGGAAGCACTGTGGTGTGCTGCTGCGCATTTTTCAGTATGCCTTTTTCCTCTTGCTGCTTTCACCCACTGATGGTAGATAGACATCTCTCTTTCTTTCATCTCCATTTCATAAAACAAATACTGTTTTTCAGTGTACCTAAAACATCAGTTTCCCACAGTCTCTCTGTTGTCTGCCCTCAACAAAGAGACATACCGGTGGAGATTCTCTTTCATTTAAGTGCTTCTAACACTGTTGCTTTAGCAAAATGTGCATGACCAGCTCTCACCCTGAGAGCAAGCCATCTTATTTATCTTAGCCTGGGTTTTATTTGGTGGGTGAGGGCAGATGCCTATCTCATTTCAATAGCTGCATGACCCAGTGAGTAATCAGTGAGCTGACACCCGTGGAGACTTGCCCACTCCACAAGTCCCTGGGGAGGAGCAAGGAAGAGGAGAACATGGGAAGCCTGACTGAGGCTTGTGGCTGTGCAGGCTGCTGAGAGCACCAGAGCCCTCAGCTTCACGCCAGCAGAAGCAGAAATGGTAAAACAGCCTTCACTTTTAACAAACCCATGAATGAGCTGAGGACCTGATCTCGTGCTTCCCGAGGAAGAGGCAAGCTTTTTCCATTAAGATCAAGAGGAACAAGGCTTGGGCTCATTATATTTCAAAGCACTTTGTCTCTTTATTGATGCATTTCAAATTACATCTACTTGATTAGGCAGACCATGCCAATAAGACCTCTTCACATCAGCAGGTACAATGAATCTTATTTGAAACAAACTCAGTCTTGTGTTTTCAACTGGTTAAATGGCATTGGATGTTTGGAGCCAAATTCTTGTTTCCTGAATGTGTTGACTTCATTGTATTTACTCAGGATATGCATGACTGTGGTCTGAATCCAGCCCATCCAGTGCAGCTGAGAGTTAAATGAGGTTGAAGAGGGGAGAGGTATATTTCGGGGTTTGAGGGTTTGCAGTCTTTTTATCAGTTTTTCCAGATGTTCTTCACACCATTTCTGGGAAGCCAAGGCAAGGTTTCTCCACCAGCGTACACAACAAAGTGACTGGCATATTTATGGTTTTTCCTTGCAGCTTTTCTAGTAAAAAGATATTAGACTCCTTTTACTAGCAAAAAGCACATAAAATGATATCAGTGGGGTTTTTTTAAATTCTTTGATTCCATATGGTAAGCATTCATGTATGGTAGGTGGAAAATGCATAATTTTGTTTTATTTTACACTTGGCCCTTTCTCTCTCCCCCCTGTCCCGTATCAGTAAAGGAATCATCACATTATGTCCTCATTTTATTATGTACTGTTAATTTCTGGCATTTCTAAGCCCTATGTGTGAGGCACTTGAAATTGCTAGGTTGACGTCTGCTTCTGCTCCAAGTTGAGTAGTGGGGAGGCTATGGGGCAGAGGTGGGAAGGAGCAGAGGGCAGAGAGGGTCTCAGAAGCTGGCCAGAGGAGTGAAAGAGTTGTTATACTCCCACTGGCATGGGGGACCCAAGCACCCAGCTGCTAGCACGAACCAGTTGGAGCTGACATGCCTTTTCTTTGGTATAATTAATTATTTCACATCCTGATTGTGCCTATCATGTAACCTTGAGGGAGATCCAGTTCACTAATAGGGTTAAAACCTGGTGACCTGGAGAAGGATTTAGAGCTGTGATCAAATCTGTTAGCAAAGTCAAAGTTGATGGAGGTACAGTGTCAGCACAAAGGCCAGAATGGAGCTGTGAATTGAAAGGAATGATTAGAAAAAAGAGAACATAACAAGATGAGAGTTAAAACTGATTAAGGGGCCAATCTCTCTGCTGCCTAATCCTGAGTTACTGGGTCGGGCACCGGGAATCTCCACAGGGGAGAAAAGAAGAAATCTTCCCTCCAGGCTGCACAGCAGGAGAACTGCTCCATAACAACTGTTCCAGCCTAATGGCTTCAGCAGTCAGCCTGGGCTCCTCTGCTGGCTAACCCTGTCTGGGAAGAGAGGCAGGACAGCCTGCATTCACGCCTCTGATTTGTGGCAAAGAATCAAGTACTAAGTTACATGCAGCAAGGACAAGAAAACAGAAGTTGCACTAGGTATTAAATATTTAGTGGACAATTACGAAATACTTAAAAGCTTAAAGAAAAGCAATTTGGTTTTTTTACAGGTCAACTAAATGTCTTGAGCTTTGCTCTAAATTGTATCCAGACACTTTCAAAGTTCATCAGTTTTTGTTGTTGCACTGAGCTGTTCTGTAGTTTGGGGTTTTTCTGTTTGTTTTGTTTTTCCTTCTAAAGAAAAGGAAGAAGAAGTTGGTAGGGGTTTAGAGGTTTGAACACAGAAGCCATTTTAACTTTAGTCAAAGTATGTAAGGGGACTTCTTTTAAATGAGGAGATTTGGATTAAAAAAACCCAAACAGAACATAAACCAAACTCACAACAAACCGTCTTTACATAGAGACCAAGCATGAAGAACTTGAACCTCCAAGGTGACTACTTCTGAAAAAATGAGTGAGTAGGAAAAGAATGTTATAATTGCAACTGTATTGCCACCTTATCTGTAGAGGATAGGAGCAAGAACCCACTAGAGTAAGTGCAAAGTGAGGCACTTAGAGACAAGAAGTAAACAGCAGTGATAGCAAAAGGAGGGTAGATGAAAAGCAGCAAGCCACACTTAGCCTTCTTAGCTTCTCAGACCTTTAAAATGAGTCATTTCCCACATTCTTGAAAGACTGAAGGCAAAACCAGGGAGCTTCAGCCTCATGTTAGATTAGCTGGTTATGGGACAGCTGATGATGAGGCATACCTGTCCCCCTCTCAACCCATTCCCATAATGGACTGCATAAACACATGCTTAATGTTAGCAGTGTGTAGAAATAGAAGGCACTCTAAGCACAGAGATATCTAATTTATTATTTTCTTAGGGTTGTTGCTTTTCAGAGAGGCATGTGATGTTTAGTGCTTGCTTTTTTAGATGGTATATTTAAAAGGTGCTTGGTAATACTGTGATCTTGTGGTGGGTGACCCTGGCTGGATGCAAGGAACCCACCAAAGCTGCCCTGTCACTCCCGCTCAATCTTGAAGCCAGCTGACATTGGCTTTGATGGACATAGGCAAAGCTTCTAGCAGCCTCATACAGAAGTCACCCCTGTAGCCCCCCTGCGATCAAAACCTTGCCACGTAAACCCAATACAATTCTGTTTAAAGAAGCAGTCTTGGAAAGAAGATTAGGAATAACAGCCTCACAGGCTAGAATGGATTGCCCAAGTGATTTGAGGAATCAAAGGAAGGATCCATTTGTCTTTTTTGTCTTAGGACATCATTAATGACAAAAATGTAAATCATCTTTGCTTGTCACCAGAAGAAAAGCTTTGTCATACCTTTAGCTGTACAACTTAAAGGCCCAACTTGAAGAGGATTTTGGTCCTGGAACTCTACATACAGTCTAGGTGCTGCACACTGAAACTGGCTGAAGCTTGTGGATGCCTTGTCCTCTGTCTGCTGTTTCAGAGTGGTTCTTCCAACATGGGGAAGACTTGCATGTACCTGATGTGGGGCCTGCTGCTGCATGCAGGTTCTCCTTCATGCTTTGGTCCTGCATTTAAACCTCTGAGGTGTAATGGGAAAGGAAAGCTGCTCTTTTGGTGAAGTAGCATGCTGCCAGGCCAAATGACAAGCTGTTTCTCCAGAGCACTGGTGAAGGTCATTGATCCATGGGGTTTTGTTGGTGTGGCAGGAGGGCTGGCATAAGAGCTTGGTACCACATGTTCCAGGCCTGGAGAGCTCTTCACTACATGGCTGCTTCAAGTATGTAAGGGCCACACATCCAGATACATATGATGCTTAACAGACAAATAGTTGTCTGGATAATATCAAATGTAACTTGTAGAGAGGGAAAGTTCTTTGAATAATTGCTTCCTACCTAGGAAAAGGGAATTTTTCCTCTGTGGCTGTCACATGTACTTGAGAAGCCACTGCATTAACAAGGCCTGGAGATGTTATACCATGACAGGGCATAAGACTTTCAGCTTCCCTAGAGAGTTTGCTGATGATGATGAACCCTCACCGAGGACTTGGTACTCCCTAAAGCCCGGTTGTCTTGTTGCAGGAGTCACCTCTGATAGGTAACTTCTTCCACCTCTCAGCCTGCAAGGGGCACAGATCCCACTTCTATCTTCATTTCCCTGTAGTCTGTGCCTGGTAACCCTCTGGTCTTCTAGCCATGGTCTAGGTTTTTGTTCATGGCTTGCTAAGTAGTCACAGAAAAAAGCAATAGGAGCATGGATTTAGATGTCTCTTTTTTTCATCTAGATCCTGAGTGATTAAGGAGCAGTGTATGTACACGCTGACTCTGCAAAGAAAATGCTGATTTTTGTTTTACTGTTTATATGCCTCAGATGCTTCCTTGTGAAATGCTCCGGAGATTTCCTTTGATTACACTGCAGCTTCATTATCAGTAATGCCTGTTTGCCTTTTAAATTAAAAAGACCTCCTACTCTGACCTCATAGTAAAACATTCCTGCAATCTAATGCTAGATAACCAAAAATAACATCTCCCCTTTGTGGAGTGAAAGAGAGAAACCAGCAGAAGCCTGTAGTTGCTACTTCTGCTGTTCTGTAGGAGGGCAATTTGCTTGGTCTAATTTTGAACTCCTGGTCTGCAAGAATGTTGGTTTTATGTTCTCCTTATGCCAAGTCTCTGTTAGTTGTCATCTCTTTGCCTGCTCTGTAACTGTAATTCCTCCCTTATGTGAATTCAAGTAATGCGCTCGAGTCTAAACTAGAAGCAAACAAGTTAAACTGAGGCCTGCGGTTGTGCTGGGGGAGTGTCCTCACCCAACAGAGAGTATCTGAGGAATTAAAATGGGTCTCCTCTGGCCAGTTACAAAGGTGTGGCCATAGACTGCCTGCATTATGGTACTCACTCTTTGTCCACCAGGACCATGACTGATGCTGTAAGCCTTTAAGCAGCATTACACTGCATTGAAAGTGGGAGATGGAATTGTAAATAAATCCTCTGGAATACTTGGTGTGTCCTAGAAGCCAGGGAAGGACCTCCAAGTCCCCTCTGCCAGGTCATACTCGGGGAGAAGTCATAGTGCTTGAACCTGTGGTTATTCTTTAGCAGAAACTTAATGGAGTTTGAGAACCAAGAGACTGAAATGGAAATCAAGTCTGCTTGTAAGCAGTTTGATGATTAGGATTGGTCAAAGCTGGCGAAGTCTGTCTCAGACCTTTTTTTGTTGCTCTTCATATTTTATCTTGATGTAACTTTCAGTAGTAGAAGCATGTCAACAAAGAAACAACGAGCTTTTGTGTAAGTTACTGTTTGGAACGTATGGAAGAAATGAATGGCTGTGTTTTAATTCTAAATTTTAAAAGGGGAGAAAAGGATACTTCAATGTTAACAAATTGATCTCTTCAAAATCTCATCCCCAGCCAAAGACGACAGGGACAGAAACTTCCTGATCTTTTACCTTGTGTTTAGCCACATGGAGTATTTTGCAAAAATTTCTTCTCTTCCTCCCTCCTTCACTCCCTCCCTCCTTAACTGCCATTGCAGTGCAAGGATAATGCATTGCAAGATGTTTCTTCCAATAGGAGAGGAATGGAGGCTAGCCAGGGCTTCTCAGGCAGCAGTGCATTTAACAGAGTATGTGACAGTGGAAGGAAAGAGGCTGAACAAGGTTTTGCCTGCTGCTCCATTTGAAAATGCCTGTGGGTAGGAAGGAGGCTGTGGAGTTAAGGGCAGAATTTCAGCGTAAGCTTTGGAGGATTCTCTCTTTAAACCAAGCTGTACAATGATTTACTTGTTGCTAAATGCTGTGGCAGCACCATAGGGTAGAAGAAACAGGGACCACTGCATCTGCAGGCAGTAGGGCAAGTGAGTTCATAGCTATTCAGATGATAGGGAAAACAGTTGTGTGCCTTCTTGTCCTCTGGGCTTACCCATAGTTATTGGGTATTTTGCACTGAAGAGCTGTGCTTCTGCCATGGGTTCGTTGCACGTTTTCAAGGCAGCAAGGATCAAGGGATGTCACCTTGGATATATATGTGCTTCTGGTTTTTATCTGTGTCATTTATCTGTGTATTTATCTGTATCATGAAGCCCTGGTAAGGCTTCACTGGTACCTTACGTCTTCCTTCTAGAAAGTGGAAAAGCAGAAACAAACCGTATCATTTCATATGTGTGTATGTGCTTGAATAATCCAGAAAGGCAGCAGGTTAAAACCAATGGCAGCTAAGTGTCTTTGCTCATTTGGTGTGCCTGTGTTCTCTATCTCCTCTAGTAAGTCATAATAAAATAGAAACTCATTTCTGAAGAGTTCAGTTCTAGTAAGAGAAGAGAGGCCCTGATGTTTTTAATTCTTATTTTTTAGCTGGGCTATGTGTGTATTTTTTCAGAGAAGATCCAATTTTAAGGACACCTGCCTCCACTTTAACCTTCCCTTCTTTGTGAGACCTGCTTTTGGTACCAACCAATTAGTGGACTCAGGAGGACATTCTGGGTCAAGCTGTACCAAGTACCACAAATCCTCATTAAAGCTAATTAGTGCTCAGTAGATTAATTGGTGGTGAAGCTCATCATTTTTTAATTACTTGAGCAAATGAGACAGCGGGACCTTGTGGTCAGCTTTGAATTATTCTGTTTGTTTTGATGTGCCTCATTTGAATGTGTAAAGCCAGATGTTTGTTGCCCAGATTTAAGGGCTGTTTGCTTTTGTGAAGGATGAGGAGAACACAGGAAAATAAAATTAAGGTCTCTGTTGACACCTTAGAGCAATTCAGATGCAAAAATGGAAGAGTCATGTATTTGTTGAATGGAAAATAGTGTTACAAAATAACAAGTTGCCTTTCGTTTACATTTTGATTTGTCATCCACTTAATGAATTCATGTAATGTTGTTAGCATAAACTTCCAGGCAGACTGAAATCATCTTGACCCTCTCAGAAAGCCATTGCGAAGGTATTCCTGGCTCAAGTATTCTTCATTATTGATAACAACTGCATCTGGTTTGTTTATTTGTGACTTGAGTAATGGCTTTTTTTAATTGTTTTTTCATAGTAGCCATCCAAATTGGGAAATTTTTGTAATAGTTTTTGTTCTGATCTACTATTTGTTTTGTTTAGTTCAAAGTATTTTGTCTGTATTCTTTGTCCTTCATATAATTACAGATAGATGGTGTCTCTCCCTTACCCCTCTTGAGGTCGTTAACTAACGACCATATTTCAGTGTCACTTTCCAGGTCACTGATTCCCATAAGGCTGTCTGAGTTTGTGATACCTTCCATTCTGATACCACTTCAGAGCTCCTGAGTATGAGCACAACTACATCCAGTATTCAGACTATGATCTTAATATCTCACCTTTTCACCTCAGTGCCTCTTAAAATGCCATCCTTAGATCCTGAGGAGGACTTAGGCCCTGGCTCTGAGTCACTGGAAAGCAAAATTAACACTTAATCGTGGCTGATACTTGAGATTGATTTACAAGCAATATTTCTCTGAGCGAGGCCAAGCCTGGTGCCTGCAAGTCTGATGTTATCCATAGTTTTGCATCAAAGTGTGAGGGAGACTGAGAAGTCTTCACTCTATTAACTGTTGGTAGCAGACAAAAACCTTTTCCAAAAGGAGGGACTCTGTTGGTGTCAATGCAAACACTTTAGTTAAGAATCCCACTTAACCAGTTTTCTTTCCCTTTACATCTTGTATTGTATTTATTCATAAATCAAATGCTCATCTGTTGCAGAAGAGCTGTGCTGCATTTGCTTCTATGTACTAAGAGCTTATTTTATAGTACTTGTACTAGTCTGTACTTAAACAACAAATGCTCTAATACTTCCATGAGGGAATTTTTTCTGCATAGATACAATCCAATATAATTTCCCCAATGGGAAAATCAGGTGTGACTTCAGTTTTGAAGCTGTTGATTATAATTAGCAATATCAAAGATAGTCAAGCTGTAGTGTGTCCTCCTGTTCAGAAGTCCTTTGACAGCATGCTGTCCTCCACACACTGCATGTAGAAGCCTGAGGAGCTAACCGTTATTGGCCTGTAGCAGGTACCATCCTCCACTTCAACTGTTGATGTATGGTAGACAAGCAGATGAAAAATTTGTTTCTTGTGCCTTTTGCTGCTGTGGTTAATTCCATTCTCAGTGTAAGGACTTTGTAGCAGATGTTCATAGAATTACAGACTGGTTTGGGTTGGAGGAGACCTTGAAAGATCATCCAGGTCCAGCTCCCTGCCATGGACAGGGACACATTCCACTAGATCAGGTTGCTCAAGGCTTCCAGTCTAGCCTTGAACACTGCCAGGGATGGGGCCTCCGCAACTTCTCTGGACAACCTGTGCCAGTGCCTGTCAACCCTCATAGTGAATAGCTTCTTCTTTTATATCTAATCTAAATCTACCCTCTTTCAGTTTAAATCCATTACCCCTTGTCCTGTCACTTCAAGTGCTTGCAAAAAGTCCCTCTTGAGCTTTCTTGTAGGCCTCTTCTAGGTACTGGAAGGCTGCTGTAAAGTCTTCCTGGAGCCTCCTCCGGGTTGCTTATTTGTCCCTTAAAACAAATGTTTTTGATTGGTTTAAGATTCCTTTTTTGAGCCACCCATCCAAAACCATTCTCCAGTTCTCCTGATGAGATGGGAAAGACTCTAATTTTATGTTCCTTATCTGCAGAAAATGAACAGGTATTCCACTTCTGTCATTCACAGGACAGCAATAGATTCAGACAGTGTTTCACTATACTTACCAGTCAGTGGGCTTACAAGTCACCCATCAACCCTCAACAATCAGCATGAGGTTTCATAGTACAGCATTGCTAGTTTTTAGATTAACTGGTAATGATTATGTAGGTTGTCAAATTCATAAGCCTGTTAAAGGTGAGAGAGATCTCTTGTCTTGCTATCCACTTCCCTGGTGATCCTTTGTAATACATATTTTCTATTATGCTGCCTGCTTTGAGCAGTTGGAGATTTCTTTGTGTATGTACTTAATTTTCTTACTGCCAGCTGGTTTTTTAACCAGTTGGAACTTCCAGGATTTTTAGCAGCTTCCATGCTGTAACCCTGGTTTTGTTGAAAACCTGTGATCCTACTGCTTTGAACACAGGCAGATCTCATGATCTAGGAGTTCCTAAAGATTGTTTGATCCTCAGTTGGTGTCTATAGTTTTGCTTCCAAATCTGTTATCAACTTCCGTATTATGTAGAGGAAATACTACTGACTGCAGGTAGAGAAAGCCTGTCTGTTGCAGGTGTGGCTCTGTGGTGCCAAATGAAGAAGGGGAAGAGACCAAGTGTCTGAAAATGCTGATATCTTTTAAAGATTTTAAGGAGGGATCCATAGGCTATACAAGTTTCTAGTTCAGGTGTCTGAGTTTAGAGACCATAGGGAAATAGAAGGATTCTTCGCTTTCTTTTGTGGACATCTCATTATGCAGTGAACAGAGGGCTGCAAGCCTGGATATTACCCTAATGGACTATTAAGTGGAATATAAGCCTGCATGGCTAGATTACATATTATAGGCATCTCAGAGATTCTTTGGTTACTTTCTTGTTTGAAGTTAGCAAACTGTTTCAATGAAAGGGAGTTGTTTGTTTAAAGCTGTTGTAACCTTGTTGACAGCAGCAGCTGTGCTTGCTGGGATTTCCATTCCGTATAGTAAATGTATGTGAATTTGTAATCTAATCCAAGAAACATACCAAGGTTGGCATTTAGATGTGTATCCATGTGTGCAGCATAACCAGCGGAATTACTGCTTGTGAATAAAGATGTGAAAGAACAAAGCAGACTTGTGAAAATGCAAACAGTGTAAATGTAGTGCAAATGGCATAAAGACACTGCAAGGAGCTGCATTAGCCAAGAGATCCCTTCTATGCACTGGCTTCATCTTGGTGTTAGGAACAAGGATGAGATGGAAAAAAACCCTGACATAATTGCAGAGGAACTTTAAACTAAACTAGACTGTAATGTCTTTTTCAAAATAATCTGATATAAAATAGTTGTTTGAGACTCCAGTGCAATGAGATGTGGACCCTGAGGTTATTTTATAACCCCACTGAATTTAGTGGGATTTGTATATGTAATTAGGTGGTTTGAAAGGCCAGGATCTTGGTCATTGTTTAATTCTGGGCGTAAAGTTCTTAATGAAATCAGTTGTGTTTTTAATAAAAATCAGAGTGGAGAGTGTCTCTAATGATTTGTGTACATCTATTAAACCTGCTGTAAGCATATGTATTTTTCACCCTAAGTTTGTATTTTCACTTTCTGTAATATATTTTTCACACCTTTGAACAGGAACTGTGTAAACTAAAGGGGTTTTAATCAAAAATTGGCTAGAAAGTTTTCTTTGCAGTATGAGAGGTGAAAAGGAGAGTGTTCTTTAGAAGACAGTTAACTATGAGTCACACCTTTGGTTGCTTCAGGCCATTTTGCAGGTGTGATAGAAGCCTTTTACCATGTGCTAAGCCAGAGTGTTTTGCTCCTTCTCTCCAAGGCGTTTTGTGGGTGTTGTGATACATGTATCTAATACTAAAGAGAAATCTCATTTTTAATGTTCCATATGACTCGATGTCAGACTTCTGATATGCTTTGTAATAATGTATAGGCATTACATTAAATAGGCATGCCTACCTACTAGGCACTGGGTATTCAGAAATCACAACGATGGTAACGTTAGGGTTGGGTTAACTAAAAGTAAACTTACACAAAATGGCCTTAAAAAGAAGGAGCTTCCATTAGTAGTTCTCTTGATAATGTGCAGTTCAAAGAAAGAGAAATATCTTTTTCATGCTCCAGGCCTCTTAAACACTGACAATGTCAAAGCCGCCAGGTACTTTAACACAGTTGACTTTTGCCTTGAAATTAACTGGTTACTTACTGGTGATTTTTTTTCTTTCCCTCAGCGTGAACGAACGTGATCATTTGTTAAAAAGGCTCAGCAGGAAAACTCCCCCGAGCCTTTTCCGCGCTCATTCTGTCCAGCAAAGTGTATCACGTAAGTAGCGGATCATGTATGCCTGTGTGTTTCACAGCAGTCAGTCCCGTGTGAGGGGCACGCAGGGTGGTTATTTTTTAATTAAACTGTAGGTAGAGATAATCTAGCGCAGAGGCTGATGAGCTGCCAAGCGAGGCACATACATTTGGAAGTGGAATTCATGTACTTGGCCCTAGGCAAGTGGAGCTCAAATGCGAATAATTCCTT
Organism: Psittacula echo; assembly: GCF_963264785.1. Taxonomy (NCBI): domain Eukaryota; kingdom Metazoa; phylum Chordata; class Aves; order Psittaciformes; family Psittacidae; genus Psittacula; species Psittacula echo. Next base: position 107,835,884 of record NC_137736.1, read on the forward strand.
AGGATTCAATCAACAGGCCCAGATGACAAAATCCCTATGCGGAGGTTCTCTAAATGTAAAATCCTGATAGTCTCAAAAACACTGTAAAATCAAAAACTCTGCAGGATAAAATAAATGCTGTAATAGAACCTAGCTTAAATAGAAATGGTTTCTTTATGCAAACTTGTATCAACTGTGGTTAGCTGAGGGTGCAGGTGTGTTTCAGGGATGCCATGTAGGGGTTTTATATGTGTCTGATGAGGAAAACTCTCCTTTTCTTCTTTGTCCTCTTCTGTGATAAGAGAAGCAACATCACACACACCTCACTGCTGCTGCTATTTGGGATAAATTGAATTTCTTGTTGGTGTAGAGGTCAAACATTTATTCATCTTCCTAGAGGAACATGGGACAAGCCTTTATCTGCTGGGCCTGACATTTTTTGTCAGTGTTAGAAAGGCTTCCACAGCATTAAAAATAATCTAGTAGCTCTGTAGGACAGATACCCTGAATGACCACGCTGACTCAAGGGGCCAGGGAGTCTGGTCAACCCCTTCTAGTGGTAAAATGCAGTCTCTCTTGTGATTAAAAGGTGATCAAAATATGCTTATCTTACTAAAGAAAATAGTCCCCAGTGTACAGGGCAAGGGACAGGCACTCAGGATTTAGGTTACTGCTGTTGCAGTGAGAAATGACACTTTGTGGCTGTTTAAGAAACTCAGGAAAGTCAAATCTCATTGCTGGCTGTGTCATCTTCTGTAGAAGAACTGTTATGGTTCAGGCCATGGAGGCAGGGCTGGGATTTGAGAAGCCAAGTGCCAGGGGTATTCCTATTTTCCATGAGGAATTTGACTAGAAGGGGTGGGACTGTAGCAGATCTGCTAGTCTTTATCCTTCATAGCATCATTGCAAGGCCGTCACTGTCAAAGGATGTAGCGTGTTCAGCGATCAATCCAATTGCTCCGGGGAAAAGAGACTGGTGCACAGAGCAGCCCTGTGGACCACATGCTCCTGCAAGGATTTAATCCTTTGTGTCAAGGAGCCAGGGATGCTAATGGTAGCATGGCCTTGGATGTGCAAACACGCTCTTTGAGGAGATTCTAAAGATGATGATTGGCAGAAGAAATCCATAAAATGAATGCATAAATGAATTGCTGTCAAATAGTCTGCTTAGAGACTTACCACAGTGCAGAAAGGAGATACACCAGTGGTAAATAGTCAGCCTTGATGTATGCTCTCAGTCTGATAGAACACATCATCACGTTGTTAGTAGGTGAACAGCTATTGGGAGAGAAAAATGAGATCAAAACAAACCCTACTTTGGATAACCAGCTTCCCTATAAATGCAAATTAAGTGCTGAACGAGTCAGGCCGCTCAGCGCAGGTTACAATTAGCAGTCTGTTTTCTACATGAACATAAATTCTGATTGTGAAGCTGTTAGGATTGAAAGACGCTTTTTATGACATATCCATGACTTTAAAAATTCTGTCATCTCTTGTCAAATGTTATTTTCCAGTGTTGCATAGCTGCTATATGTACAAGGCCATGTGAAATCCAGGGAACATATGTGCTGTTTTCACAACCCTCAATCGCACAACTGTTTACTAAATGCTAGAAATCTTCAAAGCAAGGAGTTGATGAATAGGGCAGTAGCCTTGACATGCTGGGCCAATATCTTAAATCACGCTACAAGCACTCTGTTTGAAGTCTTGAACTGTTCATATGTTTCCACCATGCTCAAAGTTCCCAGCCTGTGAAGGCCACTTCTTCTAGAAATTGCTTGTATGGCTTCAACTCAGTATCTGACACTTGCATATAAAGCAGGAAAATGGTTTGTTTAGTTAAAGCTGACAAAGGCTTAAGTAAATCAACTGCCTTGGTCCCAGGAAGGAAAGGGGATTAAATTTCCTAGCACAGATTGTAAAGATGCAGTACTCTTTAATGAGTCACATAGGTTTTGACAATAACCGCTTCTAAATTTTTTAAGAGAAAATAAGGCCTAAATAGCTTTGTTTCCAATCACATGGAAAGGAAAAGGTAATGGGGAGTTTCTGGGGCACTACTAGTGGTCTGTGGAGGCAGGAAAAAGACGGCTAAGGTAAGTCTGCACAGACTTGTATGAAAGGCACAGGCTCACTCTGTGTTTCCTTATCTCTCTCGATGAGCCAGCCCCTCCCCAAAAGCATTAGCACAGCACAAGACCTTCAGGCAGGATGTATGGCTGTGGTGCTCCCGTGTAGCACCAGGCTCTGGTGGATCCAGCTCTCAAAGTGCCACACAGCCAGTGTCATGTTAGTGCTGTACATGAGTGCCAGCCAGGATTAATCTCTTAAACACCTCCTCCCAGTAAAGAAACTGTCTCAGAGTGACTGCCTTGGAGAGTAGCCCCTGTCTGGAAAGGTATGCCCTTAAAGTTTGTAAGGTGTTCATGGCTATTTTTCTTGCTTTGGCTTTGGTTTTGTGTTCCTGAATTGTGTAGAGCTGTCAGAAGCATGAAAGAAATCTATTTACTAGCTGTACTGTCAAAATTCATATGGTTCCTTCCTACTAGTGTAACTTTTGGGAAGCTTTATGAAAACTTTAAAAGAAAATATGGTGAGATTCATATTGGATGTTTGTCTTGAGACCTCACTGGAAGAGTTCTATGTGGTTGTCAAGCCCATAACCATCTCAGTAGGATCCTGTAGGCAGCAGTGATGACACTGGCCTTTGGTCTTGATGTAGCTCTTGGTGAAGGTGCCTGGTGAAATCAGAGATTGCCTGTTGCCATCTGCTTTCTAAAAACAGTGAACAGGAAATGCCACCAGGCTCCTCTCAGATGTGTGTTTGGATCCTTTGCTTTAGTATGGTGTGGGGCTCACACTTAAGGGAAGGAGCAATAATGGCTCCCAAAAGCTCTCTCTCCCTCATTGCTGGCAATGAGTTTTTTCTCCTGGTGAGCTTTCTTCAAGTCTCCTTGCAAGTTTATGTCTCTTTTTTTGCTGCAACTTTGTGAAAGTAGCATCTCCTTTAGATGAGTTGTGTAGATAGAAAAGATAGTTCTTGACCTCCCTATACTCCTGCATGACTGACCTGTATCACCTGTGCCCTCAGAGCCTCACCAGCAGCATGGGAAAGGTGATCCTTCCCACTTGCTCTGGTACCCTCAGACTTGTGTGACTGTAAGGAAAGTCCCATAGTATCCCTCTAGTGCAGTTTCCTTCCTGTAATTCAGAATCCTCCCTGCCAGTGTTTATTTGTCATTTGTCTCAGCATGCTCTTAAAAATAGAGCTGAATCCTGCTCTCAGTAAGCCCTGCTCCAGCAGAACTCCCCCTGAAATGTGGAGAGCCATGCCTGAATGAGGATTACTGCACTTGGCCCAGATTTCCTATGCTAGCAAAGAAAATCCCCCTTCCTTTGACAGAATATGATGATTGCATAGAATAAATCTGAACACAGAGCATATGGTTTGCACCTTATTAATCAATGTAGAAAAAGCACCTGTCATCTGAGGCTCATTTCACAGTATGGGGGCTGGCGAATAATAAGTAATAATAATGTGTTCATGCTGAGGGCTCTAATCCCAACATTAATTCTCCACTAGCAGGCACCTTCCTCTCACTTTTATGCTGGTGCATTTTGATTTGAAAAACAACAGGGTAGATACTTGAGTACTGCAGTTCATCTTCTCTTGCAAATGTTTAGAATATTCTGTATTTTTGTCAAGATCCATATTTGTTGACTGTCAAGTGGAGCTGCAATCTTTTAAAGTCAAGTTAAGAAAAAGTAATAAGAATAATTAGTTTAGAGTTGGTGCTGTAGTATCTGGCTCTGTTTTCTGCATGCAAATACCAGTAGGTTAGTATCTGGGGTGAAATAGATGGGACCGTTTGTCAGGAATTCCTCCTGGGTCCTTTAGAAAACACAGGCATAGTTTATCAGCAGAGAAATGAATGTTTTCTGTAAGCATTAGTCAAAATATTCAAGATTTAAAACAGCTCTCGCTTTCCCAGGGTAAGGGGAAGCGGGTTGCTGGGGGAGTCAAAGCTGAGTTAGCATTTACTGTTTAACTGGTGAATGTGAACTGTGACATCATAGCAAATCTCCTTAAAAAGTGTGCAGAACCAGGCACTGGGCCTGAGAGAGAATTTGGTTGCCAAGTGATGCCCTAACATTGATTTTTATGTCAGACGTTTGTGGTATCTAAGAAGAAACATTTCCTAAAAGATTTTTCTTGGGGGAAAAAAAAAAAAAGGGCACTTCCCATCCACCCAAACCCTAAAGATTTTAATGGATTTGAATCTGGACATTTTTCTCCAAAGGCAAACAACATGAAAATGCATTTTATACTTTGGACCACGCTAAACCATAATACCCCTGCATGTATGAAGTAGTGAAACGCTGCAAAAAGCAAGGTTTCTGACAGGCTTCTGGTGCGAAATTTCCTCTTGCTGCTTGGGCTAAACAAACCCTGGAACAGACAGTTGTATCAGAGGAGAGTGCAAGGAGTCCCTAAAGTGACTAGAACTGTACGCAGTCCTTCCATGAGCAGATTTTCTGGAATGAAAAGAGCGCTCTGGACCCTTTCTGGTGCTGGTCTTGGAAGCTGTTGGGCTTACATAGCGTCACCGTGTGCGTGACACATGCATGGAGATAGTTTCTCTAATCCAGCATTGCGTAGACCAGAATAGTCATTCCAGTGAACAGAAAGAGAGTGTGTTAAATTAGAAACCTAATGGGAGACTAGATTCTGATTTACTAATAGAATATCAAAGCTTTAAAAAAGAAAAGCCAACAGGATGCTTTTAAAATTCGGTAGGTTGCCTGATAATAATCTGCTACGAGTGAAACCTGAGACTTGATGAGAATGTGAATCTCCTCAAAATGAGCCCCACTGACAGATACTCCAGTGTGCCTTTCCTCCATTAGTAGAGGTCTCTGAGTACAAAGGTCCTTCCTTCTGCGACGGCTGTGAGTAGGTTGTGCCCAGAAAGCCCCAAAGAAACGTGCTTCTTCCTTGGGCTGCCACAGGACAGCTGAACAATGGGGGCCTTGTTCCCAGGGCAGCCTCACAGGTGTGGTTTAAAATTGGAGTTGGGGGAAAAGTTCAAACTTCTGAAAAGTTCCCTAGTAATGGCAGATGGAAACTGTCATTGTTTTTTGGATAGGGTCTGAAAACAGTGGAAATGTAGAGCTGATTGGGGAGTGTGGATGGGACTTGAGCATTCACAGCATTCTGACTCTGCAAGGCACAGTCACCTGCGCAAACAGCTTAAAGCTGAATTTTAATTGTAATATGAATAAAAAAAATGTAATATGAACTCATCTTCCTGTACAGAGATCTGCAGGAAAGGTTCTAAATAAACTGCCAAATGTTGGGCTTCAACTAAGCAGGGCATTGTGCGAGTGGGAGGGGGTCACAGCCTTTCCCATGATGTACCCACAAACCCCTCTGTGCTGATCCTTCAGGATGGATGAAGAACAGGAGGATGCTATTCTTAACCATTGATCATCTTAACCCGAAGTATTTTGCTGTGATAAGGTGTTTTCTATAGGCGTGAGGTGGTGAACGTATTTCTTTGGTTGCATTTTGCATTGGCTTTGCAGGGTGTTTGGGCTGCCTGGCTGTTGATGGGCCTGTGCCAACACTGGAAATAAGCAGGTTATGGGAAGGTTCCTGTTGTTGATAGGCTCTACACGCTTGTGTGGTCAGCGCTGGATTTGCAGCAGTCATGGCTGTTGAAGAATCCACTGCACTGAATGATCTTACTGGATAAGTAAATATAACAAAGCCATCTTGATGCAGACTAGGTGTTGTGGTTTAAACACCAGGTTATGAGGCATTGGCTTCAGTCTTTCAGGGCTCAAGCTTGCAGTCTTTCACCAAGTTGACTTTCCATGAAGAAATTAGCCAAAAAGCTAACAGTATGTTGGCCCTTAGAGTGGAACAAGCCCAGTGGAAGTATTTGTTTGAGTGAATCTACCCATTTTTAAATGAAAGCCTGTTTTGTAAATCATATTTCCTTTGCAATTATCCAGCATGTACATACTTTTTTCCAAAAGTCTGTTTGCATTTTGTGAATGTATCTGTGAACCTTCAGCTAGAGGCAGGAAAAACCAGCCTGTACCTCTGTACCTGTATATATATTGGCATGGAATTGCTTAGGGAAAGTCATACAGGATGCTGGGAGGATCAGTCACTTAACAAAATAAAAGTTCATACTGTCCTGCAGTTACTCCAGAGGGAGATGTGGCTGGAGTTAGTTCTGGATGATGTCTTTTCTGTTTGGATCCCCTCTGTTTGCTGCAAAGATTTATCATGCTTGTGATTGAGGTCAGCTAACCTGCTGATAGTGTGCTCTCCTGTTAAGGAAGTGGACCTTCTGCCTCAAGAGCTCAAATCTACAGCAAAGCCACTGTGACTTCAGAGGTGACATTCACCTGCACTTTGTGAGAGAGAAGAGCCTCCATATTAACTGAACAGTAGTCATCCCTAGAGCTGTGGGACTCTGTTCCCAGCAGCTTACAGCTGCATAGGAGTTGGTGATGTTCCAGGCATTAGCAAGAGGAAAAGATCTAGGAGTGCCTGAGCATCTCTGCTCAGCTGACATTGTCCCAACTTTGGTGGTCAAGGTGAAGGTTTAACAAACATCACTCAGGGTATACAGTTAATTTTTGGCCTTCTGGGCTTCTCCTGGCTCCCAGTATCAGTCATTTGCTTCGAAGAAGGATGCATTCAGGCCCTCCTGCCTTAACAGGGTGTCAGCCCGTGTGTTTTTCTGTCATGGGGTCTGTGTTGTGCTCCAGACTTATCTCACCTTGGTACCTGATGGTGAGAAATGTCACAGAATCATAGAATGGTTTGGGTTGGAAGGGACCTTAAAGATCATCCAGTTCCTACCCCCCGCCATCGTCTTCCACTAGACTTGATTGCTCAAAGCTTCATACAACCTGGCCTTGAGCCTGTTAAAGGAGGACACCTGAAAGATATTTGCTGCGTCTCTGGGTAGCAATTGAGACATTTATCCTTACCTGATGCTGTGTCTTTCAGCCCAGGGTGAATCTGGGGTAGAACTTCAGAATTTGCAAGCTGCTGCTTTCCGAGCTGCTCGGGGGAGATGGAGAATTGCCCATGCAGAGTTAGCCGTGGTATAATTCTTGGGTTCTCCCAGGCAGTTTTTACATTTGCCAGTTCTTGCCTGCTTTCTTATACAAAGCATTAGCTGATTGTGTATAGCCTGTGACTTCCCTATTGCTCCATTTTCATAACTGTGCTGATCTGGCCTTCCCCTTTCTGGTTACCCATTTACATCTTTCTGTGGTGTCATGAAGTCTGTTGTCCTTTGCTATAGTTTTCTGTTCTGGATTTTCTGTAGGGTCATGTCTGCTGTAAATATTGTTTGGTGTTTCACCATGTTGGTCCATTAGCTTTTGAGACTGTTTTACCAGTAACAAGGTGTTTTGCTGATGATGTCAGAAATGTCACTTGCCTTGTCCACAATGCTTTAAAGGAAATCAGGCACACAGTTATTTTCATCTGAGTAATTTCTAAGGAGACCAAAGGATGGTACTAGCCAACAGGAATAACTCATGTGAAATAGAGACCTCCAGAATATGTTTGTCTGGTCTGTTCAAGATATGGGTGACTGGCCAAGAGAATAAAGAGTTGTTTGTTGTGATTTGTCAGATGACACCTGAAAACTTGTAAAAAAAATAAATTCCTGAATGGATTCAAGAAGATGATGTGACTCAGATCGAGTTGTAGTCTAGACATTTCCATGTTCCTCAGGGAAAGTGCTGATATCAAGCTGACTATTGGGGAATCGAGCCGAAACCCAAATCTCTGCCTGTCATGTCTTTAAAGAAGCTCTGCCACTATGGGAGTACACACGATATCCAAATCAGTCTATAGTTTTTCAGTCAGGTTAACTCAGATTGAAGTGTTGACTGTGTACACTAAGCTGGCCTTGGGAGAGGAGCAGTAAAACAGCTGGCAGCAGACGTCCTTTCCATGCCACATAGGCAATGTAGTGCACAGTGGTATATGTTTGAAGCGCATGCCCTTGAGCTGGACTCCAGTGACCTATTTTTTCTTCCTTTGCTCTTTCAGATGGGTATGCATTTTCTCAAGAAGAACATGGTGTTGTTTCCCAGTCGCAAGTTGTTCGATCCTACGATACAACCAAAAGGAGAACAGAAATAGAATAAATGGTTCTTTACTTGATGGGTGGTGGGAATAATGGGATTTGGATCAATGCATCCACTGTTAACACATTCTTGACTAGGGTTGGCAGCAGCAGCCAAAACACCAGAGAACTCATTTATGTGGCCTTAGCCAACAAGTTTCTGTATTCTCCCTGCAAACCTTGAGTACATATTGTGGGGGGAAATCATTGTTTGAATTCAGCCACAAAGCTCTGCCTAAAGTTCTGTTTATGTTGTTATGAAGCATTTGACTGTGCTATGTGAGGTGTGAAATTAAAAACAATGTTTTACCACTATTTAAAGCATCAGCATACGGTTGTTCTGAGAGAAAAGTAGAAAATTTATGTTCCATGAGAAATCAGTCTTTGCTTAATTGGAACGGGGTGCTGAGATTTCCTGTTTTGTTACACACAGACCAAATGCACACAGCTGCATGCAGACCTTACTCCAGTATTCACTGTTTACTAATTTGGCTGAAATTTTTAACAGACAATTTGGCATACGATTTTTGATTGCAACAGTCTGTAGTTACAAATGCTCATTTGCCGCCTTATGACAGAGTAACACAAGATAGTAATGAGTTGCGTAGAGTATTTCTTGCCCTCTTACAGGATTTGTTAGGGCTCTATTTAGCTTTCTAAAACCCAATTAATAGCTTACCAAGCCAGGATGTGGAAGTCAGGGAGCTCTGTAGGGCAGCTGTCTTGGGTGCATGGCATTGTGCACAAAGATGAACTCAAATAGGTGTTTCCTGGTAACTCTTCATAATGTATTTGGATGCGCAGTTCAAATGTAGCCTTCCATGATCCCATTCCCACTTTAACAATAGAACAAAAACAGTGGGAGCTTAAAAGGTACAAGCTTGTCAGATATTGAGAAAGATGATGTGCATGAGAGGCTGATGCTGTAAACCTGAAGAAGCATTCTCCTGGCCAGGTGGGGTGGGCATGCAAAAGAAAGATAGGAAGGGTTTACACACATGTACACACACACAGGGCTGGTCACTGTGAATGGAGACTTGTTTGTTTGTTCAGCCAAAGCAGTCCATCTTCTAGATGTGATCCATCAACAGGCTTCCTGACACACTCGGACCCGTGAGGCCTGGAAGGAATGCTGGCTCCATGGCTTGGCTGTACCAGTAGGACAGGCGTGCTGCTGCATAGATTGGAATTTTGGAAAAAAAAAAAAGGCAAAAACTGGGGCATAAGTTTAAGCTGAAAGAGCTCTTAGAAAGCTCATGCTGTCCTCCAGACAAGTTCTATTAATTTCAGTCGCCAAGCCATGTTTCTGAATAGCATAAAGTAAATACTGCTGTGTTTTAGCCAGGTTTCGTGGTTAATGTATGTACTACATCAGTGCATTTAAAAAGTTGGCCTTGTTTTTTGCCCTGTTGACCATAATCCAGAACATTTTATTGATTTAAATATATCTGAAAGCAATTTGAATATGAATATTTATGTTTAGCGAGGAAAAGGAAAACACCAGCCTCGTCCACTGGCGTCATCTTCCTTAAGGCTTGAGTGTAAATGCCAGCACTCAAGTGTCGTAGTTCAATTCCTAGTGCCACCTTGGAGGCTCAGAGTCCCCTTCCATGTCAAAAAGCAAATTTAGCTCTTGCAGCACCAGGCAGGATTGCTCTTGGATTAGCCTGATGCCACAGAGGGAAAAGTCATCACCTTCTTTCTGCAGTGGTAATGAGACAATTATGCAATAAGGGAAATGTGCACATAATTTTGCCATAGGCATGAATGTCAAAGGGGCAGGTGTGGATGTATGTATTTTCTGGAAGATGTATTTTGTTTAAAGGCACAAATACTAGTGCAGAGAATAAAGAAGGGGAGGCTAAACTGATCCCAGGAGCTTTTAAATCTTAATGGTGATCTAACCTGTTAAACACTTTCTTTTCTTTAGAAACAAAATCTATTTAGGAAATGTGTGGTGTAAGCCTGTCCTCAGAATTGCTCACTGTTTCTTCCTTCTGTACCAACACAAGGAAAATTAACTTCCCACAGAGACAAAGCGGGATCAGCTTAGTCTTTGTGCTCTAAGCCACACACTAAACATTGGTATGTAAACAATTCGGAGGCTTTTCATGAGGATACAGAAAAAACTTTTAAAACCTCTGGATAATGAAGAAGGGTGAGTAAATGTGTGGAGCATTGAATAGAAAAGATCCTGGAGTCTCTTCTGTTCTTAACTTAGTGCAAGGAAATTTTACAGAGCATAATGAGAGATTCTGGGGAGGAGTGGCTGTCATCTAATGTGATTTATTTTATTAGTGCAGACTATGGGCTGTATCATTCTGACCTCTCTGTAAATTGAGGTCAGTGTGTGTCACAAACACAAACCCTCCCTAGAGTGAATAGTGGCTTAGATTGAGGTACGTGTGTTGGTTGTCAGCTCAATGGGAATTACACATGGGGTTTGTCACAGGGCTATACAGTATGTGACACTGGGGCTGGTGGGTCAGACTTTATCATCACTGTAAGGCCTTAATCTCTAGCTGAGTTAATCCTGTAGAGCCCACCCAGGTCAAGACCTGGCATTCTTGTTCTTTGGAGTCATTACAGGAATTAATGTATTGTAATATGCTGTAGCTTGACTGTTGGAGTTGCTTGCCTTGGTGAACACTGAAGAGATGTATCCCAGTGGTGTGTTAATAAAAGAAGAAAGGCAGCTGCTCTGCATCAACAGAATTCCGTGTTCATTAACACAAGTGCATGTAGGAGTAGCATCAACTGTTGAAAGCATTATGTGTTATCAACTAGAAAGGGTATCGGAGCAGAAGGAATAGGAGATTTCTGCTTGACTGTCCAGACTTAACCACCTAGAGTTGATCAGAAAAGGGCTTCTTGGGCAGCACAACGCACTGACTAAAGTGGTGGTGGGCGGGGAGGAATATTCAGAAGGAAGCAGTGATTTTTCCTGAATTAAACCTTGATCTGGTTACTTCTTTGTGTACCACCATAATTGCTGCTGCATAGAAGCTGCTGTTCCTTCAATGATTGCCTAGTGGCAAATTAAAGCTGGTGAGCAGGAGCCTGAGCTGAGTACTGCTGAGAAGTCTGTTGACATTTTCTTTCCCTGACAGGGCTTCAGGTCTTGCTGTAGGGAGCTAGTATGGGAAGTCAGTAATAGCTTGTCAAGGAGAAATGGCAAATAACCAATAAAAGTATCTGAGTCAAACCAAGCTGCTAATGTATCTAAAAATGTGTGTGGAGTTAACATGAACTGTATGGGCTGTAAATTAAGATAACAGTCAAGCCTCACTAATCTGTGCTTCAGTAGACCACACGCCTCTTAGTGCACGCCAGAAATGTGCAGTCTCTTCCCTTGCCTCAGCCAGCAGCTAATAGCAGATGGTGCAGGGAAGTCTCCTGTTACCAAGATTACATTATTTTTACAGCGTGTACAGGAGTGTGTTTGCTGGGAGACAGTCAATGCTCATAAATAAAGAAGAGAAAGCTTAGGTGGACCAGAAGAAGTGAAATGCAGGGACTATGATGTGATCAGTGGCCACACTGGGTGCAACTTGACCCTCTATGCACAGCCCCAAGAAGAGAGGTGCATGATCCTCATGCTGTCCCTGTCCTGCAGGCTTATTTTGCCTTTTTTTTGGGCTAGCTCACCAGATCTGCTGGTTTGCATTGCCTCCAGTCATTGGTGCATGCTAGTGGTGCCCTATTTACATTTGGTTTATAAATAATGACTTAATATTATTTTTATATACTCTGAGGACTGTACTTTTGCTGTTATGCCTCACAGCTCAAGTTTGAAGCAGATCAGCCCTTGAGTGGGTGTTCACCCCCAGGAAGTACTTTGGATTCATCAGATTTCTCCCTATTTTTAAGGCACTGAGGATATTTTTGGATCATCACACAGCATCAATGCCTTAAACTTCAGTCAGTTTGCAGGGAGAGCTGTTTGTGTCTTGTTGAGTCTAACAATAAATGGTGATGATACAAAATACCTGATGGGTTGGAGGAGAATTTGGCTGTGTCTGTGCTATACATATATACGAGTAGCAGTTTGCTTCTGAAACATGGCACTGACCACGCATGTTCCCCAATCTCCGGACAGGCTCCTTCCATCCTATTGGGAAGAACCCTTGTACTCACCTCTGTCAGTCTGTCTATGCTGCAGCTCCATGCCTCCTCAAGGGTGCTGAGCACCAAGCAGATCTAGGCCCTTCTCTCTACCTTGTACTTGCAGGGTCCCCTGGGTGCAGCCCTGAAGCTATCCCGCAGGCAGCTATGAGAGGCACAGCCAAAGCACCTATCCAATAGAGTTCTGAATTCAAATCCAAGTGTTGTTCCTAGCCATGACTCACAACTACCACTGCAGACAAGGTAAAGAGGTATACAAGACATGTATACTTAGCAGGTTATGAATCTGCTGACTGGACTTGCACATAGCACATTCCTACCCAGCAGTCAGGCCCTGTGTGAGCAACTGTCAATTGTTGAGTGAGTGAACAGGCAATGTCGCTTTTCTTCAGTGTGTTGCTTATTTGCACCCATGTCCCTGTTGCTCAGAAGCCCTCTGAGCAGGAGCTCTGTCCCATATCCCACTCTGAAGGGCAGCTCTCCAGCCAGGCTGAGAGGCAGCCCCAGGGAGCTGCTTATTCTGTAACACAGTGCTATGGTTGTCTCTGTGTCCCAGGTGGTGGCTGATGGGACTCTGCCAGCAGCAGCAGGGGTAAAACAAGCTGCTTCAGGAGCACAGCCCCTGCTTCTAACAGAGAAGTGACCTGTTAGTGCTGATGAGGTCAGGCCTTTGACATGACCTGAGCTTTCAGGCAGGTGGTTTCTTTCCGGACCTTATTCTTCCTGGTGCAGAGTGCTCTGTGTTGACTGCAGGCAATTCCTGTTAGAATAGAGTGAAACATGCTTTTACCCGTTTTCTGTACCACACACAAAAGGCTCAGTGCTTTGTTTAGTGAAACCATGTGCATTAGGTTTTTCTTTTTTTTGAGCTTTCTCCTTCCGTGTGTGGTTGGGGCAAGTCTCCTCAGTTTGATTGCACAGTTAGCACAGCCCTGTTTCCACTTTATTTTCCTAGTCTTACAATATTGCTTACACTGTCTTCTTGGAACTGAATAGCTGCAGGAAGGAAAGAGCTCAGGTCCTTTTACCTGAAAGCTTCGTTATCCTCCAGAAACCCAAGACAGCCTCTGCTGCCCTTTAGCGCTTGTGACTGGAGCTGTGTGTCTGGAGAAGACCACAGGACAGGTCAGTACAATAGATGACAATGAGATAAATCCATATGGGTACAGAGAATAACTTTTCATACCTTTTCCATACATAGTGGCAAGATTAATGGAGGCTTTGAGCCTTCTTCACAAATGAAAACCAGAATGTGGCCCTGTGCTGCTTGGCCACACAAGTGACTCCCAGAGGTGACTGCCTCTCATGACCTGCAGAAAGCCCAGACAGCCTTTACAGGCTGGGTTTATCTGGCCTGAATGTGCTCTCGGATAGGCTGTCAGGAGAGGTGAAGAGACTGGGAAACAAAATAGCCTGTCCAGGACCACTGCTGCTGTTAGAAACAAGGGAGTGGAGGAATTCTTTCGGATTCCCTGAAGACCTGGGATAAAGCTTACTTCCTAGTTCCTTCCTGTGGCTCTGGGAAAGAAAGGGAGAGAGCAGAGTGAGGAGCTATATCACCTCCTACAAAGAAAGTTGAGCTTTCTTTGGTGCCAGGCTGAGTCCTGAGCTTGGAGAAAGGGGAATGCGTCCTTGCCAGAAGCCCCCTGCTTCGTGTCCTCTGGCCATAACAGGTTGTGTTCTGGGTTATGACAGATTGCTGAATTGTTTACTGGCTGCTGTTTGCTTCATGGACCCACAGAGAGCACTGAAATTATTGCGGTCCTGGCAGGGAGTATCTTTCATGGAGAGTTAATGGGACTTCTTAGGCGTTGCTCCTGGGCAGGTCCTATCCCCCTGGCTGGTGGAAGGGGCTTGTTAATCTGGGGACGTGGGTCTTTTCATGACAGTGTGGAGCCTCAAGGCTGTTTCATTTGGATTCATGGCCTGCTCATTTGTGGTGTGGACAGATTGGCTGAGTGCTAGTGTCTCTCCAAAGCTTTCCTTTATGTATGAAGAAGGTGAGACAAGTTTCCCTGAAGTCTGCCATGAGGAGATCATTCTCCCTCAGCTACTAAAGGGAAATAGAAGTGGGTAAATAACAAATTCTGTGTGGGCAAGCTCTGGGCAGGCATGCAGAAATTTAACAATGAAGAAAAGACTAATCTATTGCCAGATTGTCACTGTGCATAGCTGGGAGGTCAGCACCCTTGTAATTATGAAGTGATGAAGCCAAGGGAAAAAGCCAACATTAACAGAAGAACGTGATTGTTTTAAATTCTGACCACCTTACTGGGTGGCTTCCCTGTGAAGATGTTCCAGATGTCGTCTTGGCATAAATTAATCAATTTCAAAACATCTGCAGGATTTCTTAGAAAACATGGAATGTAACAGACAGCGCCTATGCTCTTCTTTGCCCTTCTGGTTGGTGCTCTGAGTCAGGAAGGGAATGCAGACACTTGGTGTTCTTACTGTCAAGAGCTCATAAACTGGAAAATTGCTGGAAGTTGTTTCTCAACTTTAAGAAAGGGCCCCAGATACAAAGCAATGAGGCAGCCAAGCCCTCTGGGACTGTGTGTGCATGTGTGTGCTGCAAGAGCCGTCTGACTTGAAAACCTCCCCCTGTCCCTCCTCCTGCCCCCAAAGTGCAGCCCATTGCACTGGGAGGTCAAATATTCAGTGGCTTGAGTGACAGGACCTGTAACAGCATCTTTTTCATCAGCGAGCCAAGTCACGTGCCCACTTGCCTGTCATATCTGTACTTGAATTGCTTAAATATTGTTTCAGATGGGGATGTTTTAATCTGGATATGCAGAGAGGAGTAATGCTGTGGGGGGATATTTAATTGGCTCCCAGCAGAGAAGCAGCAGTGTGTGGGTTTCCTCCTCTAGAAGCGTTACCATTTTCAGGTCCTATTAATGTCCTCTGGTAGCTTAAATACAGCATCGCATTACAGTGGAGTTTATTTCCCTCCCAGACTGAATACAAATGAAGGTCATCTGCTTGTATTTTTAGAAGGTTTGGAAAACTTAGAAAATTTGTCGCTTTGAACAGCGCTGTTGACTGTTGTATGTCTGCACAGAAGTATTTCCAATAAACCTTTTATTAAACAATCCAATGGACTGGGGCTTGTTTGTTTATTCCCCCCTGCAAGTTTTGCCACAGGATTTCAGTGTTAAATGCATTTTTAGCTGCAAAACTGGCGAATGGCTTATTCTTCTTTTTTCATGACCTTTTGGGTTGTGTTTTAAGGGCCTACTTCTGTTAGTGCAAGGACAAGGCTTGGGTTCCTTTAGAGAGCAGATGTTCTACAAATGATACATTTGATCCCACTGAGGCTTCACCAAAATAAACCTTGCAAGTCTTTTGTCCCTGCTAAGTCACACAGACACAGCAGGGGAAGATTAAGCCCTAAAATCTCCTTTGCTCCCTTCTTGCAGCTAAATTTGCAAGAGGCTTTTTCAGTGCTGGCCCTGCATGCTCTTGTGTTTGCAGGGGAAGAGTGGTCTGATGGTACACATCGAGATGTGAGGAGATGCAAGACCATGAGAGATGCTGTTCTCCAAACCATCCTAAGCACAGGGGCACGATCTCTCCTGCTTCTGCCTGGTCAGGAATATCATATCCACTCTTCACTGATAGTACTCAGCTGACACTGCTGAGCTCACTTGCATTTCCTTGCCCAGAGAGGTACCTCTCAAGCTCATTTGCCTCAAGCAAGACTGACAGCGTGAAGCACCACACAAAGGCTCTCATGTCCCTGGTATCTCTGCATCCACATGCTCCAGGGGACGCGTGCTGTGATCCTCTCTGCTACAATATGTTTTTTCCCTTTAAATGAGTGGTTTTTCATAGTGAGCTGTGAGCCGCCTTGTCCCTTGTGCTGCATCTGCTGGGAAGCTGGTGGTGGTGCACTGAAGAGCCTTAGCAGTATCTCAGCTTGGTGAGCCCAGGCTGTAAGAGCTCAGGGCATAGCCAACTCCATCTGAACATCCTTCAGCATCATCCTCCCTAAACAAAACCATCAGGTGTGCACCGAGTTAGGAGTGATACTCAAGTCATGGCTGAAGTTAAACTTGCAGAAAAGATTGGCCTTACTCCATTTTTGGTTACCATGAGGAAGACGCATTATAAGATCCCAACAGAAGGAAAAGTGAATGAGCTTTAACAAAGAGATTGTTTTGTCCAAATACTGTTAGACATTGGAATTAAACAGATTTTATTTATATATAGTCTGGCTAAAACGTTTCCTCCTTAGGGTGCTGTAACTTGATGAATGTCTTTTTTTCCTTATAGATTGCCGACAGAACCACTTTTAAGGGCATAGAGAGACTTTTTTAAAGCAACAAATTACTTCTGGATTGCTTAAATTGGGAAACAAAAAGGAGGTGTAAGCCAAATCTCCCCATCCCCTTTACGAGTCATTGCTTGAGCACATTTCAAAACACTTTCATCCCAGAAGCCAGACCTAGTACCTGCTTTCCCTTTGCGGGGAAATAAAAAGTTAGTGATGAACTCCTGGTGTATCCCTGTTGTGCTGCGGTAAACGCCTGCTCCTTCCCGGGGCCTCCGGAGCAGCACTGCAGCCTGCAAGCCTGTAGCAGCAGGAACTTTGCTGTATGTAAAAGCTTCTCACACATCTGGGCAATCAATTATGCTGAAGTAAAATTGATGGTAAACTTGAATAATCTTTATTCAGTTGGTGGTGGGAGAGCTTGGTGCTGAGCCGACTGCTCCTTGCACCGGTGTCTCTTGCACAGCACACTGAAAGGGAAATGATTCTCAGAACTGTTAAACATAATGGATTGCTGCTTAACCCCCTTATTAGATATATTAGTTGACTAATCACCTCAGAGACTTTCCCTGTAACAGCTTGACAGGCAAGGCTGGGAGAGCATCTAGTGCTCATATCTCAGAGCCAAGTATTTGCCAGAGCAGCTGTTAAGTCAGTTGCCAGCAGTCTTCAGTGCCTCATACCAGACCAAAGGAGAATCAAAGTCCCTAAACCAGTAGATTAATGCTCAAGTCTGAAATGGAAGCATTAAAAAATGAAAGTGTAACTGAGAAAGGTCTGGTTGAGGAATGTTAAAGCAAGAATATTCCAGAAACATAATCCCTTTCTGTGAGTGCTGCTTGCAGCAGTACCCAGACACCTACCACTGGCTCTCCCACCAGCATGGCCCCATGCCTCTTTGGTTCCCCCAGCATTTGGGGTGCAGCACATCCTCACAAACTTGGAAAGAGCAGCGGGTTTCCTTCTGCTTCCTGCTTAGGAGAAACAGGGGGCTGCAGAGAAATGAGGCTTGAAATATCACTGAAAACCACTGCTGTTTTTCCAGGGAAGTGGTGGAATCACCGTCCCTGGAAGTGTTCAAAAACCATGTGGATGAGGCCCTCGGTGACGTGATTTAGTGGTGGACTTGGCAGTCTTGTAGTGATGGTTGGACTTGATGATCTTGAAGGTCTTTTCCAACCCAGCTGATTCTGTGTGTGATTCTGTGTGTAGCTATTGTCTGGCTATGCTGAGGAGGGAGCTCCAGAGCAGATGGTGAGTGAGCAGTTTCCCAGGTGGGAGAATGAGGCGAACGTGCCAATGAGGCCTCACTTGCACTGGCCGTGCTCAGCCAGGACACATGCCATGAGAAAGCTTGATAGGAGGGAGCTCATGTTGCATTTTTCATGGATCGATGGATCTGCTGGACAGTGGGGTGATGGTAGAAGAGGTGGTCCTGGTTCCCCTCTGTATTTCCTGTGGTATCAGGCACTATACCTGAGGGTGTCATGGTGGAGTAGGGGGGACACTGAGTTTGCTGGGTCATGTGAAGGAGGCCCTTCCTTAAGTGAAGCTGTAAACTTTCAAGGTGTTTTGGC
Organism: Psittacula echo; assembly: GCF_963264785.1. Lineage (NCBI taxonomy): Eukaryota > Metazoa > Chordata > Aves > Psittaciformes > Psittacidae > Psittacula > Psittacula echo. Next base: position 107,854,003 of record NC_137736.1, read on the forward strand.
ACTTCATGCGAAGAGCCTGGGAGCCTCAGCTTGTGTCTAATGGCTTGGCTGGCACTGACCGACAGCCTGATCACAAATGTCCAGCACAGCTGTCACAGTAAAACAAGCAAGACTGGTTCACTGGATTTCACATATGCTGTGGAGCTGGTGGTACCTGCTGGTAACCAGTATTGGCAGCAGGAACATCTCCTGGTCCCTCAGGAGGCAAAAGACTGGAAGAATGGGACATTGGGTTGGGTTTGTATAATGCACTGATTTTATAACTGTGCTGATCCATCTCCCTCCTTCTTCTCTCCATGTTGTGGAAGGAACTGCCTGCAAACATGCTAATACAGGCCTTTGTCTGGAAAAATCATATAATATGATCCTAGTATCAGTTCATTTGGGTATGCCTGGTGTCAGAGCTTGAAGTGTGTACCTGTATCATAGAATCATAGAATAGTCAGGGTTGGAAAGGACCTGAAGATTATCCAGTTCCAACCCCCCTGACATGGGCAGGAACACCTCACACTAAACCATGTCACCCAAGGCTCTGCCCAACCTGGCCTTGAACACCGCCAGGGATGGAGGATTCACAGCTTCCTTGGGCAACCCATTCCAGTGCCTCACCACCCTCACAGTAAAGAACTTCTTCCTTATATCCAATCTAAACTTCCCCTGTTTAAGTCATACATGTTAATTAAATCCTGTATAACAACTGCATGTATTTACCCATACATAGCGAAGGCAGCAGTTTAGCTTTTAAACTGAGAGCCTAATTCTGACTGCACAGTAGATCTGCAACATTTACTTCTGGTTTGCATGATGCAAACTGAGAATCATTTTTTCCCCCCAACAAGACATTTACAATCATGTGCAGACTCTCTCATGTGTGAAGTCAATGAGATTCTTTCTCTCAAAAGCAAATATTGAGGGCATTAGGAACTGCATAAGCAAATATTTGCCATTCAGTTAATAAATCATAGCAGAGACTGCACAACATGCTGGCGTCTTTGCCTAGGATGAGCGATGTCCTGCTTGTCAGGCTTGCCCTGGTATGAGTCGCTGCAGCACCATCGAGCTCCGGGAAGTCTGTGGTCCAGCTCAGCACAGTGCCCAGCAGCACCAAGGGCTCTGCCAGCCTGTCCCTGTCAGCTTCCAAAGTACTTTCCAGCCTGATGGAAGGAAGTTGCTCAATACCTCAGGAGATAGGTAAGTAATTTTATTGCTGCTTTATTACTGCTGCCCGACATGGTGTTGACTTGCCCTGGCTTACTAGCATCGACAGGATCCAAAGTGGTGCCTTCCTACTTTTTTGTTTTCAAGTTACTCTACAAGGACAAATCAATGTGGGCCATGCCCTGAGCTGCTTCAGCATTAAACACAAGGAAGGCTTGATGGGAAACAAGTCGCCTTTTGAATTAAACAACGTTTTTCAACTTGATGTATCATTGTTTGCCTTGATTTTCCTGAAGGTTTTCTGAAAAGCTGATAACACTCAGTGAGCAATTACTTTCCTGAAAGTGAAGGATTATCATATTTGGGAGTAAGGATGTTATTTGTATTCTTTCTTGAATATTTGAATTCTACTTTTGCTATTATAAGCCTACTAAATGGGTGGAAAATAGCCTGTGATGGCAGACAAGATTCTGTTTTCAAAGCTTCAGGTGAGTTTTCTTTCGTGTTGCCTAATGTACTATCAACAACGCAAACAAGAGATGAAGGCTATAGAATCATAGAACAGGGTTCGAAAGGACCTTAAGATCACCTAGTTCTAATCCCCCTGCCATGGGCAGGGACAACTCACACTAAACCATGTCAGCCAAGGCTCTGTCCAACCTGGCCTTGAACACCCCCAGGGATGGAGCATTCACAACCTCCCTGGGAAACCCATTCCAGTGCCTCACCACCCTCTCAGTAAAGAATTTCTTCCTTATATCCAATCTAAACTTCCCCTGTTTAAGTTTGAACCCATTACCCCTTGTCCTGTCACTACGGTCCCTAATGAATAGTCCATCCCCAGCATCCCTGTAGGCCCCCTTCAGATAGTGGAAGGCTGCTATGAGGTCTCCACGCAGCCTTCTCTTCTCCAGGCTGAACAGCCCCAACTTTCTCAGCCTGTCTCCATACGGGAGGTGCTCCAGTCCCCTGATCATCCTCATGGCCCTCCTCTGGACTTGTTCCAACAGTTCCATGTCCTTTTTATGTTGAGGACACCAGAACTGCACACAATACTCCAAGTGAGGTCTCAGGAGAGCAGAGTAGAGGGGCAGGATCACCTCCTTCGACCTGCTGGTCATGCTCCTTTTGATGCAGCCCAGGATACGGTTGGCTTTCTGGGCTGCGAGCACACACTGAAGCCGGCTCATGTTCATTTTTTCTTCGACCAACACCCCCAAGTCCTTCTCTGCAGGGCTGCTCTGAATCTCTTCTCTGCCCAACCTGTAGCTGTGCCTGGGATTGCTCTGACCCCGGTGTAGGACCTTGCAGTTGGCATGGTTAAACTTCATCAGGTTGGCATCAGCCCACCTCACAAGCGTGTCGAGGTCCCTCTGGATGGCATCCCTTCCCTCCAGCGTATCAACCGAACCACACAGCTTGGTGTCATCGGCAAACTTGCTGAGGGCGCACTCAATCCCACTGTCCATGTCACCGACAAAGATGTTGAACAAGACCGGTCCCAACACCGATCTCTGAGGGACACCACTCGTTACCGGTCTCCAGCCGGACATCGAGCCATTCACCACAACTCTTTGCATGCGGCCATCCAGCCAGTTCTTTATCCACCGAGTGGTCCACCCATCAAATTGATGTCTCTCCAATTTAGAGACAAGGATGTCATGTGGGACAGTGTCGAACGCCTTGCACAAGTCCAGGTAGATGATGTCAACTGCTCTGCCCCTGTCCATCAGTTTCATAGCCCTATCATAGAAGGCCACCAAATTGGTCAGGCAGGATTTCCCCTTAGTGAAGCCATGCTGGCTGTCACCAACCACCTCCTTGTTTTTCATGTGCCTTAGCATGCCTTCCAGGAGAATCTGCTCCAAGATTTTGCCAGGCACAGAGGTGAGACTGACTGGTCTGTAATTCCCCGGGTCATCCATTTTCCCCTTCTTGAAAATGGGGGTTATATTTCCCTTTTTCCAGTCATCGGGAACTTCACCTGACTGCCATGATTTTTCAAATATGATGGCCAGTGGCTTAGCAACTTCATTCACCAGCTCCTTCAGGACCCATGGATGGGTTTCATCAGTTCTCATGGACTTGTGTACGTTTAGGTTTTTAAGATGGTCTCAAACCAGATCCTCTCCTACAGTGGGCCTAGGGTCTTCATTCTTACAGTCCCTGCGTCTGCCTTCCAAGACTTGGGTGGTGTGGTCAGAGACTTTGCCAGTGAAGACTGAGGCAAAGAAGTCATTAAGAACCTCAGCCTTCTCCAAATCCTGGGTAGCCAGTTCTCCCAATATCTTCCGGAGGGGGGTCTACGTTGTCCCTAGTCTGTCTTTTATTCGCTACGTACCTATAGAATCCATTCCTGTTATCTTTACCATCCTTAGCCATGTTTAATTCTAACTGGGCCTTAGCTGTCCTAACCTGGTCCCTAGCTTCCTGGACAACATCCCTGTATTCTTCCCAGGCCACCTGTTCTTGCTTCCACCTTTTATAAGCCTCTTTTTTCCTTCAAAGTTTCCTGAGCAACTCCTTATCCATCCATGGAGGTCTCCTGGCCCTCCTGCTGCACTTCCTTCTAGTTGGGATGCAACACTCCTGAGCTTGTAGTAGGTGGTCCTTGAATATCAACCAAACCATGTCTATCCTTGGTGAGCTGTGCGTACCCGTAGACCTTGCCCAGTGCAGAAGGTTACTGAGTTGTTACCTGAGTAGTTCCATCTCATCAGAAACAAAGAACTAAAGTGATACATATAAAGAAGAAGTAAATGAATGTTGTTTTGCCAAAGCCAGCGGTCAGCAAAATGCTGGAGGCACTTGCAATCTGAGAGCTGTGATTCATGTTACAGGCCAGAAAGGTTTCTCTCCCCTTCTAATGAAAATCAGGAGTAAGTGGATACTTGGCCTCTGTCACACCTAGCAACTTTTCAGCCATGCCTAGTGAAATATTTGCCTTCTTACTCTCGGTGTTTGGGAAACCAGGAAGATGTCACCTTTGATGTTAAATGGATGTGCATTCTCCTAATGAAGCTGTGCTGCTGCTCATTAACCAGCTGCCCCATATGCCCCTATCCAGTTGAGCTGCCTCCATCCAGTGGAGCTGTCCCCATTAGAGTTCCTCTGAGCAACCTCCTCAGCAATGCCCAGGTCCCTGAAGGGTGCAGGACTGGCATGGGGACAAGCAGGAGAAGGAAGAGACATAAGGCCCAAGGGAAAATGTGGACAAGCCAACATGGAGGAGCTGAAGGTGAGAGGTGCACTGTCACAAGCCAGGTGACAGAAGCCTGGGGTCAGCATGCTGGGACTTCCTGGATCTAAAGAACAAATTATGCCAAGCAAATATGACAGCACCTCTGTGGGCAAATGACAAGACTGGTAAGTGGTGCGATGGGAAGGGGTGTCTCTGCAGTAGGCAGAGGGAAGCCAGCCCTGTGCCAGGGCTGCACCCAGGGCTGGATCCAGAGCAGAAGGTGGAGGCACTGGCTCACCCCAGGGTGCTAAGGAAGGTGGGACACCACCCATTCCAACTTCACCCCCAGGATTTGCAGCAGATGGGCCAACGCTGGTTAGTGATTGGCTGATGTAAATCAGCCATGCTGTGGTTCATGTGAGGGCTTCCCATGGGTGAAGCCAACAGCGGTATTTTGTGCCACATGGTCCATGGGGGGTACCTCCACACTGATGAGGCATAGGAGGTTCTTACTGCTTCACTGACTGGTGTTTTCTGGCCATTCAGGTTACACAGAAACACTGTCACAGGGATTAAATGCTCCTTTACAGGCTGGGGGGACTCTTTGAACCCACAGGGAGGGAAGGGCCTCATTGAACTGGCTCCATGCAGTGTGGATGGGGAAGGGAAGAAAGGATGACAGAGGCTTAAGTAACTTGCTCAGTCCATTTGCAAATGTTCCTGGGCAGGAAAATATTGCAAACCCCACTGAGGGCAGAGAAATAATACAAAGGGACCTACAGAGAAGCAAGAAATATGAGCAGGAAACAATAAAATGAGATTCAGCTTGGAAAAATACAAGAGAATACATGTGGGGAATAATATTTAGTAACAATTTCACTGAGAGAAAAAGAATGGGAAAGCAGAAAATCTGGAGGGGAAAGAAGAGTTCCAGCAAGACCCCAAGTGAACAGCAAATCAGGTATTTTGAAATGGAAGTGCTGAGGTTAATGTCCTGAGCTGGAACCCAAAACCACCCCAGCTCTCTCTCCTGTGTACATTATGGGCCACATTTAAGCAACAGCCTCGAATTGCAGCAAGCGCTACTTTCCCCTAATGGCAATGGCTGGTATCAGCTGTGAAGCGGGCACAAGTTAACTCCTGCTGCGGGGGAGGATTAGGCTTTGTCCTGTGGTCATGCCCAGCTGGCAGGTTAAGACCTTTCAGAGTGGTTCTCCATGTGCCTGTTGTGAGGGGGTCACGTCTTTGGGGATGGTTTTGTGCTGTTCCCAGGCACGGCTCAGTGCCGTGGAGCTCCCTGCAGCTGCCTTGGGGGTACCACCATGCTCACAGCTCTCCTTTTGAGGACACCAGCAGCACGTTGGTGTGCACTATGGGCAAACCAGTGCCAGCCTCTGGGTGGTTTTGCTGGCTTCTTCCCACCACCATTACTACTTACTTACCATGCACACCATCTCTGGCATGGCACAGTGCTGACAGAACACTTCAGTGCCTTGAGTAAGTAGCAATGTATTCAGAAATAGGCAGTGAAATAGTGTGCCATGCACTTCAAACTGCAAATGAGTGAGAACATAAATTTAAGGGGTGTAAACAGCAGAAAAAAGAGGAATTGTTTAGGGCAGTCTGGGAAGATGGGACTGAGCAATGGGATGAAATTGCACAAGCAAACAGGCATATGGCATCGCAGGGAGGGTTTCCTTAGCCATGCATCATCCTACACTGAGCTGAGTGACCCGCCACAGAGAGCCCACGGGGAGCACTCAGCAGGGCTGTGGGACAGGTGAAGTGACTGCAGGAGTGTTTCCATAACTTCTTACAGCCATACAAGGCTAAAAGTGTATTTACAGGCCATGCTGCAGGTTTAGAAGCATGGCTGTGGCTTTTGAATCCTCAGGTTTTGGGCTCTTACGTTACAAAGAAAAGAGGCAGACCAGTTCTCCTATGGAACAGATACATGTCCGTTGGTAGGACCTGAGCGCTGCTGTGCCCACCCTTGGCCCTGGTCCAAACCCAGCCCTGGGCTGCTGTGGCACATGCTACGCAGCAGCACTATGCCAGGGTTTTCCTGTTATCACATTACATGTGGGACTGTTCCTTCTGAGTTGCAGCCAACTAGACCCTGGTCTCAGCTAGCACTGTAGCTTATAAAAAGTGAATGAATCTTTCCTAACCACCACTCGTGCTTGCTCAGAGTTTACCAGCAAGTTTACACATGTGTTTGTCCTGTGCCATCCGTAGTCACCATGTGCAGCAGGAAAACCTTACTCTGCTCAACCGAGGAGAAAAAATGCCAAGGAAAAAGAACAAAGCATGAGGAAAAGCTTTGACCCAAAGAATAGGCTTCTCCTGCTGCAAAGTGCTCGTCACCTCAGCACATCTGCTCTAAGCTGTAGCTGACGACTCCTTCCCTGCCAGCTTTCTGCTTCCAGACCTGCTCCTTCACCTCCCCTAGACACCGGGAAACTACGGCATTTTGGGATGTGCTACATAGAGCCTGACCAAGGCTACATTTTTCCCAGATTGTTCTTTCCTATTTACTTGAGTCATAAACCTGCCAGTCTGACAAGGCCCAATTTCCTACCCATGCCCTTTCCGCCCCACCGGCCTCCTGCCTGCAGCACGGCGCCGGCATTGCCAGCAGAAGGAGGGAGCAAATAAGGGGAAAGCAAAGTGGCCTTGTCCCAGACTGAGTTATGCCCCTGGCAGAATAGGGGTTTGGTTTTCATCTCACTTATGAGGATGGAGTTTGCACAAGTGACAAGGGTCACTGTGCAGGGGGAAGTGGGAACAGCACAGACACTTACTGAGAGTTACACACTCAAAATGCTCTAGCTGGTACCTCTGAAACCAACTGAGCCTAAAAAATCCTCAGGAAATGACATTTGGCATTACTTGGAAAGGGGGAGCCTGAGGGGTCCCCTCCTACTCCCACTGCTGCTCCCCAGCATCCCTGCAGCCACTGGGACATGAGGGGTTCCCAGCTCACATGATGCCCGGGTGCCCTCTCCCTGCTCCCCCTCCCTCCAAAGAAGCCCCTGCAGACATGCCCCATAAGGGCTCAGCATTCAGCCACATAAGTAAAAAGTAAGCTGTTGTTTTTACTGTTATTCTTCAAAAACACAGCCAAAACCCCTAATCTTGCTTTTTGGCCAGAACTGGGCTGATCAGATGTGCTTTTGTAGACAGAGGAAAGTAAAGCATTCACTGAAGGGGAAAATAAAACCCTATAACAAAGCAAACGAAACCAAAGTCACACCATAAAGTATTTATTAAGAAACAAAGGGGGCTTTTTTTCTTCATTTGTAAGAAACACTTTAAAGCAAGTGCCCTTTCAGAGATTTAAAAGCTGTATCAAATGGTAACATTGGTTTTACATTATTATACATGACATAAAAAACCCACATCTCACAAAGCTCTTTTTATTACAACTCAGGTTTCTCTGCCTGCAGTTGTAAATTAGTTTCTACAGACTTAAATTTAACTTATTTTCTCCTTTTTTTAAACAAACAAGTAAACAATATACAAAGAGATTCACCTGAATTTCATAGGTCAGAGGAGGTGTCCTTGACAGGGCCTGTGCGAGGCAGGCAGCACGTGCTGGTGGTGTGGGGAGAGCGGGCTTGGTTCACAGTTGGGAAAGATTAGGACCGCATGGATGAACTTGTGTCCTGGCCATGCAGTCACAGGCTGGGCTTCACCTGGGGCCAAGCACCTCCAGATCCAGGTAGCAGAGCCCCTGTTCCCAATGCTCAGCTTTGGAAGGTCAGCAGGACCAAGCCTCAACATGGGCAGGGAGAACCCTAAATCGCCACTAGACCCTGGTGCATGTTGGGTCCTTCAAGGGCCTGGCAGCACTCAGCTCTGCTGCACCCGCTGCCTTTGAAGGTGTCCTGGAGCAGAGCAGCCACCCAACACCTCCAGCAGCGGGCCGCTGCCTCACTGAAGGCGCCCAGCCAGGGCAGATGGATGCCAGGTCTCAAGCCAAGTTTCCTTTCCAGGTCCTACGTGCTGAATGGACGCTGGCAGCCAGGAACAGCAGCTCTGGGATAAATTAGCTATTCATTTTCCTATGTCAGTGGTCAAACCATGGCTGCCCGCTCAGACTGCCTGTGTGTGGCATGTTTACGAGTAAACCATTGGATTTGGCAATGCTTCAGCACAGACATGTAGTTTAAAAACAGACATACAAAAAAAGTAGTATCACAGTTATTGCTACATACTGATACAGTATCAGACAATAAGAAACCTTTTATCAGCTCTGGTTACAGTAATTGCCCAGGTTTGACATATGGCCTCAGCCCTCTGTTGCGGTGTTTTGGCTGCAGAATGGATGGAAATGCAGACTACTTTTTCTTAAGAGATAAAACCAGTCTAAACAGTTTGTTGTATCCACGGTGACACACTGTGATTAGTACAGTCTGATTACTCCCAGTATGCTGTTTCCTGGAGTTTTTCACCCAGATGAAGCATAGCAGCTCCACTGCAATGTCATCCCCCCAGTTCGCACCGTGCCTCCTCCCCAGCCCCATGGCATTGTGGGGAGCCACAAGCACCTTCATCCTTTGGTTGGGCCTTTTGCCTTTTTTTTAAATACATCTGTGCCGTCCTTCTCCCTTGCCCCACAGGTAGAGAAGAAAAGGGGATAGCTTTGTGTGAGACCCCATCCCAGCCCCACAGAGCAGAGCTGGTGCTCACAAGGGGCTGGAGGGGGACAAAGTCCATTTTCGAATGGTCAGACTCAATCGCAGGCAGGGCACAACTTCGCGTGCGCTCACACGGGTTTAGTGTTTCATGGGAAGTGAGGTTACAGCAGGCGTGTTTGGAGTCACAGTACAACCTTCCTCTGCAAAGGCAGGTTTAGCTCAGCCCCTGCCAGCTTGTACCAAAAGCTTTGTGGCAGGAAGAGCAAGCACCTCGTACCCTGTTCTTAGTTACGAGTTCATAAAGTCTGTGCAAACCACTATTGGGTCCTGATCTTGAGACAAAACCAAATCAAGAAGGGTTTCAAGTGTACTGGAAGGAAGAGCTGAGTAGTTCACACTCTTCTAATTCCTACATAAATACCAGGGACAAGGAAAACTGGTCTTTGCAAGACAGCCTTATGTGGCATCTCACCCCAAACCAGGGATGGCTAAGCCACGGGGCTTGTACCAGCACCCAGCAAGCAGTGATTGCACTGGTTGGCACTCGGTTGTGATTGTCTGTAAAGCAACAGGAAATGTCATTAAGAAGCTGGGAGAGGAGAAAAGAGGTTCCTTAAGTACTGCGGCCTCGTACAGTGTAACACAACTCTTTCTACAAATTAATTAGGCAAATACTTCTGAACACGTCATACCTGAAGGGCACTTAATGGCTCCCGCATTTATCTCGCAAGTACAGCGATCTGAAATACACACGGATTTTCAGCATAATCCTTCAGCGCTGTAAATCATGCACTGGAATGAGAGCGGATCTGGCAATGTTAATTCAGAGATATCATTCTACAGTTTCTGGCAATTGACCCCGATGGAAATAAATGGTTTATAAACACTGTCTGACATGCATGAGCCTTTCAAAGTTATTTACAAGTGATGTTCTGGAAGCTTCGTTCCAAGGAAGTATTTCTCCACCCCTCAGTTTAGATATAAAAACCTGCTGGGTAGGGAGGGGGAGGAAGTCGTCAGCGCTACACAGTCACGGCTGGGTACATCTTCTGTTCGCTGCTGGTGTGCGGATAGGGAGACTGGATCTGCCTGTAGCCACTCTGCAAACCGTCAAGGAAGGGGGGCACAGGGGTCAGCGGCATCGAGTCGTGCTGCACAGTGTAGCCCACGTACTGAGGGTGCAGGTACTGCCCCTGGTGCGGCACGATCTGGGTAGCCTGTTGGCAGTTCAGCACTGAGAAGTTCGTCGGCATGTTGACGTAGACGTTGTTCATGGTCCCCTCGGGCAAACAGCAGTTGGTCTGGGACCTGGTCGGGGGGGCTCTGGCCCCTGAGTTGGCACTGGAGCTGGAGCTGGCAGCAGTGCTTGACTGGCGTGAGGAGGAGCCCCGGGAGGTGCTGGCACTTGGGATCATGGGGATTGTCTCCATCAGGCGGGTGCCCCCAGGGGCTCGGCTCTGCTGGGGCTCCTGCTTGGGCCGCAGGCATCTGCAGCAGCAAGCAGCTACCAGCGACCCCAGGATGATGAAGGCAACAAATACAGATCCAACGATAAGGAATGGCACGTAGATGGGCACTGCAACAGTGAGGAAAACATCGTCACTGGGGGCCAAGGACAAACCCCAGCTGCTCTAGCAGAAGGTCCCCCTCACACAAGCTGAGCCCACTTCCCCCACACAGGTCAATGCAGGGTGAGCACTACAAGCTGTGTGTGCAGCCAAGCATTTTATGCTGAAGATGAAAAAGGCTGCGAAAACCAATGGCTGGAGTTCCCAAAAACATCTTTAAAGTTACTAGCAGGGAGGAAAGTCCACAGCTCATGCCTCAATGGAGGACAGCTGCCTCCTGTTGATGGTAGTCTAGACATCAACCATAACCCCACACCTCACCAGATCCTGTCTCTAAAACAACCTACTAGAAAAATCAGGCAAGAGAACATTGGGTTCGAACACTGCTATAGGGAGATACTTTGCGGACAGGATCCCTGCTTAGAGTTCAGGAGAACAGGATGATCAAACCCCGGTGCTGCATTGCATCCCTTCCCACTGCCAGCCCTCTGTGCCTGCTGTCACCCCCCAGGGCAGGGGGACAGCCAGGCAGTGACCAGGCAGCAGCCCCAGGGATGAGCTTCTGGCTGCCCTGGGTTTCAGAAGACAAGGGGCGGGTGGTGGGGTGACAGCAGCACGCTCCGAAGCTTCACTGCCAGCAGAGGGGCAGCATCACTCCTTGTGAGGCTTAAAGAAGGACCATCAGGGCAGGAGTGGCGGTGAGCAAGGAGTGGGAGCAGAAAGTATCGGTGATGCTTCAGTGGTGGGGTTGGAAGTCCAACAAGGCAGATGGTGAACACCATCCTTGGAACAACCCAGGCCCCGGGTTGTTCTGTGGTGCTCTGCACTCCCAGGCAAAAAGCTGGTTTGTCTGCCTTAGTAAGAAACCTGCACGGATATATCTGTGAAAAACAGGGGGAAGATGCCAGACAACATGCCTGGGCTTCAGCATTTCCACCAGAACCTCACAGCCCCAAGACTTGGGGCAGGGCTGTGGACCCCAACCTTAGCCTGACCGACCATGCTGAGGCAGACTCTCATAACAACATGCCCTGGCACATCAGCTGCACCTCCTGCAGGTGACCAGTGCCAGGCTGAGCAGGAAATACTAATTTAATTAAGAGAATCGATTGTTAACAACATTCCCTTGTTGAGCTGCAAAGGGGGGGGGGTCATCGTCTGCTCGAGTCAGAATAACTCCTTGCACCGCTGATCACATGGAGCAAGATACAACCAAAATGCCATGTTCCTTCTACAATTTTAGCACTTTTTAGACAAAAGGTTTGCAAAAAATTGTCTCTACTTCTGCGTTCGGTGCTACAGCAGCTCTTGAGCAGGTGCACGCACTTGCTACAGACTGTAACACACAAGTTATCCAGGAGTAAATCTGTCCTAATTATAACATCACTTCAGGCTACTTCTAGCGCGTTCAGCGTGTGTGGATTGCAGCAAGGGCGCTGGGAAGCCACCAGGGCTTTATTTGACCAGCAGCAGAAAGACCCGAGTTTATCCCTGAAATTCAATCTTGTAAAAACCGGTCCTAAGTGGGGGTGGATGAATACACACAATCAGAGTGGGGGCCGGCCAGGAATCATTTCGGAAGGTCACATTACTTTTTGTTTCGCTCATACGGATCATTCCATTATTTTACTTCCCGTCTTAACCGGGAGCACAGACGGGGCCGAGGACCCGGTCTCGCATCACCTGCTCTAACGGGCGGCAGCGCTCGGCTTCCGAGCAAAAGGGAGGGAGAAAAAAAAAATCTACACGAGGGTGCCGGACGCCGTTCAACAGCTGCGGGCGGGCCTGGCCGGCCCCACCGCCATCCATCCCGCCCCGCGGGGAGGGGGTAACCGGCGACGAGGGTGAAGGAGCGTGCGAGAAGTTCGCCACGAATCCGCGGCGGCTCCCCAGGAGCCACCGAGTCATTGGGGAGTCCCCGGTGCCGGTCCGGGACCGCCTCACCTGCCGCGCCGTCGGAGCCGTCCTTGCCGGGGCGGCCCGGCTCGCCGCCGCCCTGCCGCCGGTCGTTGTCGCAGGCGCCTTGGTCGAGGCGCGCCTCGGCGCTGGAGCAGCAGTACCGGAGGGCGCAGCTGCCGCAGCAGATGGTGGCGTCGCCGCCGTCGAAGCGCTCGGGGCACTGGAAGCCGTCCCGCCAGCCGCCCTGCCCGTCCAGCCAGCCGTGGCAGTACTCGCCGCTGGCCGTGGCCCCCGCCGGCAGCAGCCAGCCCAGCGCCGCCAGCAGCAGCCAGCACCGCCCGCCCGGCATGGCGCGGCGCGGCGGGCGGCCGCTCCGTCAGAGCCCCCCCGCGCCGGGGCAGCGCTGCCCGGCCCCCCGGGGCATGTAGCCACCGCGCTGCGGGGAGTCTCGCCGCGGGTCCTGCTGCCGCCGCCGCCGCCGCATACCCGGGGCTGGACCGCGGGGTGCGGAGCCGCCGGCAGGAAGGACCGGCCGAGCGGTGTGCGGGGCTGAGAGGGGCGGGCGGCGCCGCTACTCGCTACTCCGTGCTGGCCGCCCGGCCCGCGCCCTGCGCACGTCCATGGGTGAAGGCGGCGGGTGCGGGATCCTCCTCCCGCCCGCGGGGCTCAACGCCACCGTGCGCCCCGTCCGGCGCCGCGCCCAGCACCGCCGATGGGTGGGGGGGCGCCGCGCCCCGCATTATAGGCGGCGGTGAGGGCCGAGTGAGCATGCGCCAGCCCCGCCCCCGTCCGACGGAGCGGCACCGAGGAACGGAGGGGGGGAACCGGAGCCCGCCTTGAGCCCCGCATCCTCCCTCCGGTCTGCAGCCCAGATCCCCCCCGCAGCCCCGGAACAGCAGCCGCGCTGCGGGTCACACGGGACCTCTCCGCACACACGCGATGATTCCGCCTCACGGCTCCTTGAAAGCTGGCGGCAGCTCAGGGGAGCACACAAGGATGCTCTGCCAGACATGTTCGGGAGGCTGAAGCAGCAAGAAAGTCTGAGGTTGCTTCTCTCTTCCCTCCAAGTCAGCTCCGGTGTTACTGACCAAAGCTTCTGCTTACAACACATAAAGTCCAGTGAAAAATGCTTCTTTTAATAAAAAGGCAGAAAGGGGTGGCGCTGGTAACCAGTGCTGTTTCTAAACCCTGCTGCCAAGTCATGTCACTGAAAGGAAGGTAACAGAGACATGATCTAAGTTCACACAGTCTCTCAAGCTTTTCTTCTTCAACTAAATTATTGTCTTTCACTTAGAACACCCCAGGCCTTCCCCCTCCATCTTCACCTCCCTCTTTCTTTCTCTTTTGTTCCGCTTCTAGACAGCCACAGAGTTTCACAGAGGTGTTAGTCTGGACCAGCAGATTCTGGGGAAATCAGAGCCCAGGTAATGGCTTTTTGCCCCTCAGCTTCACTACAGATCCCAGCAAGTTACTTCCAAACATCATTCCTTTCACAGCTCAGCCCATTGCTGGAGCCATGGCACCACAAGGGCAAGATGCAGAGGTGGGTCCCACAGACTCACACCTTGCCTCAGAAAGGGTTACTAACCTGGGGCAGCTAACCTTTGGAAAAGCTTGTGGTTATCGAGATAAAAAGTGGGATTGCAGCATGACAGGTTCTGCATCGCCCATATCAACCCAGTGGGATCGTGAGAAGAAACTTACAGGAATTTGAATGATGGAATTTAAGATGCTTCATCTCAAAACCTGATCAGCAGCCACCTGGAGCTGTCAGCTTTAACATGTTCACTCTGGGGTGAGGAGCACATCACACACAGCCCTGACCCATTTCATGCCAACACCCCATATAGCCCAAATCACCCCTTGACCAAGACACATGGTGCTGTGGGGATTGAAGAACAGTAAGGGAAAGGGATCATCCAGATAAGGAATTAAAACCACAAGCTCCTGACCTGTTGGGGCTTCTGGCAGCCCCAAGTGACAGCACAGCAGCTCTTAAATGCCTACATTCACAGAGGTCTTCCTACAAGATCATTTTCTTAAGGTCTGGGTTGGACTGTCATCTTCATAATAAGAAAAGCAGGTTCTGGATTCTTCTATATGTGGCAAGCAAAATACTTTCCCAGCCCCATCCTTCGAGTCGATGGCTCCAGCGATACTCAGTAAGGTGGATCTCTTCCAATAGCAATAACAGACTGTTGAGAAGATAGTCTACTTTTCACCTATCGCCATACCCATTCTGAGTTAGAAGCCTCAATCATGACTAGATACCAGCACCAGATCCCCTGCAGAGATTAACAGGTACTTTATATATTCAAGCTCAGAATTTGTCTCAACTTGTCTGGGTAAAATCAGAGATAATGGCACACCTCATTATGCCTTTGTAAAGCCTGAAACATTTGGCACTTTACAAGATGCTTTAGAAATATTTAGCAGTAGACTAATTAGCAAAGATTCTTCTTTTTCCCCTAGCTTTTTTATAAGCCAATCAGGTAATATCTGTATGATTTAAAGTTTAAAGCCCACATAAACTCCTGAAAAACAAAAAACAGTCTTCTGCTCTGCAATGTTTTTGCTTGCTTTCCCATGCCTAGCAAACTCTTAACATTAACTCAATCTAATTCAGATAAACCAAACCATCACTAAGGCCCCAGATCCTGTAGGACACCAGACTCACTGTGTTGGAACATCATATGTATGTTTGAGCGCGCAAAGGTTCTTAAAGACTAGAGACATTCAATAATGGTCCCATAGTCTATGAATTTCTGTTATCTGCTTCAACTCTGTTTCCTTTTTTCTAGAAGTCTCTGAATTTTTGCTGCTACTACCAGGTATAGCTTTCTGAGGCCTTTGGCTCCGCAGAAGTGTTCTTTGCCCTTCCCAAACCAAATGCATGATGGCAGGAAAGCAAATGCC
The DNA here is from genome assembly GCF_963264785.1 of Psittacula echo. NCBI lineage: Eukaryota > Metazoa > Chordata > Aves > Psittaciformes > Psittacidae > Psittacula > Psittacula echo. Next base: position 107,869,368 of record NC_137736.1, read on the forward strand.
ACATTTTATTGCAGTCATTTGAAGAACTCACATATTCTGTGACCCCTGAAAAATCTTCTCCCTTGGAGCAAGGAAAATAAGAATTAAATTTACTTTTATTAGTTGCCTGAAACTGATAAAGCGCATTTTCCACATAATTTTTAACACTCTGAACTGCAGCCTACCTGTGCAGCTGGGTAGGGGATAAGTACATTTACAGCACACTGCAGCTTTCACATAACTCAGCATCCAGATGCTGCATTGGCTGTGTGAGAGCGATACCCACACACCCAGGCATTGAGCTGGGACATAGCTCCTGGTGCCAGGATGCTGGTCTATGCAGGCAAAGCTGCTGCGGAATAATCACCACTGTATAAGTGACTGTGTAAGACATCTCATCAATTATTTCAGTCACTGCATTGACAGGTACTCTCCTTATTATAACAACAGTGGTTTTGCCATTTTATTCCAACAGTCTTTCGAGAGATGGGAATATTTCAGAAGTATTTATGTGCCTTCAGAACATGGTGCTTTGCTTTCCTTAGGTTTTCAGGCGTCATTTGCTAAAGCTCCTTGAAAATACAACTGCTTCTACTTCAGAAAAAGACATAACAGATCATAGAAAAGGTGTGAAAAGAGGCATAATACAAAAGTATTTCATCCTGAACAGCTCCCAGTTCAACAGGGGGAAAACCAAGGACACCCCACCTTGAGCCTAAGCTGCTGAACTGGTCACAGCGAGGTACTGCAAACATTTGTTGGGGCTGGCTGTGACAGCACACATCGGACAGGAAGGAAGAGAAAGGACTAATTAGAGGAAGCTGTAACAATAATAAGGAAGAAACAACAGCCCCTGTCCCTCCCCCTTGGGTGTCCATCTCACAGATTCTCCAAGATAAAGCAGGAACAGACCTGCGACCTTATTCTGTATCTCTATCTATTTTAGTTGGAACCCCTTTAGAACTAGGAAAAGGAAAACCCTGCAATGCAACCCTCCATGGTGCCCTGAGCTTCTGATGGTGTATAAGTGGCTCTTGCTGTGAGGGATGTTGTGCTTTCCCTATCATATTTCCATCCCATCCTCTGCAACTTGCCACATTCCCTTGATGTTGAGAGACACAAAACTGGCAGCAACTGCTATCCCCCTTTCCATTCAACCCATTGGAGATAAACTTATGATTCTATGGCATATGGATCTTTCTTTTCTTTTCCTTTAGGATATTCCATTTTATTCTTGGTAGCCTGGTCACTTGGGTACAAGTGAGTTTACCTGCTTGGCACTGCCCAGCCCTGGACACCAAGCAGGCATTTATGTGCTTTTCTTGTTACACTTAGCTATTGTATCTACCATTACATCATTACTGTCAAACGATTTTGCAACCTTGTCAGAAACCTTGAAAATCTGGAATCAGGAATTACTTTGTTTCTGCAGTTGTGTCCACAACGTCACAAATTAAAACTTGTGACCTGAAGTCTCCCAAAGAAACTCTCATCTCCCAAAAAAAAGCTAGAATTCATCATCATGGTACTATTGTTTAGATCACTTGGCATATAAAAGCCAGGCCATGCTTACTGCAAGAGCTGGATTTTATTGCACTTTGTGCACTTCAGCAGATTCTTCTTCCTGGTAATATAAAACAATAGAATCAATTCCCAGCTGAAGACTAAGCTGAGTATGTAGGGTTTAGTTATTTTTAAAACTGTTTGGTTTGTTTGGGTTTTTCAAACTTACAAAGAAACTATCTTGGAGCCAGAAATCCCTGCATCTTGTACATTTACCCAGGCATAAGCCGCTTCTCAGGTAAGACCGTATTTGCTGCTGACAAAGCAATGTCTTGCTGCCCCCATGTGAAGTCAGTGGGAAGAGTAGCGCTGTTAAAACACCATCGCTAAGGGTTTTGTATGGAGAACTGTAGTAATCAAGAGTGCAGTCCTTACTGACAGCTTATACTAACATAAGTTCTCAGATGAGGATAGTAACCAGGATATAGGAGCTTAATTTAGTAGGGTTTCCTTCTCTTCCTGCCCTTAGATCCTTAGCTACCTTTTACACTAGCATAGCTATACTTGTGGTAAGTATTATCTAAACACCACTGGTATATTTAAAGGGCCAAACTGCTACTCTGATTGTGGTATTACTTGCATAAACCAGACTGGCTTTTATTTCTGCTCAGGGAGCATTTTTAATATCTACATTTTAAAATACACGTGTATTCATAGCGGAAAGGCTTTCTTTTATTGGCTCTCATTTCCTGGAAAATAATTAGAACAAGATGACCCAAGGAATAAAAAAAACATCCCAGAAAGAGTCTAAGGACTGTAAAAATAACTTTGAACAGAAGGATATGAGTCCTGCTCAAGGGCTCAGCTGTGAATCTGCACCAGCACCAAGCAATCAATATGCAAAGCTCGGTTTCTGCTATCTGTGTTTCCTGTCCCAGCGTATGCAGCAGTGACAGCAGACATCAGCACTGGCACCACATTATCACAGCCCACGCAGACACCCCCAGTATCACGCGTCTGGCTCCCAAATGCATCACTGTCTTGATAATGGGGTTCATGGATGCAGGCTGAAGGGAGGTAACTGGGTAACAGTATCTGTAAGTGCTGGCGGACATCTCCTTCCAAATTCAAGAGGGCAACACTGCAACAAGTTAAGGAGGAGGCTGTTTCTCAGAAAACCTCCCCCATATTCAAGATTGAGCCTCCTCAGACTGGGGCTTTAGGGACTTCATTAGCATTGTCCAGCTACTCAGCTGTGATCAATACAGCTGTCATGCTCTTCTCCCAGGAGTCTTAGTACATTATTTTTCAGTGCTCCTGCTTAACTGCAGACACAACAGATTGCTGTTACAATATATAAAGACCTGGACATAAAGCTGATGTGCACATCTCAAATTGAAAGGGGGGCTGTTTTGTAATCCAATGATTCTCTCTGCTCTGACCAATCACTCCAGCCACTAGCAAAAACAAAAGAATATTAGATATTTTTCCCTTCCTCAGACAAAAAGAGAGGAAGAATTACTTCTTGTGGACTAACTCCATCTTCCCACAGCCTGCCTTCCCAGTGAGACTGGCCAATTTGACAAGTTGTTATAAAGTCATTTCAATTAAAAGAAGAAAACCTCTGGAGTACGAGAATTTTCCACATTCACACTCCAGTTTATGCCACAGAGCATAAAGCATGAACATTTCATCAAATGCAGGAAGAAAGAACCAAGAATAATTTCAAAACAAATTTACTGTTGCTCACCTCCTAATGCCATAGCACAACACAAGGATTTAGGCACCACACAGTGCAAGCAGCATCACTATGCAGCTGTAGCTCAGATTGCTGCCTGTACAGTCAGATTAATGAGCTCCAGACAAGAAAAAAGTGCTGCTTCTCTTGGTATGGTTCAGTGGGACTTAGTAGAGCTTAATATGCAGTTTGAGATTTTATACGGGGATTATTAGTGCAGACGAGCAAGAAGCAGCAACTTGGTGCAGAAAATTAACAATGATTATGAGAATATGTTCTAGATCAGGAAATTTTTCATACTGCTTACAAAAGAAGTAAAAGACTGTATCTGCTTGCATCATTGCTGTTTTACTTGACATCAGCAGCGTAGCTCAAATGCAACTTATTTTAAGGATGATATAATCTAGCAATTCTTCCCCCAACACCATTCTGAGGGCTAACTTTAAATGAAACGTCCATCACTCTGCAACAGCATATAGTTTTATATGTTATTACTTCCATCATTGCTGGAATGCTAGCACCATTCACCTGCCTGAGCCCACATATCCCTTCTGCCCCCATATTTCTCAGCAGCTACAACTCCTGGCAAACCCCATGACCATCACAGTGCTGGTGTCACCATGACAGAGCAACAAATAACAGCTGTACTGTCTGCTGCTGCACTGGAAATAGAGTGTGGGGAGAGGTGATGAGGAAGGTGACACTTCTCAAGTGTACAGTGACAAGTTAGAAAAGCATTTCTAGTAAGATATTGTCACTAATAAAATAGAAATTTCAGCTAATAGGCATTTGCATTAGACTTGCATCTTTAATTCAGTGATTCCTGCACAGCACAGGGCAATCTGGATGAGCTGCTGCAGCCTCCCTGCAGTTGCAGCCCCTTCTGCACATTTCTGATACAAGCAGGAGGACACTATTGGCACCAACAGAGCATTACCTTGCCTGAAGACAACATAAACACTTAAAGCCTTCCCTCTTTACTATCAGAGCAGAGCAACCTCAGAGTTGCTCTGAGCATCAGAGCATCAACCTCACTTTGCTACCATGGGATGAAGTAGGAGCTTTGCCCTTGTGGTCTGTACTACATAAGCTTATCTAATGGCCAGAGCAGGTCTGATCCTGCTTGGGGATAAGGCTTTCTTCTGATTTGGCTGTTGGAGGTATGCAAACACCTAGCTGCCCATTGAAAACTGTTCTTGTAGCTTAAGCATTACTCTGCTGCTATGGGGACAAGCAATGGCAATATTAGCTGCAGAGAGGTCCTTCAGACAGCCCCCAGTTCCCTCAGTCAGCAGCCAGAAAGGTAAAAGACCATTCCCATTTGAAACCAATAGAACGTGCATTGCTAAGGCTCATAGCTGAGGCATTAAGGCTAGCACGTTCCTCTTGCTACCACTTCTCTCAGTTAACTTTGTCCAAACTGATGCTAAATCAGAATCACTGCAGCTACCTTTGGCATTGCTCTTAAGGATAAAAGAGGCAACACATGGGTGAGCTGGGCCAAGCACAGCTGCATGAAGCAACAAAGGTGAAGCCCTGGTAAGATACAGGTATGCTCAACCACGCCTCCAGAGATGTCCCACACTGCTAAGATCTAGGGCAGTACTGGCCTAAATGCTCACTGCCATTGCATCCATTTGCCATTTGGGCCCACCCAACTCAAGCCTTTTGTTGAAAGCTGGATGTTTTTTTTTTCCAGTAAGGACTCCTTTATCACACATACCTTACCTTACATCCCTGGGTAGAACAACAGCAAGTGTTTGTGCTCAAAGGTTTGATTCCTTTTTGTGCATGTTGGTAGAAAAATAAAGGTAGTCCAAACAGCCAAGAAATGCTAACACTGCTAACAGGATTAGAGGGGTTTGGTATTATTACAGTTTAGAGTAGCCTCTGCTCAGGTGCTTAACCAAGGAGTTAACAGAGCTTTAGCTACCCAGCTGTACACCGTTTGTGCATGGTTTTTTTCTCCCAACTAAAGGTGTACTCAAGCTGATTTTCACAGCATTTTTCCCCATGAGAACTTACCCCTTTTCTTGTCTTATTAAGATTACATGGTATTTTTCAGAATTTCAAGTTTCATATAATAAAATAGCTTGACTTTGAATATTTATCAAGTCTGTGCTTCCTTCCCTTTTTACCACGCCATGACGTCTGATCAAAACCTCATCATCCTAGCTTGCTTTTGTGACTGGCATCATCACCTCTGAAGCGTATGTTGTTACCACAATGTGCCACACTAAACACACAGAGCCAGGAAGGGATTTCTTGCCTAGGAGATACACATCAGCCTCTATTTAGAACCAGATTTTGGAAGCAAGTTCATCTAGAAAGCTGCTGTCCTGCTTCTGCTGCCCAAGCACATGCCGTAGAGTGACAGCTGCATTGAAAACAAAAGAAAGAAGGAAATCCATCAGTCTGAAACATTAGTTGAACAAATAAGTAAAATACCTTTGACCTGTTCAGCTACTGATGTGTTTAGCACAGGAGTACATACTACAAGCTCTCCATGCAAGTGTTCAACAGAACTGGCCCAATCCCTGTTGGGGGCAGATCTATACTCAAACAGAAGTAAAATCAACCCAGGAACTTTTATCATTTATAAGAAGCTTCTGAACTTAATCAAAACCTGTTCATAATGAGCCAGACCTTCCTTACTTCTAAAAGGTGAGAAAACAGAAAGTAAACCACTGTTTAGGAAAATTATCAAAGCTAAAGTAAGACATAGCCTACTCACCTCGTCACTGTGGCATTTCAACAGCAGTGATGGGCTACAAAAGTTAAAATCCTGAGGCTGAGTAAAAAAGAATTAAGTAATAAACCTCATAGCAACTGGAGTCAAATGGGTCAGAAGGTTCATTCAAATATTGAAGTTTAACAAAATCCTTCTACCTTAAACAAAGAAGTGAGAAAATGTGAATGACCTGGAAAAAAAAAAAGAAGTGACATAGAATCGTAAGGCTGGAAAAGAGCTTCAAAAACCCTTCACCAGCTTCATTGCTCCTCTTTGGACCCACTCCAGCACCTTAATACCCCTCTTAGTAGTGAGGGGCCCAGAACTGAACACAGGATTCGAGGTGCAGCCTCACCAGTGCCAAGTACAGGGAGACGATCACTGCCCTGGCCCTATTCTTGGCTGCCTGGGCACAAGCTGGCTGATGTTCAGCTGCCATCAATCAGCACCCCCAGGTCCTTTTCTGCCAAGCAGCTTTTCAGCCACTCTGCCGCAAGCCTGTAAGCGCTGCATGGGGTTGTTATGGCCCAAATACAGGACCCAGCACTGAGCCTTTTGTTGAACCTCATACAGTTAAGTTACAGCCCATTGATCCAGTCTGTCTGGATTCCTCAGTAGTCTCCTACCCTCCAGCAGATCAACACTGCCAGCCAACTTGGTGTCATCTTCAAACTTACTTACTGAGTGTGCATTCGATCCCCTTATGCACATCATTGATAAAAGACATTAAACAGAACTGGTACCAATACTGAGCACTGGGGAACACCACTTGTGATCAGCCGCCAACTGGATTTAACTCCATTCACCACTAGTCTTTGGGCCTGGCCATCCAGCCAGTGTTTCACCCAGCAAGCAGTACACCCATCCAACCACGAGCAGCCAGTTGCCCCAGGAGAATGCTGTGGGAAACAGTGTCAAAGGCTCTACTGAAGTCCAGGTAGACAACATCCACAGACCTTCCCTCATCAACCTTACCACAGCGGGAGATCAGGTTAGTCAAGCAGGACCTGCCTTTCACAAACCCATGCTGACTGAGCCTGAGCACCTGGGTGTCCTGCACATGTGCTGTGATGGCACTCCAGATGATCTGTTCCATAACCTTCCCTGGCACCGAGGTCAGGTTTCAGGCCTCTAGTGCCCTTGATCCTCTTTCTGGCCCTTGCAGATGAGCATCTCATTTGCTAACTTCCAGTAAACTGGGTCCTCCCTGGTGAGCCAGGACTACTGGTAAGTGACAGATAGTGGTAATATGCAATGGCAGGCTTCTGCCACCTAGTGAAAGCAAAATTCTCCACAGAGCTATGAGAATCCTGATAGGACTCCGTTAATTTTATATCTGTTTTATTTCTTTTATAGAGTTAAATTTATGATTCCCCCCCAAGGTTTTTACCATGTAGAAAATGAAGCTACTGCAATCACCTGTTTCTACCTACTAAATGCAACATTCAGCCAATACAAAAGATTCCATTACAAACTGTTAATTCGGAACTACAAAAATACCAACATACAAATATTCAACATTCAGTTCAGAAGAAATGATCTCAAACTGAACTAAAACAAATTGTCCTGTTCACAGTAGGAAGCCTTGTGCTCTACGTCCCTTCATCTCTCCCCACCTTCTCCCTCACCACCTCCATCCTCCTTTTAAGTAATCTACCCATCTGATTGGGTGGAGATTGCATGTTACAGCTGGGTCAAAGCTCCATGGACAGTGGCAGTGGGTAACTGCCACCTTGCAGAGCTGCTGTGGGCATCAGTTCAGTGACACTGCCCTCCCTAAACCCAACTGCTCACCTTCATGAGAAGTTGTAAAATCTACTACTGTGATACTTTAACCATCCACTGGTGCCTGGAGATACTAGCCAGTGTCGAAAGGCACTTACTGTGAGGGAATAGGGAAACAGCCTGACAGCACAATCCCAGCAATTAGTTCAAAACCTGCCTAATTTATCACTGAAAAGTTTGTGCATAGTCAGTTCTTCAATCTTATGAACCTGAATAAGAGTTTTAGGGAAACCAACTTTTATAGAGCATATGTTATTTACACTAAACAGCATGGATGGGTTTTTCTGTAGTTACTTTTAATTTCTCACTAAGAACCTAAAAGGTGCTTCCTTCATATCTTCTGCTGAGACATTCCAGGTATTAAAACTAGTAACACGTGAGAGCCAATATGACTCACTCTGGATTTTTTTTTTCCTACTATGAACATGAGTTTCAAGCTGGGAAAAATCAAAGAATTATCACTGACAAAGAGGGGGGAAAAGGCCATTAAACCTATTCCTGAACTTTGTCTTAATTTTCAAAATGATACTATAAAAGCAACTGAGGTTCAAAATGCAGTTATGTTATGAATACATAGACGGGGGGGTACAGCTGGATTTGGATTTCTTGTGGCAAGGAAGATACATAAAGGCTATTCGACTGCACTTTATTTGAACCTCCTCCCTCCCAGTCTGCAATGAAGCAGTAAGTTTGGTAGTATTTAGCTAGCCAACTTCTCAGGAAGAAAGACAAGTGTGAATGTAAAGAAAGTTTTGAGATGCTGGACCAGGACAAGAATCATGAAGCAAACAATCCATGGCACAATGCTATCCTACCTCCTGCTATGTGCACCGTAGAGAGAACAGTGAAGAAAAACCAAGTTACTTCTAGTAAGAGGTCACAAACAAGTTTACACCACAGCTGCACAAGGTACAAACTAATAGAGAACCACATCCTACATATGTGACTTCAATCTTCCTCTGGTACATATTTTTCTTTCTTTACACAACAAATAATCCAGACTTGATTTCATTTCATGGTGTTTTAAGTACAGGTCACCTTTTTACCCTGCCTTGTAGAAAACCACACCTTGAATGTATTTGTATTTTGCACTCTCATTATACTACAGGTCTTTAAATTGAAAATTATCCTTGGACACAGCATATACAATGTTGATTCCTGAAAATCATGGCTAAAGCCAACCACCCAAGTAATATTCTGGGAATACAATTACTTCAAATCCCATTTTGACTTTAGTTTGTACTCCAGCATATGGCTATTCTACTACACAATCACTTTTTCATATAGGGTAAATTAAGGACATAATTGTTGCCTTGAATACGGGTACCCAGAAGGCTCTAACTGCTTTTGAATTTCCAAAGCCATGCCTAGTGCTGTGTTGCATTACAGCATGATGTGGGTTTATACAGCACACTGTAAAGAGATTCTAGACAAACCCACAACACAATACCCCCCTTCACCTCCCCTCCCCTTTCAATCCAGAGACCAAGTCCCTAACTTCAGCAAGAACAATTCTGCATTATACAAATTATAGGAAAAACAAACGTACATCTTAGCTGATGATGTTTTTGTTTCTCCAGTAACACAGGAGAACAACAGGAAACTATATTTCAAATAGGCAAATATGTATTACAAGGGTCACAGCATTATTGTTTTATTGTTTTCACAAAGCTAAGTTGCACATATGGACAAACAGTACACATTTATAATTATTTTCACAAATTAATACATTACAAGAGTCCAGTGGTTTAACATATTAACTATTAAAAAAAGCAGTAAGGAATACAAACATTATGGTTTTGACCGCAGCCCAATGAGTTTTAGAAAGGGTTAAAAACCAAATAAACTGAAAGCTTTATTTTTTCCAAGACATAAAAACCCCACATTATACCCTTTCCTAAGAGGCTGCTCACAAAGATGCAATAACATACAATTACAAAAGTGAAGAATTCTGTGCTCAGTTTCCCTTAATTTTATCAGATCAAGTAACAAACTGAACATATGTCAAAGAGCAATCGCTGCCGAAAGCAAACATTTCCAAAACATACTACAAAATGGTAATAACACTTTAAGAGAAAGCAAATGACTCGGTACTAGAAAATCGTATGCACTGTAACTGTTTTAGAAAAAAAGGTGCTTTTGTGAAAATGATTGTGAATATTCATTCGATGCATGTTATATACAAAACATCTACAAAAAAAGCAACTCAGCTCCAAAGTTTCATGTTCACACTTCAACCTGTATCTTTATTTGCAAAGGTTCAATGGATGATTATTTCCTAGTTTTCACAGCTATTTCTAGTGCACACCAAATATGAGATGCAGCACAACAAGCTATGATGTTGTAATAGGCAAGGTTCATCAACTGCTGTTGCAATAGCTTTAACCTTCAAATTACATCATTTCATTTTCACCCTCCAATCTTTAGCAGTAACTTATTGTCCTATACCTAGTACTGAAAGCAGATATGCAACTGCTCTTAAGTCAATACTAGCAGAGCTGATGATAAGCTAGTGAATCAACTTTGGTTTGTAACAGCTAATTCAGGTTTTCATTAGAATAGCATATCCTATCCCCTTCAATTGCAAGGAAAAGCTCATCCAGACTGACAACTGCCTGCTTGCACACAGACCATGTGGCATCCTGAGCTTTCAGCTGAAATGCTGTGATGCTCTACTGCTCGGCTCCAACAAAAACCAAAACCAAACAGTTTGGGAACATTACTTCTGAAATGTTTGTAAAAATCTTGGATTCTTTTTTAGAGTTGGCTGCTAAATGGGTCAAGAAAAAGGTTTAAAAAAAAATCCAGCTATTAACCATTATTTACCAAACTTTATGAAATATATTGTATTTCAGCTGGCTTTGAACAACAAAACACAAGAAGCAATGATGACATAGCCCAGGACCCACTATTTGAAATTCCTAGGAACATCAAGATGTGGGACCATGGGGCAACGCTGAGAAACAAAACACACAAAGAAAAGGAGACCTGTCTATGGGGCAAAGTTTGCACATCTGTATTTTATACATATATATACATACATATACACACAGATGTGTGCACTGTACTGTATATATTTACATCCATATACACAAAAACACCCTGAAGTAGATTTAAAGGCCATATCCAGGAACAGAAGATATGAACTCTAGTATTTGTACTAGAATATATTTTGTCTGTACAAAAAACCAAATATGCATATATTCTTATGGTATAAAGCTTATTAACAAAAAATATTCTGCTACTAACATTAGGTTAAATAGATGGTTTTACAAGATTCTTTAATAATAATGCAGTATAGAATATTTCTAAAACTAGGGCTAAAAATAAAAATACATAAACGGGTTTCTATTCACAAGAAAATAGCTGTTCAATATGACTTCATTTTGTATTTCAGACTAGGGAAAAGTAGCAAAACTTTTATAAATCTCCTGGGATGCAATTTAATCAATGCATCAATCTAGAAAAATAGACTTTTCAGATGAACAAAGTTGATTCACTTCCCCTTCCCTTTAGGGGTGCCTATCTTTTCCCTCGCTTGTTTCCAGCTGGGGGTTTCTTCAGCTGAAGAAGCTGCCCTCCTGTCCCAAAGCCTGCAGATGCAGGATTAGATACCCCAAACGTCAGGCCAGCTGATGCTGTGATGCCAGGATTGCTGAAGTTAAACCCAGATGTAGTCGAGCTGCCAAAGCCTTATGAGGGAGGGAGAAACATTTTAAAACATAAGTTATATCAGGATTGCAAACTTGTTCTCCTTGGTGTTATGAACACCAGCCACTTTATTACCCATATTTGTAACATTTTATACTAACATGGATCTATGACAGGTGTGTTAGCAATGTGGCATACTGACTTGCTATGACAACTATGATATTACAGCACTAACACATTCTACCTCAGCAGTTGTAAACAATTATATCCTACATCACAAGTCTCATACCACTATCCATACAACAGTAGCACCCAAAAGTCCCACTTAAAGTGTACAATAGAAGAACTGTAACTTTTCAAGTTCTCAGTCTAAACACATTCTGCATACACAGGGTGAGAGGGAAGACAGAAGTACAAGCAGACCATTGCCCACCTGCTTCACTTACAGTGGGTAAATGGCAAAGCTGGGGTTGGACCTCCCAACCATGTGCCCTACTGACTAGGCTACCTTTACCTGTCTTTATAACATATGTGGCACAGACCACACCTTAAATGAGATCCACAAAAGGCTCAAAATCCTAATCATAGAATGGTTAGGGCTGGAAAGGATCTTAAGATCATCTAGATCCCACCCCCATCCATCCCCGCCATGGATTGTAAAGAATGAAAATATTAAGAAAAAATGGGACTGGTTCACAAGCAAAAAAAGGGTATATTCTCAATATGCATTCTTAACACATAGACAGTTAAAGCAATCCTTTGGTCACATCAGTATCTTCAACTCAATGCCCAAGTACTTTTGAAACACAGAAATCAAAACCCAACTGGCTGTCCCATCAGAATTCCAAAGTGGCTCTCACAAGCCTGTTGTCTTCTGCTCTCTCACTTGCTACTGATGCTTTGCATCAAGAACTACTTCAAAACAAAGCGAACGACTTCCTCCTGCAACGCCTGCACTTGAGTTACATACCACATCATCAAGAAAATCCCCTATTTTCCACATACCAATAAGCACAGTCCTTCACTCTCGCAGTTGCCTGTGCAGAACTCATTGCCAATGTAATGGGCAGCATATCTTGAGTGTGACTATAGTGACACTGTTCATTTGGGTCTTGCCTAATTTTGTGGATTAATTTGTCTCTCATCATAGTATACAATGAGTGAAGCACATGCAACTGTTCCTACATTTCTCTGTGAGTTCTAAATCCCAAGTAAGATTTTCGGAAGATTGTTCTACATCAGGAAATCTCATGAATGAAGAAAAAAAAAAAAGATTGGTTTCCTATAGCCTTTGTATGTAAAAGCTGCTCATAGTTACACATGGATTGTGTTCAGAGTGTTCCGTAACTCATATTTGCCACCTTATTTTCCTAGCTTTTTCAAGCACAGGATTCAGAAACAAGATACTACTATCACATGATAACACAAAGCAGAATATTGTTTCAGGATCCTCTAAATGTTATCTAAGAAACAGGACATATTAAAATAAAATAAAAAAAGATATATAATCAGGCTGGCTTCAGGCATCAACTCAAACCCATTTATATATGCTCAATAAAACTAAACTAGAGATCATATGGAATCCAGATCCATATGACACTGGATTTTTAAATATAATAGATAAAAGTTAATGTGCTTCTGGGCTACTATTTTTCTATGGAGGTTTCTAGTCCATAATCCCAGTCCGGATCAGGATTTCATGATCACTTGATCTTATAAGCACAAAATGACAGGAATGATATTTACTAATTTATATTCCAGGTTACCATGTTCTGTAGTGAGACTCTAGAGATAACTGAAAACAATCATAATTTTATTGGGTCAAACTCCTTCACTGCTAAAGGGACTGGGGCATTGGCACCATGACAAAGCCTGGTTTGAGGAGTACAGTGAAATGACACCCAATTTGTCTCTGCACACCATCAAGTTAGCGAAGACAGAACTGCTGCTTTGATACCTCATCAGTGGTGGACAACTGATCCATACAACTAGTTTTCTAATTATATTTTTTAATATATGAAAACCTAGATTATGTACTTTGTAACTTAGCAGCTTGAAATACAGCAATATATTATTCATGGAACTATAAAAAACTCAGGAAAAATGAGCTACAGGTAAAAAAATGTAAGCAGTGTAAGTTTTTCACTTGTTACTGATATTAAGAAAACTAAGCAAAACCAGGTCGATGCTTAGACCCTGCATATTGCGAGATCAGCGATATTCTATCAATAATTTACTAGGGTGTTATACATTCATGCATATTACCCAACCATCTTAGTAAGCTATTTCCACCTCACAATATAAAGCTTAAGGTACTTCATAAGTCTAATTTGACAGTGTAAAACATCACTAACCAGGGATAAAACAAAGCAAAATCAAAAGCATGGCAACTAACAAGATGCTCATCCAAGCTAATATACTAATAAATACCAGACATTTGTTATATTTGTATTAATAGCAGTTAAACATTTTGCTTTTAAAAAAGAAACATACTACCAAAAGCCAGTCCAAGGATACATGATACTCCTTCTACCTGTCACTGAAGAAAGACTGTAAGAGAAACTACAGTAAGCTACTGGCTTCAGACGAAAGCTACAGAAGTGACTAAGATTTCAGAAATCCCAGTTAAGGAGCAATTGCATCTGTATTTTCATTTTCTCATGACCAATAAAATGAAACCAAAAAAGCAAAATGAGTAGAGTAGTTCAATTGCCACAGATATGTTTTCAAAGCAGTTAGATCAATGAATTATAGATATATACAGACATACAGTACCTATACGTTACTATTCAAATAGAAAGGATAAGCACATAAACACTTTTAAGGAAACCTGGGCTTCTAAACAGTAATTTTAACTTTACTTGTAAATACAGGAAGTCAAATTACTCCTGTATTTGTCACAAATTGCTACATTAATTTCAATAGATCAGTAACTGTATAGTCTATGCAGTCAAGTGCACTATGCATTTCTGTGCCTCACGCTGCATTTGATCCAATCTGATGCATCTGATCTTCTGCTTCCACTCCTGATTAAACAGATACCATAAAACAGGAAACAATAATAGTGTCTACCTAGGAAACCTTTAACAGAACCCTAAAAACTCTGAAAATGTGTATTTAGCAAGTAAGTAGTTACATTAATGGTTATATACACATGCAACTTCACGCACATTTGTTTCAGTAGCTTTCTTAGACTTGATTGCATCAGGGGTTTTTTATAACACTTTTTGCTTTAAGATAAACTTGAATTCAAGAGAAAGAAACCAACCTGCACTTAGACTTCCTGATGGTTTACTTGAAGTTCCAAACCCAAATGATGATGCTCCTGTGGCACTACTTCCAAAGGCAGAGCTACTTCCAAATCCTAGTAGAATAATAGTAGACATACAACAAAAAATTACAGACACAGCAATTAAAGACACATATGTTCTGGGCAAGTATTCTAAAACCAAACAGTATCTTAAACCTTATTTGACAAGCAAATATTCCTAAGATTATTGCCTCAATAGTTTTGATTCTCAACACAGCATTGTGTTAAGAAAACAGTGCAAACTGGAAGGCACTGGAGAAAAATATTTCACACAAAATATAGAACTAAGTAAAGGAAAAGCTATAAAAAACCCCTACCAAAACAGGTGAGTAAACTATCAATTTATGAAATTGCTATTGAATTGCTGTTAAATTGGCAAGAAAACCTAAAAATTAATACACAGGTTACGACTTCTATTAAGGAAAGCTGTAATCTTCATCCATGATAAAAAAATTAATTCTCCATGCTTAAAACAGAGTAGATTTTCTTCAGTTTAGGAAGAAACCACAAAACAGGTTAAATACAGAACAGAAACAGAATTTCACAATAATCAATTTGAAAAATCATCACATAAGGGCAGCCATAAACATACAGCTGTACTAAAACTAATTCTGTTAATTTTGTAATTGACATTTATAATGTCATAATATAAATTTCATTATTTCACATTGTGAGACCCCCTTCAAAGCAAAATTAAGTTGGTATTTGAAGTTTGAGATGGATGCCAGACAGGAACAGAAATATATCCTCCGATTTTGGCTGTCTCAAGAGGTTTTCATAAAGAGAATACTATTAGTATTTGAGGAAATTATGCCCTTAAGTTTCAAATGTCAGAGAAAATACTTGCATTTTACTGAAAACTGAGCTGCTATTTCTTTATAGAAGCAATTTTTAGATTTTAAAACAAATAAGGACTGAACTCACTATCTGAAGCAGTGTTCTCTAGTCTTCCACAGTTTTCAAATCAAGTAAGTTTTAAGGGTATATAATGGCAATTATAATTTGAATGCAAGATAGTTTATTTAAATGATACACTCTTTGTCCCACCTAGCTTGAAATTATTTACCAATGGTCAGGACAAGGTGATTGCAAATATTTAATGAAGCACAGAATCTATACGTTGTATACCTTATATACCTAAATCTAAAAGCCTGGGTATATCACTGACAAAAAAAAAAAAATAAAAAAAAAAAATCACAGTTTCATGGGAAGAGCAAATTTTCCCAAGTAAAATCATATTTCAAGAGTATACATTAAAAATTGTCCTGTAAAAAAAAAAAAAAAATCCCTAAGATTAGAAAGAAAAAAAAAAAACACAACAACCCTCCAAAACAAAAAAAAAAGAACCCCTTATTCTGCCAATTGGTTTCCAAGAGCACACCTACAGGGTAGTTTGCATGTATCCCTTTATTCTTCTACATTTGCTTCTATTAGATAGCATTCTTGATTAGTCAAAAGATCAAAACTTTGCAAATTAACAGAGAGCAGGTGAAATGCAAACAAATACCTTTCTAAGCAGAGAACTAGCAAAAAGAACACAATTTAGGACTCTAAGTTGAAACTAGAAGCAGTTGTCCATCAATTTAAAAGTGTGCTTTAATTCACATTGTAGACTAAAGATTGTTCATATATGTTCACCAATCTTGCTAGCCTCTTTGGTTGAGGAAGAATTTTATGGGTTTTTTTTTGGATTTTTGTTTTGTTTTGTTTTTTTTTAATAAGGCATTTAAAATATTGTGGAAATGACCTGGTAATTCAGAAATACTTTCCTTTTACCCCACTATTCTCAGTTATTTTTCCTGTTTAGGTGCACAGACTTTATCTGAAAAAAACCTTAAAAATCTGATGAGAAAGGACACTGGTAAATTTAAGACCAATTTCAAGACGATTATTTAAGGTAAAATTGATGTACCATTCAAGTTACATCATTTTTCCAATACTGAGTGATGCATAACTATTTTAAATACATTACAACACTGATTCACGTGTTTGGCTCATAAAGAGGCAAAAACATAGAGATGTGGACCGAAGCTGCAGAGAGGAGAGGATATAGTAAGAAAACCCACAACACATTATGTTTGTGCTCAGCAGATGTAACAATTTCCTTTGCAGACCTCATACAAAAGCTTCAGAGGACACTAGTGTCTTCTGACTCGCACTGTGGGAATCCCTGATCTATACAGATTGGAAATTTACACACAGATTAGATTTTACTAATCATTAAGATTCTACTTGTACTTCTAATACTGAGAATTCATTACATTTAAAGGTCTACATACGTTTATTTTTTTTATTACTACCTACTCTTTTATTGTCATGTGTCCTCTTGGAATACATTCCCCATCAGCACTATTAACATTTTGATAAGTAATTTCCCTTCACTTTCAGATGTTGCTTTTTCAGCTTTAAGAGGGATTTCTTTTCCACCTCAGCACTAAGGGACAGAATGACAGCTAAAGCAAGCATGCTTCAGCAAGCAGGATCCCAGAACTGTAGTAATTTTTTTAGCATTTATTCTTATCTTAGTCCAAGCAGAAAGGAATCCCCCTACAGTTAAAAATTGTACATACAGGTGAAAAACTTCTATGGAGTAGCTCTACAGCATGATTCAATGTCTCAGGTGCCTAACTTTTATATGGAAAATTAAGTCAAGTTGTAGTTACAAAAGGATGTACTTGAACAGAACTTCTACAAGATTACTTCATCCTGTTCATTCTGGTTTTTACTATAGTGGCTTCTCAGCCTTAGCAACTCCTTCTGCAAGGCATGAAGAAGTCTGGAAAGTCCAGACTGCCAAAGTTTAAGGTCTTTCCTGAAAGAGATCATCCTCTTACTTCAAGAGATTCAGATGTGCGGTATAATAATTCAATGAAAGATTAGAAAAGTTAAAGTGTACCTCCAAGGCTTGAAGAACCTAAGCCACTTGATTGCAAGCCAGTGCCAATACCTGAGCCGAATGGCGTTCCAAAACTAACTCCCAGAGATGGCTGTGGCCCTGGTATAAAAAAAAATGAGAACAAACTTGCCTTACTCTTTTATAATAAAGAGGTCCTTTATTTATTTATTCAAGTATTTTATAATGTGAACATCATTGTTTTCAACAAACCCCATTAAAATCTCAAACTTCATCTCACCAAAATTCCTCACTTAACTGCCCCTATGTCCACTTGGTAAAAAGCTACGCCACTGATTGTAATAAGGTGAAACTAGTCAAAGCAAATAACATAACATTTAGTATTTTTAAGAGTTAACCAGTCTCACCTTAACTTTTACAACATTAATTAGAATCTTGAGAGGCCTCATAGGTAACAATATTTTGGAATCAGAATAAGGGAAAACCTTGAAATTAAAAAGGTAAGAACTGACATTAATGTAACTAAAGCTACATTACCAGAAGTTAATTTAATAAGTAGGAATCTTCAAAACTACTCAAGTATTCCATCCAAATTTAAACAGAACACTACGATAAAAAACAAGACAATGACTTTATTTTATTAAATTTATTGTTCATTTTTAAGCAAGTCAATTACACAGTAACATGACAATTCTTTTGCACACAAGTAATAACGGAGTTCAGTTAAGCTGTGCTACATAACACCATTCAGTAAGGTAAGCTAGTCAAACCACCTGTTTAAATAAACATTTACAAAAGGCACAGTTCAGTGTACCTTAATGAATTAGATACATTCAAAATTTCAGAGCCAGAGTTTGTCCCATAATTTAAAAAAGTTGACAGTACTTTCTCTGCATATTCACACTAAAATGCAGGACTGTCAAAAAACATTTTCAGTCTGCTAAGATGAAATTTACAGCCTCAGTTCCTTTGTTCGTTTTTTTTTTTTAACCCCTTAAACTTGGGGAATAAAGAATCAACTTGCTAGCCCATCACTAACACATTTAAAAAAAATTCTGATAAATAATTAACATATTTTGACAGTTTTCACAGTACAATCTTATATTCCTGTCTTTTTAAAACAGTTTTCAGTGCACTAAAAAGTTTAACCATTGAGGATAAAAAAATACAGTGCCAAACTCTTAATCCACAGACATTCACACCTTTCCTCAAGATAACCTTCTCCATCTTCGAACATACTTTATGTATTATATCTATGAAAGTGATGATTTATTCAACTATTGCTATAAATCTCAGATGATTTCAGCCTTTTTCCTAAATCATTATCACATTTGGGCTTCTTTTCGTTCAAAATCTCTTCATACTATGAAGTTTCCTATTGCTAACATTTATCTAGAGTTTGAAAATGTAAATATTTCCAGCTTTTAAAAATCATTTCAGTATTTGAAGATTTAAATGGAAAATCATTTTGAATCAAGTGAAAGGCACTGTATGTTGAAAAGTAACATTTCTGCTAGGAACACAATATTCTTATGTGATCCAAGCTGAATGATATCTGTATTTTCAAAGTAGTGCTAAACTAAGTTTTAAGGGCAACTAAAGTTGTTAGCTTGCACTCTCTGCTTAGCAGGGAATGGGCTGGGAAAACCAAATTATTTTTTCAATTTAAAAAGTATATCAGATGTTGTAATTACAAATTTCCCCATTAATTTCAAAATAAACTTGTTTACTTCCAGTTTAAAGACTGATACCCCTATCCCTAGCAGCTCTTTAAAAGTAAGAAAATTGCTATCAATAAAAAGAAACAAAAACCCCTACACAAGTCAGTCATCTAATACACTAGAAGAACCCCAAATCAGATATCCAGTTCCTTCCCAAGCACACAGGTTTCTATCTCAGTAGGAGGCACTGTTAGTGGAAGACCTTAAAACAAAACAATTCAGTCCTCCAGGCAAAGCTTTTTACCAAATGCAACATTTTTTTAGAGCCAGTAAAAAACACCTCAGATCACATAAAACAGGATCTTATGCTTTAGGCTAACAAGCTTTTCATTGAGCAACAGCATATGATATTTGTTGATTTTGTACCATAACGTTCTGAAGGCATCATCATTACTTACAGTTTTTGTAAGTAAACGTAATTTTCAATAGCAAAAAACTAGTAATAAAGATTCTTCAATGCCAAAAGTACTAGCAAAAAACCAAACAAACAAAAAGTGGCACTTCTGGCTATTATAGGTACGAGACAAATTCATTATAACAAGTATTTTAACATTTTTAAACTTGATATAGATATATTTGCCCTATAGAGCACTTCAGTTTAAAGAACAGGACCCACTACGAGCCCAGACAGGTCAGCCAGATTCCCTATAGTGACATTCTGCAATTTTTTGAAATCACAGCTGGTCCTAACAGTGAACAAATTTAATGTCACAACTTAAATTTGATTCTGACACAGTAACACACTGACTAATTTTAACCAAGGTTAATATCAAATCACACAAAATTTAAGTGCTATGAAGATTTCAGTATCCTTTCCCATGAGCACTTCAATCTCATACTAAGTCAAAGCTTAAAGTGTACTAATAGCTTGATAATGCTTTGACTAACTCTGCACTTCACAAGTTAAGGAGAGAGTACCTAAGTTGTTGTGAGGGTACTTTTTTTTTTTTTTAGAGGAGGAAAGGTGAGCTTGAAGAAAAGCATTTCTTTAAGACAACTTTGTCCCATTTCAGCCTCACACATTCACAGCTCTTGGTTCACTAGGCTTTAGTTTCCTTTAAAATCTTTTACTTTAGTCCCATCAATAATAACAGGTAGACTAGCCACCTCATTTTAACTTCCATGCTGTTCAAGACTGCTCAGGGAAGGTGAAGGTGAGGCACCTAGCTGCTACTGTGCAATGCATGACCAGCCTCACTGCTACCAATAAAACTGTGCTCAGAGCAAAGTGCTAAACTAGGGAGAAAGGTTGTGTGCAGGCAAGACTTGAGCATAATTACAATAAATCTAGCATCAAAAAAACGCACAAAAATTGTGCTCCAGTGTGCACACCACAGTCCTGGTGTCCTGATTATCTATCCCAGGAGACCAGCGGAGTGCATCTTTGCTCCCTTTCTTCCATATGGCCAGGATCCACTGGCTTTATTTATTTCAAGAGAAGCCAGACATGCCTTGGCATACAGACAGAACATAAACAGGGTGCATATCTACACCCAGGAACTGGGGAAACATTCCCTGATCCCACAGCTTAGATGTAGCTACTAAACTTTTGACTTCTGAACACATATTTAAAATAAATTATTTAACTTTTCCAGAGGAAAAACACCCAGTAACTAACCCTAAATTAATCTTACAAAATAGACTTAACCATGTAAACATCAAATATTTTTTTTAAAGAGACTAACCATCCTGATCCCACAATACTGGAGTACCGTATAGTAGATTTTAGTCAAAAACTTTAAAGCCCAGGTTAATTTGTTTTATTCTTATCTTCAAGAACAGCAACAGCAGGTCAAGTGTTACACATACATTCCCTACCCTCCTTTACATATACCTCATTTCATAGTCTTTTCTCTCATAACCTCCTACAATCCTTCATCTATCCCACTCTTCAAGATCTAGATCTTGCAAACAAATATGCATGACTAACTTCTAGCAGATAGTTTATCAGCCATAACACAATACAAGGTTAAAATACGCAAACATTTGCACTTTTGCTGCAGCAAATGGCCACCTGAAAACTCAAAAAAAGAGGAGGCACTATTTAAATATTTAAAGTTCCTGCAAAACTGGAAGAACAGATTTTTTCTTTTCCACTAAGAGTAAAACAAAAAGTGGCAGCCTTAATCTGAAGCTACGAAGTTTCAGGTAAGTTGTTAGGAAAAAGTCAAGCACTGAAATCAGTCATTTAGGAAAGTTGTGAAACTTTCCTTTCTAGCAAGCTTTTAAGACTTTTAAGATAACTCTGGAATAGTTCAGGCCTGACTGGTCCTGCTTTTTCAGCTAGAGGAACAGAAATTATGACTTCAAGACACATCGAACCCCAGTTTCCAAGAGTTTTAAAGTACTCTTGAAGTGCTATTCAAAACATCAATCTACCTCTAGTTCTCCAGATCTTCAAGTGAGTTGCATGGAGGATAACAGCATTCCAACCCAATAAATAGTAGACCAATTGTCTACACTTGTTGGCATGCTTGCCAACTTCTGTTGGCAAGTTAATGGCTTTGTTCTATCTGCTTCACTCTTGTAGTTGGCACATTTTTGGCTTTTGAAATACTTTGCCAAAATAATCAACCAAAACCCTTACCCCCAAAACCATCCTACACGCACTCCCACTTGCTCCTTTCACTACAAAATACTTCAAGGTACGAAGTCACCTTACCTCAGGTGTATTGGTACAGGTAAATTCTGCCTTTCCCTCCCCTCTGCCCCTCTTCACTCCTACTTTTAAGAGGATATTCACAAAGTCATGCCATAAGTGGCATCAATTTACTGAAGTTCTCTTGAATCTGGACTAATAAAGAGGAAATTCAAACCACTCACCTCAATTCATGAAAACTGCATGTATAACTTTAAATGTGATGTTCTAAATATAAGACTTTCATATACAAATAATCCTGTAATGACCATGAAGAGTATTTAACGAAACAAACATGAGAAGGAAAAAGATGAAGGAAGAGGGAACTACTTTGGCAACATTAAGCTGCACAAGCCAAGCTTCTATCTGCATTAAAACCCCTGAAGCATGACATTATTATCTCATGTTTTCTGTTAAAAAGTCGGACTCCTGCAGATGTCACTTCTACAAAATTTTCACAGATTAACATAGCAGCAACAGGAAGACTGTGATTTATGATGGAAATCTAGAAAACATTTCATAAAGGCTTCATTTTTTTTGTAGTATTAAAAATATTTTGGCATATTTGTTTTCTAAACCCATCTCCTTGCTGTTTAGAAGGGCCAGAGCAGGAAGCACATTATATTTTCCTTTTATGGAAAAGGCAAGGACACCCTAGTAATTTGTCAAACTTAGAGTGGTTGCTGCATGGTCTCTAAAACCATTCAAAATAAGACTGCTACTGTAACACAAGAGATGGAAAACATGCTAATATGATTTTCAGTACGCCTATGATAAAAAACATTTTAGAAAATAGATGGTAGAATGAAGTTACCTATGATTTTCATAATTTAGTGAATATCCATGTTCAAGTAAAATTAAATGGATTTTATCTTATTTCTGTTAAATGATTAACTATCAATTCAACCCCCTACATTCAGGAATCCTCTCTGTAAAGTGTTGGTTAGCATAGCAATGTCAACTAAGGTGCCTCAAGTTATCTCCTTTGCCATACGCATCCATTCTGCATTAGCACTGGGTCATGAGTTTCCTCTGTTTTGGTCTTCCTCTTACACACATGCACAAACAGAACCACTGATCCACTCTACTTTCTCTAGTATTTATTTGTAACAGCAGAACAGCCAGCAAAAACTGCTCCAACATCACCCTGACAAAGGAGTTAGCTATAGAACAATAAGTCAGGCATCTGTCTTCCTACTCTAAAGATGTTTGCTCCACTATCTTTCCTGCTCTACAGCATTTTTCATTTTATAGTTCCAAAGTGCTATATAAAAAAAAAAAATGCATTCTTAATTTTACATAAGAAAAAGGTAATATGCATTTAGATATTCTCTCCTCACCATTTTGAAATAATTTACTATAACCATACAATTCTGGGAAGAGGCTATAGTATGAATATTCAGAGATGTTACTGAGAAGTGGAGACTCACATTCCAAGGGGTAAGTTGGAACAATACAGTAAATATCACTAATA
Source organism: Psittacula echo (assembly GCF_963264785.1). Lineage (NCBI taxonomy): Eukaryota > Metazoa > Chordata > Aves > Psittaciformes > Psittacidae > Psittacula > Psittacula echo. Next base: position 107,892,752 of record NC_137736.1, read on the forward strand.
CAAGTAAATTCACAAGATTAAGTATCTGCTGTATAATTATTGCTAAGTCTACCCTGCATTTTTCTATTGGCTATGTTTCAGTAACTTTGATCATTACAACGTTTAGATTTTTAGTCTAACACAAAGGAAGACTTCATAGAAAATTTTACACAAATTTACTACTGTTGTAACACTAATAATCTATAACTTGAATGCACTCAGACCTGTAGCAGGCTGTTGCTGCTGAGTAAGTGTTGCAGCCATTGCAACAGCTGCTGCATTTGGTATGTTGCTGAAAGGGGTCGGTCCAGTGGTAACACGTGGCGCGCTCTGCCACTTCTTAGCTTCTGTTCGTCTTGCCTCAAACACATCCATGGCATCTCCCAGAAAGGTTTTCCTGTAGCCAAGGTATTGGTCTTTGAGCATCTGAAGGGGGTGGGGGAAGCCATTTTAGTTCAGTGTATTTGACATAAAACCTTAACTTAATAAGGAAAGAGATATTACTTCCTTAAAAAGCTTATAACATTTCCATAAAAAGAAAAAAAAAAAAAAAAGAAGATAAAAACAATAGCCCCCCACATCCTAAAAGGATCTCTTCAGGCTATGAGCTGGAGAGAACTGGTTTGCATCAGCTACAGCCAGAACAGTTCCTTACTTAAATTCTGCAAAGCAGTCAAGCATTACAGAGTAATGTACTGAACAGTACCAAAGTCCAATATCTTAAGAGTTGATATGAATCAGCACAATTCAATTTGTATTGCTGTACTAGCTGATAAAAGAGGCAAAATACAGGCACACTACTAGCTTATAAATTCAAAATAATGCACTTTCTTCAGTGCTATCCTTCCTGCATGTAGTTTGCTTTTGCTCTCTTCACCTTCACCTGTATTTCTTTTTTAATACAAATCTAAAGAAACTACTAGAATTTTAGAATTCACTCTTGTTTCTGAGAAATGCAATAGGTCATTCTGCTTTCGATTAACAAGCAGCCCAAAGCTGTTGCGTTGTGTCCCCTCTCCCCTTGCCTACATGCCCCTTCCCCCATCTAAATCCACTTTATGTGGGAACACCTAGCTTAGCCTGTTCATCATGAGCTATTTCTATCTGTTGCAGATGAGGGAACTACAAATACCTCAGATAACATAAGAACAAATGCCTTCAATTAAAGAATTCTTTCCATCTTCTAACAGATAATCTTTAAATGTAAAGAATTTATTAAAGCCAAAGTAGGTTCAACTGAATTTTACAGAAGGCATAGCAAGTCCTGTGTTCCTAGCTAAGGATATGTTTGGTTGTGAGAAGAGAAGCTTACAGTCCAAAAACTGACTCAGGATTTGAATACCTGTAATCCTAAAGCTATCAGCAACAGCAGGAAATAGAGGGAGAGAAAGAATGACTCATTATCACACCAGGAGTGCCGTCTTTGGCAAAGAAAGACATCTGCAGAACTCTGATGAGATGTAATACGCCATACTGACAAATGCCATTACACATTGTAGAGCAGTTCTTAAGGCTAATCTATGCAAAATAATTCAATTACATTCTCTACCTGAACTGTGCACCCAAGCACATTCTACTCTTCACTGTCCTTGGATACAGAATGTATCTATATGTTCATATATGAATATGAATATATTTAACAACCAGCCCTGTGCAAAGATGTTTCAGGCTGTATTTTCCTATAACTTCAGACAAAACAATGGATTGTGGTCACAGGTCTGCCTTCACAAACCATATCACAAACATCAAATAAGGCAGACGGCAGTTTCAAAGCTGCTCTCCTCTCCTATCTGATAAACTAAAATACAGTCAGAATGACAGATCCACTTAAGCAGTAGATTAATTTCCTGATTTTTGAAGCTTTAGTTATAATTGAGTCCCTCACGATATCAGCCTTCATGTCCAGATTAAATCTCAGAATTTCTCCAAAGAAAGGAAAATCCTCAAACCAACCCCTTAATTTCAGGCAATAGGATACTCTCAAGCTGAAGTAGTCTTTCCTATTCAGTTATGCTGGCAAGGTACTGAAGATACTATTGCTTTTACGTGCATACTAATCCAGCTCTTCATACTGAAAAGCAGCAACAACAACAACAACAAAAAAAAAAGTATCATTGCACAGACCACTGCATGAGTTTTAGGCTACACTGGCATCTCAGAAGTGAAAAGGCCAGAACACATCTGGGATCCTCTTTTGTGTAATTCTGTTGAAATGATGGAGGAGCTGACATATTCTGTATCTGGTACACAACCGAGTTAACTCAGCACAAATACCTGATGGCAGGTAGCTATCAACCAGCAACTATCCACACTGACAGAAGCAACATGATGCAGTGCAAGCAATTAAAATAATTCCCACTTAGTTCCCATTAAGGAAGCCACTTAGCAGAAACAATCCTAAACACTTGTACTTTTCTCCAAGGGGTTCTGAAGATCAGTAAAAATTACTGATTGCAAGACATTGAAATTTTCTCAGTCCAGAACTGTAATGAGAAATTCAAGCTGGAGCCCATAATAGTAAAACCAAGCCTAACTAGAACTTCCAATGCATCAGCATTTTTTCCACAGTACTCTTTATCCATACGACTTTCCATGATAACCAGGTTGAAAAAGCCAGAACACAACTCTCACCAAAATTCTCTTATATGACAAGAAACCTTACATAGGAATGCCTACTTTTTTCTGTTACCTATTTGTGTAAGAGCAGATTTAGATCACTTTTGCTTGAGATCAAAAGGTCATTGGGCAAAAAGCAAAACATGTGAGCATGAGCTCAAAGACAGACATTTCAAAAACTGATCAGCAATTAGAAAGGAAAAGTAGTCAAACGAAAAACATTTTGTAACCTAAATTATTACCGTCAGTTGTTATCATCCCTGTAAGTAAATAATTTAAATTAGACTTCAGGTGAACAGAAGCTACTTTTTCAATCAAAGCACTTCTCCGGGATAGTACGAAAATTTTCAAAGCAGTTAATTTAACAGAAGGGAAAAAAAAAAAAAAAAAAGAAGAATACCTGAATATATATTGTATTTTCAAAAAGTGACTCTTTGTAGTTGTTTCACTAAATACATAGAACACATGAAAACAACATACCTTTACATTTTCATGTATTGATTGAAGTTGTGCAGCTAAAGCTACGAACGTTTGATAGATTTTCTGCATTGCCATAGACAAATCTGCAAGAGGCATATAAAATATTGGTAAGCAACAGCCATACTACAAGTAGTGCACCCAAAACTCATACAGCACAAAGCACAAAAACAATTCCATGAGAACAAGTCCATGTCTATAAAAAAAACGTTATGAGCAATTGGGTAGCACAAGTCACCCAAGGCCTGCTTTTTGAAAGGGCTTCGAACTTGCTTTTGAGAAGTACTGTTTTCTCAGATTGATTTTTATTCACATGCTAATCAGTTTCCTATGATTTTATCATTCAGCAAGCCTGAAAAAATATCATTTAACCTAACTTTGTCTAATTACACAGTAACATTTTACTTCACTGGTTTTTACGTAAGTATAGTTAACTAAGATTTTCTTATGTTTGTGTGCATTTTCCACTCTGACTTAAAGCACAGTTAAGTGTTCAGTTGATTTTACCTAAGAGAAAGCAGTAGAGTGGAAGCTTTACTTACATTTTAAAGACATTATTAACAAGCATCACAGGAACTCTTACTCTAGCACTACCCACAAGCACATCAGAGAAACACTATGGAGAGCTTCTTGCTTACATAAAGTCTTAATATTTAGGATTTTCTATTTCCCAAACAGATATAAAAGTGTTTTCAGTGCACTGACCCAACTAACACAAACTTTGGGATTAAAGGGGAGATCTCAAACATTTTGACAAAAATTAAGAATCTGCTGATAAAAACATGCTTTTCTGAACAAAGCACTGAAACAATGTGCCAAAATGGAGAACAGAAAAGTGCTGAACGAGGAAAGTGCTCTAGTGTTTTTCCACTCTGAAAATATCAGCTTCTGCATTTCCTCTGAAGATGCGTATAACCTACTGAAATGCTATCAAGTTCTTGAAGATTGCATAGGTCTACTACCAATGACTCTTGAACTGAAAGGTCTACCTCTCCATAAGGGAATTTCACCATTATAATTTGCATTTCTTTCTGAAAAGAATCCACCAAAGCTGTGGAATAAATCTCATGCCAACTTGCAGGTCTGTGGAGGCAGTGGTATCTAGGAAGAGTGGCCACAAGTTTCCAGAGTCTAGAGGCAATTTATTGACACTGAATACTAGACATTTAAAAATTTTCAAGACATTCTGGGTCATGGTTTCCCATATGGTAAAGCCGATATACGCAACAGTGTTGACTAGATCACTAGATCATTTGCAGGCAGTCTGAGTGTGTTGGCACAACAGACTGAGCCTTGCCCACACAAGCAAGGAACCTTTGGATTATAGCAGAAACTGCTGAAAAACCTGATGAAAAATCTGTGAAGACATTCCTCTCATACTCCAAACAGACAAGAAGATCACATGGGAAGATACAGGACCCTCATGATTCAAAAGGTCTTCAATTCTGGAAGTTAGGTCTGGACAGTTCTCTGGATTTTGGCATAAAAGGTCCAGAGTCTATGGAACATCTTGATATTCACAGGATGGTGAAGTATCATTTGGCACAAAAAGACATACACTTGAAATCACTGCTTGCTGCAGGACATATAATGGCCTAAAAAATAAAGATGTCTATGACCACAGGAATGGTAACCAACCAGAAGACTACTGTTCAGGGGTCAGTATTCTCTGACCAGAAAGACTGGCCCAAGACTGAACAATGTGGCATCAAACAAGACTAGATTTTCTCAGTCAGATCTGAAGGCAATACTAAAAGGCTCCAAAACTGAGGAAAAGTCCCCATTTTGATCTGGACCTGGCAGAGCGGTCACTCACACCTGTCTGGTCAAGACAGCCCAGCGCAAGACAAGAGGTGCCAGATATCAGCCTTATAACAGCTAGATGCTGAAGGGAGGGAGATGGATACAGTGAATGTCAAAACAAATCAGGCTTACAAATTACACCTCAGAAACTGGATCCATCTTTAAAAGCTCAATAACCTTTATGAATTTAGTCTTTACGTTGAGCAACTGCAGAATCTATCTGAACACTTATTGCTGCACATTAAATAAGAAAAGCCAACAATAATGAAAGAAAAGATTTAAGTTTTTTTATAGGTACAAGATTTCTTGATGCTTAAGTATGAAACATTAAAATTTAAACATTTACCTTGTGGAGTTATGTGTGAATTATTTGCTTGAGTAGCAAGATGATTTTCCAGTTCTTCTATTTGTTGCCTGTACTGCTGCAGCTGTACCTCAAACTGTTCAACCAAGATTCTGAAGTAGCTAGATGAGTAAACAATAAAACCATATGATAAAGCCTCATAGTTTGCCACTTTTTAAATCCAATCTATATCAGCTGACAATTTTCATTTAAATAATTGCAACAGTTATGTTCTGATATTGCTGAAGTCCCTCTAACTAGTGGAAAGTGAGTAAAAGCTGTATTATTCATGTCAATGAGATAAACACAAATTAAATGTAGAAATAAAACACTGATTCTATGAATCATTCAGTACAAATGTTACAAGAAGCAGGAAAAAACCCTCACATTATGAAGTTCATAGAATCATTAAATGGTTTAGGTTGGAAGGACTTTTAAAAGCCATATAGTTCACCTCCCCGTAATGACCAGGGACATCTTCAACTACATCAGGCTGCTCAGAGCCCCATTCAACCTGATTTTTAATGTTTCCAGGGATGGGTGATCTACCTCTCCAAGCAGCCTGTTCCAGTGTTTCACCACCCCCATCATAAAAAATTTCTTCCTCATATCTAGTCTGAATTCACTCTCTTTCACTTTAAAACCATTAACCCTTGTCCTGTTGCTACAGGCCCCACTAGAAAGTCTATCTTGTAAGCCCTTTCTTAAGTACTGAAAGGCTGCAGTAAGGTCTCCCCAAAGTCTTCAATTCTTGAAGTTACACTAGTGACTATTTGTTATGAATAACAGTAACTCACTCTGCTGGGGCTGTATTTTCATGCTGGAGACCAGGAGGAGTTTTCTGTGTTCGTAAAGCTATTTCTGCATTCTTTAGCTCCTAAGTAAATAGGGAAAAATTAATAAAAGATAAGGTTCTGTATGAAGTGTTCAAAAAAGAAGGAGAGTTACAAATCTACTGCTCATTCATATGAAATATTTTCTTCACATATTTAAGTTAACATTGTGACAGAATCTGGCAGAAATTCTTCAAAGACTAGACTGCCAGAAAGCTGGAGAACTGCAAATATCAACAGAAGTTTGGGGAAGGAACAAACAACAGATAATGAAAGGACACTAAGCTCAGAAGTTGAGGAAATATTGCACAGAGTTGTCAAATAAGATGTAATTTTTGTTGTACTTCAGGAATTCTGCAACAATTATGGATGGAGGGCTAGGAGTTAAAAAGCAATAACCAAGTGCAAGGAAGCAACACACCTAAAAGAAGAAATATAACAAATCCCATTATTTAGCCTTAACAACAACAACAACAAGAAGATTAACTAGTTCAAAAAATGCCTTAGAAATGATCTTTTTATTGATGAACATTACAGCATTCCCTTCTGTTTAATACTGTTTATATAATACTCTACCATTACGAATTTCTCAATGCCTAGTTCTGAGATTACTCTGAGCCACATCATACATATATGAGAATACTGGTAACAAGTTTTTGTTTTCACAGGAAACTGTTGGCAAAGCACAAGTATTGAGTACTTCCTTTTGGCATTGCAAGACACAGAAAAATCAAACATTTTACTTTAGAATAAAATACCTAACAGACAAAATAAAAAGTAGTACAGAACTTAACTCGAAAAGCACCTCCATCAAAACTGTGCAACCAGTTTGAACTCGAGTTAAGATGCAGACTGGTGGACAGAGGTGTGACTCAAGTTCACTACATGAAGACTAGTGCTAGTTATTTCATTGCTGTTGCACTTATCTGAAAATACTGACATCACAGATTTAGGCCTCAGTAACTTCAAATGGATCAGAGGAGATTCCATTTTTCATTTTGTTTACAACTGTTTTATTTTGGACGTGTGTTAACTTGACTGACAAAGAAGTCTAGTTATCCTAATGAAACAATCAACATACAAACATATATTCAATTATACCTGTGCAGTTTCCACTTTCAGCTTGTCAATATTAAGAGTGTTCCTCTGTAATCCACTGGCAACTACAGACAGAAGTTGTTTCAAAGCTTTAATGTCTTCTTGTACTTTAAGCATTGCTTTAGAGGACATTCTACTAATTTCTTCCTGAACTTGTTTTTGTTCTTTCACAAATTTCCTGGGGAAGGAAAAAGAAAGGGGTGGGGAAGAAAGAAACATAATACATTGAACCTGAAGTACCCAAGTGTTCACCTCTCAGACACACTATTTATATAGCCACTATTTTTTCCAAAATCAAGTACTAAACAGTAAAACTACTGTATAGCATATACAGTATTAACTCCTAGCATGTCAATACTGTAAAAAAAATCCTAACAAAAACAAAACAAAAAACAACAAAAAAATCCCCTAAACATCAATAGCAAGTGTTTAACATGTTACACTGAACCCTGACAAACTAACATTCATCTATTATTTTATATATATAAAATAATATACAGCACCTATGTAAAAGCAATTACTATTTTCAGCTCACAAATACAGTGACATACAGCCTCTTTGACTAGTCTACAACCTGCCTCCTTCCTGCCTGAGGGAAGGCTCTTTTGCAGTTCTCCCTATTCAATATAAGATCCACAATGCACACGCAATATGGACATAAGGTTCAATACCTACTATGAACATGCAGCAGGCTTAATACTCCCAGGGAGAGACAGATCAGATTGCAAGAGCATATTTGTTGGGCATGTCCATTTGCATAAATGTATGGAAAAGCAAGACTGAAAAAACACCCAGCATAAGATTTTAGCTACTGTGTAGTCTGTTCCCAAGGTTAACCTGCCAAAAGACCTTGGACTAGGAAGTTATCCTATGTGCAGCCTGCAGCAGGGTGTTTTTGTCACAGAGCACTGACAGCATACAATACTTCAGCCAAGCAACCATCAGAAATTAAGAAAAAACACACACTACTTACTGTAGATTTTCCACATCTTGACAGATTACTGGAGGTAGATTTTCATCCTTTAGTGCTTTGCTATCTCTACAAGAGACAATACATGTTTAGATGGTGCTTATACTGCCAAACCTTTTTGCGTGACTACTAAATATGAAAAAATTCAAGTGACTGATTACACAGTTTTGCACTCACTGCATGTATGCCACAACTAGAAAGGATTTGTATACTATGCCAGGGTCCAAGCCTGTGGTGTAATCATTGTACACATCTGCAGAAACCATTTTTCAAACCACATGATCAGTCTATAGCAGATGCCAGGTAAGATATAGATATTGCATTTGATGGGAAAAGACAATGAATGACCATTACTAAATTGTCTATATTGCAAAAGTGGTTATTTACGTTTATGCCCTTTTCAAGATCTAAGTAGCAGAAAAGCCAACATACGTAGTTTAGCTGGTTTTTAATAAGACATGGAATGCAAAGAAAATCTGACACTTACTCTGGTCTTGTTCCTGTTTTGTCACCTAGAAAATAAAAACTGTAGGTCAGAAACAAAGTTTTGAAAAACAAACAAAACAACCTTAATGAGATTTTAGGGAAGAAATCATGAATACAGTCTGCTTGATTTCTCTTGGTAACAAGAACAGACTAAGCTAGCCACAAAAGAAAGGCAGTTTTAATTCACTCCCCCTTCACAGATAAGTATCTTTTCAAGAACAATGGTTCAACAGAGGTGCTAATTCCTTGGCACAGAGTAATGCAAAACATCTTGTGTCACTATGCAAGTCCCTACAAATGCATAAACTCCAGTTGCATAAGGAATCTGTTCCTGCTTGTGCAACCACAACTCACTTAGACCTGCACCCACAAAACATTGCTGAATTTAAATACTTCAATCTGAATCTTCTCTCAAATATAAAGCTAATGAACATTTGCCACTGGACTTCCCTGATGTTGCATTAAGCCCAGCAATGAATGAGGTTTTACAGAACTGAAGATATCACTGCTTACCTACAACCTACGCACTCCAAACTATGCATCCGCAGATCATGATGCCAACTGCCTCTGAACAGAGCTGACAACAACACTGTAACAAAGGCCATGACTAGAAACAGTCATGTAATAGTCATTAAATAACCTCATGTAATAGTCATTACATGAGGATGTAATTCACATCCTTACATCCCTCTCAGTGCCACCAAGGCAGAAAATAGCTTTGCAGCTAATGCTAGTGCCACAAACATTTTTAACTGCGTAAGCTAGAGCTCCTGCCAAGAGAAGCAGCTACTTTTAGAAGCATCATCTACTTAAATTGCCTGCAGACTCAATCATCTGGTACATGAGAGAGCCTGGAGTCTCACACTATTCCCTGTGCCTTCTGCTAAAGGTGGGGAAGGGTGGAAATCTACACAAAATTGGAGGGAAGGGAGGATAAACTCCAGAATTTAGGTCTCTCTTCTCTGCTGATAACCTAAAAATTAGGCAGAAAACTAAGCATATACTTTGCTTCCTCTCTTTCCAGCCACTATGGTTTTGGTTTGGTTTTTTTGCTTCTTTGTTTTTGGTTGTTGTTTTTTTTTTTTGCTGTACATCAGATGTGCAATCACATTTTTCTACTTCCTGGGCAAGCACTCCACATTTTATGGTTTTTTTTACCTTCTTTTTAGTAATATGAGGAAAATATGTGTAACAACAGCCGTATTTTAAAGAAATACTATACAGTTTGTCTAGAGACTCCAGAAGGAAAAGCTTTTATAACCAGTTCCAGGAGAGAACAAAGGTGCTAGTCCCTGTCCATCCTGGGGTTCCTAGGGCACTTTCCTTTGGCATATCTCCTCCTTCTATTCCTTTAGCAAGGAAAAGAAATAAACTCAAAACCATAAAATCACCACCTTCAAACCTTACCACAGTTCCTCAGATAACAGTGCAAACAATTCTACTGACAGAAATGAGTAGCAGCACACAGGTAGGGATATTTGTCAGGGCTGCTTAAGCCAGCATCATCCATTATGGGAAACATTCCTAAATACGCAACATATGGGGAATTAAGGTACTCATTCAAGTTTCCACCCTAAGAGCTGAGCAAAGCAATACTTAAGTAGATTTTGAGTCTGTTGTTCTCTGGTCCTCATTTTAAGGTACTTGTATATTATGGAAGCCTTGTGATACCCTAATACAGTAACGGAAATCCTGTAAGAACCTAGGAATCGAAGCTTTTTATTACTGAAATTGGGAGTGACAAAACAACACCTATTAACATCATGCAGAAAATTCTGGTTTGGACAGTAAATATGCAATCTCTTCTACAAGTATGAAAAACTATGCCTCCACAACTTAGGTTACCCTGTAAAGATGGTTGCATAGTTTCTAGATTTCCATTTCTTGCAACTATTGGTATACCTCACTTAAAATCTGGCTTCTGAGCAAAGAGATTAAATTAACAGTATTGATCCCCTAGAGAAAATGCTCATTTTAGAATCATCTTTAGCTAAGCTTACTCTGGAAGTATGAAAACAAAATAAATAAGCGTCCATGTCAATGCTCAATATTCCCTCAGTTAAGTTCTTTAAAGCTACCAGTTAAAACTGTTTTTAACAACTGGACAGATGTATCAAACAGAACTACACACCACCAGAAATACATTTTTGAATACAGCTAAAATCAGGAGATTTTTATTGTGCAGGCAGAAACCAAGTTAAAGATCTGTTACAGTCAGAGAAAGCTGGTTTTAAACGAGTCCTTTTCATACATGCAACGCAATGCAATACAATACAATACTTAAACCTAACTCTGCTCCCCCCTCTACTGGCTATTTGACATACAGCTGTTCAGAAATCTGCCACGGCTTTTCAGCAAATGACCCTGAATCTTCACTTTCAAAAGGCTAAAGACTTTAGATCCTGGTTCTCAAGTATGATATTGGTTTGTATTTATTTCACATAAATGAAGTTACATTAAATTTGCAACCAGAATGTTTTTCTTTAAAGCACAATATCCAGGAATGAAATTAACTGAAATGCCTTAAAAAGGGCAGGAAGAAGTTTAAAGTTGTCAGCTTTAATACCACACTCCTAAAACAACATCTTTGCTAAAGTGCTTTGCTAATTTTCTCAAAAAAAAAAAAAAAAAAAAAAAAAAAAAAAAAAAAATAAATTTAAAACAAACTTACTCTTTTTGTCTGAAGAACTACTAAAATCAATGCCACCAAGACCTTCATTGGCAGTAGTTGAAGGAGTCGCAGTTGTACCCAGAGTCAAACCCAAAGGATTCTGTCCAAGCCCTGTAAGAAACCCAAGCAAAATTTCTGTACTTAAAATACTGATAATTAAAACATTTTAAACTAAAAGTACATATAATCTTGCCTGCATTTTCAGTGTCCATTTACATCCGGATTAAAAACATATTCCAAATAAACCAAGAAAACATTGCATGAAGTTTCATACAACTGAACCCAAGTGTTTTATGTAATTTCTTCACATTACTAGCTAGCTAGACAGCTAACTTATTATCAGCATCTTAAACATCTTTTTGCTTCCTGCTTTATTTAGAATTTAAAAGCAGTGTTGCCAAGACTACCAAACAGCACAACAAATTTTTCCTCAAGAGCTGAAAAAAAACAGGAAGCCATGAAATGACAAGACTAAGTTAAAAATTTTATTCAGACCAAAAGCCACCAAAATAAAAAGCTTTCAACTTCTCCAGTTTAAGGAGATACCTGTGTACCACTGCACTCTCTCATTTATGATCAATGACAAAGATTTCCTTACATTTTCATTTTAAAAAGTGGTAAGTACAAGTGAATTTAAGAATGAGAAAGCAGCCAATGATTTCAGATTTTATTTTTTATTGTCCATGGATAGCAACACTATTAAAATTTACTCTTCCACAGTGTTAAGATTTTATATAATTAAATCTCACATTATAAATTTATACAATCATACTTTAATGTCAATGTTTTGAGACAGAAGGAAAACACTAAAATAACATTCACCTGTTGCTGCTGTGCTTGTATTCTGGAAGAGTGAACCTCCTAAACCTGCTAAGGCTCCTCCTAAGGAAAGGCCTGTGGAGGCAGTTGTAGTTGGAGCAGTTGTCCCACCCAAATTTAATGCAAAGCCAGTAGTTCCTGCAGAGAAAGCAACAAAGCTCCATGCAGACACTGCATTCAAGTACTTTCACAGACAATCTGAAATAATGAAAAGGTATGAACAGCATCTTTATCACAGCTGGATAATAACTGGTTTTGTTCCCTGGAGATTTTCCAAAGAAAGCCATAGAGACTTTTGAACTGCATGTTACTTTGTCCTACAATATTATAATCCCAGTAAGTCCATATTTATCTGCAACTATATAAAAATTTTGAGAGTCCTCCAGAACATCAGATAATCTAGAGCCTGGCACAGACGTTATTTTACAGCATAATAGATCTAACAAGCACTATTGACTTTTTCTATTAAAATGCTGAAATATCAGTGTTTTGTTAAGCATTAGAATATTTTACATGAGACAGATGATAGGAGAACATTTCCTTGGTAGTCTGAGCCTAAGGATAGGGAAGAACCAAGTAGAGAAAGACAATAGGCATAAAGGGACAAAGCACAGAGTACACAGATAGCTGAGCTCGAATGCAAACTCTTATGAGAATAAAAAGTGAACCCTAGTCTTAATTTTATCATCATGCACAGTACAGTTTAGCCACCAAATATGATGGCAGGTGTGTGACAGTACAAGAACTATACGAGGAAAACATTGTTCCCACTACTAGGTAACAATTTCAGGCCATCTACACAAAAGGTACACATTTTCCAAACTTTTCAGCTGTGCAAGTAGGAAGCTTTCAAACTTCAGGAGGGTTAGCAATAACAAAAATAATGATTTTACATGACAAATCAGCTCTTCCTACACTCCTAATGACTTTGATTTATGGGCAGTATATCATGCGATATTGGCAGCATATAATCTATCTGTATTAGGGTACCCAAATTTAGAACTAGTGAAGTCCAAGGAACCTTCTCATTAAAGTACCACAAAAGTAAGTAAATATTAGAAAAATATAGAGCATAGAACTTTTTTATAATAAAGTTCTGTTGTTAAACAATCAAAAAAGCCCCCAAACCCCTAAACATTTTCCTACCTGCTGCAGGAGTCGATGTAAGAGCAGATGATAATGACAGGCCACCCGCTGAGGTAGAAGTAACAGGTAAAGCAAATGGTGTGGCTGAACCTGCAGGTTTGTTGAAACCTAAACTAAAGCCTGTAGTAGCTGCTGATGTGGTGGCAGGTGTAACTGAAAGAAACCCAAACCAAATATCATCCTTAAAACATTCTATTTGAGAATGAATGCTCAACTAGTCTTTTCTTCTGAACTGTTCCCATAGAACCATCACAAGCACACAGCATGCAAGATCACTTGCATCAAGTACAATATCCCCATAGCACTTTCAGATAAATCTCAAAGGTTTACATTAATTGCATAGGCAATTTTGCTCCAGGATTCTTAGAGGTCCAATAGGCTTTAATCATGGAGTGGCAACTATAAAAATCTAATGGCAATCTAAAAAAACCATAAAAAAAATATATATATATATATATATAAACAGCTCCCACCAAGAGCATCTTCTGGATGAACCAAATATTGCCAAATGGAGCTATAAACAAAACTGCCCAAAATACAGACTAAAAATTCTCAATGGGATGTGCATGTAAATGAATGCACATATCCTGTTAATTTGTAAACAACAAAAATGTGAGATCTTATTCCCTCAAACTTTGCTTTTGAACATTTTTAAAGTAAAGCAGATAAAGTTTCCACTTCCTGATGCTTTCATGGTAAGAATATATTTTACATTCTAGAATCCATACTCCAAAGTAATAGGAGTATGCATATACATACACAAACCACAACAGCATGTGTATAAACCACATACTTAGTATTCCAGTAACTGCTGTCAGTCTGTTTTGGATTACACCATTTCATTCAGCTTTTGAAAAGAACTGATGTTCATCTGCATAGTACTGACTGCCACATGCAATTATGCATCACACATACAGTTCTGGGTTAGCAACTGTTCCTCCTTTCTGCCCATTTCAGTTGCTTCTTTAACAATGCTATTTTTTCCTATTTATTCGCAGTATGGCCTCCCAAGTTCTGGGACTGCAGTCTGTCCTGTAGTACCATCCCCACCACTTGGTGATACTCAAGCTCAGTTTCTCCTCAGACCTCAGCTGCTGATGTTTAAGAAAAACCCCAAACCCCACAACTATTCACATACTCCTGTATTTGTAATGACAGCTGAAGATGCATCAGAGAAACAAAAGTAAAATATTCTCAAAGTTTCTTCCCAGTTAAACCCTCTTTATTCTGCTAACCAGACCTGTTCGCATAAAGTTCATTAGAGCAAGAAATTCTATATGAAGAATCTTTTGACAACTTCTCCTCTGCTGAAGGATGAAACTCATGAGAGGGACATAAATACAAAGTCTAACTTTTCGCTATGACCACTATTGCTGTTGTACAGGAATGGAATAATCCTTCAACAAGGAACAGAACTGTAGGGCTCCACTCTGGTCTGCAGCCTTAACATCTGGGCTGCAAAGCAGACTGCAATTAGTAATGGGGAACAGGCTCAAATTACCACTAACTTTCTACATTACAAAAAAGACCTAGCTGATCTATTTTTTGCCTGTATAAGATTAAAATCCAAATTAGGTTCTCACCTAGTGCCAGTCCTGTAGCAATAGTTGTTGCTGTTCCTGCTTTAAGAACAAAAATAAACAGAATATGAATAGTAATTGAAAGACCACACAGCAGTTATGCTAGTAAAAAACCACAAAACATCACTGAAATAAGGCAATGTTATGAGACAATATGTAGACCATTATACAATCTTTTTCTGTGGTATGTTTAAAGCAAAACAATATTAACAGAGAAAACAGTATTTGTAAGAACCAGCAACAGAAATCAAAGCATAACTGACTTTTCTTTATGAGAATCTGCTAATAGTGAAGCTGATGTTAACATTTAAAGATATTATTTTCAACACAGTGCTACGCCATTTCATATAAAAAACACCCTAAATGATTAGATGATAAAAGAATCATTGAGAGCTAAAAGAAAATTACCCCAATGGAGCCAAACACAGTAATACAAGCTTTCAGTCTACTCTTGAATTTATTTCTAGTAGATTGATTCTTACAACTTCCCCTGAATACTCATACAAGTGTACAAGAAAAAAATATAAGACTATTTTGTCTAGCAATATTGGCATCAAAGTAAAATTTATGAAGTTTGCATAATGGCTGAAACAAAAACCCCAGTCAGCAAAGCTTTATTCTTCTGCACTCCAATACACCTTTATGTTCATAGGCTGAACTGGAGACTTAAGAAAATACTAGTAAGTTTCTTCATGCATATTGCTAACACGGAAAAATCCAAAACACAACCCCAGAAATGTTTACTACTGCAGGATTACAAACATCATGTTACAAATACTAACAATCTCACAATGTTTGACAGTATTTTTCAGATCAAAATATACCTCAATCTTAAATATTGATTTTGAACATCCTGGATAAAGAGTTGAATTTCTAGAAAACATGAGGATTCAAATTAAGGAACAATTTACACACAGGCCCAGGAATAGTTTTCTGGTAACTGCATTTGTGTTTCTGCAGCATTGGTAGCGCAGAGTTCTCAACGATTGAGCTTTTAAACTATCCAATGAAGCCTTTTTTACAAAGCTACACAA
This sequence comes from Psittacula echo, assembly GCF_963264785.1. Taxonomy (NCBI): domain Eukaryota; kingdom Metazoa; phylum Chordata; class Aves; order Psittaciformes; family Psittacidae; genus Psittacula; species Psittacula echo. The sequence continues at coordinate 107,908,607 of NC_137736.1, forward strand.
GTAACATGCTGAGCTACAGAACAACTGGGGAAAAAAAAAGCAAACACATTATGATGAACCAGCTTTTGTGTACGTATGATATATTTCTTCACTGTTGATTCAAACTTCTGCTGTATGGTATTTTTTTTCTTCCTACCTGTACTGGTGCCTCCTAGTGTAAAGCCAGTGGTTGATTTTGATCCAAAAAGGCTACTCCCAAAGCCCACTGAAGGAGCTGATGTAGTTGCTGTAGCAGTGGCAGAGCCCAGAGTTCCAAAATTAAGTCCTCCTGTTGAGCTATTGCAAAATAAGACTATTAGCAATTATTTTTTCAAAATAAAAAAATCCACAACCCACCCTCCCCTTAACTCAATTTCTTTCCCATGCCACCATTCATTTTCCCAAGCCACACAAGATGCAGCCCGACAAGACAAAGACCAAGCTCACTGCCACCAAACAGAAAGAGGAAGGTGATCTCCCTCTTTCCTTCTACAGCTATGTAACTCCCACTGCTGCCCTGCTGTCAACTCCTTGCTGAGCTGATGCATCTTGGTAGACCAGTGGGAAATTTGAAGCCTTCTATCATCTCATTAGTTTTGTATTTATATAAATATAATATATTTATAAATAAATAAATATTCTCTCTGCACTACTGAAATGGGAAAACAAGCACTGAAGGCAGCACAAAGAAAACAACAAACCCACACAAACATCTTTTCAAAGCAGGTTCCAAGTCCAGTTAGGTACCTCTGACCAGAAACCTCAACCAATGTTACTTTTATTTCTTTCTAAAGTGATAAGCAGATACACAACCATTTAGAGCAACAGTACAACTTTGCCCTATATACCACCAAATGCATGAATTCATTCTCTAAGCAAAATGCTATCCTTCTGCACAGGTGCCAACCAAGGAGGACTCATGGCTACCATACTTTTTTCTGAGTATATTGCCAGAAAGTTACAGAAATAAACTATCAGAGCTATTTTCACACATGCAGGGGAAGACAGACAAAGGAGAGATCAGAGATCAGTCATCACCAGGAAAATGAAGCATTTTTATTTATTAAATAAGGCTACTTATTTTAGAAATTTCATGGCAAATAGAGAACAAGCTTTACATTTAGCAGAAAAAGCACTAAACTACTGTACAAAACACAGGGGAATATAATAATCATGACTATTGCTAACCAATTAATTACAGGTACTAGCAGCCAGATGAGTCTATAACCTTTAAATTTTCTTCTTAAATTGATGAAAGATCAAGTGGATAATTTAATTGCAGTACCCTCCTGCTTCCATTTGTGAGCCTTGTTAGAAACTAGGTAAGTTCTCTCTACCTTAAATAACGTTTTGCATAAGTACAACAGCAGAACTGAAACAAAATGCAACTTAGACTTCAGGGTAACAGTTGTCAAGAATAATTTTCTGTTTCAGTTGTTCAGTTATTTCCTTAACTTTTCTGTGTATGAAGGCAGCTTGTAGGCATAACAAATTAAATACAAATCATTAGAAAAAAAGGCTGCAATTAGCTTTTACCTTAAAACTTTCAAAAATATCTACAAAACTGACTGTGGCAAGCCCAACAAAAGTTGGCTGCAAGTTCAAAATCTAGCTTGAAGTTATTCTTGAATAATGCAGGAAGCAGAGGGGTCATGAAGCTTAGAAGGACACAGTCCCATTAACTGTTCAACTCCACAGGAGCCAAAGCATTTCAGGGTCCTTTATTCTCAGAATTTCAACATACCAAACTATAGCACCATGACCTGCTTGTAAACTTAGAACTTACAACACTGTGCTTCTCTCACCATTCAAGAGTTTCTCATCTTTTTCCAGTTTAGAGATGATTCCTCTGTGAAAATTCTTCTTGTTTCAGCATCCCAGCAAAAGAAAACTAAGGTACAAAATATGCAATTCAGCACTATAGGACAAAAAACCCCAAGACCCTTGCCAAAATTAAGGCTTTCATTTGGTTGGTTTTTAAGATAGACAGAAACCAAAATGGAGACATAAAATAATGGCACTGAGCATTCTCACCAGCAAAGAAAGCCTGTGCCAGAGGGACTATCTACTCCCAATAGATGGAAGGTCACTTAAGTCAGGTCTCAATTCTGATTTCAGAACTAGAACAAAGCATTCTAGCACCTGGCTAGAGCACACTATAGAGAACACTGATTAACAAAAAAGACCTTAAGTACCTGAACTATTGGTGCAATACAGGACTTGGGCAGGCTGCCATATCACTTGGGCCACCAGAATACAATCTTTAACTGGTCACACTGATGAATAATACTTACGTTTAGACTACACAATAAAGCCTGTTTTCTCCCAACACCTGGCAATACTGTCTAGACCCAACTCAGAAGAACAGCTTCTTCCTCGTCTCAAGCATGTTCTCAAGCAAATCATCCCATAGGGATGCTCAAGATTCTTTCCAAGCAATCACCAATAAAAAGGCCTCTTCCTCTGTGATACATCTTGACCAACAGCCCTAACAACTTGTCCCGCTTTTAAGAATACATGAATAAAAATGCAGAGTACCATACTGCTATCAACTGTCACCTGTTAAACTTTTGCTTATTGTTTTTTAAGATATTAAAAAGCCAGCTAAAACAGGAAAAAAAAAAAAACCACACAAAAAACCCAAACCCCAAACATAAATATATTTAAGTTCAATAGGCAGTTTTTAACAGGTGCTGACCAACAAAAGAGTTACCCTTGTTTCAAGCAATACATTTAAAATGATGTTTCTGAATAAACAAGCATTATTTTAATTCACTCATTTTAATCACAGGAAATCTGCATTAAACAGGCATGACACAAAAAACCCGGAAGTTCTTTACCAACTTCAAATAAGCTTTACTGATGGAGTACAGGGGAACAAACCAGCCAAAACAAAAAAAAAGAACACGACCAAAACCAACCCCAGGTAACAAGCACATCATCAGTCGGTCATGATGAGAAGAGTATTAGAAGAGAATCAAGACTTATTCCCACTCATATGGGCTTCCAAAAACCAATACTGACATTTAATCCAGAGATATTCTCTCAGTTCCAGATGCACTGTTCCCTTCCATTGCTACCTCCTGGAAACTGTGTCAGAGAAATATTTTCAAAAATATCTGAAGCTTCCTTGAGCAGCTCACCCTGCACGTTTAGGTTACATTACAGCGATTGATTTTGCCTGATCAGATTTAGGAAAAACTCCAATACAAAGCTTCACTGCAACAGCCCTATCTTCAACAGAGGCATAATAGGAAGCTGGTCAGAAAAAAAAAAAAAAAAAAATCTTTGCTGGGCCAGTTGCACCCCAGCAAAGTAAGTAGAAAAGTTAAAAAACAACCAAATCAAAGACTCACATATTATTCTGAGAAATCTAAATACCAATAATACCTTTAGTACAGAGCCTGCTGTATGTCACATGCATATCAAAGCACAGTGAAGTGCTTTTACGCCAACACACTACACCAAATGTAAGGTTATCTATGTCATAAAACATAAAGCTGCACCCAATTTCGGGGAAAAAATATGGAATGTCAGATTTGAACATTAAGCATTTGGGCTTTGACATCAACAAGCTCCACGTTGCGCACACAAGATCAGACTGGCTGCTGACACCTAGATACGAACGGATCCACATTCTGCATTCAGAACCTTAGGGATAACCGTGGAGACACACTGCTCCGACACAATGCCACAATAAAGCAAAACTTTAAGAGCACCCCACTTTGTTATTAGCCACTGAACAGATCGATCCTCATGTGACGAACCCGCCGACTCAGGCAGGGCTCCCCCGCCCCAGCGCGCTGGTAGGGGAATGGTGAAGCCAGTTCATCCGAGCATCAGGGGCCCTCTAGGCCAGGAGTGCCGGACCTCCAGGGCCCTCCGGCAGCAACAGGAGAAGCATCGAGACACAGAGCCCGGGGTCTGCGCCCCCGTCCCCCCTCCCAGCGCTTACACGCACAAACACGCGTGCCGCCCTGGCCCAGGCTAGGCCCGCGGAGCACCGGCGGCCTCAGTGCCGGGCTGAGCCGGGCCGAGCGGTGGGGTGCCCCATTACCTCGGCGTGGCGGCTCCGAAGGAAAAGCCCCCGCCCCCTCCTCCTGTCCCGGCGGCGGCGGCCGCCGCGGACCCCAGGGTGCCCGCGCCGAAGGAGAAGCCCGCAGACATGGCGGCAGCTGCGGGAACGGCCGCAGAGCGGAGCCCAGAGGCTGCAGCGGGCCCAGTAGGGGGGGATCCGGGAAGGGCAGTAGCGGCCTGCTCGGGCGCGTCGATGGCTGCTCAGAGCCTCATCGCGCCCGGCGACCACTTCGAACTGAGCGGCGGCAGCGACCGCGCGGACACCAGCCACGCTCCCTACGCGCGCCCACCGCAATGCACCACGGGACAGCCGAACCGCCCGCCGGCCCTTAAAGCGACAGTAACGTGTGGAACGGCACCGCCGCTCCACCCGCACAGCACCATTGGGCCGGTGCAGCCTCCTTGGGACAAGGCTGGTGGTGCCGCCGGCCAGGGGTGTGGCGCTCGGGAGGGGCACACCTTGGTAGGCGGAAGCATCCGCGGGTGAAGCCCCGAGTAAATGTACTTCTCAGGTACGTTTAAATTGTCCGCGGCCCCACGGGCAATTTAAATGTACCTGAGTGGCTGGATAAACCGTGACGCTGTGAAAAGTTCATATGGTTACCTCCGGAGTCCCTCAAAGCATGCCGAGCAACGCACACCCTGCTCTGTTCTGCTGCTCCGCGCTGTCACTGCTGAAGACTATGGGTGGCCGCAGATAGTGTTTGCTGAAATGATGTTCGAGACCATTTCTGGGTGATTTGACTGCTGTCCTTTACATGAGGCAGAGCTTCAGGCATAGTTAACTGTAATTTGTGGTTTAGTTGATGTTTACTCATGCCTAGCTTTGAATGTGCTAAAGAAATTAAAGCCCCCAAAATGTTGACTGTTAAATGGCACTTACAGAGTGATTTCTGTAGAGTTGTTTGCCAACAAATTCTTCTGATTGGACAGGCCATGAAGTGACAAAATATATTGGCGTAACAGGAAAAGGGAAGAGTGATGCTTTCACAGTATGATTTTAATAACTCATAGAATCATAGAACCAAGTAGGTTGGAAAAGACCTTTAAGATCAAGTCCAACCATTACCCCAGGGTTGCCAAGTCCACCACTAAATCTTGTCACTAAGAGCCTTGTAGATGCTACCACTCAAAAACAAGTTCTAGACTATGAAGTCCATGTTACTAAAAGAGGTTAATTCTGTATAAAACCTGCCTTACTGAACCAGTTCTAATTTAGATAGTATGAAAGTATGAAAACAGCAAGACCTACATAGTCCATTCTGAAACCTTTAAGCTAAATTTTAGCATATCTCTTAAATACTGTGCAGCACATACAAGATTTTTGTGCACCCACATAACTCTGACATGGATGAGTCACTGCACTGTGCAACTTCTTACTTGAACAACAACTTGTTCCTGTACAGCCTTAAACTCCACAACACACTTGTAATAGTTCTTACTCCAGTGAGGCCTTTTGACACTGTTTTCCATGATACCCTCACAGAGAAGTCATTATTGTATGGGCTGGATGAGCAGATTGTTTAGTCAAGAGAAGGCTCAGGGGGATCTTATCAGTATCTTTGGCTACCTGACCAGAGAGCACAAAGTAGATGGAGCCAGAGTCTTCCCAGTGGTGACCAGTGATGGGACCAGAGGCAGTAGGCACAAACTGAAACACAGAAAGCTCTATGTGAACATCAGGAAACACTTTTTTTCCTGTGAGAGCAACTGAACTTTATAGTTTGCCCAGAAAGATCCATCCTTGGCAATAGTAAAAAGCTACCTAAGCATGGTATAGGCTCTGGGTGGCCCTATTTACACATAGGGGTTGGACTCCAGATGTTCCTTCCCACCTCAACCCTCTATGATACTACAAGAACGACAATCTTCCGGGAATTTCCTTATTCACGAGACTCTGACAGACTGAAACTCTCCGTGTCACGAATGGAGGCCTAAATTAACCAGGCAACAACTCCCATTGTCCACACACCTCCCGCTTCACTTCAGGCGGGCTGGCGGAGCAGCGCATGCGCGCTGTTCGCGGAGACGTAGTGCCCTCCATGCGCCGCGAGGGGGCGCTGCAGAGAGCTAGCACCGCCTGGCTCCGCCCAGCCCCGCCCCGGAAGCGTTCCTAAGGTGACGGCCGCCCCGGGCCGGCAGTGCTGTGGTGTTTACAGGGAAGTGGTGCTGTTATGGAGCACATCCGCACCACTAAGGTACCTCTGCTTCGGCTTCTCTCTTTCGGCTGCGGGCATGGCTGGTAGCTCAGTGGTGGTGTTTTCGGCGCTGCGCAAGTAGCTATGGGGTGGGGAGGGCCTGTTCGGCCCGGCGAGCCCCTGCATCGCAGCTGTCAGCTGTGGGTGAGATCGTTGTTGTCCGCCGCCTTCCATTTTGTAGCTGGTGTCTTCCCGCGAGTGGCTCTGGGGCAGTCCATGCTTATGGGGGCATCCTGGGAACAGCTGGTACCGGGGTGCTGCTGCCGCGGGGGGCCGGGCACCTGCCTTCTTGGAGGCTCTTCCGGGTGTCTTTCCTCACGGGGCTGGAAAGTGTGAGAGCTCCCGGGCGGGGCTCGGTGCGTGCCTCCCCGGTGTGGCCCTGCAGAGTGAACCGTGCCCTAAATGATGGGAAGGCGATAAAAACCCTGTGTGGGGTGGGGAAGCAGCAGCCGCCAGCTGGAGACGGCTGCAGTTGTCTTTTGTATTCTGGATGCGGTTCCATGCAGCTTTTCCTAGCTCTGGAGGCAAATAGGCTGTGACAACAGCATTGTTTTCTTTTTTTTTTTTCTTCTTTTTAAAGGCTGTGGTGTGTGTTGTTAGTAACGCAGGCTATCAGTATGCGTGCAATGTGTTAAGCTATTCAAAAATATTAACTAAGCCGCAGTTGGCACTTTAGGCTTCTCTGGGCTTTTTTCCTATTTTTAGTTGATTAGTTTGTTTTTCCTCTGTATTGAAGATGTAAAAAAGGTCGTTCTTTCTGTAAATATTTTTTTATGTCATAGCTTTTATAGAATTACTTTTCTAGCAGTATCTTTCTCATCTTGCTCATCAGCCCTTACTGCGAGGGCTGCTAAAAGTACTCCCTCTTTCTGTCGGGTTCTGGAAACTGTCAAGTAATTAGTTCCCTAACCTGGCAGTCTTGACTTTAAGTGCGATTTATAGATGTGTGAAGAAAAGGAGTTGTCATATTTCAGCTCTAAATAGTTGTTGTTTAACCAATAATTATATAAAGGAACAATATTTTTTATTAATACCTTATATTTTTTATGTGAAATGTGAGTAACTAGTTTTTATTTTTCATATATATTTGCATGTGTATATGTGAAAAAGGAGGTCTCTGATGAAGCTGCTCTTAGTGACACCTGACACCTAGTGAACTAGATTACTGGATGGAATAATCTTGCACCAAGATCACAGATCGGAGATAAGGGGTTTTTGTCAGCCTGTTTACTTGTAAACCTGAAACTCCTTGTTTAGGAACTTAATAACGTTGCAGTTAATAGCTAACTTCAGGATAAAAACTAGCCTAAAACTAAAGTCTTTTGATGATTTGAGTGCCCATGTAAGTTTAAAACTTGAAATTGAGACTGGAAAGGTACAGGTCACTGAATTCTTTCTATTTGTAGATCATTGTGTTTCTGCAGGTTGTTGGTTCCCCGCTGGGGAAAAAAATACTTCTTGTAGCAATATAACTGGAGAGAGAAACAAGCTCTGAATGCAACTTATACAAAACTTACTGCTTGAAGCAAGTATTTTTATTATTCATTAAAAAAATAATCTGTTCTAAAAATATCAAATTCATGGCTAGAAATAGCATGAGGATTTGGTTATAATTGTGATGCTTACTTAGCTTTTTGTATCTGTTAGTTTATTTAATATCCTGGTGGATTAAAAAGCATATATGCTAGATGGTAGTAATTCCAAGCATTACAGTTATAGGAAGTAAGAAAACTAAAGTACAGCCTGCACTGTGGGCCTTAATACTTCAGTGCATTTGTAGGTTCAAGTTGGATCTCATTGAGACACATTTACTTTTTCTAATCTGACAACACTTAACATTTGTTTTGTTTTGTTTTTTTTTCCTGTTTGTTTCATTAAAGTAATAATGAAATAAGCTTGAAATAACAGTACAGTCTTGCACAAATTAGCTGCTGTCCAGGGAAGCTGTCATCTCTTAGAGAATGTGATGAAATAGGTTTTATTCTTCCTCAAACTTCAGTTTGCTGGAAATGTGAAGTTAGAATTGTCCTGAAACTGTCCACACAGCTCTCTGAAATACAGTTTACTGCTTGTGAAATTAAACTGTCCAACAGATTTATGTTGAATAGAGAAGTGAGGTCAACATCATAATAACTACTGTCTGAGAAATTTATACTTAAATAGCAACAAATGATGAAAGCCAGTTCACAATATGTGGTGGTAATTACAAATAAGAATATTGTGGGTTTGCAATGAAGCTTAAAAATGAAAGTGTCCTTAAAAATACTTTAAAGCAAAGCAAGGTAGAAAAGACTCTATAATTTCTTCAGTCAAATCTGGATTTATATTTGAAATCAAACAGGTTTTAGTTAAAATACTGATGGGTCTTCTACTGAGGATGATTTTGCTTAGCTTGACTGCTAAATCCTAAACTTATGTTTGCAAGACTGAGACTTAAATGGGTAAGGGAAAATACATTTTAATTTCAGTGAATGTCTAGTAAAAGACTCCTGAAATAACATACTGTACTTGTTTTGTCTTGGATTAATTGTTCTAATTTAACTCTTCATCTTTTTTTGATGCAAGACCTCACAAGTATAGTTTCAGCCTTCCTTTCTGTTCTAACTTGTCTCCTATATTGAAACATTTCCTTGGGTTTTTTGCCTTTGGTCTGTAACTCTTAATCCCAATAAACTGTTCAGTGACTCATTCACTGTAAGTGCTCTGTATTACTGAGGTAGCTGTTGAAATTCTTACTGGTTTAGAGACTCACTAATTTGTTAGTGCTGGCTGCTGTCAGATGTCAGTTGCGACTAAAAATGTTTGTTTGCAGATGTGCTAAAACTCAATAGCAGTCTTCAGTTTCTTAATCTTGTGAACCCATTCCCTGAACTGATGGCTGACATGTTTTTCTGTAACTAAGGATTTGCCATACTTAATTAAAAAGAAAAAAAGTGTCTGTCTAGCTGAATACCTATTAAAGCTGGCTTGGCGTAAGTTTACGTGAACATGTAATCTGTGGAGGCTGAATCTGAATTATATTTTGGTGGTGTTTAAAGATTCTTGAAGATTTCACCTATGTAAGAGGAAGTTGGAGCACTAATGCCTGTCTTTACCTAACATAGAAATACAGCTTTCAGAATAGCTGCCTTGTTACGTGGGGGAGAATGGAACTTCACATGCCAGGATTTTGTGGGTTGTGTTACAGAAACCAAACTGGAGCCATTTCTGTGCACTTCTCAATTTGCTGAGGAGGTGCAGTGACAGGTACCTGAGCAGTTACTGCTGCAGAACTGTCCAAAATAGAGCTCTGTTTTGGCTGTGCTATACTGATTTATGCTACTCTGTATCTGAGCAATGTAACCTTGCTGGTTACAGCACAATGTATTTTGAGGTACTGATGCATGTAGCTTCCAAGTATTTATTTTTGCTTTCTAAATTGAAACCTAGAGTATCATAGTAGCGCTGGCTTTTAGTTGGTTTGTGTTTCCTCCATTGTTTTGTATGCATCAAGTGGCTTTTCTAACTTTAAGACACAAAATCAGGCCTTGCTAGATTGTAAAAAATACCAGAATTGATAAGGCAATTTTGTGTAATTATATGTGCTTTTAGTAGATAAATAAGTTTGTACATGTGAATTACAAGTGGCTTAACATCAGCACAGTAGATATGAGCTGTCGTAGTCACCTCATCTGAGTGCTGGTCTTGCTGGTGTGGAAGTTTTTGGTGTTCTATCACGCATTTAATGTCAGTAACAGCAAGCCTCAAGCAAAAGAGCTTTAACTGGGCATTAATGACACAGTGCTGCCAAGAAATAGAGGAATGTGTGGAGATAAGCCATGCTCCTTTCCTGTTTTTGCACGTAGAGAATCATGTAATGTTTTCTTCAAATAAAACAAACTGTGGAGCCTGTGAAATTATAAGCAGCAGATAAAATGCAGGCTATCTAGAAAACACTTTATTTTGAAATGCTTTCTATAGGATTGAGATAACAATGTTGATGGAATACCAGGAGGAGAAATTTGCCCTTGCAAGACTCAAGCTTGAAACTCCAAATGGCAGTACGGTCATTGAATTTCTAGGAGATTGTTAAGATTATTAGAATTCCATTAATATTTTATTTTTGACTGAGGCAAGGTTATGATGATCTAGATTTTTAAAGTTGAGGATATATAAAAGACAGTAGATACCTAAAACTGAAGTCAGGAGGGACATCATCTTTATGGCTTTGAGTCTGCAGAGAGCCAATGAAGCATGTTACTGAGATGAGCTGTTAATTCATTCAGCTGGCATCTGAATAACAGGAAATTGTTAGTGTGTGTTTGCTGTTTTGGGGATGGAGTCTAAAAGCTTATTAATGTTCTTAATTATTAAAAAAAAAAAAAAAAAAATTGGTATCTTGGTCTGTTTTACTAGTAAATAACCACGGTAGTTATGTATGTGGAGTAAGTATTCACAGTCTAGCATTGTGCCTTCATTATTCACTTTTGTACTGAAACAGGATATTGTAGCTAGTCAGTCTTCTCAAAGCTTGTGTGACCACTATTGTGTTCTTAATACTTTCGCCTGAATAGTTGTATGTGTGCTGTTATGCTTTCTACTGTTCTCTACTGACAGACCTTCTTGCAGTTACTATTTTGCTTTGTGCAAAAAAAAAACCACCCCAAAATTAACTTTTGCTCCCCGTCCTTTTTTTTTTTTTTTTTTTTCCTTACAGGTAGAGCAAGTGAAATTACTAGATAGGTTTAGCACAAGCAATAAGTCACTGACGGGAACTCTGTACCTTACAGCAACTCATCTGTTATTCATAGATTCAAGCCAGAGAGAGACATGGGTAAGGATAATGAATGCTTGCACCTCAGAAGCTGAGGTTCTCCAATTGCATTTGTGTTTCCTGATCTAAGGTTAAATTTGTTTACTAAAATGTTCATCAAAGTTATAAGTTATTCCCCACACTCCCCTTGTTCATGATATCATAATAAGTTAATGATTTGCAGATTATACTCTTGTATGACACTGCTGCGGTTGAAATTGGGTATTGTTGAAAATGTTCACTTCTCAAGCTGCTGTAATTTCTTCAGTAGCCTTTATTTGTATTCCTGAGTGAATGTGGGGTGGTTTTCTTTGAAACTGACTTGCACCGCAATTCAGAGGCGGGAGTGGGAAACTGATAGGTAGTTTAAGCATCAGGTTTAAAATTTGTGTTAATTTACTTTGTATTTAGAGCCTACCTAAGTTAAATGAGACAGAAAAATCAAAAGATCTAGGCTTTTGTGAAATACTGAAGATCCCATGTTCTTTTTTGAGTGGCAAGCAGCAGTTTCTTCCCAAGTCATCATCTCTGGGATAAAATGATGCAGAAGGGCTGCAGCTTCTTGGTGACCCATGCTAATGTTGTACCATCAAAGTTGACTAGTACAGTAATTCCCATTAGCTTTTCTGTTCAGGGCCGTAATGGCATGCATGTGGACATCAAGGTCTGGCTTTCCCTGTAGCTCAGCTACCTGACCAAATGAGTGCCTGTCGTCCTTCAGGATGAAATCTCATTTCCCTGGGTGTGGTTAGTTTTTTTTCCTGTAGGTGTATTTTTCTGGTTTACCCTTCATCCTGTATCCTGGTTGTCCAACTAGGTGCCTCATGGTGCTTTCAAGAAGTTATTATTCTCCGATTTGTTCTTGGGTACAATGTAAAATTTTATACAAACCAAATTGTATCTTTTCAGGCAAAATGGGTTACTGGGGAGAACATGATTCAGAAGCATTATTTGTTTCTCCCTGTGCACTATGTTAAAAGGTTTCATTTTGGGGAAATTGCACCTGCTTTCAGATTATTGCATTTCTGTAATGATAATGCAAGTACCAAGCATAATTATGGTAATGTCTTCAAGGTATAGTTTCTTTGTAAATGCATATTTGGCAACATAGTTTTCAGATGCCTATCTAATTCTGATCAGTATTTAAGAGAAGATGATTGTTTCAGTGAGGTAATTAAAATTCTACAAGAACATCTTGTTCAGTTGAGGTAATGTATCTGTGGCTTTCTTCCCATGATTGAAGTTGTTAGTTTCCTAAGTGTTGTGTAGGTTTGCCACAAAGATAAATCTATCAAGGGCTTTTGTATATCCATTACTGACAGTCGTCTGTAAAGTGGTTGAAAGGTAAAATTTAGCTGAGAGACTGTCATGTCTACATAACACAATGGGTAATACAGAAGATGTTTTTCTTGTCTCCTGTTCATTCTATAGGTGTTGAATACTAGCATTCTAAAATCTTCATCTTCTGTATCTTATACTTTGAATTGCTTTTCCTGACTTGTTCTATTTTGTCTGAAAATTCTGAAATACGTTCCTATAGATCCTTAAAATAAAAAAGCATCCTGTTTGGATCCTGCCTAATTAGAAGTAAGCTTATCAGTTAGCAAAGTTACAGAGGAATAACCACAGTGGAGCTTTACTTCTTCCTTTTGGATTTAGAAGGTTATTTATTATTCCTTACAAACATTAGGTAGCACTTCAGAATATGAAGTGAGAGAATAACTGTATTTTGAAAAATTATGATATCCTGACCAAAATGCCAGTCTTGGATTTCTTCTTCTAAATTTATTTCTTTTTATAACTAAATGATTGACAAAATGAGTTTAAATCTATATTCAACATCGCTTAATGTGTCTTACATCTGTTCTTGTAAAGAGTATGTATGCTGTTCTCATTTTTCATCGGTGTGCTGACACTGAGCTTTTGTATGCTGCAGATACTACATCATCACATTGCTACAGTGGAAAAACTTCCCTTGACTACTTCTGGCTGCCCCCTTGTCATCCAGTGCAAGAACTTCAGGATAGTACACTTTGTCGTTCCCAGGGAGAGAGATTGTCATGACATTTATAACTCTTTGCTTCAGCTGTCAAGAACAGGTAATACTTCTAACTGTAAAAGTCTTTGCAGTATATGCCTGAATAACAAGATGGTGGTGGTAAATCTGTGGCTCTTTTTTTTATGTGCATTATGTAAAAGTCAATAAATGGGTTTGGTATGTAGAGGAATTTTAATGGTTAAGTATTCATTTCCATATCAATTCAGAAGATGTGTTGTCTGGCTCTTGTAGATCACTGGTCTTCACTAACAGAATGTGAGATTCCTGTATTGTTTTGCATTTCTAGTGTTATTCCTGAAATTGTGATTATAAATGCGTATAGTCTTTTAATTGATGTCCTCCATAGATAAAATGCTTGTGAAGTCTTCTAATAATTCTGCCCATTGCCTTGTTTAATTTTGTCAGTTTTCTTTTTGTGACCTCTGCTTTGTCCTTGTGGAATTAGAAATGTCCCTGCTGAAACACCTCATGCACACTCAAGAAAGCTTTCATAACCTACTTTTAACTAAGTGTCTATAATTGTGTCAGTTAACTGTATGATAAATATATCAAGAGTGTCAAGTATCTATTTAGTCTTGCTTCTGAGAATCTTGAAGCCTGAAACTTTCTCTGCAGTTTGGGCAATTTCAGGACTTGCCAACTGTACTGCTTTTCTCCACTCAGACCTTTCTGGGGACAACTCATTACATAGTCTTATCTTTTACCTTTTAGCAAAATATGAAGAACTATATGCCTTCTCTTATAATCCAAAACAAAATGAATCTGAGCAAGTCAAAGGCTGGCAGCTTATTGATCTAGCAGAAGAATATAAGAGAATGGGAGTGCCAAATGCAAACTGGCAGTTGTCCGATGCAAATCGTGATTATAAGGTGAGTGCTGTAATGGAAATGTGTTTTGCTTTGCATCTGTTTCTGTGCTATCCTCTGGCTCTAGTCCTATAGAAAACAATCTAAGACTATGAGTATGCTTATCTGTTTGAAGAAAGTCTGGTGCTGTGCAGCATTGTTACCTCTTAACTAATTAGGATTCTGCTTGAGCATTTGCAGTGTTGGCTGTAGGAGACAGTGGCTGTGGTGGTGCAGCCAATTCCCAGATTAGTTTTCATTTTACTTTATAGTCTGCAAATACTAAAAATGAGGGAAATAATTTCAATATTCCATTTGAAACGAAGTTGTAGCATTTCTGCTGAAGTGGCATTCTTGAGAAGTGAATGCAAGTATAGCAGTGCTTAACTGTATAACTTGGATACCAATTTGTACCACTTTATCTGTGGCTTGTCTCCTGAGCTGTTTCTGTATATATAGAGAAACATGTTAGTGTTTAACCTTTGCCTTATTTCACCTAATATCCCTCAAATTGGATACTATACTAGTATAGGCTTTGTGCCTTGTACATAAAATTCTGTTTGTGTGTCTGTCTCTTTCAGATTTGTGAAACCTATCCTAGAGAGCTTTATGTTCCCAGAACTGCAAGCAAGCCCATAATTGTTGGTAGCTCAAAGTTCAGAAGCAAAGGAAGGTTCCCAGTGTTGTCATATTATCATAAAAATAAAGAGGTATGGTGTATGTTCCTCCTAATACAAATGTACCGAAGAATATTTCTTAATATTTGGCAGTAGTTCAGGGTAGGCAAGGGGGTAAGTACAGTGACATGTATGAGAATGGTGTAACTCATGATAACCTTAAATACAGCTGATGCTAGTAGTGTCTAACAGGCTCTTGAATTAAGCTAAGCCAGGTTAAAGGAAATCTTTAAGTAATCAGTTGAATCTCTTAAAGTTTTCAGAGATTGATCTTAAGATAAATGAAAATAGCTTTTTGTCAACTGATCTGTCTTCCTTGATATATTAAGAATAAAATCTGTTAGATCAAATACTCCTCCCTTCCCACACCAAGAAAACCCCAAAATAACAAAAAACCCCCCAAAAACAACAGGAAAACCTCAACAAGAAAACAAAAAAATAAAACACCACAAAAAAACCAACAAAACCCCACCAAAACAATAGCACTGGTTTGGTGGTGTGGTTTTTTTGGGTTGCTTTTTGTTTTGGTTTGGTTTTGTTTCTGTGTTGTGTTTTTTTTGTTGTTTGTTTGTTTGAGCAATTTGCAAGAACTAGAGGATGAGAAATAAGATTTTGCAAGGTTTGGTAGAGTGATATGAAGCAGCATCTGCCCTGTCTTGGCTAGGGGCGTTATCTTTGAAGGGAGAGAAGGATTTTCGCCCTGCTGAGTTGAAGAATTTGATGGATGAGTGGTAAGCTACTGGGTGCATTTGAGGATAATAGTTATTTGTAAGATGCACCTGGTGCCTTAAGAAATGCAATATATAATTGAAAATGACATGATGAAAATTATGTTAAATGACAACATATTGTACTTGCAATAATAAAATTGTACTTGCAGTAGTAAACCCATAATTTATATAATACCAAGAGAGCAGCTTGCTTTCATAAAGCGTATTTTTTCCGGCCTATACTTTTTTGAACTTTTATACTTGGGGAAAGTCTATATAAACTGGTACTTTGCTGAAGTAGATGAGCCTGAAAAAAAGTTTTGATAGAGTTTTTAAGTTGTAGGTACTGTGTGTGAAGGTCTGCGAGTGATGTGTTTAAAAAAAGTCAGAACACCTAACAGCATTAAACTGAAAAAAGTGTATCTGCCAAATCAAACAACTTGTTTCAGTGTCTTTTTAGAAGGATGCAAAGCATTTCAACTACAGGTATTAATTTGATCTTTGTTTTGTATGATAGGCTGCAATTTGCAGATGCAGTCAACCTCTCTCAGGTTTCAGTGCCAGGTGTCTGGAAGATGAACACATGTTGCAAGCCATCAGTAAAGCAAATCCTTCAAATCGCTACATGTATGTCATGGACACCAGACCAAAGGTAGGCACTTGAGGCTCTACAGACCTGCCTGTCTTCCTGAGCATTAGAGTACAGGGATAGAGTGTAATCCTGAAAAAATTAGTTAAGTAGGACTCTATCATGAGCAAAAATGTTCTTTAAAGGTAAAGTTAAGCTTCACTAGTCAGGTATTTAATTACGTTTTTTCTTAAAGTTGAAGCCCTTTCAGGGTTCCACTGGAATTCACTGAATATGCTGGTGAACTTCTGAAGAGGTGTATTTAAAAATATGCTAAATGTAATTAAGGAAGACATAGGGGAAATTCTTATGTAGCATTCTGAGGTCATCATAGAATCATAAACTGGTTTGGGTTAAAAGGGACCTTAATGATCATCTAGGTCCAAATCCCCTGCCATGGGCAGGGACGCCTACTAGACCAGGTTGCTCAAGGCCCTGGCCAACCTGGCCTTGAACACTGCCAGGGATGGGGCAGCCACAGCTTCTCTGGACAGCCTGTTTCAGTGCCTCACCACCATACTTCATCACTATCTAATTAAACTGAATTATGTTGGGGGGTTTTGCCCTGTTTTGGAATGTTGGGTAACTTTCACTCTGTCGAATCATCTGCATTTAAATTAGTATGAATTTCACTCAAATCTCTGAATGCAGGAAAAACGTGTCTGGAAAACAAGTATCTAAAGTGGGAATCCTGCGCTGTAGGATCCACACTTATTTTTCAGCAGTAAATCAGGCTGACAGACTGAAACGGAGCTAACTGTTGTTTTTTGTAATTGTAATTTTTATAGCTGCAGCAATTTATTAACTTCTGACCCCTAAAACCAATGTTTTTAGGATGCCTGGAAGCACATGTTTGGTTAGGTCTGGGCCTTTCCTTTTTAGGTTGTTTCGTAGCGGTTTTGCTCAGAAATAAGTAAAGTTTTACTGGTGGAAATACAGAGGAGAGAATAGGAAATCACTAAATGCATTATTCAGATATGTCAACTCTAAATATAGACTGACTGTTACTTTTTATATACTGTGCCTTTATTACACTTGAATGCTGTCAAGTTGATTTGCCACAAACCCTTAATTCATTGGATTCTGCTTATCATATGTGCTCTTGTGTGTTTCTTTTCCCAGTGTATTCCATTGAAATTGTATCACTTTGTTTTCTTAATTTGAGAGTTTTTTGTTTCAAGTGATGTTTTTCGGTATTTTTATTTTGCTCTTTTAAGCTTAATGCAATGGCAAACAGAGCTGCTGGGAAGGGCTATGAGAATGAAGACAACTACTCTAACATTAGGTTCCAGTTTGTTGGCATTGAAAATATTCATGTAATGAGATCCAGCTTACAGAAACTTCTGGAAGGTATGTTCTAACTGTGCTATAACAGTGTATATGAAAACAGGATAAATGTTTTTCTCAAGTTCTTAATACTAGCTTAAGCAAACTTTATTGATATTCCTATACTTTACTCCAGCTTTGTGTAGTACCAGTTTGCTGTGATCTGTGGTAATGAATTACCTTAAACTCAGTTTTAAATAAACTCAGTTTTGAGTAATGAGTAATATCTGTAGTTGATCTTCAGATCAGGTTTTGGGGTAAATGAACACAGTTCTACTTCAGTCTGTATAATTCAGTAGAATTTTGCTGAATGCCAGTCTAGTAGTAGAAAGTATCCTTCAGGTCAAAGAAGAAGACATATGCAATAATTTACTTCTCAGACCCTTGTAGAAATATGCCATCAGTGGACTGATCAGGAAGGAAATGCTATGAAAATGGTTCATAGCTCAAAATGAGGAAGATGTCTTTTTAACTTCTAGCTTCCCTGAATGTGCTGAACTGAATGTTCTCAAATTAGGAATGTGATACCAATGACCCTGTTAGTTCAACAGCTATTGTAACCAGGACCATTCTCAGTTTTATTTATAACAAACTACTGTTATTTATTCTTCAGCATGTATCCTGCTGGCTCTTTGTCTATTTGCCTGATTAGCAGTCAGAATTGAACGATTACATTTACAAGCAATATGTAAGACATAATTCTTCCCAACAAAATTTGTAATGGGAGTACACCATGAAGCATGCTAGGGAGGTTTACAGTCTATTCTGCAATTCAGCTGGTTTTTATTTCACTGAATACGAGATACTTAAAAAAACTGTTCTAAAGTAGTGTGTCAGTGTGGACGTGATGACTCTGCTCCCCTGATGGGCATCTGTACAACAGCTGTGGAAAAATCATAGAATCGTGTAATGGTTAGGGTTGGAAAAGACCTTAAGGTCATCAGTTCCAAGCCCCCTGCCATGAGCAGGGACACCTTGAACTAAGCTGTGTTGCCCAAGGCTCTGTCCAACCTGGTTGTGAGCACTGCCAGAGATGGCAGCTTCACAACAGAGATTCACAACTTCCTTGGGCAACCTGTTCCAGTGCCTCACCACCCTCACAGTAAAGATCTTCATCCTTATATCTAATCTAAACTTCCCCTGTTTAAGTTTTAACCCATTACCCCTTGTCCTATCACACTACAGTCCCCAATGAAGGGTCCCTCCCCGGCATCCTTATAGGCCCCCCTCAGATACTGGAAGGCTGCTATGAGGTCTTCACGCAGCCTTCTCCAGGCTAAACAGCACCAACTTTCTAAGCCCATCTTCATACAGGAGGTACTCCACTCCCCTGATCGTCCTCATGGCCCTCCTCTGGACTTGCTCCAGCAGTTCCATGTTCTTTTTATGTTGAGGACACCAGAACTGCACACAATACTCCAAGTGAGGTCTCATGAGAGCAGAGCAGAGGGGCAGGATCACCTCCTTCGACCTGCTGGTCACGCTGCTTTTGATGCAGCCCAGGATATGGTTGGCTTTCTGGCCTGCGAGCACACACTGCTTGCTCATGTTAAGTTTCTCATCAGCCAACACCCCAAAGTCTTTCTCACATAGACTAAATTTTGGCTGTGGTATTAAAGCCTAGTTTTCATATATTCAAAAGTATAGTACTATGTGTCAGAGAAGATTGAACTCTGGTAAGCAAAAAAGTTTTGTGTCTGTCAAAAACCAGCATTTTTGCAGGAAATATTTGAGGAAGAGGCTCAGTAATAGCCGCTGTGGTCTGCTGAGTATGTTTTGATGATGGAAGTGTGTTAACCAAGAGGGTTTTTTTGAGGGTTGTGTAGAGTGTCTGAGGTTGTTCGGGGTTTTTTCATTTGTTAAAAACAACCTCTGCTTCCGAGCCACTGTACTTCAGTCTGCAGGTTCTAGTCACCTCTTGAACTGCTGCATGAGGCATTGCTAGTAGTATGTATAAGAACAATCAAGCAATTGAACATTGATATTTTGGGTCCCAGATGCATGCAGGGCACATATCTATGGTGGGATCCATATAGCCAAAATTGTCTTAAATGATAGTTATTTTGAAGTAGCTAAAGATCTTAGTAGTACCATAAATCATATTTCAATCTTTTAGGGACCTTAAGAGACTGAAGAGGTGTGTGTTGGTTTTTTGGGGTTCCCCCCACTGCCAGCATTTTAAATGTCAAAACAGTGTCAATGCAATTTCTTTGTTTCATCACTAACCAGTATAAAAATGTCTGTGTTAACTCAGAAATGGAAAGTAATTCTTTGGACTCAACACGTGTTCTTATCTCTGCCTTGGTTTATAAAAATACAGAAGTCTAGCTAGAATGGGGAAATGCCAGTGGTGAAATACTTTTACCCAGCTGAAAATTCTGATGAAAAGCAGATTTTGACAGCAGTATCTGAGTGAAAACAAAACCAAGGGCTGGAAGCCTGTTTATTTTCCAGCTAAAAGCTTGTACTTTAAACTACAAGGTACAGAATGCAGGGGTAGATGTTGCCTTATCTGTCCAATCCCTTCCATGCAGATGTTTGAATTTACAGACATGTGAATATTTTTATCTTTACCATGGAGTCGTGTACCTGTTTGTGTACTGCTGTGGTTGAACAAATATACGGAGCCACTGGTGTACAGAGAGTGTGAGCTATCTGAATGGATCAAATCGTTCTTGTCTGATTTCCTCCATGTGCTAGACCTTTCAGAAGCCACACTTGCCTGATGATGCTGTCTCTTTCAAAGACTAGGGAAAAGGTAACATAGGTTTTGGTGCTTTTACTGATATTTACAGACTAACATTTAAAATTCGGTCGTCTGCCAGGGTTTCTTGATGTTTTGTTACCTCATTGTGCTATGGTTTGCTAGATAGTTTTTGTAAACGACAAAGATCCAAAGACTTTAGAAAAGGTGCTGGAATGCTTATTTGAAAGCCTGTCTTTGTTATAGCATTCAACAGCAATTGGCACTACCACTACCAAAGCTTTCATGGCTGAATGCTGAGAACCGTGTAGTGCAGGAAAAGTCCAGGAGGCAGTGGTTTGAGAGGTCATAGCCTTCATTGTATTAGGGGATTTGACTGAACATGAAATTGTGTCACAGAATGACTTGGTGAATTTTGTTCTCTACTTTCTGTGATGATTCACTTCCTCCCATAGTCGGAGATAAAGATTATTTTGCAGCTGCTGTCTGAATATCCCCACTGATAACTTTTGGCTACAGAGCCTTTTTATTTCAATTTGGGGCCCACTACCTTTGAATTGTAAAATTGTTTCAGTTGGAAAAAGACATTTAAATCAAGTCCAACTGTTAAGCTTGGTAGAAAGCAGGCTTCCACTGTGGCAGGGGCAGGTAGTGATGTAGATAGCAAACTCAAGTTATCTTCTTTTAGAATCACATGTAGCTGAAGTTATGCTAGCCAGCAAGTATTTCTTTTATCATTGCCAGAAGTTTTTCATATTTTGACAGTAATGTAACTGTGTGAGTTGCTACTCAGTATCTTATAAGAAGTCTTTCTTGTTTGTGAATTGTGTCCATGTTTGAAACTTTCAAGTTTATGCCTCCTGCTGCTATGCCAGAAGTCATCTTTTCTTAAACTTGAGTTCTTCCCTGCCCTCTCAAGTGGTATTACTGCTATAGGATCAAAGTTTGCTAAGAAAACATGCTAGAGATCAGTCAGAATTGTAGTATGTCAGAACTGGAGATAGACAATCTGGATGGTTTTCAGTTCGTCACCATGTCCTTGTAGTGTATTTGCTTTATTCTCCTCAGTAGAGTAGAGAAGGTGATGAAGTTCTGGCAGTCTGACTACTCTGAACTTGTCTGGATGCAGCTACTTCCTTCTAATAGTTGTAATTTTTAAGTATTTCTGGTAAGCTTTTGGTATTTGTTGCTTTACCCTTACCTTGTTTGATGAGGCAAGGATAAAGCTTCCTGTTGGGGTTAACCAGTGTATTTACTTTAAATGTTACTTTGTCAAAAGGACACAAAAATCTTACTGTTGTTATTTATAGTTAGTGTAGTTCTAGAGAGTCAAAAAACATTTGTTAAAAATGTTAAAAAACATTTGATGGTGATTTCCTGGGAGATTTCTAATCAGCTTACAACATGGAGCATTAGAAACAGCATACAATTATTATTCTTTCTCCATTGCAGGTTATAGGAAGCTGTAGCTGCTTATGGTAACTGCTTATGGCTTTCTAATTCTTGATTTCTTTCAGTCAGTGGCACAAAGGGTTTGTCAGTCAATGACTTTTTGTCTGGTTTGGAAAGTTCTGGATGGCTGCGTCACATCAAAGCTGTGTTGGATGCTGCTGTCTTCCTAGTCAAGGTAACTTGTGTGCTGCTGCTTTGTTTGATAGGAGGTTGACTTGCCACCAGGCTAGTACAGTGTAAAATTGTAATTTGTAGAGTGTAAAATTCTGCAACTGACCTTTTTGGAGGTAGGTGCTTGCTATACAGGTACATTGATACACTCTTTTAAGTGGATTTGATTTGAAATGTTGAACATGCCAGCTGATGTTTTGGGGTATTTACTTTCTTAATGCTCTTTGGTCACCTTATTGGGAGATGAAGTGATTCTTATGTTGCCTGGTGCATTTAGGTATTTATGAAAGTTGTAGCCAGTTTGAAGGTAGATGGAGCAAATTGTTATTTAGTGTACCCTGAAAAACAGAACTCCTGGGGCACTAATGGCAGAGAAGCCAAACTGGCTCTGTTGACTTCCATTTGTCAAGGAAATGGGACTCCTTATGAAGAGTCTTTGCAAGGCACCTGTGAAGCCAGTAGCTTGACCTAAGTGGGGGGGGGGGCTGAGTGAAGAAACAAAAACGGGATCATTTTTTGTTGTTTGATCGTATTTGTTGTTACTGAGAGGAAAAAAAACAGGAGTTACTTTAGTTCAAAGTGGACAATTGACCTGAAGATGGCCCTCCTAGCCATTAACTTTTGTGTATTTTGATGAACAAGTAGGTATCGTCAATGACATGTGGTGTTCTGGGCTTTTTAACCTGTTTAGTCTGAAATATGTAGTACACTTCTTTCTTACTTTGCATTACTCAGGGGTTTATAAGCTCAGTTTTATGAGAAGTAGAAAGAGAACTTGGAATCACTTTAGATGTTGTTGTTACCTTGTGCAACAGTGGTAGTGGAATTTCTTTTCTTTATAAGGAGTTTTCTACATTTCTGTGGAGAAAAATTCCTAGCTTTCTGATAGTATCAAATCCTTTCCTCATAATAAGCATTTTTCTAGTTTTGTAAAATAAAATGGTCTGTGCTGTGAATTTGGGATAAATGTAGCTATTGTATTTATTGACTAAATTTTGACTACTGCCTTGAATAGAACATTTACTAAGAAACAACTGTGTCTTGCAGGCAATAGCAGTTGAGAGCGCAAGCGTATTAGTGCACTGTTCAGATGGCTGGGATAGGACTTCCCAAGTTTGTTCTCTTGGAGCTCTCTTGCTAGATTCCTATTACAGAACAATCAAAGGATTCATGGTAAGCAAGTTTTTGCATTTTTGATTTGTTCCTTGGTAAATAAAGGATGTAATAAAATGTTTGAGTAAGAAAGGAAGCAGTGTAAACCTACTGATGCTTTTTTTGGATTCGCAGTATACTGATAAATCTTTCTTTTAGAGATACTTTGCCCCTGGGAAGAAGCATTTATTTATAATCAAGAAAACTGAAATACAAATAGTGTGTTGCTTTAGGCATCCTGCAGAAATGTTGCAATGATTGCCTTTTGCCTCCAAACAAACCTCTTTACCTATGACATAAGGATTCCAAAGTGCTTAAGTGAGATAGTACATCTACTAAATTATAGCACCTCTGTGCTTTTGTCACTTATCCCCAAATCAACAGTTTTAAAATCTAAAAATGACAGCTCCCCCAGTAACAGAGAAGAGAAAATCTTTAAGCAATCTGCATTTCTTCATCTTTCTATAGAGAGGGAGAATATTTTTGGAAGAATTATTCTGAATTTTAGAATAGGAAAATCAACAGTATTTTGCAGTGGCAATATATGGTGTTTTGGGAAGTCCTGAAAGTACATAAAGGTAGTTCCATGTGTTGATTGGAACTAACTGTTTCCTTTTGTTGTTTTGGTTTGGTTTTTACCCTCTAGGTCTTGATAGAGAAAGACTGGATTTCTTTTGGGCACAAGTTCTCTGACAGGTAGTTCACTCTTCCAATACTGTAAATAGTATTTTTTTTTTTTAATAATTAAAAATTAAAACACAGTGAACTTAACTAAGTATTCTTAAAAAAAAATAAAAAAGAAGACAAATTGTGGATGTTAAACTACTGCAGTGTTGCTAGAAATCTTGCAATGAGTAAGCTGTTTTCAGTAGACAACACACTTCACATATTGTTATTTATTCAAATACCTACTGGATAATAGATTTATATTGTAGACATATTTCTAGTGCTACTGATGCCTCACTCTTGGATGTTGATGACTGCAGCTAGGTCTGCACATATACAAAATCAATCTAAAGCTACATCCTAGCTATTTAGGTAATGTAAAATACTGTTGATATCTTTAAAAATGAGTGTGCATTTATTCTTGCTTTTAATGATGAAGCCTACCTTTAGAAGTCCTGTATGTTTTTCTCTTGATCTGCCTATCATAAGCTATGACAACAACATTGCTGCTATTTACTGCTTATTAATTTACTTTTAGCTAGTGCACTCCAAATATGACTATGGAAGTAATAGACACAAAGGAGCTTAACTGTCTTATGTTGCTCTTCTGTACTGAATACAGATGTGTGATTACTTACAAGTCAGAAAAAAGGTTAAATATAAACTTATTTCTATTCAAAAATCGTCCCAGTTCTCAAATTTGGGTGCTTGATATCCAAACCAAAGCTAGTGTCAAATTAATATGCTGTCACTTTTAAAATAAGTGCAACTAAGACTTTTTTGATTTTAAACTTAAACTGGGTTTAATCTGTTTATGGGATCTTTTTTCAGGTGTTCTCAGCTGGATGGTGATCCAAAAGAGATCTCACCAGTGTTCACCCAGTTTTTAGAAAGTGTGTGGAATCTGACTGAGCAGTTTCCACAAGCCTTCGAGTACAATGAAGCTTTCCTCCTTCAGATCCATGAGCATGTCCATTCATGTCAGTTTGGCAACTTCATTGGAAACTGCCAAAAAGAGCGAGAAGAACTAAAGTAAGCGGATGTTATTGTAATGTATCTTGTTTATTCTGGCGGCTAAAAACTCCTGTGAATATTTTTCGTTTTAGGCTCTGAATAGAAATAGAGGCAGGATTGGTGGTACTGAAAATGATGTTGATCTGCATTAGGGAACAGCAGTGGTTCTTATACCTTTGCACACTGAAGACAGTCTTTCTAATTCTGGGAAAAAATCCCAAGTGTGTTTTTTTCATAGGGAAATTAAGGCTTATTCTGCTCCCACCACCCAAAAGTAAGCTTAAGTTTAGAAGTATCACATTATTCCCTGCCCCAATCTATTCTTAGGTAACCTTAAAATTCTTGCCTGCTCAAGACTAATTATTGCCAGTTAGAAGTATTAACAGCATGTCTCCTAATGCTTTCAGCTGGAAAACTTTTGTGAAGTTTACATCAGTTCATCTTTGTCTCAAACTGTACTTTAAAGGACTTATTGCAAAACTTGCACAGTGTAAGCAGTAGTACCTAATTACAGTAATACTGACAGTTCTAGCAAACATTAGGATAGGCCAGGAAGAAATTGATTTTATAAAGAGTTTTTAATTCAAGATTTATAAGTATTTCTGGTAAATTTAAAAAGATTGATTTTTATTATGCTGAGCTGTACAGCTTTTGTTTTGTGCTTGCAATAAATGTCTTGACTTTGATCTTTCCTTGCTTTAAGATTAAAGGAGAAGACGTATTCCTTGTGGCCGTTCCTTCTGGAAGAACAGAAGAAGTATCAGAATCCTCTGTATAATCCAGACTTTTCTCCAGAACTAACTCTTTTAGAGCCAAATACAGTATCATTCAATTTTAAGTAAGTTTGAATTATATACAGTATCACTTCTTCAATTTTGTCTTTATCCTGCATAGTTAAAGCTGTCTGCTTTGTGCAGGTTTTGGAGAAATATGTACCATCAGTTTGATCGAAGTATGCATCCCAGGCAATCTGTGTTCAATCTTATAATGAATATGAGTGAACAAAATAAACAACTTGAAGAAGACATTAAAGAACTGGAAGCTGTAAGTATTAAAAAAATAAGTGTGTGTACTTGTGACTTAAAATTTACACTTGCACACTATAATAATGCTGCTAATTTTCACATGAATGTCACTACTGCATGGCCTAGCACTTATTCTATGTAATGTTGACTTTAACTTTCATAGTATGCCTCTATGATGAATGTCAGACTATGAGCCAGTGTTTTGCTCTTAAGCACAATTTATTTTGCTTTACTGAGGAACTGTATTATATAAAAGTGCTCCTACTATCAGAGCATTTTTGAAGATGGCTTAATGTAGGTTAAACTTATGTGAAACATACCTTAAATAACAAGGTACCCATCATAGCTACAGCTGTGTTGCTAAACCAAGGAGACTGAAAATGTTTTATTTCCATTATAGCTACTAAAATGGAAGCAGTAAGTATTGTCCTTCTTTTAAATTCATATGCAGGTGCATGCTGTTATAAGTCACTAATTATGGGGCATCTACATTGTAATCCTTATTTGAAGACAGAGATCAGATGTCTAGAAATTACTTTTACTAGGTGCTACAGTAAACCAGGAAACATTGAACAGTGTATCTCCTGTTAGTATGACTTAATTAGTGGCTTTTAATTGATACTTTGCTGTAGTCAGTTAAGGTGTTGAAACTTCACAATAACACTTTTTAAGAAATACAGAAGTTTCCTAGTTATGAGTTTTAATGTGTTATGTAGCTAGAAGTGGTAACACGACTCCTGTATGTTACGTTGGGGAAGGGGTGGAAGGAAGCAAGTACAGATTTTCTAGGAGGAAAGATTTTATTAAACTGATCCTACTGTAATGAAATGAATGTAGGTCACTTTAAACTGTTTCAGATGTTAATTGTATATTTAAAAGTTTTTACACAATTGAAGCAGCAAGATGAAAACCCAAGATGAAGCGAGCTGAAGGATAAGCAAGATGTAAAGTCTCAGTTCTGAATTTTCTATAACTGTTCCAAAGTGTTACCTTCACCTGATCCCACATTTCTCACCTGAGTGATGAAGAGATGTAATTGTTGTTTGAGCTCTCAATGTAGGCTTTCCTACTCCTATTTCAAAACATTCAAAAATTTGGATGCCAGGAAACACCAGAGTCTTCTGGGCTCAGTCTCAGTTCTAATAGAGCACAAACACATCAACAAAAAAAGCCAGTTCAGTTAACTAGTTCAAGTTACTGGGTGAGATTGTTTGATTGGAGAAAAAAAACAAACAAACAAAAAAAAACCCCAAAAGTCCCATCACAAAACCCCAAACCCTTAATTGAAATGTTTCCTCTTCTTTTGCTCAGTGCTTGCTCCTCTTCTTTTGCTCAGGGTAAGTCCTTTCCTCCAGTGCTGCTTTCTAATTTTCATCTTTTGATGTATTCCTGCATTTGGACAAACTGTATTGCCATTTTTCAGATCTAAAAGAAAAGTTTTTAGAAGTTTTATTAGGAAGGATATAAGGGCTTAGGTGTGAAACTGCTCTTTTGTCTTCAAGAGACTTGTGATCTACTGTCAGCTGCCTGCTTGCTAATAATACCAAATCCTGTCTTCCTCTGCCTGTACTCCAGAAAGTATTCCCATCTTGATGGTAAGCCAAACAAGGGGCAAGCCTGGAAGAACTTGTTCTTTTCTGTGGACATTGACAGGCAACCTTTCTGCCTTCTGCTTAGTTTGTAAATCTTAAATGTACAGTGTTCACAGTATCTGCTGTAAACTGTGGGGAAAAATGTGTTATCCAGTGGCCTAACGTTTAATAATACTGTTACATTTCTAACCTAGGGTATGTAACACAGGGTTTTGCAGATGCTGACTTGGCCAGCAGAAGAAGTGAATTCACTTCCTTTCAAAACAGAATATTATCAGTCATGCTCACTGTTATTAACTATTCTCTGTATTTCAGAAAATAAAGCAGAGAAATGGGCATCCAGATGCAGTCCTTGTGAAAGAACATCAGCAGCCTGCTCATCCTGCACCCACGGCACTGAAGACCCCTCCATGCTTCAAGAAGGAGCAGCCACTGATCCCTGTGAATGATGCTGTAAGAACTATAGAGGGCAGCAACACAGCAGACAATCGCTACAGTGAATTCGTGGCAGAGTTCTCAAAAGCTGAGCCTGCTGTTGTCAGCTTGGAGTATGGCGTGGCCAGAATGACCTGCTAATTAAAATCCAGCACTGTGCTCCTCTTCTTAGACTGTTTGAATTAAGAGATGGATTATTTTGAGGATGGGTCTCTGCTGCATGACCAAAACATGATTTGTATATCAGCAAGTTTTGTTAACATAGACTAGAACAGCATGCCAGTTGTCACATGTTTGCTGTTCTTTTCAGGAAAAAATGCATAGCTCTTTTTTTAAGAGATGGGGGCAATTGGTAAGTAGCGATTAAAAATCCAGGAATGGTATGTCTTTGGACTTAAGTCAGTTTGCACTAAATTGATTAAAATAGTAGTATTACTTTATTCAATATAGGAAATCACAGGTGGTCTTTCATAAGTTGATTTTATTTGGGCAAGTAAACTTGAACTTTCTATTTTAGGAACTGAAGCTACGTGTATATATCGCATATAACATAAGTATGTATACCCTTGTTTAATGTCTCCCAGTACTAACATTCAGCATATTAAGTGCCGTGGGAAAGTATGGTATATTTCAAATCGTAAATAGTTGGCCTTAAACCTGTCAGATCAATGATATTGTCCTTTACTACTGCAGTCTACATGGCTCTGTTTACATTGTATTTGCTTAAATTATTTCCTTAAAACAGGACTGAATATAAGGAATGAAGTATGCCTAACCTGGCGCTGCCTTTCAGCAAATAGCTATATGAATGTTAACTTATCACCGAAGACTGTTCTTTCTTCCATTTCCTCTGTTGTTTAAAATGTAGTAAATTGGCCTGATTTTCTCTCTGGCAGCTCAGTAGATTAAGCATCACTGAAGCTACAGGTTGTCTGATCTTAAATGTTTTGATTTGTGGCAAGATATTTAAATGTAGAATAAAAAGATTAAAACACGTCATGTAAGAAAACAAAATTTAGCCAATAACTGAATAGTCACGTTCATTCAGATTGTTTATGTGCTGTGCAGTTGTTTGA
This sequence comes from Psittacula echo, assembly GCF_963264785.1. NCBI lineage: Eukaryota > Metazoa > Chordata > Aves > Psittaciformes > Psittacidae > Psittacula > Psittacula echo. The sequence continues at coordinate 107,937,185 of NC_137736.1, forward strand.
AGTTGCAAGAATGGAAGCAGAGGTTTTGGCAGTGTAGTGTGCTGACATTGTTCTCAAGTAAAAAAGAAGTCATTCATGTGTCTGAAGCTTATGGAAAACTGAGTGCCTCCTAAATCATTTGTTTTAGTTATTAGTGAAACCCTCATCTTGCAAAAATGTGTCCAACCTGTGCATGTATAAAGTAATTTCAGTGCAATCTAGAGCTGTTTATGTTAGTTGGAGAGAGGACAAAATCCTCTAGCAAGATGCAGTAGAGATCATGGGATATAAGAGGAAAGAAAAAAAAGGAAACTGAGTTTGTAAGTTCAATTACACATCTGTAAGCTTCTAGTAAGGGAAGAGGATTTTGCTGAAGTTTGTCTCATGGATTTGCTGAGAAGATTGCTGATGCCCAGCTCTTAGAGGTATAAATTACAAGTTTGGGTATTCCAATCCCTAAATGTGACATTTTGTTACAACTGAAAATGAGTTTATTCTCATCCTAGTCCCTGAAGTCTGTTTGGTTGAAATTACTGGTGTGCCACACACAGTTTGATGTAATGGGCAGCAGTGTTTCCCTCTGCACCGTAGTGGATCCAGGCCAGTATAGGTCATGGTCAAGTTGCACTTGTGAAGCTGTTTGGGAGAAATTAACTGTGACTCCTGTATTTGACAATTAATTCACTCTTTTCACTAATATGTTTTTTTAAAAGCCTTGTAAGTATAAATAAATGCTCTAAGTATTTTTATTCCCAAAGATACGAGCATAGCGTCATCTTTAAAATACATTATCCAGTCATTTGAACACATTCAGAATTTCTCCACTACAGGTTTTGGTACTTTCACGTTTGCACAGTGGTGCCTTACAGGGTTGCAGCAAGAGAGGTTTCTGTGCCTTGTTATTTGTTGTCTCACCTTCTCCCTCACCTTCTGTACCAACTTGGTTCTGCGGTTTTCCTTTGGAAAAACATATATTCAGCTTGTATTGTATCACAGTAGTGAAATGTGTTTATTGCTGACAATATAGGTAAGTTATCAATTTATACTTCTTTTAATATTTAGCTGCTCTGGTGTGCCATGTACACTTTTCATATTTATTGTTTATAGACGCAAAAGATTATATTAAGCTTTTTTGCAAATATTGTTGTACGTTGTTTTTACTTTAACTGAGTGCCCCTGTATATAAGGCATTTGAAGAGAAGATCAGTATTGTTAAAGTGAGCTTATTTCAGTCTTCAGGCCTTTTTTTATTGGCAGAGTTCACTGCTTGGCAAAAGGACGTGAGGTGTTTTTTTATTTTAAATCAAGACATGTTAGGCCAGCTTTAAAATCGTATAGAACTATCTAAAGAACCTGTTTCTTCATCAAAAAATACAATACTTCCTGATCTAAAGTAAATATTTAGTTAATGTGAATTGAGTTTTATACGGTCATTTTGTGGAGCAGCCTTCCTATAAAGTCCAGATAGCTCTGCCAACTCAGCCCCCAGGGTCACAAGTGAGAAAAGTTCCTGCAGAGAGGCAGCTGTCTCTTCTCATTTGCTGTTCAGGCTTAAGCCAAAGCTACCTAAAGCACGTGGGACCTGTGATGAAGTAAATAGATGATAGCAAAGTGAGCTCCAACAGAAACCTTGGCAGGATGGCCAGGACTCAGCACAGTGGGGCTGTTCTATGTCCTTCAGGAAGGGTTTAAAGAACATCAAGCAAGCTGACTAAAAGAAACGGTGGGAGGCAGAAGCCTTCTGGGAGCAGAATAAAATTTAATTTCAGTTTGTCTTCTTCATGAACATGCTGCTCCGAGAGCAGTTACAGTACTGAAAGGTGCCTGGTACAGATCAAATAACACACAGAACTGTTTCATGCTGTGGCAGTCACGTGTGGTTACACTTACCAGTTGTTTGGGAATATAATGTCCCAGATAGGAAGTTGCTGTAGTTCTGTGCTATCAGTTGTGCAACTTTGGCACCTGTCAATTCAGTGCTTTGTCTTGAGAAGGTCTTGGTGTAAAGTCTTTGTGTTTCTATGTTTGGTCCTGTGCTTGATCTTTTTCCTAATCTGAATGCTATAGCAAAGAAATAATTCTTTTTTATTAACCAAGCTGATAGTCTTACTTGAACAAAAACTGATTTTACTTTGTACTCCCAGCAATTTAAAATATTTATTTCACTAGTACTGGAAGAGTGGGGCTTGTTTTTTGGAAGGCTTGCTATTGTCATAAGGTATTCTTCAATACAAGTTTAAATATCCAACTGTTCTGTTTTGTAGGACAACTGCCAAATCAACAGACTAAGAAATTAATTAAGCAACACTGAACTGAGCCTGTGCATTTTCCACACATGTCCAATTACTGATGACCTAAATCTAGGCCTGAAGTCTGGAGAGTCCATTTAGAGAATTGGCATAGCAGTCCCTCCATAAAAATGCACATCCCTATGTGGAACAAATGCCCTAATATAATGGTTTTTTAGAGGGAAAGTTACACCAGATCAAACTGTGACAGTTTCATGTGTCTCTTCCCCAGGACAAGCACACTGGGGAATGCCTTGCTGGGAAAGGTGATGTGTGCTTCCTGTGTAGCTGCTGTTCTCATAAGGCCTTTTGATAAAGTAGCATATCAGCAAATCTCTGAGAACTTGCTACTCCCATTCTGGTAAACCGAGCACATAACTGGTTACACAGTTGAGCTGAAGAGAGGCTGGAGTAGCTCAGCGCAACTACTATTCTTTTAGTGGTAAAAGTAGTAACTGATAGAATGAAATTTGATGTTAAAATAGCACAGGGCACATGCTATCAACGTGTTTTTTAGAGGCTTGCACTGATCTTGAGCAAGTGTGGGTAGCGCAAGGGCCTTGCATAAGTGTGACAATTCCTTTCTAGTTAATCTGATTTTGAACTAGATCATACCTCCACAGTGGTAATTTATAGATCTTTAGGTCAGAACGTGAAGGTTGCGCTTACAACTTGTTTAGTTGCTAATGGTTCTAAACTTGTAGCTGATAGTAGGCTAAGTGTACTGGTCGTGAAAACTATAATAACCTTTAGGATTAGATGTTTAGATTAGACTAAAGTCTGCTTTGGCTTGCTTTCGCTCCTTATGCCACACTTTTCTCCAAGTGCTGCTTATTGTGGTATTTGATATGTCAGCTGTAACAGGCTTCTTAATGCTTTGGATGTTTTAAAAGCCTGGAAGTACTGAATCTTCATTCTGAAGGCTTGGGTCAGCCTTAGTGAGCAGTGTGGGTGAGCTCATTTGATCTAGCTAGCTTGACCTGCCTCCATGTTAAATAGCATTGAAAATCAGCGTGGCATCATAATTCAGTGGAGCAACTTCTGTGTCTGCAATAGGCTTAAGGAAAAGGATGTAGTTGGGAACCCTTGTCACAGCATGTAGCAAGGAACAGGACCCTGCTGGGGTATGACTCAAAGTAGAGCAGTTTTGATGTCCAGCAGCAGCTTGGGGACTGAAGTTAGAAGGTCAGAGGCGTGCTGCTTCTGAGATCAGTTTCCAGGTCTCAGAAAATTCAATGACCTGGTCTGTTAAGCACTTGTATCTGGGCAAATCTGCATTGGCATCAAGCACTGGAAGATATATATGGATCTGTGTTTCTTAATCAAGTAATAAATGTCCTGGTGGTGGCTTGGAAATTGAGGTGCAATATTTTGTTCGTTCTTGTTTATAGCTTAACTTTTGAGGTCAGTTGTATAGTGTTTATAATTAAGTGGGATTAAACTTTATGACGCTATAAAAGTGCTTCTCCTCTTAATGACAGGTTAGCATGTACATATATTGTGCTTTGTATCTCTGCATATATTTCTACTGAATGCTTTTCTTGCAATTAGGGAGCCTTGGTGAAGTCCCATGCTGCCCCACTTTGGCATTCCTCATTACCAAGCATTACAGGTTGGTTTCTTTGCTCTGTCTTACTGTCGCTCTTCATTCTTATGGTTTATCTTTATGGCTGTCTGTTGGCAATGTTCCTTGGCAAACATCTTTCCAGCAAAGAAAATGAGCTTGTTGTTTTTCTGCGTCTCAGGGACTTTTTTACCCCTGAATTAGTGAACTTGAAAAATACAGCTTAATTTCCCTTTAGGGGCTACTGAGTGCCTGTTGATTTCCATGGTCAGTTTACTTTTACATTGTTTCAGACCTGGCTATTAAAAACAATAAAATTCAAATGTTGGATGTGGCAAAGAGAAAGAAACCTGTTTTCATTGTAATGTATCTGGAAAGACTGGCTGTTTCTCTAGCATTTATTGCTCCATGTTGTAATGTTCTCTGTAATAAAGTCACTTACCTGTGTGCTGGGATCACGCTTCATGTATATTCCTGAAGAAACTTTAGCAAATGGAATTTTGTAATAAGTATTTTATTTGTACGTGTTTTGAAAATCCATACAGCTTGAAATAAAATGATCTTAATATTGCCAATCTAGCTGGTGTGAAATAGTCCATTTATCATAGCAGCATAGGAACATTAAATATTGAATAAATTTAGGTTTATGGATGAATCATATCTGGTACAGACCATAGTGTACAGAAATGACTTGGCCTATTAGTTTCTTGAATGATTCTGTAATTTTTAAATACGGGAGCCTGGCTCAACTTCATGTTACTGACTCTGGTTTATTAATTACTGGCTGAGCAGTTACTGACTGCTGGTCTGTTAATTGCAAACACTCTTGTGGGCTTAATTAGAGTTAAGTGTTAGGAAAAGAGAAGAGGGGTTTCTGCTTACTTAGGATTACCATTACTCCATAGTTGGTAATCCAGATTAGTGTGTTCAGCAGCTCCAACAAATCTGGTTAGGAAATTGCAGTGTTTTTCTGAAAACAGTAACTCTCTCCTCAGTGACTCTTCTATTAACTATTAAGAATGGTTTTCTTTTACTTTTTAGTTCTGAGGCTTCTTAGGGCTGTACAGCTGTATTCTTCATTTAGTAAAGATTGCAATTGTTTTTGTTACGATAATAAAGCTCTCCTTATCTAGTACTTGCTGCACAATGCTCAAGCTTCTTCCAGAAGCATTTTGCTTATGTTTTTCATCCACATCCAACTCCACTTTGATCTGCACTGACAATATGGTTTCTCTCCGTAGCACAGATGGAGAATAACGTACTGGAGCATTGGACTATGCAATGTATAGTCAATATTGTGATCTTTATTACAGAATGGGACCCTCCTGTGGTAGGTAAATGCAACTTAAAGGGCTCTCTTCAATCTGCTAGAGGTTTTTATTTGAGTGGCTCCTTTTTTCAGGTAGGCAGGAATTCTGGAATATGCTGGAACCCTTCAGGTATCCTGGAATATGCTGTGGGAGAATCTGGTTAGTACTATTTGGGCAACATGTCAAAGCTCCTGCCGGTCCATAGCAGTATGTTTAACCGTGTGTCACAACAATCGTAACATCTGCCAGTAGGGTTCTGCATCCAGTGACAGTAGCTGCTACATGAAGTGCATGAACATGTTCATCTACATGTCCTTCTAGTGCATGGATACTAACTGGATGTAGTGGAAGTGCAGAGTTTCATGTGTGCCTATGTAATTAGAAGGAACAGCTAAGTTTATCTTCAGCTTTTAGTACAGCCTAAAGGCTATGCTGACTTAGTCCAGGGAGCATTCATTGTTATACCTACAAAAGGCAAAAATGGAGGTGAATATGTGACTCGACTTTTGTGGTGGCCACCCTGGGCTGTGGGAGGAAGGGCTGATATTGCAGTGGCTTGAAGGCTTTGATGCTGGTTGAGTTACTTCCAGAATTTGATGCAAGCTCAAGCAATCCTAAAAATACTGGTCTCTGCTGTGTTTATTTGTCCATCTCTGAAGTGGCCTGGGTGAAACACTAAAGATGGCTGTGTTCTTGCAAGATGCTGGCTTGGCACAAGGCAGGGCTGTTCTCTGAGTATTCAGGAGTGTGAATGTTCAGACATGTTCCTTAGCTGTCACACTAGCTGCTCTGGCTGAGTTCCTCCATGAAAGCCTGAGGCTGCTGTAGCTTAGTGCTCTGTTTGAGATTCATGTGAAAATGCTTCAGTGGAGGAAACGCTCTCAGTGCCTGCATCCTTCTGTAATTTCTAATCCAACTTTAAGCTTTCATGTGCATTTCTAGGTTATCTGCTTACCCATGAGGTTATGCAAGTGTCATATTAGTCCATAATAAATTTGGGAGGTTAAAGTATGTCTACCATAATAGAATAACAACTTTGATTACTTTTTTCTCTTGAATGTGATAAGGACAGCACATGAGCAGGCAAAAATATTACAATTATTTTATATTATTTATTTGAATAGCTTTTAAATGCTCATTGTGAGTGCAGGGAACATTAGAGGGCACTACTGACAGCTATTACGAAGCATCCTGAAAAAGACTGATTAGTGGAAGAAAAAGGATGAATGTTTATGCATATGTTAAATCCACATTTAAGGAGGGTTTTGTTTTGTAACTCTACTTCATAAGTTATTTAAATCCCAGCGTGAATGCAGCCAGAATCCATGAGGTTAGTAGTGTCTCAAGAGCACGAGCAGTTTTAACACCTGCTGCTTTATGAAGACAAAGCTTTGTAAATATTAATCTAGTGGTTCTTTTTAAAAATTTATGGCGAGTTGACTTTGAATGTGTTTTGGGGCAGGAAATGCAAAGAGGGAGCTTGGAGCACAACTGGATGTAACAGTCACTACAAATCTTGTGAAACATGGTGCGGAGAAGAGCACTGAGGTTTTGGTGAAAACCAGCTGTAAAAACCAAAGAGGCTGAACTGTGCTCTAAATCCTTTGCTGCTGCTTATATCCCATAGCACACAGGTGCCAAGGGACAGCCTGAGAGAAGAAAGATAACTGGTATCTGGCTGTTTTCTGATATGAACCAAGAAAAGGCGGGGAGAGCTGCTACCCAAGCAGAGATCACGTGAAGGAGATTGCATACCAAGAGTGGGTCATGAGCTTGTCGGAGAATGAACTTCTACTTAGGCTGATGCAGGAGAGAGGCTGGTCAGCTGGAGTTCAGCAGTGGGGAAAGGATTAGGGTTAGTAATAACAACTACTTTAACTGACTGGTGTGTGAGGTATTGTATAGAAGAATTGAGCTATTTATATAACCCTAGAACTGAGTTATATATAGCCATAAAAACTCAAATTCCCCAGTCTCAGTTTGGCTTGTTCTATTTCAGGATGAGAATCCATATGTAAAATTCTCCTTTGCTATCCTAAAGTCTTGCCAAGAGTTTATTTAAAGAGCACAACTTGGTAGATTCTGCTCTCTTATCTGCAGATTTGCATTGAATCCTATATGCTCTCTTGTCATTAGAGCTCTTGTGGCTTTTCAGTTTCTGGTAATTTCTACTATTTTCTTGTTTTTTCTCTCTTATCTGCCTATATTAAGTCAGACTCCAAGGCAACTGAGGCTGAGAAGATCTGCTCATACATAGCTGCAGAGGTTAGCCAAAGGACAGTGGTTTACTGCTGAGCTGCTTGTCTTGGTATGAGCTATCCGAGTCAGCAAGGTAGAAAACCACCACTTGGGTTTTCTAGCAACAGTACTCTGTGCTTGGTCTGAGCTGCGGAACAGCGCAGTAATTTGGAAACCGGTATTATGGCAGGTCTGCAGAAGAGCTGCTGACCTGACCCCATTCTGAAAAGGACCATTAGGCAAGTGCTGGAAGAGCAGCACTTCTGAGCAGCACTTGAGGATGTGAAGTGTGGTACCCTGTCATTGTGAGGATTAGGGAGAGCTGCTCCCATTTACTGCAATTAAAAGGTGTTCTGAAATTGTGCTGCTCATGCTGAGCCTGTTGCTTTGTAGGCTTATTAGTGTAACAGATAATGGGGTGCTTTTAGTGCTAAACAGGCAGCATGTTTATTGAGGATGTGCTCTTGCCCTTGGGAGGCTTTTAGAAATTGGTAATCACAGCTTAGAAAGAGCTGAGGCGTCTCTGGTCTCACAAGGTCAAGGAAACTTGCTTTTCTAGCAGTGTTTGGCCATTAGACAGAATTACAGCTACACCACTGGGTGAGTCTCTACCAGCTCCAGAGAGAATTTGGGGCTCATTATTAAATCGTGTTTACCTTTTCCATAACTCTTCATGTTAATTCCTGTTTCCAAATTAAGAAGAAGCTCCCCTCCAAGCTCTCTGGTAGAGGTTGGACTAAACTGAGTTTTTCACTTCAGATAAAAAATATTCTACATTTGGCTCCAAATTCCAGTATGCTTTACAGGAAGGGGAAAGAAAAATAAAATCCAAGATGTTCCTATGTCTATTGAATAGGTTTGGGATTAAATGTAGCAATTTAAAACTGCCAGCACTTTGTGTAAAGCATCTTTTTAATCCATATAGTTTTAAGAAAGAAAAGAAAATATGACATCTTTTGGCTTATAATTCTGAAAATAATACTGGGTATTTGGTGTAATTTTCTTCATACTTTTCTTCATAGTGGATTCACACACCCTGAAGAGGGTAAATAAAGCTTCTCTGAAGACAATATAAGAAACACTATGGTCTCAACATTTGCCACTTTGTTAGGAACAGGATGGTTGCCTGCATGCAAGGATTGTCTCAAAATGCTCCATTGTCTTGAAGATGTTCCTATCTGGATGCTCTGCAGAGGCAGTGATTTGCTTTGGGTGAAGGAAGTGATGTCTTCACAATCTCTTCTTTACAATTATTTTTTACTTTGTGTGAAATATTTTTATTAATATCAATCAAATAATGTAATCTCTGATAGTGACATGTTCTCCACAATGCTTTAATTGCCCATTCTGGAGAGCAAGTCTTCAAATATGCTGAAGTCTAGGAAAGCGCACTGCCAAGCCTTTATACTCTGGTTCATATTAACAAGCTAAAAACCTTGTTTTGCCTTTAAACCTTCATTAAGGATGAAGGGCTTAGCACAGAGATGCATTAATGAGATACTCATCCAGCTGCATACTCTTCTTTAGGGACCCTGGCTTTCTGGACATTAAGCTAAGCAGAATCAGGGTGGGTTGGAGAGAAGAGCGCTTCTGCAGCAAAACTCTATCAAAGCTGAGTATACCTTATTAGTAGAACATAAAACACTTGGAACTGGTCTTTGTGGTGACTTGAGAACTGAAATATTAGCTACTATTAATGTGAGCTTGAGAGGCACCTCTCAACACGGTGTTTAGTTGCTTGTTTTTACTGCCATTCAAATGACAGTGTGATTGGAGGCACACACCCATGGTTGTCCTTGTCTGAGGGGCTTTTATGTGCCATTCAGGCTGAGCTAGAACTATGGAAAGAGCCTGAGGCCACTTAACATAATGCAGTTATGCTGCTGTGACATCATTTTCAGCTGTAATGCTTGAAAGTGCCGATAAATCAAATTATTTTTTCCCTTTCTGTTGTACAAAGATAATAGCAACTGCCTTCTTCTTTCTGCCATTTTTTCTAGACTTGATGTAGTTGGTTATGTCTTATTTTTTATGTCTTATATTATTCTCTTTATTTAGCTGGAGAAGTTGATTTCTGAAAACTGGATTTTATTTAAAACTGAAAGCCACAAATATGGCAGGGAAGCACCTATATAAGTTCTTAGGGAAGATGCTCACTGATTAAATTTTCTTATCAAGTCCTTTAAGACTGCAAATAGAATTGAAAACCTGCAGAATAATGGTGAGGTTACTGAACAGTTCATCAAGCCTGAAATTCTCACTCATTTCCAGAGGAATGGATTTGGGCTGGCTGGAAGTTGTGTGTGGAATGCAAGTGAATTTCATATGAGAATTTGAGCAAGCAACCGATGTTAGAGCAGTTGTTCAAATTATTTTAAAGTTGCCTCTAGATTCTAACACTAATTTAATAAAACAGGCAATGCAGAAATACAGTCAAAGCTGTAAACCATAGAAAAGCAATGGAGAGAAGGTTGGAATTACTCTGCCCACTTCAGCCAGTCTCCATGTAAATTACTAAAGCCCTTGAGCACTCTTTTCAGCAAACCTGAAGGAGGAATTGCAAGCTGCTGGCATTTACCCAGGTCCCTGTGACACCTGATAGGATTAATCTCCAGCTTTATGTGCCCACTTCAGTGCAGAGATCCACCTCTGAGCTGGTCACCCTTGGCTCCTTGCCAGATGAGCAGCTGCTTCTGGTGCACAGCAGCCCCCAGGTGAAGGTGCACATCTGAAATAGGTCATATGAAGCACATGGTGGAAGTGCCAGTTTCAGTCATTTGCCTGTGCAGAGAACCTTGGGTGACCCACTCAGTCATGTGTGAAGTCAGGCACTGAGAGTCACATCCCTGCTGCTTTTACAGTGTAGGATTTGGAGCAGCTCAAAAACATGCCTGGGAAAGGAAGGGCTGATGAAGGAGCAAGAGGCCCAGATGTCGACACTGTACTGGTTATTTGATGGAGCACTTGATAGCAGTGACCTCTGGAGCAGTGCTGGGGAGCATTGTAAGGCACGTGGGCACCCTGTGCTGTTCATGGGGAGTTCAGGGACTCACAGGACACTACTAATAGACATCAGAGACTGAAGTCTCGTATTTAAAAGGGGGATACAAAGAAGATGGAAAGCAGGTTTCTGCAGAGTTCTGCAATGCTAAAAGGAGATGTATTTTGTGTACTGTGATGACCTCAGTGAATGTTGGTTCCCCATACACTTGTGTTTCCCCAACGGCCCTGTGATACCGGTGCTGGATCCTCTTTATTTTCAAGGCATGTTCCAGATGTGCCTTACCATACCGTGATACTAATGTCTGAGGGCAAGAAGCAATGACAATAGGTGAATAGCTTGAACTAGGAAGTGTAAGAACAAGGTCGGTAGTGCTGACTACATTGAGGTGTTCCTCACTGGTAAGAAAGCCCCACATGTTGTGTAGAGGTGAAGCTTTTATCCCCTTGAGCACATAGGAAATCCTTTTCTCCTTTCTCTCCCAAAATGCAGAGTTTGAAACAGATATGGGTTGCCATCTGTGTGGTGGCCAGAAATACACCAAAGCTATTGTTACCTATTAGTTTTGATCTCAGTGAAGGATGCTCACTTCTAGGTAGGTGTGGAATAACGTAGCAATTGGTACAGAAAGCAGTATTTCCTCTTTATGTCTAAAAAAAATAGATGATGTGTATTATGTGACCTGCTTTCACCAAAGCATCTCAAGTAGTTCATAAATACTCCTATAGGAGTCAGGTAATTTAGGCAGAGCAAGTTCTCTGGAAAACTATAAATTACCAGCAGCTATATGAATCAGAGGAAAGAAATGTAGTTTCTCTTAAAGATATTATAATAATTTTGAGGCTGTAATAAACTGAGGGTTAATTCTCTGCCTTTTTTTAATTATCTCTTATGATTGCATGAAAATAGGAAGATGGCTTCATAGTTAAATGTGGAACTTTGGGAGATGAGTTGGATGGTAGCGTTTGCTGCAGGCTATCTCTGACCTCAGATAAGTCTTTAATCTCGGTTACTCATGTTTGCCTGTGGAAAACTGAGATAATATCCTTTTTTCATCAGTTCTCCCTTTGGTTTGCTTAGATTGCAATCTATTCAGGTCAAAGATTTAGTCTTATTTCATATGCCATTTATATGGACCAATTTCACTGATGGCCTTTAAGCTTCATCTATAGATAATTCTATTTTCTAATAGTATTATCTGGAAAATATCTACAGTTAATCCATGAAGAGGTACTGAAATCACAATGAATAACAATTCCTCCCAAACTGCTTAAAATCTCTATCAAGTTGCAGAACGGCAATATTACACCTAGATGATTAGAACAGCATCATACTGCTGGCAGATGAAGATCCTCAGTGTTGGTGCAGTCTGAATATTTTATGCTAAACTGCTGTTTGCACCCGAAGATAGCTGGTATTTGTTATGACTTAACATCTTGTATTAAAAAGCTTGAAAAGGAAAAGAAGGAAGTTCTGCAGAAGCTAGACAGTGGCATTCCCCTTTATTACCAGTTCCAACAGATCAATCTGGTAAAGAAAAAGCTAAAGTTCCAGTGAAAACTCAAGTTATTAAATCTTTCTCTTCCATTAGCTTGTGAGGCAAAACTGAGGAAGAACTTCACACAAAGCACAGTTCTGAAGTGAATTAGAGGTCAATGCATTGTTTTAACACACTGGATTTCTTTTGTGAACAGAAGGTTCAAAACTGTTACATTTCCAGGGATGGGGCATCCATAGCTTCTCTGGGCAACCTGGTCTAGTGCCTCAGCACCCTCACAGGGAAGAATTTCTTCCTAATGTCTAATCTCAATCTCCCCTCTGTCAGTTTAAATCCATTCCTCCATGTCCTGTCACTACATGCTCTTGTAAAAGTCCGTCTCCAGCTTTCTTGTTGGCCCTTTTAGGCACTGAAGCTGCTATGAGATCTCCCCAGGGTCTTCTCTTCTCCAGGCTGAACAAATCCAACTCTCTCAGCCTTTCTCCATAGGAGAGGTGCTCCAGCCCTTGGAGCATCTTTGTGCCCTCCTCTGGACTTGCTGCCTCTGGTCCTGGGGCCCCAGAGCTGAATGCAGCAGGTGGGGTCTCACAAGAGCGGAGCAGAGGAGGGGAATCACCTCCCTCAACCTGCTGGTCACGCTGTGTGTAGAATGCATGCTCTGCACTCCTCTGGATTCCCTTGTAGGCAGTGGGGAGAAAGATGTTTCCAGGAAGCTGTCCATATAGCCTACTTTAGACCCTTAACTCACTTCAGATTTCCCTTGACTGACTATGAAGGATGAGCCATGTCTGAAAAATTACTGATACCCTAGGGGCTAAACCAGCTCCAGGCTCTTCTGCTGTGACACGCAGGGGCAGCTTGAAGCCCATGGTCAGTGCCTTTACCAGCTCCCTCAGTAAAGCCACATGTGTTACTCTGCCTTTGTTCTTCCTGCACTGCCAGTATGAACGTAGGGGCACCTCCCAACCCTGTCCCTACTGCCATGGCCTGGGACTCTCTGTGAGGAAGGGTAAGGGGGCTGTCAGCTTTGGGGAACTGGGCCTGGACCCTCTGCTGTGAATGTGAGCCCTGGACAACACGAAGGCTCTGGTTTGGGTTCATGTGGCAAATAAGGCTGTCTGAAGTATACCATTCCTTGTTTCTTGCTGGCTGGGATGTGCCTGAAAGGAGAGTGTGAACAATTATACTGGTGTGTGAAGATTTAATGGGAAAACACCTGAGTCCTTTGAATGTGACAATGCTTGTTGTGCCTAATAGCTATGGATTTATAGTGGTGGTCCTACAGATGATGTCCTGCTGCTCCCTGCACTAGCTTAGTCATCTTAAATGCTGTTGGTTACCCTCAGCTCTCAACAACCTGAAGAGGCTTTGTAGGTGTGCAGTGCTTTAGAGACTTGGACCTCTTAAGGAAAACAAGCAAAAACTTGATTAGCACTCTTCAACACACATGACAGCTAATCTTTTTCTACTTTAGCTCCCTTTCTTCAAAAGCCATAAACCTTACATAGTTACTTAAATGAATGCACATTTTCCCTCTTACTCTTACTAGCACGCCTGACATCTCTTCTGCATGTAGTATCTAAGCATGATCTCTGTTTTTCATGTCAGCAAATGAGTTTCTCATTCATGTTGTGTATAAACTCAATCAGGTTGGATCTCCAGTGTTTTCAGCATTGGCTTACACTATACTGTGCCCTTTCCTAATATCCTTAATCTCTGCTTCTGACAAACAAAAGTGACCTACTTTATTTTTCTGCCTTCAGAAAAAAAGCAAAGTGCATGTGGCCGAGCAGCAGCTGCTGTTTCCTGACAGCAAGGAAAGAGCTGTAGTGCTCCTGGTTCAGAGCTTTGCTAAACCCATTCCTGCTTTTGCATCCCACTCTCCATGACTGTGGGCACTTCCTGCAGCCCTATCTCTGCTGTTGGTGTTTGGGTGCCATCAGCCAGGTCTGGACAAAACAGAGGAGAAGGACTGACTGCAGATAGAAGAGTTAATTACAGGGAAGGTGGATGTGGGGGCTGCAATCCTCCCTGCTAGTGCTCCCTGATGCAGTGGTGACTCCTGCTCGCACAGCTAGGAACATGCCTACAGTCTTGAATGTGTGCTGTATATCATGCTCTTCCTCTTTGGCCTCCACCTGAGCTACCAGTTACTTGGGAAATATGTTGGAAGTAGGGGCCATTGCATTGCATTCACTTTGCAATATGGGTGAGGGTGTCTTTCCGATGGCTCCCTTCTCTTCCCTTTCTGCAGTGGATGCTAGTGTCAGTGCTGACTCATCAACCTGCTTACTTCATGGGTATCTTCCACTATCTTCAGGAGCTCCAGTACTTCGCAAGACTGTCATACAGTGATGAGTGCTAAGCACCAAAATAGAAAATCAATAGGATACAAGCAGTCTGCTCCCACATGTGCTTTTGAAAATCTCCCCCACAACCTTTTGCATCAACACTAACCAGATTTCACCTAGAAATCTGCTGCACTTAATCTCCCTGAGTACATCTCTAGCACTCCTCTCTCATCCCCAACTTAAGCTCCCTTATTGACAGATGCACATACACAAACAACTTTCCCCCCCCTTTCACCCCCCCTGAATCCTCCATTGTTCGAAACCAACATATGACGACAGCTCTGGCAGGGCTGTATCCATCCTGCTTGCACTCCAAGTAGTGAACGGTTCAGAATGGGAGGCTGGAGATTTGCTCCTGCCTGGCTTCACGGAGCTCCTTGTGAGAGACAGCCAGGCAGCCCATGATCCTGTATCTGGGGGCTTCCCTGTGAAGCCATGGCATGTATCTGCACAATTGCACTGTAACGGCTGGATGTTTTACCCTTGGCTGGCTTTAATGCTGTCTTCAAGTTATTGTTTCAAAGCTGCCTGATGCAACATCAAAGCAGCAGCCCAGACAAAGCATATTCAGGCTGGGAGCTGGGGTGGAAAGAGGGAAAATTAGCAACAGAGCAATCATGCAGGATGGTTTTTCTTTTGCTTCAGTGGGAGCGAAGGGCACACAGCAGAGGCGTGCTGCTGGAAGGAACTTTATAGTTATGAGCCTGGCTAGAGAGAAGATCCAGCCCATCTCAGAATGCAATTAACTGCCTTTCCCCCTCACTTCCATTGCCAAACTTTTCTAGTACATATTGATTGGAAGTGTTAGAAGGAATATTTGGACTAGGGCAACAGCATGAAGTGTTAACAGGGTATCTGAGATAAAGGCATGGGCTCTTTTGTGTAGTAGAAAGAGATGAGTAAGCTGAGAATCCCAGCAAGAACTGATCTCCATTTCAGATCTTTTTTAAGAGATTAATTATGGAATATTTCAGCCCTAATTAAACACATAATCAAGGGCAAATAGGCACAGCCTTACACCAACTAACAGAAATATAAAAATGGTGCCTGGAGCAGACTATATTTCAGTACTTGGAAAGCAAGAAACAGACACAGCCTCTTACAGCTTTCACACAGATGAAACCAGTAACAACAACAGAAAATGTCTCAATACATTAACCTACAACTTCTGTAGTAATGAGGAACTAATGACCTTCTACAGCCATAATTGCAGTGAGTTTTGTAGGCACCAGGAGGTCTCATGCTGATCATCTTTCCACTTGCACAACATCATCAATTTAATAAATCTAAATTACTATAAAAACCTTAATTTACTTTATTACTATTGTCTTACATAGCTGGAGAAGCAGAAACCTGTGTACTGCAATGATGTGCCTGTGTTCTCCCTCAAAATCTGTGAAAGAAAAAGTAGGTATGGAGTCTTGACATTCAGGTTTTCTGTGAATATTTAAGGATATAAGGAGGAGTCTTTGTAAACATACAAAAATACCATCCTAAATGAAGTGAAATCACAAATTTAACTGATTGAGAAAGATAATTCCAGGCTACTCTCGTCAGCTGGTAGCTCTTGGGATTGAGGTTTTGTTTTTCACTGAATTCTTGGAAATCCCTTTTTGACTCTCCAAGCCTTCGCCTTTTAGAAAAACTGACAGTTCTGTGGGTTTTAACTTTTAAATGAAATTGTCTGTCACAGATACATCAGTTTGGCTCTCTGAATTCTGCAGTTACTCAAATCACACATGGCCATTGAATCAATTCTACCCTCAACCAAGGGATAGACACATATATATGTGTGCGTGTTACACATGAGCTATTTAATTAAGGGTTTCTGATGCCCTTTTCACAGAATCCCAGATTGGTTTGGGTTGGAAGGGACCTTAGAGTTCATCCAGTTCTAACCCCCTTCCATGGGCAGGGACACCTTCCACTAGACCAGGTTGCCCAAAGCCCCGTCCAGCCTGGCCCTGAACACTGTCAGGGATGGGGCAACCACAGCTCCACTGAGCAACTTGTGCCAGTGTCTTACCACCCTCATGGTTAGGAATTTCTTCTGGTATCTATCCTAAGCTTCCCTTGTTTAAGTTTTAACCCATTACCCCTTGTCCTATCTCTACAGTCCCTGATTAAGAGTCCCTCTCCCACATCCCTGTAGTCCCCCTTCAGATACTGGAAGGCTGCTATGAGGTTTCTGTGAAGCTTCTCTTCTTCAGGCTGAACAGCCCCAACTTTCTCATCCTGTCTTCATACGTGAGGTGCTCCAGCCCCTGATCAGCTCCAGCAAGAAATGGCATGGCTGACTTTGCAGTGTGGCCATGGTGGTGATGACTTTTCCATTCACGTGTGTGCTGGAGAAGCTGCTGGTTTTGGTTACAGATGCCCCTGTTCCTCTGTTTTGAGTTGCCACAGGTACTTGGGGATCATCTTGGGATGCAGTACTGCAGCGTGGCTGTTCTGGCCTTTTGCTTGCCTTTCCAGACCATCTATTTAATGTCTGCACCTTTCCTCAGGCCCAGCCGTTACTCAGACTTCTGCTGCACATTGGGTTGTTCTCCCCTGCCCTTTGCTTGTTACTCCTGGCCTTCTCTTGCTCTTGTTCCTTTTTTATAACTGGCCCATTTTGGGCACTGCATTTTATCTTCTGCTCCTGGAGGTGGTCCTCAAAAACACTTGTCCTTTCCTGTTTCTTCTTTCTTGCCTCAAAGAAATAAAAGTGTGCGCTGCTTTTGAGGACAAGAATATAAATTGTCTGTGTTTGAAAATAATGTTGAACACTGTCTGTGGGAAGATAAGAAGTGAACAAATCGCCTGTGTTACACTCAATCTTTGAAGGGTATCAAGGATAACTCTAATTTTACAGGGTATATTTTTCCCTCAAGGGATTTTTGAAGAACATGAGAAATGGCTTAAATAAGGAAGTGATCAGAAACAGAAATTAGATGAACGGGTTACCTGGGACTTCTTGTGAAGCTCAGCCACTTCCCACGCTGCCAGATTCCTTTCTTGTTGGTGTTGTCTTTTACCAACAGTAAGAGGAAACTATGAGATAAAGATCTGGAAGGGCCAGAAGATCCATGACTGGTGAGTGGAACTAGCTCACAGCAGTAACAATACCTTTGTGGTCAGACATGGCAATAAAGACACCAGCTGAAATTTGGCTCATGGCAGGCAAACCTGAGAGCCCTTTGAGTGTTACAGAGAACTCAAATAGTCTTAGTTCATGCAAAAATAAGGTTTTTTTCCAAGGTCAATTCAGTTATAGCACAGCTATCCTGGCCAGATTAGTTTGCCCTTGCCTAGAAAGGACAAAAGAGAAAGGCATGAGAGGTTTTTTGCTTATCTTCATGTAACACTACCTGCAAGCTCAAGGATATTTCATTTCCTTCATTTCCAGCCGCAATCGGAAAGCAGTGTGGAGTGAGGGCTCAGTCACTTCTCATGGGACAAAGTAGCCTGACGGGTGTTCTCTTCCTGCTCCAGCCACGGCAGCAAGGTGTTTCTTCAGTTTGGAAAGTATGTAATTTCTTATTTAGTATGTAGTTTCTTGTTTATTATGTAATATTCTTATATAGAAAGTACTTTCTATAACTCAGTAACATCCACTCTTTTTTACATGTGAGGTAACCCCATTTTTCCTGCTTCTTAATGACAAAGTATTACCCTGGGATAAAGACCCTCCAAAAATTGTGAGGTGTATCAAACACAGCCCAGGAGGCTCCCAGAAGTGTCATGTATACTAGGAAGCATGCATTTGGCATCTACCTCCACGCTGTCTACGGCTTTCCTTTCCTCTTTGCTTCCCATGGAGATGCTCAGCTCCTCTTGGAGAGGGCCCTCTCCAGCATCCTCACACTGAAATGTGTAGCCTTGCTGCTCTGCTTGGTCTTTGGCTCAGGCTTTGCAGGACCTGGCTGAGTTGAGTCAGCTGATATTTTTGTATTGTGATTTTGATCTTTGGTGCTTTCATTTGCCTGTTTATTAACATGCTTGAATGCAAAGGTAGGCACTCAGATTATGGTTATACATTGTCTAGATCTATACTTCTCACTTGAAAATGCATTCATGTAAATTACTGGAAGTGCAGCTTTCTGCATCTGATAATGCTGTCTTACACAGCCAGGTCCCCAGGGTTCTGCTTGATCCTGGTGTTACACATGTGGTATAAATATAACTACATTTTAAAGCTCTGCCTTTGTAATTTAGCCCAGTAGTATGGTTGTCCAGCTATGGCTTACAGCAGGAAACCCTCAGTAAAGAGAAACACACTGAACAGAGATTCGTAGTGGCATGTTCTAGTCTTCTATCTTTCAAACAAGGAGACTGAAAAACATGTTGTCATGTGAAATGAAGGTGGATGGAAGTGTTTGATTATTGCTTCCTGCCATTTTGACAGTATCCTGTGTCATTCTTGTTCTCTTTAATTCTCACCAAGAATGAAATAAACATGGAAAATTATGCACAAACACCTTATCACAAGATAATAATTTACCATCTGGTGCTAAGATACTTAAAATTTTCAGAAACCTCTTGAAAATATTATACACTCTCAACTGGTAGCAGGTTAATGTAGTTCCTTAGTGTAAATTGCTTTTCACTTTTGAAGTTCAGAGAAACTTCTCTGGAAATCTTTTTCCCTAGCTAGAAGCAAATAGTTTGCAATGCTTTATTATAACTTGCCATCTATAATGTTCAGTGTACAAAACCAAATTAAGAGTCTTACAAGAAGTACCCTGTCAATACTATAAATGATTAATATAAAAGCATCATTCCCTTAAAATCCTTCACCATATTTGCAGTGCAAAAGACAAGCTGGATGCTGGAGTCACGCCAAATATACATTAGTACTCTGTGCTACTGTGTTCTGCTGTATCTTATTTTATATGCCTTCCTATAACTTTCTAAGTGCTTTCTAGTTGTTCAGTAAGGAAGCTAATCGATGTGATTTGGTCTTTATCTTACTCTTTTATGGGAGCAATGGAGTATTTTAGTAGGGTTTGTTTTCTTTAGGATACACAAAACTATCTATTTGCATTGGAGAAAACAGAGAGAGAAAGTGTACCTTGCACCTAGGACAGAGATTTGTAAGGCTGAACATCTCCAGTCCCCAGGGGATTGTATTCCTGAGGCAATTGGGCTCACTGATTTCCAAGGGCATTGAGTTGAGCCCTTCCTGAGAGCTGCATTGGAGTCAGCATATTTAGATTTTCACATGCCTGTAACAATTAACAAGCTCAAACCCTCCTGCCTTGGTGAAATAGCATCCTCCCTCTGCAGTTAAAATCTTCCTAGAGAACTGAAGGAGCACAGATTTAAGCTGATTTACAACAGCTTTAATTAAAACTCAGTTAAACTGGTTCACATTTAAACATCCAGCAGATACATGCACAATCCACACTTAATTACCGTAGTGCAGTTAATGCCCTCTCCTGCACCCACGGGTGGTGGGTTAGTGCTTGGGACTGATGGGGAGGGCTTTGGGGTGGTGGGCTTTTGCTTAGGGCTGATAAGGAGGGCTTTGGTGTGCAGGGCTCTGCCAGGTGCTCCAGCCCCTGGCTCACCTCTCCTCTCATGTGCCACTCCCGAGCCCTCTCTGCCCTTTCCCCACACCTTGCTGAGGCTCGCTGTCCTGGGCAGCAGCTGCAGAGCGTGGGGAAGGCAGGCAGGGAGCCCATTGCCACTCAGCAGGGCCGCTGCTAAGAAGCTGTTTGTTCGGTCACAGGGCAGTGGAGGCTGGTGGAGCCCAGCACTTCCTGCAGCCATATGGCAGCTCCAGGGGCTCCCTGGCACAGCCCCCAGCAAATCCTCTTAGTTCTGCTTCACCCTCCTTCTTGCCTCTTTGATGTCGGGTTTGCCTTGGTTCCCGCTCCAGTCTCAGTTCCCAGGCTCTCATAGTCAGACGGTTGTGCGCCAGAGCTCTCACGAATGCACTATGGCTAAGGAATGGGACATTGGGGTTGTATCTGCTCTCTGCACAGGGTCCTGTCTGCTGTTGGGACAACAGGCACAAAATGGCCCACATTCATGCCATTAAATTGTCCCGCCCCCCCAGACCAAGTGGCTGCATCCGAACTACATTGCCTGCTGCTCTGATATCTACCATAGGCACCTAAGGGAGATGAGCTTAAGGAGAGCAAGAAGTGCACTTTGTAATGAGGGTCACTGGCCGGTAGCAAAGACCAGGAATGAAGAACCTAAATCTGCTGCTAGCGTTGATCCTCCTCTTCGATACCTCAGTAAAGCATCAATCTGTCTCCATGTGTCACAGGCAGACAAAAAACCCAAACCTACTTTCCTAATGCTGTTATGAGGATTTTTGTTAAAATTTGGATCAAGAAAATGAAAAGCAGTAAATAAAATGTTCTTATGTAGAGTGGAGGGAGGTGCACAGCCTTATGTAGCAGAAAGGCTGCATTCAGATTAACAGCAAGTTGTTGTTCTTAAAAATCTAGGTAAGAAAACAAAGATTCCTGCTGATCCCTTTTCAGTTTTGAAGCAGCACAATAAAAAAACATCTGCTAAAGCTAATGACTGCATTTGCATAGATTACATGTGACAATCCAGCACACAACAGGGTGTCCTGCCATGCAGACAAGAAGTTAGGAGGGTGATGCACTTCTTTGGCATTTGATGCCAGAAGTCAGCTACGCTTCTACAACAATAGCATCAGCTCATTTCCAGAAGGGCTTTGCCTGACAGCGCAGAGAAAATCACTGATTCCCTCTGAAAGGTGTAGAGCTGTCTCCTGCCAATTGTGGAGCAGGGAAAATAGCTTTCATGGCAGCACCCATCCAAACCCCTTGGCTCTGGAGTGGTTTGGGGAAGGAGTCAAACTCTACTGGGCTCAGGATAAGTGAGGCTGAGCCCTGATCCTCAGCATCATGGACATGGGGCTGGCTGCAGGCAACATGGGGTGACTGTGCAAAGCCCTGCTGTCCGCCGGAGGGCTGGCGCCTGTCATGGGGCATGGTGGCTGGGTGCCATGTTGAGTTGGAGGGGGAAAAAGGGTTCCTTTGTGTTTTCAGCACAGTGGTTGAATTTTATGGCATCGTTTTGTTATTCTTGCAGTGTTGGCTATGGACAAATACAAGACGACAATTTATATCCTAAGGCAAACTGGCTCTGATATGGTGCTACTCCTTTTCATTTTGCTTAATTGGGCTAACAGAAAAAGACAACAGCTGCAATGGTGGGAATGAAAAATGCCATAGGTTGTCCTGGTTTTGACAGCAATCAGCCTGACAAGGGATTATCAATTGATCTGAGATAAGTGTTCGTGAAGGATGCAGTTTGCTCTCTGTTTATCCCCTTTACTATTTCGTAGCTACAATTGCACTTCAAAAAACTAATATAAAGACTTGTTCTGAGAGAGAGTAAGCTCTTAGGTGCGTTTAAGTAAGACCAGAGTGCGAAAAGGAGAAGAATCTCTCTTAGAAAAATGCCTTGGGACTTCTGTGTGTTCAGATTAGTACAGATGTGTGCACGTGTGTGTCATGAAGTAAAAAGAAACACTGGTCGTAGGCACGTGTTTTTTGGGGAAAAAAATAAGGTCATTTTCTGCAGCTTGTTTTTTCCAAGACTGCAGATCTGACAGTCACAGGATGCTTCTTTCTGGCCTGGTAATCCACGAGTTGAGGCACAGCCCTGCAACCACCTGTCAGCCTATTTTTGTGAGGCTCCATGGAAAAACTCCATGAAAAAAGTGGATGATCTTGACTGTCCCACTTGATACATATGACATCTTTTGGATTGGTGCATGGTTTTGCCATTGAGTTTTGCTTGGGAGCAAGGGATGATATACCCTGGACAGGAGTCAAGAGAAATGGGCTTTCCCTACCCAGCCAGTGACACCAGGCAAGCCTGTGCTGCTGGTTACCAGTTTGCTCACCCCTGGCCCCAGTCCAGCACTGTGGAGCTTGGTGGAAGCTTTGCAGTTGTCCTTGACGGAGGCTGAATTCAACTACTGTGTGTTGAAGCACCTGAGAGAGCCCTCCAGGTCCCAGGGGTCTGGGGGATGCTTGCTGTGCATCCCAGGAATCTTTCCAGCCAACTCAGAGGGCCTAATCCTACATTTCTTACAATCTCCTTGTGCAAATGGTGCTTCTCTGGAAACCTGTTTTGTCTGAGAAGGAAGAAGAGCAGGAATAGAAGATGCAGCCATTATTCCTCCTGGTTCTAATCTATTCTTAAACTGAGCTGTAGTCCTTGGATATTTTAGTAAAACTGTCATAAATCAACACCCACCACTTTGTTTTTCTTAGTGATAAAAAAAGGGAAAAGACAAAAGTGAAAAGCTGTCCTTTAGCTGACATTCCGTTGGAATTGATCGAGCGATCTGCTGTCAGAGCAACAGCTCTTGTCAAATATAGCCCTCTGGAAAAAAACCTCTGGTGTTATTTGGATCGCGAGTACCCCACAATGCTCTGTAGTGAGAGCAGGGCGTCAGAGACCAATATTAAGCAGATCAGTGAACGTGAGGCGTCGGAAATGAATCGTATGCGTCTCTACAAGCTACCGGCTTCCCTATGACCGCCCTCAACCAAGGAGGTCACTGATGTGTATCAAGGCATCATTTTTAGAAAGAACAAGCAGGGTCAGATTTATTTAGAAACTCTCACAGCTCTGAGGAACTGATAGAACCGAAATCCAGGCTGCACTGAGCCTTTCTCATGGTGTATCTTCGACCTGGGTCACAGTCCTGCAAACTTCCAACCATCTTAGTAGTAACATCCCAGGTGCAAGAAATAGGCATCGCCACATGCACATACATTCAGCAATGCACATGCTTGCATTAGGTATGATGGAAAATGTTTTATTTCTGTGTAACAATGCTATCTCTAAATGGAAGAAATGCTGAAAAATGTTGTCTGATATTTTTGGGAAAGGGAGGAAATAACTTAAAATCCACGAATGCTGAAGTATTTGGAGAAGGTCTGATTTGAGCAAACTTACATGGTTTTCTCTGAGTATTTAACTTGGGCTCAGAGTTTCAGGATAAGATTTACCTCATTCACTTACACTGACATGTAAAACAGCTCAAGTAAACTGCACCCTAAGAATACCTGTCTTTTGCCACATTAGAGAGAGAGGATTTAAACTCCCTAGCTGAGATGCAGCTGTTTACCCTGCAGCTGGTTACAGCATGGGGAGACGAAACCCACCCTTTGGTTTGAAACAGATGGAAACCACTGGTTCCTGCAGGTTTGCAAGCCATAGCCTAGTTTTGTATAGCATCTTACATTCAGCCCTTATGGAAGCTGCTGAGATATACCCTGTTTCAAATACAACATATATATAGTGTCTATCTGCTTAAGAGCAGCTCATATAGGAGTAGTTGCAGTTTTGGGGCTTCTGAAAAAATCCTGACAGTGAATTCTGTCATTAGTTTTGGAAACTTGTCATAATAAGAAGCACAATTATGTCTCTCTTCTCCTACCATGTTCCAAGGCCCAGGTTTAATCCAAAAGCTTTTCAGCAGACCTCTCACAGCCTGTGTGTTTCACACATGCTCCCATGTCCTCTCTCTTTCACATATGGCCTCCAAGTCCTTTCACCTGAGCCCAAAGACATTCATGCACTACCAAGTGCTGGCACCCAACTGCTCTGATTGATGATCTGCCCAGGGACTGGTTGCTGTATAGACAGTGAAATGAGGGGAGAGAAGGAAAGTGAGACACAGCACACCCAAAATCAAACTAATAATGAATGAATTGGAGAAGTATTCCTTATTTTAATAAAAAGGACAAGTAATACGATCACATCTATCTAGGTAGCCTATCTAGGGAGGCTAAATCTTTAAGGGCCTGATTCTGACTTTTACGTCCACTAACACTAATCATTTCTGCTGAAGTCAATGGAAAGGACTGAGATAGTGCAAGTGTGAGGAAAAACGCAGGCACTTTCAACGTGATGGAAGTGTTTTGAAGGCTTACCTCTCAGTAAAAATGTTATCATCATCTGAAAATGATTCTCAACAGTCTGAAAAACACATTCTGTCCCACTATTCCCCATTGTCCCCCTAATCTGCTTACAGTCTTGTTTGGGCTTTTAATTAAAGGTAGTGGGGAAGACCCATCCCTCCTATGGTACTACTGTCTGTCAGTCACAATTAGAAATATATATATATATAAAAAAAGGTTATATTATGTCTGGGATATTGCATACATCCAAAGAAGAAAGTCAATGGTTGTATATCCACACAAAATCCCACCATGTTTACAGCATTTATCTGTTTATAACATTCCTCTTTTCAGTTCAATATATGGAAGAAAATAAACTCTCCGCATTTCCAGTAATTACAGCGCAAGTAAATCTGGGATTGGGCTGGGCTAATTCTCAGACATCCTAGCTACAGTGTTACAGCAGGATTAGTCTGGAGGGTTTTGGGTTGCTTTTTAAAGCAGAAGGGTAGGGCACTAACATATTATTAATTAGGAGTAAATCTGTCCCTTGGGGGACTGCATGCACTGCCTGCATTTTTAATTTGTATTTAGCTTTAAGACAGATGACAGATATTTTCCCCCTTTCAGTGTCCCAGTTGCTTCCTTATTTCCCTGTAATCCTTTTGTTTTGCATTGGGAAGAACTGCTGGGTAGCATAGAGACTGTATGCAGACAATCAATTTTTTCAGTCTGTTGACTGAAGTGGAAAATAACTCCATAATTTTATTTCAGGTTGAACTCGTGTTTTGCTTCATTTTTGGGGGGGATTATTGTTATTTTCCTATTTTGCTATTTTAAACAGCAAAACATATGCCATTTACAAGGAAAAATTGTATAAACAACAAAAAACCCTACAAAAATCTTCAGTGCAATACTGTAACTTCATCCTTTCTCAGCCCAGGTTGTTCACTTGGTTTCACAAACCCCACGACTGGTTTGCTCAACCTGAACATCCTTTTCCTGCTGAACTTTTTTTCTGCCATATAAAATTGCACCTAGAAGGGATTCTGGGCCTGAGTGACACTAATAAAAGAAAACCTCACAGTGGCCACAGGATTCCTTTCACATGCAAAGGTGTTGCTGACCTCCGCTGCAAGGATATTAGGTGTGAAAACAAAAAGTGAAGTCCTCACTAGCAGGTCTTTGGTCTAATACAGTCTTCCAGGCTGATGAAATGGGACTTCTTCCCATTTTGGCTAGACTGGACCAGTGTTTAAATACGTGTCTATTTTTAGTTTCCTCCACATTTTTGCTGCAGAAGGGCATGATCATTACCTGTTCAAGAATCCGTGGATCAGCTCTTGTTTGGTGTCATTCCTTGAAGATTTAGAGGACACTTTGGTTACTTAAATTGTACAATTCTGCAGTGGGCATTTCCAAATTCTGTGAGTTTGTGGGGTTCAGACATAATTTTCTGAAAATAGACACCAGGTCTCTATTTTGAGAAACAGGGCTTGTTCTGCTCACTGTACACTTCCCAGCACTGCAGCTCTTCAGCCAATAAAACGAAGTAATGACAGTTTATTATCTCCCAGGAGATTGGAGATACACTTTACAGGGACATGCACATCTTCCAGTCATGGTAATCTTTGCTATCTGCACATTCCACTGATACCAGATATTCCCAGTGACGGTTTTTCATGTGTTAATCGGGCAGTTTCTGGTGATCATGAAGCCTGTGTGGAGATGACAGGCTGAGTACAGGAAACTGACTTTATTCCTCATCATTTACTTGCCATTCTTTATTCTTTCTTCCATGTGTTGCCTTTTCTAGATTCCTTTAAGAACCTTTTCCCTGAGACATCCCCAAGTTTGAGCTGCCTGAGAGTGAGCATCAGCCAGGATCTGGCCATGATGAACTGCACATTTATGCACTATATACCTATGGCTGGGGAGAGTTTGGCTTGCAGAAAAGGATGTAGAAAATTATCTGACCTGGGAAAACAGAGAGAGGAATAACAAAGCAAATGGCCCCAAGAGGGTCCTAGCTGCTGCTGCATGGGCTGGAGAGGGAAGAAAGAAATACTTAGTATTAGAGGACATGGATCTGTTGGGAGGCAAATGCAAACAAGTGGCAAATGTTAGAAATCCAGATGCTTTTTCCCTGTACCTGTATGGGCAGAACCTTCCACTGTATGTGTGTTACATCAAAAAGGCTCATGTGGAAAATAAGAGGGATGCTTTAATCTCCCATTTCTTTTTGTGATTCTGGTTTCAGCTGTTCTCTTTTATTAGTCCTTCTGGTTCTGTAAGCAGATCTTAAGGTATCAACATTACTTATGTCTTCCTTAATGAGCCCATTGATTTTGTAATCCAGTAAACAGCATCTCTTCCATTTCCTGATACTGTAATGCACTGAAGAATTTATCTGTGAAGTACCTAACCACGTAAGAAGAAACTGCAGTGTTTGAAGTAACTTTTCAGCAGTGGGCCTGTTTTCCCTGTGAAGCTGTTATTGCTCTGGACCTTCCTGTACTTCAGTTTTAGACCCTGGCATGGTAATTATCTATGGCTTTTTAAAAGCCTGCTGACTTTCTCCTATCACCAGCTGGGGTCTGGATGCATTGTGCCAGCCAATGTCTTGCAATTCACTTTCTGTAATTTAGATTCACTGCTTATCATTAGGAAGACCTACTAGTGATGTAGCATCTTCAAGCCCCATGAATTATATATACACTATAGTATATGCAATGGTAGAAACACAGAGAATGTAGAGAATGCTAACCAGAAATAAAACAAGACAAAAAAGATAAAGAACTTCAGCAGAAAATGGGTAAACTGGATTAAAACTGAGCACATCCTAGATATGATGTTTAGAGGGCTGCTCCTGACTCTCTGGAGTCCCAGAGGCTGCTTAGAAGTGAAGCATGAAGTGAAAAATTCCCTCAGGGATGTTTCAGACACCTCTGTCGTGTCACTCTGTGCTCAGTGCTCCTGTTCAGCCCATGAGGCAACCTTGAAACACCAAAAATCTCTGGGGCTTCTGTCAAAATGAGAGACAAGGCGGTTTTAGCTGTCACTTCCATCACTGATTCATACTTGGTGAATCCTAGGATTTTGATTCAGTATTCATTCTGTGCCATGCACTGTAGTCTCCAGGGGAACTGAGAGCATCTGCCTGGTGTAATCACTGGGGAAAAGAAGGGTGAGGCTGGCTTGTAATTATTGCTGCTGCTGTTTCACCTGATGGCTGCAGCTGCTGGGCTGCCCCGGTGGCTCCAGCACTCCATAGAAGTGAGGCTGGGACAGGACTGTGGTGTCTGTGGGTTGCTGGAAAAGGCACCTTTGGCTGAAATGAACAGAACAGTGGCTTCCTGAGGATTACAGCAGCACAGGGCAGTGGTAGGGGCTGGGGGCTGGACCAGCAGTCTCTGACAGTAACCTTCAGCAAGTAGCCCAAAAAAAGCTGTAGGGTATGGCCAGGGAACTAGGAGAGGATAGCCTTCACCTCAAAATCCTTAATTTCTATTAAAAATTGTATACTTATGTTTTTTATATAGGTATATAAGTATACCTATATATTATACCTATATATATTTATATATATAGGTATATAGGTATTTTTAGACATGTTTTTTAAATTACTTTTTCCAAATGATTTTATTATATAGTGTTTCTTGTCTGTTTTTCTTCATTCGTATTCATTCTAAAGGTGAAAAAATCCACCTTTGAAAACATTTGTTCCACAAACCCTTTTTGGTATCCACTTCAGCTGGAATATACCTCCTGGCATGGCTGTGCTGTGCAGCTCGGCGTGGGATCTCTTCCACTGTTCCAGATGCCCCTCAGGCTAAGCCAGATCAGGGGGAATGCAGTAGAAACAGCTCTCCCACCACATCTGCTCTGCTGCCTCTTGTCTGCAGGTCATCAAGAGCTCCCAGCTGACTGTGGAGTCTCTCTGAGCTTTTAAATTAGAGCTCCTCATTAGTTTCCACTTTGCAAGGTGTCGTCGGTCTTTCTTCCCCCTTGCCAGGAAGTTACGACATTTTTCACTGTCAGAAGCAGACTTCAGTTCCAGACCTACACAGATGAAGGGAAGCCATAAAGGAATCCCTACCAGAACTCACAGAGCTGAGTTTTAAGCCTCTGAGAAAACCAGTAAGTAGTAGGTATTGCTTACATAGGCTTTGGGCGAGCTTCCTCTAATGTAAAACCAGAAAGAATACAAAAGGACCATGTGGAAGAAAATGTCTCTGGCTCCATTTCATCCAGCTCCTCCCCATCCTTTTCCAGAAACCACCCTTGCTCACCTTGGAAGGCTGTCCACACAGCCGATCCAGATCCCTTGATGTTTTTGCAAGAATGGCATTTGCTTCCACTGGAAATCCCAGGTGAAAGCAGGGGGAGCCAAGAGGGCAAGGGAATGCCACTCAACCCTCTGTGTGAAGTTCCCATCACACATGAGGATGTGGGCATAACAGATGTGGCAGAGAACATTTTCTTCCAACCTTTTTGATCATACAACACTTGGGTGTCCAAACATCCCTAGATGAAAAAGCTATTTTTCATGAATATAACCACCTTTCAGCATTACTCTTCTTCAGTTACAAGTTGATGATTTTTTGGTCTAAAGCTCTTGCTGTTGACCAAAGCATGTCATGAGCTCATAGATGTCTTCAGGTTAAAATAAAATAATAAAAAAGAAAATAAAAAAATGGGAATATGTGAATTGTCACTTTCGAAGTTCAACGTTTTAACATTTCATCTTAGAACAACAACTCATTTCCAGAGGTACTTCAAGGTTATCTAAATTATCTTTTTAAATGTGCAAAAAGGAGTGAAACCAAATGTGTCAGGGACAAAATCAATTTGTCAAAACATTTCTAAATAGTAATTTCAGGTTGACCTTAAGTCACTTTTTTCTATTAACACTTGGATTTTAAATTGAGTGATAAACAAGCTGAAAGTCCACCCTGTCCATCATGTCTGCAGATATTCACACAACAAAGAAAGAGGGCACAGTAACTTGGCTGTTCCATACAGCTGTGAAGCATTAAGTCATCTGTCCTCTGCCTGTTGTATCTCTGTGCCTCTTTCCTTTAGACTCAGTGCTTGTAAGAAGAACTAGTGAAATATAAAGGATTGCTGAAATGTAGCAAAACTGGAAGCAGTATGGAAGTGCAAAAATTGTTAAGTTCAGCCATGTGTCCAAACCTTACTTTTTAGCATTATTTTCCCACTTTTTCCCAAGATACAGGACCAGGTTTTGTTCTTTCAAATTTCCAAAGGAAAAGGCTCTGTGTATTTACATTTGCACAAGAGCATTTGGTATTTTCTCATTTTTTATCACATTTCCTTCATCTGCCTAAAGAGCACAAACATTACCAAGTGATGGGGGAGCTCATGGCGTACCACAGCCGATGGAGGCACGGTCAAGGTGAGCAACTTTGATCTATGGGTCTTGATTCTGCTCTGAGATCCGGTGTCTATGGCTTCTGGGTGCTGGGTATACTTATAAACTGTGCTCTGTAAAATGTAACTCACTAGTCCTCCAGCCAAAATCTTAGTTTCTGTCTCATCTATCGTTTCCTGTGTCTCTTGCAGAAGGCAGGAGAGACCTGTATGTTGAATGATGTGCTCTTATTGCTCTTATTGAAAGCTTCTAATTCTGAATGCAAATGGCACTTTTTATACACGAACAGAAAAAGGACTAAATTCACTGGATAAATTATTCACAACAGATAATTCAACCTGCTCTCGTGGGACATTGCAATGAATGTCTGATGATGTTCCCCCCCCAACCCCCCCAGCTAATTCTTCCAAGTCAATGGCAAACCTTTTACTGACTTCAAAGGGAGCAGAACCCAGCCCCAAGCCAGAGGGCCCACATAGGACTTATCTTTAGTGGTTCCTACTTGCATTTAGAGCTAAAACCCAGACAAGTGTTTGTGTTTTGAGGAGCCTGGACTAATGCTGTGTAGCAAAGGCGGGCTGCCAGGGCACATGCATTATCACAGCTCTAGCTGAAAGCGGGTCTGCTCTGCAGCCATGGCTCAGAGCACTGCCCCGGAACCCAAATAACCCGGCCTCCAGAGAGAGCCACAGTGAAGGTGGTGGTTAGCAAGTTCGGAGCTTAGGGCAGGTTAATTTGGCCCGGTTTGTCTAGTTTCGAGAAAAGGAGACTTAGGAACAACCTCATTGCTCCTCACAGCTTCCAGAGGAGGGGAGGTCAAGAGGGAGGTGCTGAGCTCTTCCCGCTGGTATTCAGTGACAGGATGTGTGGGAAAAGTTCAAAGCTGCACCAGGGGAAGTTTAGTGCCTGTGCTGCTGGCTGCCATCCCTGATGGTAGCATGCTATGGGCATGGTTTGGGTGCCATGACTGTGCACAGTGGATGCAGGGTCTGGGGAAAGGCTGGTGTGGGGGCTGCTGCTGTGCTCCCCCTCCATGTCAGGGAAGACATAGAATCATAAAAGCATAGAATCAACTAGGTTGGAAAAGACCTTTAATATCATCAAGTTCAACCTTTACTCCAGCACTGCCAAGAGCACCACTAAACCATACCACTGAGGGCCTCATCTACATGGGTTTTGAACACTTCCAGGGATGGTGATTCCACCACTTCCCTCAGCATCCTGTTCCAATGCCTGAGCACCCTTTCTGTGAAGAAATTTTTCCTAATATAAGATCTAAACCTCCCTTGGCACACCTTGAGGCCATTACCTCATCCTATCACTTGTTACTTGGGAGAACTGACCAACCGCCACCTCTCTACAACCTCCTTTCAGGTAGTCGCAGAGAGCAATAAGGTTGTCCTTAAGTCTCCTTTTCTTCAGACTAAACAACCCCAGTTCCCTCAGCCGCTCCACATCACACTTGTGCTCCAGACCCTTCACCAGCTTCATTGCCCTTCTCTGGACCTGCTCCAGCACCTCAGTATCTCTCTTGTATTGAGGAACCGAGAACTGAACACAGATTTGAGATGAGGCCTCACCAGTGCCAAGTGATCACTGCCCTGGTCCTGCTGCCACACTGTTGCTGACACAAGCCAGGATGCCATTGGCTTACTTGGCTACCTGGTGCTGTCCCGGTGAGGTGGGACAGAGAGAAGCAAGGTGTGGGGAGGGCGAAGTTGTCATCCTTTGCCTCTGCCCCTGGAGGTGTGTGCCTCCTGGGTTCGGTGTGGGTGTCCCTGCCATGTGGTGCATTAGCACCTGCACAGCCTGTGACGCCCGTCCTCCACTGCCTCCCGCTTTCTCTGGGGGCTACTGGCGCTTCGCTGTGCTTCTCATTGCACGGTGCCCTGCGCGGAGCCCTCCCCGCGCACCTGAGAGGGGAGGCAGCGGCGGGCCGGGCTGCAGCGGGGCGTCGTCCGCCGCCGAGCGCAGGCCGTGCCCGCTTGGGGCGGGCGGAGCGGCGGTGGGGGCTCGGTTATGTAAGGCCTGCGGGAGGGCGGTGGCGGGGCGCTGCGGCGGAGCAGGTTGGTCCGGGGTGGGCGCCGGCGGCCTCGCGCAGGCCCGCGGCGTAGGGAGAGCGGCTTATCCACATCCACCCCTCCTCCGGGTTGCCATGGAGACGGGCGGGCGGCGGCGGCGGCGGGGCTGTCAGTGAGGGATCGCACCGGGCACCGGGGCGGCGGCGCAGGGGAGGCCGCGGCGGCGGCGGCGGCGGCGGCAGAAGACATGGACTCGCAGTGCGACTGTGCCGAGCCTCCGGCCGCCGAGCAGCCGTCGGGGAGGATTAACAAAACCGCCTTCAAACTGTTCAAGAGGAGGAAGTCCGGGGGCACCATGCCGAGCATCTTCGGGGTGAGGAGCAAAGGCGGGGAGGCGAAGGGCGCCGGCAAAGCGGGCATGGTGCGGAGCCGGACGCACGACGGCTTGGCCGACGCCGTGCTGGAGAGCAGCAAGAAGGAGGAACCGGGCGGCGGCGAGCCGCAGAGCCGGGAGCCGCAGAGCCGGCCGGGCGGGAGCCTCGGCGTGTCCGCCGGCAGCTCGGTGGCCAAGTCGCACAGCTTCTTCTCCCTGCTGCGGAAGAACGGCAGGCCAGAGAATGGCAAGGCGGAGAGCGCAGAACAGCGGGCTGGCGGCAGACAAAAGAAGGGGCTGAAAGGCATCTTCAGCAGCATGCGATGGCACAGAAAGGACAAAAATGGCAAGGAGGAGAGGGGGGAAACCTCGGAGATCCAGTCCGGCCTTATTATGCCGGGGTCTCTGACTGCCAGCCTGGAGTGCATCAAAGAGGAGACGCCAAAACCTTTGTCTGAAACTCCGGGCAGCGCAGGAGACGCGGGGCTGGACGCGCCGCGGGAGAAGCCCAGCGGGGAGGCACTCGCCGCGGCCCAGGAGGAGGCCGGGGCGGGCGGTGGGAAGCAGCGGGACAGCAGCCCCCCGTCCCGGGAGGACCCGGCCGCTGCTGGAAGGCGACCCGAGGAGCTCTGCCACGAGCGACTGGACCCGGGCGCCGGAGAGGTTGGGACTGCGAAGGATGCGGCCATAACAGGTGACATTCCAATAACGACTATCCCCCCTGTTGCACCTCACTGTGATAGCGGTCAAGAGACGGCAGCCGCCCCTGACCCTTCCTCTGTTGATCCACCCTCAGAGCAATCGATTGATCGTATTTGTTTGATGTTTGCTGACGTGACTTCACTGAAAAGCTTTGACTCTCTTACAGGCTGCGGAGATATTATTGCGGACCATGAGGAGGATGTGGGCAGCGGAAGTGGCGGCTGCGGGAAGAGCACCCCCGGGGCTGGCAAGCTGGGTGCCTCCAAGAAGCACCCCACCATGGTGACCTACCAGGGAGGAGGGGAGGAGATGGCCAGCCCAGACCAGGTGGATGACACTTGCCTGCAGGAGTTCTGGGACATGCTGTCGCAGACAGAGGAGACCCCAACAGGAGGTGGAGGAGGGACAAAGAAACCTGAGGGGTTGAAGGAAAGCCGAGGTGCAGAAGGAGCCCAAAGCAGAGCAGTGGGGAAACGTGGTGGCCTCCACCAGATCCCTATTCACCTCAACCATAAAGAGGAGCAGAAGGGCAGGGAGAAGGAGCAGCACGAAGGTGTCCCAAACAGCGATGAGGGCTACTGGGATTCCACCACCCCTGGTCCTGAAGAAGACAGTTCCACAAGCATCCAGAAGGAGACTATCCCCAGGGACAGCTACAGTGGGGATGCTCTGTATGACCTCTATGCTGAGCCAGATGAGAACCCACCAGCAGCGCCTACAGTGGAAGAGGTCACCTGTGTGCCACGCTCCAAGCCTGTGTCTCCAATAACAACCACACTGAAAACACCCTCAAGCACAGTGAAGGACTCCAAGATACCCATCAGCATTAAACACCTTCCGTCGCATTCTGCCAGCCATGGAGCAGACTCCAGTAACAGCCATCATGTCACACACCATCACCTGGCCAAAAGCGAGATGCACAGAACAAAAATTCCTGTCTCTAAAGTACTGGTACGGCGGGTCAGTAACAGGGGCTTAGCAGGGACAACAGTGAAAGCTGCCACGTACCATGACAGTGCCAAAAAGTAGTTGAATATGAGGTGGAAACAAAGATGGACAGCAAGGTGGGTGTGTGAAAGTCTGTGTAGGAGACCACAGATAATGAATTAGTTTTGCATCACCTTGAAGAAAGGCACCTAAAAGGCTTACTTCACTGTACCCTACGAGCCTGCACTTCTGAATCCCTTCTTATGAGACTGTATGGCTGAATATAAAAAGTCGACTTCTTTTTGAGCACTTTTTTTTACATTTGTATCTTTTTTCTGCAGCACTAACCACTTCGGAGGTTCATTTTTACATGCCTTTTTGGAAGCAGGACTTGGATTATGAGCCTAATCCTTCCTCACGCAAAGCAGTGCCATGAGCTCTTCAAGGGTATGGTTACAAAAGGAGCGACACGAGAGGTTCTCCAATACACTTATCTTTTAATCGTTTCTGGGGGAGGGGTGGAAGGTGGGTGCCTGGCTCCCAGAATTACGTTTGCTGTACAAGATGTTGGAAAAAATGCCAAGCAAAAAACCAACCACCCTAACAGGTATTTTACCGGCTGTAGGAAGGAGAGCACTGCTCAGCAGCAGACTTGATTGACTTGTGTGCAGTAGATAACTAAAGGAGTTAAGTGGACTTGTCTAACAGGAAACACATTTTTGTTCGTCTGTCTGTCTGGTTGGTTTCGATCTGGTCTAATGTAAATGGGTAACAGAGACACCTGACATAGGTTCAGATGTTTACATCGATACTTGTCCAATAACACATACAATCAGGTTCAGGGAAACATTTTACTAAATGCCAATATATACACACTGTTCACATTTATACCGTAACTTGCTCGCCGTGTGTAAATATATACATATTTTAGCAGATTTACTCAATGCTACAGATTTTTATATTGAAAAAAATCACCTCTCTGTATTATTTAGAGTTTAAGCAAGAGCTAGTTTTTATAGGTAGATAATTTTACAGTTCTAAAATGGTAGAACTTTGTGTAAGTACCTTAAATTAGAGCAAAACTCTGTTTTGTATGGGCTCATACATCCCTAGATAAGTAAATCTGAAGTGCTGATTTTATTCCAGTGGCACATTCCATGAGTCAGAGCTGAGGTTCTGCCAACACTGCCACTGCAAACCTCTATTTTCAGGGGTTTGGACAAAGTTGCTCTGGGCTTAAACCTTACAGAGAAGGAACCCAGGAGAGAAACAAGTTTTTTAATTATTATTTTTTAAAATATATAAAATTAGTTTTTGACTATTTAAAGGACGTTTGGGTTCTCATTGTTTTTTATTTTCATTCTTAATACTGTCAGAATAATTTTACTTTAAGAAAGAAAAAGAAATATGGTAAGCTAGTGACACATAAAATGGTCTGATGAGCTCAGATCTTATGAGAAATGTATTAATGGCCAGGACAATTTTGAGTAGTGGCTACTGTACATGGGCATTGACAACATGTCAAAGAAATTTATTAAGGTTTTAATGTGCCTGAGGACATATTTTTATGATACACTGAAAAGGTTCCAAAATCACTGAAGTCTAAAGGTAAATATTATGTATTTACAAAATATTTTGATATAAGTATTTAATCATCAGACCACAGTTAATATAAAATATATGGTCCAGTGTATCTGAAAAATAATATACATTTTTAAAATATACATGTCTATATTATGCAGAGAATCCTAAATTCACATAATTGAAGCTAATGGGTCTGATCCTACATAGCAGTTGGTTTTATTGTCTCTTAAACTGAAAGAAGAAAAAGGAAAATAAATATACAGAATATAAATTTGAAGGATATTAAGGTTAAAGATAAACCATAAAAAACTAGGAAATACCATAATAAGAATTGTATATATGTATATGTGTGGTTCACTGGGGAAATGACCTTCTAGGCACAAGGGTAAAATTGGCATCTAGTTCTGAAATGATTGCAGGATTTAATACCGAGCTGCAACGCCCCAGTGGATTGGGAGAAATTGTTTTTCTGATCAGTCCTTGTTTTCATGGTTTGAGTAAGAACCTTAATACACTTCAAAGATGGTTATTTTATATGTTTTCTTTCGAACATGTATGTGTGTGGTTTTCTATATGCCTACTCACACAGGCGTGTTGTACATATGCATGTGTAGTCAGGATGCACCTCCTCCTGGGTTACGTGCGGTGGAGTGAAGGCACACGCACACCTGTGCACACCACACTCATGAACACAGCCACTCGTGCATGCTGCCGCACACCGGCAGAGTGCATGTGCTATAGATCTGTCTCCAGACATGCTGGTGGTGATTTCCTTTGCCTGAGAAAGGAATTTGCATTTGGCCTGACTCTGCTTGTGCATTTTAGAAAGTTAAAGCTGAAATACCCTCAAAAGGATGAAAGTACAGAACATGGGATACTATCCTGGTCCTCAGCCCTAAACCGAACATTCCATTTTCTGTTTGTTTGTTTTCATTTGCCTGTAAGGGACACATCTTTCCTTGCATGACAACTCTGCAGAAAAATCACAATTCCCCATTTTGTTGTGCTGTGCAGAGAGATTTTACAAAGTACTGGAAGTTGAGAGGGAGGGAGGATGTGGTGAGCTTGGGGAGGTACCGTAGAAACTGGAATCACTGAATACAGGTAGTAGGAGCGGTGCATCTTTAAAACCACTAGAAGATACCAGCTACCATCTCTACAGGACCTGTGTGTGGCAAATTATTCATCATCAGCATTTTGTTTGCATTGTGGCATGTTCGCATTGAAAAACCAATAGAGTGACACTAGACTAGCTTCCTCTCACGTAACGACTAACATGAAGCATCATTAAAATGCTTTGGCTTCCCCCTCATTTTTCTCTCTCCTTTTGTTTTCTGCCTCATTTTCCTTCTGTCCTCTGCATGCTGGTGGGCTGCTTCCTCCTCGGTGTGGTGCAGAGCGGAGCGGGGAGCCCTGGGCTGGCTGGGAGCGTGGGATGGGAGGGCGGCTGTGATGCTTGCCCAAGCCAGGTGCTCCCCAGCCCCACTCCCAAGCTTTCTATGGCATACCCAGTGCAAGTACACTTTGCAGATCTCTTGGTGGTTCATTCGGCTGCTTGCTATGTACATGTTTTAAGGACAATCACATCCTTAAAAGGAAAATGGGAAAGTAGCTTGTAGTAGGGCGTCAGTGTTATGAATCATTGCGACATACTGACGTTGATTCAGGGTAATGGTTGTGTGAGAGTAAAAATACAATTTAATGCTCAAAATAACTTTGTATGTATAAAACTCACCTTTGTCTTTAAGCCATCTATGTTTTTTATTTCAAAAGGAGATAGAAAATTTAATATTTACTAGGGCTTACAATTTTCATACAAATATATTTGTACAGCTCCACACAATGCCTAAAACAATCATTGGGAGGAGGTTCAAAGGCTTCCTTTAGAGCTATATTTAATTCCTGAAAGATCCCTGCAAAATACTGTGAGATGCCTAAGAACAAACAGTTAATGGCTTGCTGGATTTAAAGGCTGAAACATAAAGAGGTGATAGTCCTGAGGCATTCTGTGGTTGTTTGCATTCCTATTTATGTTATCCTGTTCAAGCATATATTTTCCTTGGCTTTGGTAGGTATCAAGGTAGAAATGGTGTTCTGAGTCCCAAAGATAACATTCCCAATGCTGTTGTTGTTTTGTTTCTCTTAAAGAATACTTTTCTTTGTTTGATTTGTTATTTTGTGGTCTCAATGCTTTGTAATTATCAGCTTGTATGTCATTGATAAAGGATTTTATAGATCAGGACTTGGCATTTAGTTATGTGTACTCTTTGCGCTTTCAGATCACTACTGGTAAATTTTGTATGTTCTTAGGACTTTTTTCTATCTATTGCGTAGTGTTTTATAGCTATCTACAGTGATTTCAGTGGTATACATTCCTGTCCTATATATCAGCACAAAAGATTTCCTTTCAGTTGCATGAAGTGATGTTTTTGTGGACTTCTTTTGTCATGATAGGAATTAAGTTTCCAGTACTATATGTGTGGCCTGCAACAGACATAAAGGGTCTTATTTTCCCTGTGGTGCATATGCATTTTGCTCTTGGCAGTAATAGGACTCAAACACACGTAGTAGCTTTCAGAAGAAATTCCATGACTAGGATAAGAACACTCTATGTTCAGTCTTATTCCATCAATCACCAGCATTCCCTTCATCCACTGTGAATATCCTCACCACCATTCAGGGTAGTAGAGGACTGAATTTTAAAATTTACATGCATAGATGTACACTATGAAAATTAATTCACTGATTATTTTTTAATGACTCTAACTGAATTATTTATCTAAGCTAAGCGAATATTGCACCAAAGTCTTCAAAACGTCTGATACAGATGGCATTTTCAGCAAGATGCTGTAAGCGCAGATGAGCCAAATTAACAGGCTTTGCTTAGCAAAGCAAAACCTTGTTGTTTCTCAAATTTGTAATACTGAGCCTGCAGATCAAAGGGAACCATTGATTCTGCTACATGACCATACTCTGAGTTGTTTTTTTTTTCCTGCTCTAATGGACTACTTTCAGAAAAGGCTTTTCAGCAAGATAATGGTATGAAAGAGACAGTTCACAGTAACAATAGCCACTTGCAAGGCAGATGGTTATCTAAACAGCCACAATGGGGGACTCTAAGCAAGGTGGCCTGAAAATGTGTTTTCATAGTTATTGATATGAAAGGCTGAGGCTTCTGTCTTGGAAAACCAAATTGACACTGACTTAGAGATGCTGCAGAGGTGAGTCTTGGCAGAGTTTGCACGTGACAACGTCTGCTGAGTTGGGTTTTTTTTGTTTTGTCTTTTCCCTTTTTTGTTGTTTTTTGCCTTTGCTTTGTTGATGTTTTCATCACGATGATATAACCCCACGTGTCTGAGCAGAATTGCACAACAACTGACCCTTCTGAGATCCAATGCTGAGAATACACTGTCAGTTGTCTTCAGCGGCCTGGAACTGGTTCCCACTGACCATCCCTCTCTTCCATTGAGGGGTTGGATTTCCTTGTCATGAATCCCGGTGCTGTTCACTGTGAGTGGGAGCCATCTGAATCTGCCTTGCTGTTTGTGTTCAGGGGACAGTTTATTTTTAATTTGGCTCACTGGGATTGTTTAGCTCATCATGAGCTCACATCTTGTCTTCCTTTTGAGCATCTTGGCTAGGAACAGTCAGCATTGATTTGGTGTTTCCTAGGTCCATTTCACATAGACAGAAATGGAAGAACTTGTCATATGCAAAGGAATAAGAGCTATAAACACTCAAGCCACATCCTGGGGACCTTTATTCCTGCAAAAGCAGGTTGTTAAAGTTCTTCTTGCCTTAGAGGGCTTCTCCATCCAAAACAGTGAGTACTGTTGCTTGGGACCCCCCTTTATTTTTTCCTCTATGTCTCTCATTCCCTGTCAGCCATACTGCAGTTGCTTGGGAAACTGAGATTCTTGATCTAGCCTTCCAGCACTAAAATAAAGGAGCTGCTGCTAGTGCATTCTTCAGGAAGTCTTTGCTCTTGCTTCTTGGTCTTGAAAACATTAATTCACCTTCAAAACAAGCAGCAAAGATATTTAAAATGGAGATCTCTGCTCTGTCATCTCATACATGCGGGCGAGGATGTTGAGTGATATTTTGAATGGAGTGGATTATATCTTTCTGCTTTTCTGTCGTGGACAGTTTAGCAAATCTAGCAGGAAGGATGTCACTGTTTTAGGAAAGCTCAGATGCTGTTTGTTATGGAGACTGTGCCCAGATTATCTCTAAGAACTGCTTTTCTTTTTCCTTTCTGTACATATTTAATTAACTAGAACCAGAGTTGGTTATGTACTTCACAGGGCAAGCAGTTTAAACTACCAGGCTGAAAGGGTCCTTGTAGCAATGGCTAAAAGAAGATTGCTTTGCCTGCTTTAACATCCCATCCAAGCAATGCTCTATGGCTGCAAAGCTAGAAAACCTGCATTTGCCAACATGACAATCTCTTTCCAAGGTCCTGTTCTGATGTGGCAAGGCTTCCATTGACTCCAGTAAGAACTGGCAAGGGTCCTTAATCTCTTCACCTTAAGGAAATAGGAAGTATTTCTTAAGTCTTCCCTTTTTTTAAAGATGAACATTATTCAGGTGATTGTGCAGTCTTTTATATTACTGTAGTAGCATTTTCACTGATCTGAGTGCAAAATATGTCTTTCCATTGTTTTTCCCTCTAACAAGCAGCCACTCCTGTACATAACTCCAGTACTCAGCATGTTGAAAATAAAGCTAACACAATCACTGCCTTCCTTAACTTAACTTGTAATGGCAAAACCAGGATCAGATCCTTTCCAGAGCACTAACTCCCCTGCTTATTATGTTGTTGTTTGTGTCTTTTGATATGGTAACTAATGATGCCCCCCTTTAATTTATTACACAGCCACATTTTAAATCTGGTTTTAGGGAGAACAGTATGTAGGGACTGAACGGTAACATTTTAAACAGAATTCTATTATTTTGGGTGATATTCTGTCAAAACAGTTGCTATTTCAGTATCAGGTTGTTTCCATGGGCTTTTTCTGCAGATGAATTGGAAGCTTTGAACATAATGTGCTCATAAAAGAAAATTTGCTACATCTGCTTTGAATTAAGCCTGACCTTAAAATGTAAAAGCTACACATCTGGTGATGTTTCTTGGCTGATGATAGCAAAGGGGAAGGTCTGCCCCTACTCACCTGCACCCCATGGACTGGGGGAGCAAGGCAGCGTCACCAGGGGAATCTGGTGTTTGCCAGGTGGGACAGCAGCAGGGAAAGCCAGGGTGCTGGTGCTGTGCTGGGGTGGCAGGGTTGATAGGCTGACTGGGAGATAGGGTGAAAGCAAGGGCTGGACCGCTGGTCTTGTCCAGAAAGAGAGTTAAACATATGCCTATAAAATCTGGCTCCTTTTTTTCTTGCATTGATGCTCATATTGCTGTGTTACACTAAGTTAGGAGCCAGCCTCTGTGAGTCTGGGTGTGCTGAAGCCAGTGCTTCTGCTGCAGACTACCATGTGACTGCTCTCATCAACACCTGAGCAGTGCCCAGTGTCTTTGTTTCTGAAGGCAGTTGTAGCTCAGAGGCTTCCACAAATCCTCTGTAGTCCAGCACTCACCCATGGCCTCTCAGTGCTCTTCCATGCTCATTTGGCCACAGGAATGTGAAGGCCCAAGCCTTTGGCAGGGTGGTGGGCACTGGCTGCACCCTTGCAGCCCAAGGACAAGTGGAGATGGAGAGTAAGGTGCACTGTGCAGTAGCACCACCAAGTCCTAGGTTGAGTGCAATTAAATTTCTGCAGCATGTGGCTTGATAAAAGCTTGATAAAAGCAATGTTGCTTTTCAGGAGAGGAAGCATGACTAAAGCCGTTGCCTTTGTGTAAAATTGAAGTAAAACCTCTGCCATGGGACAGAGTGCAACAGCTGAGTAATATTTCAGTCCACAGGTATTCCCTTGGAAATCAGTGGATCTATTAGTGGTGTTGATTGTTATTAAGTGAAGATCCCATAATTTGGCCCAATCTGAATTTTTCTTGCTGTGTTTGTCAGCCGAGACTGTCTCAGAAAAGCTCTAGCGTTGAGGCTTGTGGCCCTGTGAAATGGGGAAGGAGGAATGGATGTGGTTGGTGGAAAATACAGATTCAGTAAGTCCAGGAAATGCAGCATGGCTTCAGTCTTTTATTGCAGCCCAGCTCTGCTTAAATATCATGGTGTGCTCGAGGAAAACATAGCAGGGATTGCTCCGCACTGCATCTGACAAAACAATGCTCTTGGGGTTTCATGTGTGCTGAAAGGGACAGATGTGTCCTGTTAGAAGTCACTTAACCTGTTTCTATGAAAGGTGTTACAGATGACAGATCACTGTTAATTACAATTTTCCCCTCATATTTTTTGTGTCAGCAACCTCCAGTAAGGTAGCATATGACCTATTCAAGATAATGAGCAAGTAAAGCCAGAACTCCCTGCTCTTCTTACCTGAACAGTTTGTTAATAATAATCTGGTGAGTCTGTGTGCTCCAACTTTCTTTTAGTGAAAGCTCACAGCACTCCGGGGGGTGTTTCTGTAACAGACTGTTAGACACACTCTGCTCCTTTCCACCTCTACAAACTTTGATGAGTATGTCTCCTTGAGTCACTGTATCCTTCACGTACTTACAACCTAACTGATAGCAATAGATGTCTTTCTTCCCTGGCAGTTCACAAGGATATACTAATCAGTGTTTATTATATTTTTAATTCTGTAAATATTTATTTTGGTACTCTGTGTATTTATTGGCACTGATTCTGGTGTTTGCTTATGTGTCATTGTAAATGTTGATGGTTTCAGTAGTCTTGCTTCTAATGAATGTAAGGAACTCAGACTAACTGCACTTTTCTTCCATTCAGAAATCTTACAGTGAAAAATATTCCCACTGTCATATTATGTGTTATAATGAATAAGATTAATAAAATCAGTTGTCACTTTTCATTGATGAACGTGAAGGTTACTTTTTGATGTTCAAGATAGAGATAGAGCCAGTCTAGTCAGTGCGCTGGAAAATAACTAGGCTTTTGAAAGCAAGACATTAAGGAATTATGTCTCCAAAATAGCATAAAAAAAGAATACTTGGGCATGTGTGCACTTTCATTTTTATGTAGAAATGCCTTCAGCAGTCTGACTAATAACATCATAGAATAACTAGACTAAATTCATTACTTAGGGGAGGGCTTTTATAAATGGGAGAGTTTTGGTCTTCTGGCTTCTGTGTTACTACTCGTCCATGGAAGGTACTCAACCAGCCAGAAGAACTGGAGTAAAATCTGCTCAGAAGTGTTTAAGGAACAGCAAAGCAGAAGGTCTGAAAAGCTCATTATGAAAGTAAGGAGCAGGACATGGTGACACATTATAAAGTGTTCCTATGTTCAGAAAAGCGTAACTCCTCTTTCCAATAGCTGGAATGAGCCTGAAGAAAAGTTTTTCCAGTGATTAAATGCAAAAGCAATTTTACATTCAGGCCTTCTCAGCCTATGTTCCATATTGCGTGTTCATGTCTTTTATTCTATGTATCTGGAAACAGAAAAGTTGTGGTTTACATTATTCCCTGCTGCAGAAGATTGCCTAGTGATTACCTTGCTTGTGTTCAAATATAGCTACTGGGATTTTTTGGGGCAGAGGGGTTGCAAAGAAGTGCAGGGCAAAAGGACAGCAACCCCATGAATCTTGATAACTGTAGGTCTGTGTGGTGCAGCTGTTAACACCTTCCACAAAACCAGACTATGGAAGTCTGGCAGATCCACTGTGATAGGACAAATTTAAAAGTCTCCTGATACCAGGAAACTTGGCCCAAACATTCTTTTTGAAATTGAGATGAAGAGGCTGAGTTTCTAATGTTGAGCTAGAAGTCCCTTTCCAATTAAACCCAAAATTGGTCATTCCTGACAGTACATCTCTATGGCCACCTTCCTGGAAAAGTGTCTGCAATAGGAGTAATGACCTGGAAATTTCCCCGTGACCCATTCATTGAAGATGCATGTTCCATCTAATTTGCAAACCTATCAAGCAAGAAAGGGAAGAGAATATTCTTGACTCCTAATAATTGGTAAAGAATATTGGCAGGACAAAGGGACCAGTCAACTGACTGTGAGTGAGTACTACTTTCATTTTAAATCCTTTCCCTTGAATCACGGTATTTTACCCTTTCAGAGTGATCGCAGAGGAGATATTTACTAGGAGCGCACACTGAGCAGACGCCTGCTCCTACCTACCACGCTGCACATCTGCTTCCAATTAAAGCCATTCCACAGTGCCCTGAGGGGGGATGGGAAGGAGGCACAAAGGTTCTGCAAAGGGTTATTTCAGCAGCCATGGATGCTACTATGGCAGCTGAGGAGGAAGAACCTGTTTCATCTCTAATGACACATCACCCCTTTTGCTCTGCAAAGATCCTTAGCTTAGATATTCCCTCTTGGGAACAGGAGGCCTCCTGTTCTGACTAATGAAGACTTGCCCTCAACCAATATGTGTATTCTTTCCAGCTTAAGAAAAATGAATATATTTAAAAAGATTTAGATGGAGATCCACAGCTACTATTCTAAATAGAACAAGACAAATGCAAGGATTCATTTCAGGACTAATGAACAGATTAATGTTCTGTTAAATGTTCTGACTAATGAAGACTTGCCCTCAACCAATATGTGTATTCTTTCCAGCTTAAGAAAAATGAATATATTTAAAAAGATTTAGATGGAGATCCACAGCTACTATTCTAAATAGAACAAGACAAATGCAAGGATTCATTTCAGGACTAATGAACAGATTAATGTTCTGTTAAATGTTCTGACTAATGAAGACTTGCCCTCAACCAATATGTGTATTCTTTCCAGCTTAAGAAAAATGAATATATTTAAAAAGATTTAGATGGAGATCCACAGCTACTATTCTAAATAGAACAAGACAAATGCAAGGATTCTGTTGAAGTACAACTCTCCACAGCTCCTCCAAAGACTAATAAATGACCCATGCTGATACTGCATGCTTATATAAAGACCCTTCACAGAGTGGCTTTATACAGCCACATGAATCCCAGGTGAGAAGACCTAGAGCCAAGGGCTGCCACCAGAGTGGAGAGAGGGCTTGTGCCTGCCGATAAAGCGCTGGCCCAGACCAGGGAGGTCTGAGTCCCTTTTCCATTGCTTCCTTTCCTGATTTACAGAAGGCTGCAGGTACCACATTTTAAAGCACATTTTAAAGCCAGCTGCACTGAGCTATGGTGTTGCTCGGAACTGTGGTCTGAGGTTTTCTGATAGGATTTCACTATCGCTTAAACTCCTGCACCAGACAGGCTCAGAAGTGTTCTCATGGCTGAGTCTACACTCCCGTGTGTCACAGTGGGAGTCATGGACAGGCTCTGTTCCCCCCCCGCCCACCTCCATTTGTTCACCTGTAAAGATGAAGACAACCTAATTTTGCAACAAAATAGGCTTGAATAAATAAAGATAAATTTGTCTTAATAATTATGAATAGTGAAAAACCTGCTGTTGATTATGGCTTTGAAGGTAGTGGCTACATTCTAAAGTGGACATGAAAAAAACATCTGTTCTACTAAAATGATGTAGAGGATCAGAAAAATTATGGTAAAAAAATCAAGTGATTG
Source organism: Psittacula echo (assembly GCF_963264785.1). Taxonomy (NCBI): domain Eukaryota; kingdom Metazoa; phylum Chordata; class Aves; order Psittaciformes; family Psittacidae; genus Psittacula; species Psittacula echo. Next base: position 107,981,913 of record NC_137736.1, read on the forward strand.
TTCTGAGTATTTCTTATTTACTATGATTATCTGTCTTGGCGTTTCTACCCTTCACATTCTGCACAAATAGATTTTGTTTACTGACAGATAACAAATCAAACAAGAATGCAGCTCTTACAGTGAAGAAATCAGTCGTGCTACTCTTTTGCTTATAGATGTCTTTTTTTTTCCCATGTTAACAAATTGAGCTTTTTGATCCTGCCAATTAGACCATATCCAGTCATTATCATGCCAGATTTAGGGTCTGATTACGCAGCTGCTGTGTCTGAACAGCTTCATTGAAATCAGTAAGAAATGCTCATATACAGAAATGGTGCTTGCGTCCTTTGCAGAGCTGCCTATTTCTGCTTTCTCAGGGGTGAGGTGATGTTGAATTTGCCTGTATTTTTATATTTATTTCCCTAGGGTCTGATAGAAACCCCCATAAATCTGCAAGTTTTAGGAAAAAACAGTTGGACCAGATTAGACAGTTAAATTGTCTATGCAGGATCTTAATTCTCTCTCAAGATGTAGCATGTATTCAGACCAACTTAAAATAAATGACTGTATCGGAAAACAAAACAGACATCAGAGCACAAGCATAAAGGCAAATGTCAGCCCCTGGCTCGGAAACGACCGAGACCCTCAATCCAAGCGATGAAACCTTACATTTCTGCCTGAGTGCAGGCAAACACACAGCACTATTTATAGCACAGCCTTTTACTACCCTTCTGTTAGAATAGGCTTCATCGGAGGATTTACATGACTAACCAAAAGCAAAAGCCTTTTGTGCTTCGTTTCCATAAGAGAAGGCCACTGTGAAGCTGGTGTTCACTGGGCTGAATTACAGAAAATATCAGTTACTAAAAAACCAGTAACTAATTCAAAGGCATCTGTTACCATGGCATAGGTTTCCTCTTCGCTCTCCATGCCCCAGATTTAGCACCAATGATGGGAGCTTAGTGAAAACTCAAAAAGAACGGTTCTTACCTCTGAAAAATAAAATGCATAGTCAAGGAAGACCACATGTTTTCATGGCAACTAAGGAGTAAAGGGTTAAGACCTAGGGGATGGCTCTGAACCAATAAACAGCACAAAAGACTCCTATTAGCAAATCAAGAGCCCAATGTGCTCCCATTTCCCCCCTTGTATCTGCAATTAAACCCTCTGGGCCACAAAGTTACTTTTCCTGCCAAGGACAACAATCAGCATGAGGTGATTATTTTAGATTCTGTGCGCACCCTGAAGTCTCCTCCAAATGAAAACCAACTCTCCCATCACCCTCTGATGCAATACAGAGGGAAGGGCAGGATCATCAGCTACTCCCCAACCTTTCCTTTTGCTGTGCCAGCTGCAAGCACCCAAGCTTCCCCCAGAGATGCCACTTTCTCACAGATGCACACCTCTTCTTGCCTTCCAGATGGCAGCAGGCTTCTTAACAAGCTCCCTGATTTCTTTTCCCCCCTTGGGATTTCATTTCAGTGTTACCTTGTCACATCTGGTTTTCTCCACTTGGATGATGTGGAGGAGCATGCGATGTAATGCTGCTTCTGGAGGTTACCAACCTGCAGCTCCCGTAGCTGTTGCAAAAATGCCACCTCCCTGCTCCAGAAATGCCCCCTCCCTGCTCCAGAAATGCCCCCAGGCAGTGAGGATCACTAAGGCTCTGTTGTGCCAGTGACAGCCCCTACCCGAGCTGCAAAGCAGAGGTAAGGACCACTTTGTTAAGGTTTGCAGGCTGCTTGTTTCCTTGTCTTGTTCTGCATCACTGCACTTATTCTTTCTTCCCTAGGGCTTTTCTGCAGGGCTTCTTGAGGCTCCCTGGCACTGTTACAGGGCTGTTTAACATGGCTGCAGAACAGGGCAGGGAATTGGAGTCAGGCTGTGATATCGTTTCACAGGTATCCTCTGTGATCTTCAATGCAAAATTCCACTTCTTTGCTTTTCCCACCTCTAAACAGGGATTGTGATTCTTCTACAGGAAAGGTTTCATGTGGCTAAATCCTTCAAATTTTACTTCACTGCCTGTGGTTTGAGAAGTGGGTAGGGGCATGGTGCAATGGCAGTGCTCTCTCATTCCCCTCCTCCTGCCCAGATTCAGCAGGCACAGATGTGGCCATAGCCTCAATGAGAACAGGGGAGAAAAACCCTATTTCTGGTATTTTTTGCCTGGGATGGCAGTGGTAAATACCCAGAGTGAAGATATGGCTGAAGAGGAGCGGTGTAGCTGACTTTTCCTCCTGCTGGCTATGGTGCTGGTATGCCTGGGCCTCTGCAAATGAGGGTTTAAAGAGCTGGAAAGGAAGGGCATCAAGGGGAATTGGTGGCATCGTGGAGCAGTGGTAGAAGGGTGTTATAGTCCTTCCTCAGCTGAAGCCCTGTGATGGGAATCTTTCCCCACCAATGGCAGGAGGAAAATGTGGGGCTAAAAAATCTTGAGCCTCTTGATATACCTTAGCCCTGGCTACAGATGCTCACATGATGCCTTGCCACAGATGGTCTTTTTGCATTGTCCTGCATAGCTTTGACCTGCTGATGGCCACAGACTCTTCACTTTCATGAAACTAACTAAACAAACACCAGAGTAGGAAGTCAAACTGGTCATAAAGACATGTTCTGCTTCCTCCCTCACTTCCCACTTTCTACTAGGGGTGGCTGCAGCAGTTATCCATTGCTCCCACTACGCAGCCAGAAGATAGCTATCCTCGGGATTTGATGAGCAAGGTATTGAGCCTCGCAGAGCAATGTGGTGCCATGACTCTGGAGAAGAGCAATGTAGGAACTAATATATTGGTTGAACTGGTGACCCACATGATTAAGCAGTCTATTGCTGTCCACAGCTGCAAGCAGAGGAGGTATTTTACAAAGACACATGAAGATGCTACTGTGGATAATTACGCAGTGTCTGTTTGGCAGAAGAGGAACCTTTGTAACTTCAGGTAGTGATACGTGTCTGTTTTGATGCAAATTGTTTGTATGGCTTGTTACCAGCAAGGAAATGATTCCCGCAGTAGATGGTTTGAGGTTCTTTGCTGCAGGAATATCCCATGGCTATTATTCATTATGCTTCACTAAAAGGGAGAAATAAAAAACCCCACCTTATCAGATGTAAGGGATAATGCCAAGGAAATTTTAGGCGCTAGGTAATCAATTTTTAATTGGGTAGTTTCAAAAAGAAATAAAGGTAAGAGAAGTAGAACGTCCTGATGAGGTATATTATATTGCCATGAGGTTCTTAGAAACAGCCTCATTGCTCATGCATGACTCATATTTTGAAAGTGAAAAGTTGAATTTGTTTAGGGACATTGTTCTAGAGACAAAAGGGATCTTCAGGCCTCCAGTCAGCAGCCAGGACTTGGAATGATGCTGACCTGACACAGCTTTCGTCCTGCTCTGGGCAGAGACAGCTGGGCTATGCTTCTATGGCTTACACCTTCCCTTCCTGCCTGGCAGGCAACAGAAGCACGGCATTATGGAATGGAGGAAAGGGAAACCTAATTCAGAAAGCATTTGTTTTCACATCACGTGGTGCTTCGTGCTCTGGTAATTTTGAACAGTTCCTGGCTGGGTTTATTCACCCGCATTTCAGGGGTCAATGTTGGAGAGCTGGGTAGTACCATGGTCGGGGTGTCAAGCAGCCACCTTTAGCAGCATCTTGGCAGTGGAAAGCTACTGCCTTGGCTCTTCAGTAAGCCTCCCTATGCCAAAGTCTGCTCATTAGATGTTATATCCCATGGGAGACATGTTAGTTAATTTAACAAGGTTTTGTTGTGGGCTCTGTTTCAGTGACTGGTTTTGGTCCCAGAACAGTGTCCTGAGGGCCCTTCAGCAAAGCCCCTATCTGCCTTAGTGCAGCCCCTGCCTTGATGAACCCTCTCCTCCTGGGTCTCCTTGGGGTGTCCCTTACATAGCCACAGGATCAAAAAGGGGTTGAGGTGGGAAGGCACCTCTGTAGGTTGTCTGGTCCAACTCCCCTGCTGAACAGGGCATCATGAGCCAGTTGCCCAGATGGCTTTTAAAGAGAGTGACACCTCCCTGGGCAACTTGTTCCAGTGCTTGGTCACCCTCACAGTAAAAATATATTTCCAGATGTTCAGAGGGAACCTCCTGTGTTTCAGTTTGTGCCCGTTGCCTCTGGTCCTGTCACTGACACTGCTCAGAAGAGCCTGGCTTTGTCTTCCCTTCAGGTATTTATATACATTGATGAGATACCCCTAAGTCTCCTCCACCCTGAAAAAGAGAGATGCTTTTTAGAAGTGTCACAGGTCACAGCACTGCCAGAACCATGTTGGCGAAATGTGCTGGGGTTGGGGGCTGTCCTTCCTCAGCACCACACTATGCTTTGCCCCACAGCAGGCATGGAGAACCTGTAGAACCATGTGCTGTCCCAGCAGTGACGGAAGGGACACACAAGCCCTCATGCTGTGTGCAGCGGCTCACAGCTGGGCATTTGCACATTGCAAATGTCACTGGTTGGAGTATTTTCTGATCCAGCTGTCCAAGTATGAGTGCAGGAGGGGAACCCAGTTGTGGCTGCTGCTTCTGTCCAAGCTTGTGCTAGCTCCAGGGACCATTGTCTCTGATGACTTCAAGGTCTGATGCAAATTAGCTCCACTATACTCTTCATCAAGAGAGCTCCATCAGCAACATGTGTGATAACTTCCCACCTCTTATCTTTCTCTGATGTGGCTATCAGCAGACACTCCTGTGCGGGAACAGCAGACTTCCACTGAGGATGTACCATCCAAGGAAGGGCTTGCATGCTGTTGAGACTCTCTGGCTCTCATTTGCCTCTAATCCTGCTCCCACAGTGGTGGATGAGAGCTTCCAAGTTGCTTAGGGTGGGAAGGGATCAGATCATTGCAGAGGGTTTTCAAACTCCTCCAGCGTTCGAACAGCCACAGTGCTTACGAGGCACAACTTCAACTTCTGTACAATTTATAATTTCCTTTAATTGCTTAAAGTGCTCTAATTTTTACACCATTGTGAAAGGATCTTTGTTTACAGTGATTGCAGAGGGTAATATTTCTAGCACGGGTAACCATGGCAATGAATAATTCTATTCTCAGGAACTGTGCCAGCTGCACTAATGCCTTATAGTAGCACTCAAGCAGTTTGCTAATGACAGACTTCTTGTTTATTGTAAGAGGACATTTTCCTGTGTCCACGCATTAGCCTCTAGTTTCTTAAAACCACATTCTTTATCAGTAACACGCGGAGAAAACGAGAGCAAACCAAGCAAATCTCAGTTACACAGCTCCCCTTGCACATAAGATTTTCCTGTTTTTATTTTCTTGGAGATTGTATTATAGGATACATTATTTAAGGAAACTTATGGTATGCAATAGTCTGTTTTGTTTTTACAACCTCCTTCTAAAATAAGGATGAGCTTCGGATACTTGAGAGTGGCTGTTTCTTACACAAAAAGACACCACCCTCTAAGCTGATCTAGTCACAGATAGATGGGTTTTATCACTAGAGAAAGGACTTTAGCTGTTTCACAAGACTAGTTTTAGAAAGAATTTTAAGTAAAAAATAATATAGAAAAGTATTACTTTATAAAAATATGTATTACATATCTATAAATGGAGTAAAATTACTTCAACACCAATGCATTGAAATTGATTAAAATATTGTTCTCATCTATGTATGAACATAATTATGATATTTGTAAAAAAAGTCTATAAAATAAGCAAATATGTATTTCTACATGCTTCGTTATTTAAATGTAATTTAAATTGATTCAACAATAAATGTTCCAAATGTAATACTTTTTTAGCTTATATGATTTAGGGTATGTTCAGTAGAAACCCTTCAGGAACAACGGAACTATCATTCCTGTCATTCCACGAACCATGGTCTCAGAGTACAAAAACAGCCAGGTGGAATAAAGCATCCTCTCCTGTTTTCAGAAAAATGTTAACAACAATCCCAAGTCTCCTATCCAAGATTGAAATCCTTATGAAAGATTTATGGAGCAACTGTTGAATTGGGCAAAGTTGTTTGGAACGGTTGTAGCTTGAGGGTTTCTAGAAAAGCACTTCTTAGCCTTGTGTCTGATCAGAAAGAAAGGTGAATGCATCCAAATAAACAGCGCAGCACAAACCTTCAGGTTTCTTCTTGTCACAAACCAAACTGATGTCTTCTCTATTGTTAATGCCCTAATCAGTGGGCTCTACACATCTGTGTGGCTGACACAGTACACACCTTCCCTCTGCCGGGATCCCTATCATCACCCGTTTGTGCTCTGCTCTCCAGAAAAGATCCTACGCCCATTCCCCTAAAGGCAAAGCAAGATCCATCAACCACAGCTTCCCAACTGCAGTCTGGGCTGACTTAATGAAGAACAATTCCCACAGATTATGGTTCTGCTGAGCCTGGGATAGCTCGGTTCCCGTGCAGCTCAGTAACGCCCCCACCTCTTTAGCATTTAAAGAAGTAGGTCAGTTCTGACATGAAAACAGCCTGGAAAAGCCGTGGTGATTTTCCACCGAACTGTCACAACTCAGCGGCTGACTTTTCTTCCCCTCTTTCTTCCTCCAGCTAAGCCAGTTCTGGGTTTAATTCAAATGGTCAAGTCACTTGGGTTTTCCTCTGTCACCTGAAACTACAAACATTCATTTTGTGGACATTTACAGCCCATTTAAATCCCTCTGTTTCACCCTGGTGTGGGCAGCCACCAAGAGGGCTGGTCCTCCCAGTCCTGGAGCCTGCATCCCAGCAGGGCTCTCCCCCCATCCCTGCTTGGCACAGCAGAAGGCACTGGTTTTCAGGCAGCCAAGCCCACACTGAACACAGTGCCCATGGTGCGGATATTGCAGATGGAACTGATACTTCAGGTCTGCAGGTTTCCTCCTCTGTGTATGAAGCCATGCTGTCCCCTCTCCCTGCTTTCACTGAAAGCTTAGAGGATATTCCAATGGAACAATGGCACGGGAATAGTTTGTGTTCTTCTGTGCGTTGATCTGATGGACCTGGAGGCAAACTTGATGAATCCTGCAGAAATTGCCTAAAAGAGAACTGGTAGGTGACCTAGAGCCACTGAACTGTTCTAAACACTGAGCTACCCAGTGTTTGCTGCTATTTTCATGGCTACCACAAATAGCTGCCCCACCACGGGAATGCTCTGATTCTGGGGTTTGTTTATTTCTTTTTCTATGAAAGATGCACTGACAAAGAAAGAGCTATAGAAACGAAAGAGGAAAAAAAGGGAGAGAGAGTCACTTCATACAGCTCTTCCAGATTGCAGATACCCAGGCTCTTCTCAGAGGTGTACATACAGCATGTACTTCTTAAGGTCTGTGGAGTTATCATTCATTTACGCTGTCAGAGCTGCTGCAGTAGTGCAGGATAAAGTGCTCAGGGAACAGGGAGGTTGCACCACTGTTGTTAAAGAAGGCTGTCCTGAAGGGGCAGATTTATACAAATTCCTGCTGAGTTTGGGAGCTCATGACATGACCAGTGCTTTGCATGATGCTGTGGCTGTTTCTTCTGAGTGAGCTGAGCTGGAATCTCGCCTCTCATTTTTCTGTGGGCACAGAAATCCTCTCTCCTTTTCAGGCATGGGGATGTGGTGCCAAAAAAGCTTCCACTGGAGGGACACAGAGGGTTAATGGGCTGTAGTTTCTGAGGCAGTCCTGTGTTCATCGTTTTATGAGGGCTGCAGTGCTGCTCATTAGATGCAATTAATCTCCAGCGCTGTGCTCTCCTGTCAGCTCGTGCAGTCATCATGGGCCAACTCATCCGTGAGGAAGCAGCTGGGCACCCCACGCTGACCAGCATCTCCTCTGATGTCTCCCTTCGCTCTTGCCCCTCACAGGTGGTTTGGGTAAATGAACACAATACATTGATGACAGTCACTTCTAACCCTCATGAATGAGGGGAAACCTGGACAGCTTCTGCTGCTGCTGAAAATTAAGCTTGAGATTGAATTAGATGCAGTTGGAGAGATGTGAGCCATTCCCTAGTGCCAGGGAGCTCTGTAATTGCTCTGAAAGACAGTTAAAGAGGAAACAGCACACTGATCTGGGAAGTTTTCTCTGCTAGCTCTTTTCCTTAACATCAGGGCCAGCTGTAGATGACGTAAAACACTACCATACCTCTCCAGAGACCCCTCTTCATGGACAAATCGTCATCTATCTTTGGCAGCCCTAAGACTATGGGAGAAGTTGTTGCTTAGCCAGGTCAGAGGATGGTTTTCAGCACCCTTCTGCCAAATACACTATTCTTGGGCTCCTGTATAAACCTGCCTTCCCTTCAGAGCTGGTTTTACAGGTAGCACTGTCTGTCTGACCCATTCCCAGCATGTGGGGTGCATGTTGCAAGAAAGCTGCCAGCAACTATCCAAGGTAGCAGGTCTTGGTCTGATTCCTTCTCATTTGCTGCAATCCAAACCCCAGACAGATCACAAACATCAGCTGAGACATTACAGTTATTTCTACAGCAGATCTCAGTTCTCCTGAACACCCCAGAAACCCTCCACAAAACACATTGGAGACTCTGAAACTATCATCTAGGAAAAGGCCAAATCTGCTTTACCTCACCTCAAAAATGTTGATACTATCATGCAAAAATGCATGTCCCCATTAAGCTTGACACTCCCTGCCCCACCAGAGATCCAGGCAACTGTGGGATCCTCAGCTTGATTTGTTTGTCAGCCATGACTTTAATTTCTCATTTTCACCAAAATAACTTGTTTTTCCTTTTTCCTTAGAGCTTACAAGTCATTGAAGAGCAACTGCAGTGGATGTAAAGACTGAAAAACCAGGTATTAGGGCCCTGTTGTATGATAAAGATGTTTTACCAGCATTTGAAATCTGGCTGGAGGTGGCCCATGGAGAATTCCTGCTGGGCACAGGAGTTGGACAGGAGCTTCCAGCTCAGACAACCTGTGGGACGTGACTGTAGCTCTGGTATAACCATGCCTTGTGAGACAGCTTGGAGTGGTAACCCTTAGACCTGCACCTACATGACTCCAGTTTGTCCTGCATCCTACATCCCACCTTTGTCACACCTGTTTTGCTCCGATCTCTTTTTAAGCTATGATGCATTTCAAGTGTGTTTTTGAGAGAATTTCAGATTGTTCTTGAAAACCTGTGTAACCAAGAGGATTGCAGTAGGGATTTCTACTGCAATCTGAGCTGCATCCGCTCTGCTCCCCCTGAAACCACCACTCTGGGGCTTTGCCAGGGCCTTTGGGAGCTGGGGAGGCATTGCAGCTCTGACATCACCTTTTTTGCTGCCTCCTTTCTGCTGGTGGAGTTCACTTGGCTGCTCACTGGTGCCATGAGGATGAAATGCACCGCTGCCCTGTCACGCTGCCCTGACATGCTGCTGGCGAACTGCTGGCTGGTCAGGAGCTGAGCTCTGCTCCTGTTCCTGTCTCTGAGCTGAGGAAGATGATCACACAAGCCTCTGCATTTCATAGGCAGAAAAACTATCCTTTCATATAGAACCATTTTGACTTGGGGCTGATGCTCCCAGCACGTTCAAGCACTGAAAAGCTTATTTAGTAAGTGCCCTTGTGGAGTGCAGGCTGCATCCATAGCCCAAGAAGAGGTGCAGGGGGAATGGTTTTGGCAGCATTTCCTTCCTCTCTGCAAGTGGTGAGCCCAGGAGCTGAACGCCAGGAGCTGACCCTCGCAGCTGGCACGGCAGGAGGGACGGCAGACATGGGCAGATGGACTTGTGCATGCAAGCTGCCGTCTCCTCGCCTCGCTAAGCCGGTCGGCATCCTCATCCACACTTGCCGGGGCCTGGTGGTGCTGCTTCCTTCTCCTGCTGCTCTCAGGGCCCTGCACCAATCCTGCACCTAGGGACTGCTCTGTTCCCTCTGCATCTCCAAGGGGTGTATGCAGGGGCAGAGACATCACAAGGGTGGAGGGAGAAGGAGTTCAAAGGCTTGTCGAGCAGAAGCTGCAGAAAGAGGCGTGGTGGGAAATTAATAATAGATTTTGCAATAGGGAGGGGGAAACATTTCTGAATGTGGAAGGAAAAGGCTCATCTAGTGAAATCCTTCTTGGTTTGGAGCTGCCTGCTTGGTGTCTGAATTCCTACTCCTGCAGTTTGTACGTAGGTAGCAGTCCCACGCAGTGACTTGTGTATTTAGGATCAGGAATTACAGCTTTCTCCCAGTATTGAGCACAGGCCTGTTAAGAGGCTGAGTCTCCCAGATGGAATCTTCCTTTTTTTATTTATATATTTTTTTAATTAATGTGGTTTCCATTATCTTCCAGCTGCTGTCAAGGAACAGTCTGGAATGAGTCATGACAGTCTCCAGTTGTCTCTTATGATGTCTGGCCTGAAGTGGATAGGATGTCTGTGCTTTGCAAGCCATGCAGAGGAATAAGAAGCCCAGGAGCACAGAGGACACTAAACCCTTTCCTAGGAGCAGCTCCCATTCCATGCCAGCCCCCTGCCAAGAGCACTTCACGGGTGGAAGAGGCTTCGCCGGGGTGGTGTGTAAGTAATGGGCCCCAATGTGATGACCTCTGCCTGGCTGCTATGTAGGGGGCTTCTCCCCCTTTTGCTGGAGGGAAGCTGCCCTACCACACCAACAGGCAGCTGTCTGCATTGCCAAGGGTGCCGTGCAGGAGTGCACCCCGTTGGCTGGAGGGAAATGCAACTATTTATATCTCCTCTGCTAGTAAGTCTGCCCAAGTGCTGTGTCTGTCCAAGAAGAGTCTGCTTGAATCAGTGGGTTATGCTTAGAAATGGAGTGCACTGCAAGCACAACAGAATACAGCTCTCTAGTGGTACCCCAGGCACTACCCCTCCTTGGCTTGCAGGAGCATTGATTTTACTTAATATCCATGCTGGGCCAAGTTCTTCTCTCCACTTAGGTAATTTTTGTCTGGTTATTCCCCAGACCACCTTCTCTTTCTCTTTTTTAATTTTGCCGTTCAGGTACTGGGTCATTTGGGTTTGGAGCAGTGAAGAGCTGCAGTGAACCTGCTGTGGGCAGCTTGCCCTGTGGGGGTTCAGGGGCTGTAAATTTGTCTAAAAAACAAAGAACAGTGGAGAAATAGCGGTAGCCTGGCTATTATCTCTTGATTTCCATCATAAAGGAGCACCATAGACCATGGCAGTACTTCAGTGATGTAACCCAACCTTGTACCCACAGTCAGAATTTGGCCCCTCTGTATCCTGGCACAGAAGATGGAGGGAAGCCATCGAAGTAGTTCTAACAGGGTGAGTGCATTAACTTGGTGTGTTGGGATATAATTCTCAGAGTTAAAATGCATGAACAGAGATTTCACACTGAAATCTATGATTTCCTCCAAATCCTCTTCTTTTGTGCCTTCCGCATGCAAGCTTTTGTTAGTCAATTGCTACGCAACATTTTACAGCATGTCTTTTGTGCAGTGGTCCTTTCAGCTGTCATGCTCTGATCACATTCAGCCTAGATATATAGAGCATTTATTGTTTGCTCTGGGAGTTTTTTTTTTAATGAACCTTTCATTTAATATTCAGCTTTACTTGCCATCTGACAGCAAGATCAACATTCCCCTGAACTTCACTTGGAGCAACCTCAGTGCATCAGTTACAGGTCCAAGTCTCGTTTCATCTGTAGTTGCAAATAGGCCACAGGACTGTCTGTGTCAGTCATGTATAAGAGTGAAGACAACAGAAGTCTAAATGCAGACCATAATGGAGATTACCTTCTTTTTCCTTTCCTTCTCTTTTCAGGGTCTGACCCACTTTCCCCCCCATATTTCATGTCTGGTAAATGTCTTGAGCTCCATCTAAGGGTGTCCTGTCAAGGGGAAAAGAGAGTTATGTTTGTTTTTTTCCCTTGTTTATGCTGCATGAAGCAGGCCTAAAAGGTTTTCTCTTCTTTATCCAATAATATTCTCTTGCTTTCTTTTTATAATAACTCCAGGGCTTGTCCTAATAGACTTGCTGGATAACTGGAGTAATGCAGATACACATGAATACTGCTGAGAGGAGTAACGATTTTTCATTAAGACTATTAATGTCCTTTGGAGATTTTTATTTTGTTTCATTGAAATGCCTAAAAACATGTAGGAGAAAATATGTAAATGACTGGGTAATTTTTCCATCTCAGCTAAGAGTTGAGCAATCACTGTCTGAGACATCCCGCAAATTCTGCAGCAAAAATAGGGAAAGCCAAAATTCACATTTTCCATAGTTTTCACTTTTAAGACTATAAGAAGCAGTCCCAATCTTCTTATGCCTTGTTTTTATATAGAAACAAAAGCACAAGCAAGAGCACAAGCCAATTTTATTGTTCTCCTCGGTAGGTCACTGCTAACAGAGCGTATTTTTAAATCCCTGCCACTGCTACAAATCCTGACCTGATTTGGAGCCTTTTCAAAGCACGCAAATAAAACCAGGTTGACAAAACTCAGCTCAGAGGCTGGTTTGCCTTCATTTATCTCAACTAGGACTGCCACAGGGTCAGAAGGAGCAGCACCAAACTGATCAGGTAGCAGTGTTGCTTTCAAGAATACTTTATTACACTGGAGAAGCAGCATCAAATCCTATAAACTTCCTGGGGTTGCTGTGTGCTGGCCAGGGCAGTAGCAATTGCTGTACATGAACACTGACCTCCAGAAGTACTTTTTCTCCTTCTCTTTCCCTCTTAGCATTTTCTTAAGTGTTCTCTTTCCGAGACCCATGTGTGCCTTTAGTGCCTGCAGCACTGACTTTCCCTAGTATTATCTTTCCTCTTTTGTACAGTCCTGTCTGTTATTTCAAGGGGAAATGAAGCTCTTTATAAAGCCCTGGGAAAAGGCTTCCCTTTTGGTATAGAGGCTACAAATCTGCCATATTTGTCCCACATTACAGTAGGACTGCAGACCCACTTGTTGTCAGTCTGGCAGGATCAATAACTCTGGGAAAGGAGGTCAGAATGAGCAAATAAATTGGCACTAAGTATAGCAATAAACATCTGGGCTATAAACTCCCCTCACATACATATTCCATTTTTTTGCAGCATTTGTCATGTAAACATGAGGCAATAGGCATTCAGAAAGGAAGTTGGGAATGATGGGGAAGGAGGAAGAATAAGGATCAAGTCACAGATCATGTCAGTGATTAATTTAACAGCATGTACTTGTGTGGATGTGTTTCAGAATTTCATTGCATCAAAAAACCCATCTCAAGTAGTTTTGGGACACTGGTGAATTCTTATTGCTCTTCTCAACCCTTGTCCCTAAATCCGGAGTGCTGCCAGTGTTGTTACTGCCTCCCCTCTACCCATCACCCATTTCACAAAGGCTCTCCACTTGAACTGAAAAAAAGAGATTTCCTCCCTAAAAGACCAGAATTTTATCCTTATCACTTAGCTTATACTACTGTATAATGCATAGTAATCATCTAATATGTCTTCTTTATCTATAAAATCAAAACATTTATATCCCCATCTGTCAGAGATTACATGTAAATATTCCCTCCTCCCAGGATATGATGGAGATCCACATTCCCTTTCAAGTAAGCACTGCTACCTCGTCTGTCCTAACATCTCATCCAGGGCTGCAGCCTTGAAGAACATTTCAGAAGATACTCACTCTACCGATCCATTCTCACAGAGAGGTAAATACATGTATAAGCACAAACTGAAACAGTGTTTCTACAAGTCATTATGTACTCAATATCTGACTAATATTTAAGTGCCATAATATGAAGCTGATCTTAAGGAATCACAATAATTTCAAACTCTGGGGCTGTTTTCCAGGAAGTAGATTGTATCCCTGCAGCCCTATGCTGTTTCCCCCCTACATTTTGGATTCCCTCAGCTCAAAACCTTGCTCCGTGTGTTTTCTATGGTGGTTGTCATTGGTCCATTAATTCTAGCAGCTCCAGGGTAAATTCTGTGCCTTCCTGGAGCTACATGGCATTTGATTTGTCCTGATCTACATAACCCATCTGTCCCCCGGTCTGAGAGCTGAGCCCTAGGTGCCAGAGAGCAGCTCTGAAAGGCATGGACAATAACCATGAATAATTTCTGGATTTTTTTCTTAGCATCTGATTAAATTAATGTGAATCTGTCCATGAGTCATGTAATGGGTGTCTGTTTAATGTACGGTTTCTCAGCCATGGCACCTGTTTCCAAGAGGTGATGGTATCAGTAAATGGAGTTACAGGTGCTTGGTTAGTCTCAGGATCTCATCTGAAGTAGTGCAGTAGTTCCTCGGTGTGACAAAAACCCACATGCAGTGCCTCTGCCTCAAAGCATGGGGTAGTGTTGGGCCCATGGGTGCCAGCCCAGCTGGTTTCTTCATCCTGGGGACTACAGCAGCAACTAAACCAGAGGGAGCCATCACCTCAGACAGGGAGATCTCCAAGCCAGACAGTCTTGTGTGCAGGGATGCTGTGGGCAGGGGCCTCAGCACATTGGCACTGAAAAAACTTCCTGGACCCAGCCCTCCACAACCTGGTCATGGGAGCAGTGGCAGTCTCCAGTAGATCTGCTTTGGTTGACTGGTCTGACTCCCTGCTCAGATTCCCATATCAGATCTGGAAAAAAATGATCTTTGTGGTGTGGCCTTGTTTTTATGTATAGTTTATTATGTTTTTCTCCCAAATAATATTGATTTATTTAGAATCTGCAAAGATTTGTGGCATCTGATCCAGATGGGCTAGAGGAGCTGACATCCCCTGTCACCACCACAGCAACATCTGGCTCTGGCCTACATGTAGCAGGCACAGATCTGTAATCAGATACTTACAGTTATGTGTCTGTGGATGTGTTTGCACAGTAGAAACTCTTCCCATGTTCCTTAGAGCCTGGTGCTGCTGGCTTTATTCTTTATAAAATATATACATTTTATTTTTTTTTTACGTTGTTTGTGTTTGGATGTTTTCATTAATGTAAGCAGGCCTTTAGGAAGATAGAAGGCTGAGAACAGCTAGCAAAACACAAGCAGCATGCACAGCATGTTGGATCTTAGAGAAAGATGCACAAAGATGCCCAGTGCAATTGTAGTGTTGGACAAGCTTAAAACTTCCGCTGCTAATATGCAGCCCAGCGTAAAAAGCAATCCAGACAAAGAGAATGAGGATGTGTTCACTTATAAGTTGTCTAAAGCTATTTTTTTACCTTATTATCATTTTAAGGCAGCTGCTGCTGCTTTAGAACTCTTCCAACAAGGACAAAACATGATTTTTTCACCAAAAAATGGTTTGTCTCCAATGCACGGTGTTGATCCAGCAGGCATAACCCAGAGTTTTGCAGTCTCGTGTTTGGAGGGAAAGGGAAGGACTCCGTATCTGAGCTCTGCACCAAATGTGTGCAAGCAGCTCTCCTTGCCTTCAGACTTTCTCTCTCCTCAAGTGAGCATGATGCTGTCTCACTAAAAGAGCTTTGAAGTCTTTGCTTGGGAGTCACTCTGGTGTGGAACGGTGCTATTGAAATGACAGTTCTGTGTTGAAAATTTCCTTGCAACCCGCTCTCTTGTCAGAGCAGGCGTTACTGGTTGGCTCCCAGGTTTGCACATTATTGAAGCCTGTGCTAACCTTGTCTCTTCATTGACTGCTTCAACACTGCAGGGAAATAGATGTAGGAGGAGACCAAAAGAACTAGGACAGGAGACAAATACTGTGAAATAATAGCTTGTAAATGAAAAAAGCTTCTGAGGAATCACATAGATATGGATATATATTTGCATGAAGTAACAACAGCAAAACACACCTTACAATTAAGGAAAATGAAAACTAGGTGAAATTTCAAGTTGGGGGATTCTTCTCCTGATGCCCATTCCTCCTGGGAGCAATCAGCCCTTGAAGCCATCTGCCCTGAAGAATCCCCAGCTCACAGTTTCCTAGCTACGAGACCCAGCAAGGGATTTGGTTTGTAATCAAGCCTGTAGCTTGTAAGACTTGTTTTATCCATAAATATTTGAGTTTTTCTTGGTGGCAGAGAAAAACTGCCCTGGCCCCTCCAGAACCTTCCTCCTGATGCTTCAGCTATGCAAGTGAGGCTATACAGGGTCCATGTCCTTAGGATGTTACTACGTCAAAATAAAATGTTAGTCTTCTAATGGACTGCTTACATCATGTGCCTCATAAGCAGCACAGCTGCTGGTGCACAGCAGCAGGGCCAGCCTCTCCCTCTCCATGTCCCCAAGAACCAGCTTGCAGCACACCAGCGTATCAGATAACTGGGCTGATTTGGAGTAATTTACCTGTCTAGTTTGGAAGAGGGTGCACACCTTACGGAGGAGAATTAGAGGAGGAAAGAGACAATTCTGTGGCTCACAAAATGACTGCAAGAGAGAACTGACCTATTTCCAGAGGTGAAGGGGAAAAGTGATTTTGACAGGACAAGTTGGAGCCAAAAGGAGAAGCGTTTGCAGTCCAGTGCTTTCTTCATTGGATTGTGTAGGTTTAGGTTACATCTGTACAGACCCGCAACAGACAGTTCACATCACAGATTGTACTCCCAGATGTATCTTCAGAGTAAGCCAACTGATCCATCATCCAAGGTGAAACCCACAGCCAAGGCTTGGCGTTCTTCTTGCTTGACTCATCCACTTCACTCAGCAGAAGTCCTGCCTCTGGACAGCACCACCCATGGTGGCAAACCTAGCACAGGATTGTACTGTGCATCAAGATCCTCTTTTCTTCCTCTACATCCCTTCTTGGAGAGCAGGACACCCCCAATCCTTCCCTTCCCACTTCTCCCATGGCTCTAGTACACACATAACTTCTAGTCTCCTCCATCCTTTCCTCAATGAGTGCTAGGGAGTCCTGCAGGGCACAGTGTTGGCAGGAAGAGGTGAGTAGGTGCATCCCTCCCCATCCCTACTATGATACAGAGAAGCTGGGCACATTTTGGAACTAGAAGGAGAAGGAGTGGATCCTGAGAGAGAGCAGGGCCAGACACCAGACAAAGAAGTGGACAGAAGGGAACACCAGGCTGCTGTAAATAAAGCAGCAGTAGCTGTCCTGAATAATACTGCTGGGTTTAAACACTTTATGTGTTTTGGATTGCGGCATTTACCACAGTGTTGTTGATAAATGCCCCATCACTAAAGATAAAAGCGTTGCTGGAGCTTGAGATCACTGTGTTTGGAGGTGTGTTACCCTGGGGTTGTTTTTTTTCAATTTTAGGATGGTTGTGCTAATGTCTTTGGGTCAGTCTGCCCAAATTCAAGTTCCACTGCTGTACCACATGCTTGCTGGGCTTCAGCCAATGCCACACGACATGACCAGTGCCTGTCTTTGTGCTTTGATTTTAGGAACTCTCATTACCAGAGGGAAAACAGATGCTTCCCATCCAGACTAATCAGGGAAGAAGTTTCACCCAGGGGATGCATCTGTTTAAAAATAGTTTAAATGTAATCAAATTGGTCAAGTTTGAGGACCAGCAGAGCTCTGCCATGAGGGACAAAACAAAGGGGCTGAATACAAATATTAAAATCTGTGCTCACACGTATTTTGGGGACTGTGCTGTGCACTTTGCTATGAACTAAAATACCTGGAGGATAAAACAGCAGCTGGGATTAAACCAAAGCTGGCATCAATCCAAAATCCCAGTAAATCACGTGGGATTATTACGTCTCCAGAGATTTTACTGGTGTGGAAACAAAAGAAAGTAGGAACTGATTTCTGCAAAACAAAGGATTTAAGAGAAATCTCCAGCAAAATTAAGCCCTCTTTCTGCAAAATCTCTACCCCTTTATTAACCTAAAATTAATAATGTATGAAACTCTAAACCCACTGCTTCCAAACAGGACTGGGTTCTGACAAGGCCTGCACCAGTTTGTAAGGGATTATTTCCCCCATGCAGTTTACAATGTGACATACAAAGGGTGGGAACTAATCAAATGTGCCTAGATTTCTTATAAACAAAGTTTCCTTTTCTGTTTATACAGACGTTGAATGGGAACACAAAGGAAAACAAGCATTTGGTACGTTAGAGGAGAAAGCCAGCAGAGGTGAGAGGGAAGGAACACATGCTAAAAAATAGGATATAAAAGACAGTCTTAAAAATACACTGGAGCAGAAGTGTCAGAACAGTCCTTAAAATAACCTGGCTGATGGGTATGACAAATGATACAGAACTAGTGTTTGCTGCAGTCAGATGTCCAGATGAAGCATCCCTCTTTAACCACATTCCCTGGGAGGCTTCTGTCTGGACCACTTGCTAGAAACCAGCCACAGTTCATAGCTGGTACCCAATGACAACAAATGTTTACCAGCACCCTCTGATAAATGAATTTATGCAAACCAAACTCCCAGTAAACACATCATAATCCCCATCAGCATCAAATAAGTGGGAAGACTGTGTTTTGTCAAGGAGAATAAGGACTGAAGAGCAATTAGGAGTGGACCAGTACTGTCATCTCTCAATCTGGAGCCATATGGATGTCTGAGGTGCTGCCTTGTCTCATTGCTTAAGCTGGAATAACTTTATTGAGAACTGAAAGTAATTATTTAAAAAATGAGAACTAAGCCATCCCCAGTTATCTTCATCCACTTTTGCAAAGGCTAACAATATATTTCAGAGGTTACTAGAAAATCAGCTGCTTTATAGGGTTTTTGTCACAGCTATGGCTTGGGCATCGCTTTGGTAAGAAGCACAGATTAATCCCATGCTACTCGTTCTTCCAAGGCTCCAGCATAAACGATTCAAAGGAAACTGTTAGTGCAGCCTGCATTGAACATTGCATTAATTGAGCTTGCTACAAGGCAGGCGTATACAAAGTGGCTGCAAGTCAAGCGTCACTTGAGTAGGGGAATGTGAGTATTCTGGGGCGAGAATAATCTGGCCACAGATCAGATTTTTGTTGAATTCATTGCGTGACATCTTAGAGTCAAAGTACCAGGAGTCCAAATGTCTGAGTAGGACATGTAGGATATGAGAAATGGATACTGTGAAAGCCTCCATCTACATAACTGCAGTATCTAATTGTGAAGGATACTTCAGTGTAATGCCATTCATATGAAGTGCACACCAACTGTACCTATCTTAAGATTTCATATCACCCTTATCATGGTATTTGAGCCCTACATAGGCAATGCTCTTAGGAAACTCTAGAAAATACATGTAGTTAATCCATGGATTTTTCCTCTCCCTGTGGTAGGAGGGCTTTAGTTGTCCTGCTTTTTTTCTTCTTCTCTTTTAAATCTTTCTCTGTTTGGTGAGCTGGCTTTACTGTGTTGTTATGCTACCAATAGAGAAAAAGCTTTGTGGGTGGTTGATGATCAGCAACTAGAATTCACAGTTTCTTCTAGAAATGTGTTCGATAGTCCTACCCTTTGACCAAGAAGGTAACTTTTAGATCACAATGATTAATAAAAAGAATTAAAAAAGAGACATTAGACTCTCTCTTTCTTTGTAGCTTCATGCTCCAATTGGAGTGCATCTAATCAACAAGATTCAGAATGAAATTCAGGTCCTGCCTTTCCCATCTTAGAGTCTCTGAAGCATATAAATGTACTTTGTACAGCTACAATTTCCTTTGCTAAATATTCTGTGAAAGTCAAAGGCAGATATCTGTAACCCTACTCTGTTTTATCACTGATGTAATGACATTTACTGGAAAGCATATTAGGAGAAGATAGTCTGGGCTTACTTCATTCTCTCAAAAACCTGCAATTTAACCTGGGTGTCAGAAGGTGGCAGCAGTAATGCACAATTTTTTGCCTTTTTTTATCCACAGCTTTTGTTTCAAACCATGTTTTTGTTCCAAAAAGAGGTAGATTTTTTAAAACGTGTAATTTTTAACAGTAGCATCAAGTATGGCAACGTCCTTCTGGTCAATGTGAATGCTTGACTGCCTTTCAAACTAATGTAAAGCAGTATCAAGAGCACAATACACCTTATTACATGCAAGCACACTTTTACAAAAATCATGTTTCTGTGTTTTCTTTGGAAAACTAATGCTCGATCTTATCCATAAGAAAATTTCCGTAAATATCCATGAGGTGAACTGAATTTCAAGGATCATTTCTTTTAAATAATAATTTAAAAGATCTGTTTGTATTGCAAGCATTTCTCCCAGTGAAGACTAGATTTTAAAACTCAGGAAAAGTCAAAAGTCTGCAGTGGTAATATTCATCCGTTGATCAATGTTCAACAGTTTCACTCCGCCTCAAAGGTCTTTGGCTGTGAGTCTTGTCAGCTTCACCCATAGCTCAGCAGGGTGGCAGCTACCACAGGACACAGTGATGCCAAGAGATAAAGAGTGTTTGGTTGAGGCTGTTATCACAGAAAGAAAAGCCAAGAAATGAGGCACTGTCACTGAGTCTGTGTTCCCTTTTGCAGTAATAACTTAATTTGGTTACCAGACCATATTCTCAAGGTTTATTATCTGACATGACTGTCAATACACTTGCTGAGCTTTGGCATGACAAGGCCTGCCCTTCTTCAAGTTCTGATGTACCAGTTGCCTTACTTTGCTGGTATCCTTGTGAATGTCATTACATTTCTCTCTCACTTCAGAGAGATTTGAAGCAATTAATCTACTTTTATCCATCACTTTAAGGGGACAGTCCTGGGAACACTCCTGTGTGATGCAAACCAGATGCTGGGTTTGACAGTGTGTGATATTGTCTGTGGTATAAAATCAGTGCAGTATGTCATAGAATTATAGAATCATAGAATAGTTAGGGTTGGAAAGGGCCTTAAGATCTTAAGAACTTAATCTAGTTCCAACCCCCCTGACATGGGCAGAGACACCTCGCACTAAACCATGTCACCCAAGGCCTCATCCAACCTGGCCTTGAACACTGCCAGGGATGGAGCATTCACAACTTCCTTGGGCAACCCGTTCCAGTGCCTCACCACCCTCTCAGTAAAGAATTTCTTCCTTATATCCAATCTAAACTTCCCCTGTTTAAGTTTGAACCCGTTACCCCTTGTCCTGTCGCTGCAGTCTCTAATGAAAAGTCCCTCCCCAGCATCCTTATAGGCCCCCTTCAGATACTGGAAGGCTGCTATGGTGTCTATATATTACAGTGGTTTTATCCCCTCTGCCATGTATCTCACTCTCTTTACTTCAATGGCGAGGATTTGCCCCAGAACGTCTTTCTGTAACTATACTGAAGAGCCAGGTGCCTTTTTTCTAGGCAGAGCTCCTGAGTGCTCTGATTGTGCAATATGTCATTTCAGTGTGCCCCTCCCTTGAGAATGATGAACCTAGGACAGTTTCTTCTCCCTGAGCCAAAGCTATTGCTTTTGTCTGACAGACAGGTGTCGTGGTTTAAGCCCAGGCCGTAAATCAGAACCACGCAGTCCACTTCCCCCCCCCACCTTTCTTCCCTCCGCTTCTGGAGGGACGGGGAGGAGAATCAAAAGAATGCAGCTCCCACGGGTTGAGATAAGAACAGTTTAATAACTAAGGTATAACACAAACCACTGCTGCTACCACTAATAGTAATAATGATAAAGGAAATAACAAGATAGAGAATACAACCGCTCACCAACCGGTACCTCACCCCCACCCTGCCATGATCCAGCCCTTCCGGGAACTCTCAGTTCTACATCCTCGGCATGACGTGCTGTGGTATGGAATACCTCTTTGGCTAGTTTGGGTCAGGTGTCCTGTCCCTGCTTCCTCCTGGCTTCTCCTCCTCCCTGGCCGAGCATGAGACTCACAAAGTCCTTGCTCAGGGTAAACATTCTGACCAGCAACTGAAAACATCAGCTTTATCATTATTATTCCCAGGCCAAAAGTCAAAACACAGCACTGCACCAGTAGAAAAAATGACTGCTACTGCTAAACCAGGACAACAGGATTCAAATATCCTCAGTTAACTGCTTCTGAGGACAGTTGTAAGTCATAACTATGCAGTTATTCATCCTGTACAACAGAAACATGTAACCTTATTCATCACTGAGTTACTCCAGCGTTATAACAATATGACTCAATTAATTTTACAAAGACCTTTCTATTGCTTGCTTTAATGAAGATACAATAGATTGTAATCATGCAAGCTGTAAAAATTACCAGTGTGGTTTGAGTAGTCTATTGGTCACACAAAAGAGAGAAAAGGCTGTTCAAATGGTATCATCCTAAGTCCTGAGAACCAGCTAGATTTCCAGCTGATTTTTAGAGGTACTCTGAGCTAGTATTTAAGAAAACAATGGTTTTTAATCAAAAAGACAAGTTATGTCAGAGATGTGGAGACTTTCATCCTTTATGTTTTACAGGGTGCATTTTAACCCCCTAAGTGTTGTAATTCTGTAATAAAAATTTGCATAAAACATAAACATCTAAAGGTAATGAATGGATATATCCCCATAGACTTGTGGAGAGGGGGGTTCATGTAATCAGAGTGCACTATCATTCAGTCACATATCTTTCTTAGATATATTGGCCCTACACATGACTACAGGTAGGATTGAATGATCTTCCCCATCTTGCTGTATTTAAAAACAAGCTTTTCTAAGTAGAGAGAGCTTTTATGTAATGCATGATTGTTATCGGTAATAACAATTGAACTAATGCCTTCTTTATTCCACTTAGCCAGTTGGGACAGACAATAAAGTAATCTGTCTCCCTTTTAATTTAATTTTGGGAATCATGGGAATCATTGGTGCTATTTGGCAAAGTCCCTGCAAGAAGGAATATATAATGTTGAAAAAAATGAAACAAAATCCCTGTACACTGATGCTATCTTGATAATGCCTAAAAATCCATCTATGTGGCAACTTTCATTCCTGATCAAATCAAAATATGTGAACATTACCTATAAAAATGTCTGTAAAAACTTTGATAGAGATTTTGCCTAGGAAAACTACTCATGGAAAACTACTTAGTCACTCATAACACTAAAAAAAATACATTAATGGACTTTTCCTATTTATCCAATCAGAAAGTGATTTTCTTCAGTATAGATAGTTGTACTTCCATTGAGGTTCAAAATAAAAAATGATGTAGCTTCTCCATTGGAGGTATGGCAGATGTTCCCATATAGTAAATGGACCCCAGTGCCTTCCAGAGAGAACACTTTACTCAGTATAAGCTGGGGCGTATTGCAAAAGCTTAAACCACTCTTATTTATATTGATGTCCCCGGGGAATGATCAAAAGTTCATGTTCACGGACAAATTGGCTTCTCAATGTGTGTGTGCTCAGTCTGTAAGGCCTCGATCCCTCCAGCTCCATTTGAGTGCTGAGCAAGTGGTGGACTTCAGTCAGTGTGCTCCCAGTCTGGCCGTGTGGGACAGGATATATGCAGGAGGCTGCTATTTTGATTTTCTTAATTCTGTCTGTTACCACAGAACACGCCACTGTGTGTCCAGCAGTGATGTTACACGTGGAAACACCTGCAGACCTCTGTGCGAGTGCAGGTTCAATGAGGCAGAGGCTGTCTTTGAGGCAGAGTGGGATCTCACTTAGAGCCACATTATTAATCACTGAAATTGACAAACCTTCAGAGAGATGCTTGGGAAGTCTGGAAATAAATGTTGAGCTTTGGGTATAGGTATTCTTTGCAGGATGAGCTACTGACTATGGAACAGAAAGGGATCTGAGAATCCTGTCAATTATCAGACAATTATTGCAGGCTGTCAGTAGTGGCACTGGTTCTTTATTTCTACAAAAACTGAGAAAAATATCTTTTACACTGAGAGATACTGTTGTGGAAACTTTATTTACTGGCATTGCACACACGGGAAGAACTTCACCCACAGTGAAAGCTGGAGAGCAGCTGACGACATATAATCAAAGCCTTAAGAAAGTATCTCTGGCAGGCACTTGATTACAGAGTACAATGCAGTGATTACAAGCCAAGGTACCCCGAGACCATAAATCCGATTAGGTACGTTTTAAGCTCTAAGAATAGTTTAAAAAGTTCATCTGAGCTAAATCTACATTCAGTATTCAGAAACAAACACCATTTCTCCACATATGGCTTAAACTTCAAAGTGATAAGAATTTGCACATGTAATCCTTACCTTGTTGTTCAGTAAGACATTAGCTACACACTTGCATTACTGTTAATGATTAAGCTTTCCCATAACACAGGGGAGAATATTATAATTGGTGGCAATGTAGACTCTACCTGCAAGGCCTGGAATATTGCATTTTCCATGTTTGCTCTTATTGGTTGGTTGGAGTAGTGAAAATAGGATGTGACATCTGCCTGGGCTTGTGTGTGCAAAATAACAGCTGTGTGAGATGTGATAGGCAATAATTGGCTGCCTGCAGAGCAAGAAAACACCCACATAAATGACGTCTCTCTCTTCTAAAACATTAGGCAAGGAACCCTTTCAACCAGGGGCAGCAGGCAGTTTCTCAGGAAACAACTGTCAAATCTGCTTACCTCATTATGTCTCATTAAATTGTGAAATGCAGCTCTTCTAATCGTTAGTTCAGACAGCTCATCATCCCACCATCCATCAAGATGGTACTATTGTAATGTGTTATTTGTGTCAAGTGTTCACCATAGCAGAGTTCTTGGAGACTCCTGTAATGCAGTCTTTTTTCATTTCACAGAAAGGCAAAGAAACTATTTAAAATTTGTGATTCTTACGAAAGAAATAGAAAACAACACAGAAAGCATCACTGTATTGCCAAATATATCCATAGTGCACTTGCTGCTTTCAAAGCTCTTCAAACCCTTCTGTCACAACAAGGATATGGCAGAGTCAAAGAGAGGAAGCAGAAGAGATCAAAGGAGTGGCATCTCTATTAGGAATGAATACATCATCTCAGTATCTTCAAAGTAGAAGAGAGACAACTTGGGGAGAGGAGAGGTATGATATTGGGTGTACAAAGTCTGAATGACAAGAAGAGATTAAGCATGGAGTGTTATTCACCATTTCTCATGATTCAGAAATCCTAGCTATAAAAGAAATCTGTGATGTTCAACACTGTTCAATTCCAAACAGTTAAAAGGATGCACTTTTCATATAGTACATGGCCAAATGGTGGAACTCATGCCATAGAGTACTTTGGATGCTGAATGGTGACTTCATTCATGAGTTTGTAGAAGATAAGACCGCTGACAACAGAAATAACTACTATTGCAACTTCCTGATGAGGCAGTTCTCTGGATTGCTACAATTTGGAAGGTGCCATGTATGTCCTATTCTTTTGCTCTTCTTTAAACACTGACTTCTATGAGCTAGCTGAATCTTTAATGTAAGCCAATAGACTTATACCACTGTGTGTTCCAATGGTGTGAATAATATTTTACTTTTGCTATTATTAGCAATCACAGTATCACAGTATCACAGTATGTTAGAGATTGAAAGGGACCTCAAAAGATCATCTAGTCCAATCCCCCTGCCAGAGCAGGAACACCTAAATAAGGTTACATAGGAATGTGTCCAGGCGGGTTTTGAATGCCTCCAGAGAAGGAGACTCCACAACCTCCCTGGGCAGCCTGTTCCAGTGTTCTGTCACCCTCACTGAGAAGAAGTTTCTTCTCAAGTTTAAGTGGAACCTCTTGTGTTCCAGTTTATACCCATTACCCCTTGTCCTATCATTGTTTGCCATTGAGAAGAGCCTGGCTCCATCCTCATGACACTCCCCCTTTATATATTTATATACACTAATAAGGTCACCCCTCAGTCTCCTCTTCTCCAAACTATAGAGACCCAGCTCCCTCAGCCTTTCCTCATAAGGGAGATGCTCCACTCCCTTAATCATCTTAGTTGCCCTGCGCTGGACTCTCTCCAGCAGGTCCCTATCCTTCTTGAACTGAGGGGCCCAGAACTGGACACAATATTCCAGATGCGGTCTCACCAGGGCAGAGTAGAGGGGAAGGAGGACCTCTCTCGACCTACTGACCACCCCGCTTCTAATACACCCCAGGATGCCATTGGCCTTCTTGGCCACAAGGGCACAGTGTTGGCTCATGGTCATCCTGCCATCCACTAGGACCCCCAGGTCCCTCTCCCCTACACTACTATCTAACAGGTCGTTCCCCAACCTATATTGGAACCTGGGGTTGTTCCTGCCCAGATGCAGGACTCTACACTTTCCCTTGTTATATTTCATCAAGTTTCTCCCTGCCCAACTCTCCAGCCTGTCCATAATAATAGCAATCGTAATGGAAATGTCGAAACAGTACCTTACGTTAATAAAGTCAAGTCACTGTGTGGCACTGGGAACAGCCTCTTGCATGTCCTTCCTATTAGAAAACTGTTGTGATAACAACTCAGCGGATGGCTGTAGGGTTTGATGTATGATTATACACTGTTTTGAAAGTTCAGACTTGCTATAAAAGTACTGATATGGGGGTCTGAGACCATATGAAATGAAATTAGGCTCTCCGTCTCAGTGTCAGAGGGGAGCAATATAAACTTATCCAGGAGCCACTGGCAGTTTCTGAAGGAGAGGCTTAGGCTGTCACAAAGCTGCTCTATTCCTTCAGATCCACCAGGTCAGTAGTAGGCTGGCGATGCTACCTGGGAATACTTGTGTTAAATATGCCTGCGCTGCCCACATTCAGCAAACACATTTTTTTTCCACTCTCTCCTCCACACCCCAAAGTTCATTTAGAAGCAATAAAATAGTTAAAGGAAAGTCCCTTCTCTGCAAGTGAATGCCCTTGCTAAACTTGTACTCCCAACACGCAGGTCATGTGCCTTAGCTCTCACAAGCAATGTAGGTCAGTGAAATGCGGGGATCATGCCAAATACCCCTTACCTGTCCTTCCTGATAGGCATGTTATTTTTTCCCAGCTGAAAATGCTAGACTGAGATTTGGCAAGAATACAAATCAATCAGACACAGACTGGTAATGATGATATCACCAGGTGCCCTGGAGTTTCAGGTTATTAGTAGCACAGCAAAATCATTAGCATGTCAAAGTACCACAGCCCAAAATGCATACAGACCGGCATAAAGAATTAGGGCATGAAGGACAGCTTATGTGGAGAGTCACTGAGAATGAAAAAAGAGAACACTGTGCTTGGGGAAATTCTCATTCATCAGAGTCTTGTCAGTATGGTTAGAGACTACAGAATAAATGTGTCTAACCACGTTTTGTTTGGCCACACTAGAAAGCAAAGGTTATGAGGGTATCCCTCATTTTTTCTGCTCAGCAGTCACATATGTGCATAGGATCCTTTTCTCTGCCTTATCAGCAACTTCTTTTCTACTGTACAGTACATGATGATACAAAAGATAACAAAAAGCATAGCAATTGATCCATTTTCTGACCCTCTAGATTGATGTATTTGTACTGTCAGGCAGTGTGAATTACTGCAGCTTCCCTGAAGTCGAGTAGTATTGATTTAGAGTGTTACGTCTCCATACTAAAGGCACATGCTGCAGTCTGCCAAGGTGGTGCCATTACTGCATAGGTGATTTTGGGAATATTCTTCTTCTATCGATACTGGTGGTGAAAAGTAACCAAACAACAGTCCCTCTGAGTCACTGGTCTATCATGGGTTATTTTAGTGCAAAAGTGTGCTCAGGAGATGTATACAGTGTTTTCCAGGCAAGACTTAAAACTGTGATTTTGCATTTACAATAACTATTCCATAAAGAAATGTAATGCTTATGAAGTCTGTCATTCTACTTACATCCCAAAATGGAAAATCACCACTCTGCCCATTAGAAAGTTTGTTTGCTTCCAGCACATGGTCCTTTTTGAGCCCTGTACAGCCACATGTTGTTGCTGGGTGTAGTTAGACACCTGCTTTCTTTTTCCCCCAATTCAATGGCAACCTTGTCTCCCATTGGAGGTTGAGAATATGGTACATCCTGCTTTAAACTTGATAAATATCTCTGAATTCAGCTTGCATGGCTTTGGCAGCACTACCATTTTTATCTGTGCAAAGAAACATGAAGTGAGAGATTGTTTTACTGACATTAATGTTTAATGGAACTGGAGCAGGCCAGTATGAAGAATGGATGTTAGTTAACTAGCAGGTGTTAGGTATGAGTAATGAAAGAAATGTGGGCGGCAAACTTTGCCCACTTACTTTATGTAATACTTGTATCTCTGCAAAGAATGGCCTCTTTGTGCAGGCATAAGCCTTGCATTCATTTCCTGCTCTGATCTTATCTAGAGAATTTGAGTGACCCTGATACGCCATTAAATTCGGGTCCCTATACACTGAATTACTCCTTCAGTTTTTACTCATTTAGTAGTACTGGTTATCCATTTTTCTCCTTCACAGACGGGTCAACACCCTGTAATATCCTTGGGCTAATTTTGTGTGTAAGTCATAACACAAAGAAAACTTGATATGGTAATAACAATCACAGCTTTTGAAATCGGGCATACCGTAATGCGATCACATGTGTTGTCAGACATGTACTGCTCTAAGCCTGCAGTACCCTCAGAGTATTTTATTTTAAAAATACAAAGACTGTCTGTCTAAAGCTTACCTATAGT
This sequence comes from Psittacula echo, assembly GCF_963264785.1. Classification (NCBI taxonomy): domain Eukaryota; kingdom Metazoa; phylum Chordata; class Aves; order Psittaciformes; family Psittacidae; genus Psittacula; species Psittacula echo. Next base: position 108,010,162 of record NC_137736.1, read on the forward strand.
CTATAGTCTAAATACCATCTATCTACACTCTACCGTACAATACTTCTAATTTACTTCTGCCATATAGGTTTCTCAATGAAGCAGAGCCATGATTCTCAGCTATTTGGGTAGGTATGCCAAAAAACAAACAGTCCAGACTTTTCCAGTGTCAGTGTATGCTGTTAGATACAGCGTATTTTAAGACCAGAACCGATCATTCAAGATTATCTTTTGCATTACATAAACCATAGTACCAGAATTTAACTTATTCAAATGCCAAGTCATTCTTTTTTGTTAAAAAGTGCATCTTATTTCTAGTCTGGGTTTATTTGAGCCAGCTCTCCACTACTGGAAAACACTGCTGTATGAACTTATAGGACTGTGAGCAAGCCATTTTGTCAATAGATCAAGCAGAAATAGTTCTGATTATGCAATAAGATTTTTTTTTCAGGTGGCTAACCATCTGTTTACCACTTTTTGAATCTACTCCAGGTTTTGAACGTTAGTTTTGAGGTGGAAATTCAGACCAGAGCTAGGAATTCAGGCACTAATTTTATCAGTTTCCCTACTCATACATGGTATTTTATTGCTTTTGTTTCCAGCCACATTTATACGAGCAACAGCATCACATTGCAACCTACTGTAAGGCGGTAAGTCACCAGAATCACAGAAAAGCTGTGGTTGGAAGGCACTGCTGGAGACTGTCTGGTCCAACCCATCTCACTAAAGCAGGGTCAACTCCAGTGGGTTGTTCAGGGCAATGACTGTGGTTTTGAGAACCTCCAAGGATGAAGACTCTTCAGCTTCTCCGGGCAACCAGTTCCTACAGTTCTACTCTACAGTAAAAAAAGGATTTTCACATATTTAAATGAATTTCCTGTATTCTCTCTCATTTCTTACATGAATTTCCTGTATTCTCTCTCATTTCTTACATGAATTTCCTGTATTCTCTCTCATTTCTTATATGAACTACTTTTTCTTAGATGAATGTTATTCTGTCTGACTTAGCTAAAATGCATTTCCAAGATTTAAATAACACTAGAGGCCAGGGTAAACTTCTGTGTTTCTGTCCTCAACAATCCATGTTAAAACTGAATACATACATCATACACCACCATTCTCTCAATTTTCATAATATATATGGGCAAATAGACATAAAAACACAGATAAAATGTTCTATTTACTCATAATTTTAATATTCATTGATGTCCCATTTATTTCTTTGCTAAGCATTATAATGTTATATAATTGAGTCTTGATTAGTTTCTTTGCATTCCAACAGGTAAGACTAAACATGCCTTGTCGGTTTTTATCTATCTTTCAGACCATGCTTTACAGGAAAAATGGTCCATTACACCAAAGAAGAAATAAAGTAAACACCCACACGGGATATTCTAATAGAGAATCACGAGGATGTTGCCAAAAAAAGTGTCTTTTATAATATGTAGATTTAAAGCGCTGCTAATAATGTCAGAAAAAGAAAACTTCAAAGTACCTCAGGTTTCCAGTGACAGAAATGAAAAACTGCTGGCTTCATTGACAGAAAAGACAAACTTCAAAGTGGATAGTCATCTTCAAAAGCTTAGAACAAGTCAGATGCTTTTAATGTACACAGTCTGAGAATGAAAAGAATAAGTATCTTTCCTTGGCTGTCGACCTCTCTGTTTGTAGGCTGCAAAGTGTCTTAGAAGAAACAGGACTAAAACAAAAAGAATTACACATGCCAAAATAGCATAAATTTAATTTTTTATTCAACTGCTTCCAAAACATTTTTAATATTCTTTTTTTCACTTACTAGGTGCAAGATATTAACCTGCTCACATAAGCTGCAGCACCTTTCACTAATAGTTAAATAATGAACCTATTCATCAGTACTATTTATCACAGGCTCACATTTTCAAGCAGAATTGTTGAAAGCCAGATGCTGGTAGCTTTCTCTTTAGACTTGCATACTATTATTTAGATGACGGCTGACATATACTGCTGCAGTCCCACACATTCATATATGCATCTGGGCCGCACCTCCCTCTTCAGCAGAGTCTTCTCTTCTGTTCAAAGATCTCTTTGGCTGTGATCAGCAGTAAGCAGTAAAAGCTCCCATTGCTCTGGATTTACAGATAAGCAGCAAGAGCCGGAGCAGTCATGATGCAGGAAATGCTCCCTCTGCAATTATTCTAAAATCACATTTCGACTGATAAAGAATAACATCCCAAGAAAGATGCTTTCTTTTAAGGCATGAGTTTCTACTAGACCCCAGAAGCTCTCCGTATTAGCAAATTGAACAGCAGCTGGGAATTGGTTTGAGTACTTGCCCTGTGTCGTCCATATCATTTAGTTGTCTGTTGCTGGCCCTCTTTCCTTATTTTGCTATCAAACATCTACTCTGTGGGGTGATATTAAAGCTGACCATAGCATGGCTGTCATTCCTTCAGGGAAGGGGATAGATCTGTGAGTGGAGTATGCTTCTGCCTAGTTCATGTGCTAAAGGTTTGTGGTGACTATGATTATGAGATGAAAGAGGATGGGATGCTTGATGTAGCATTGACTTCCTTGTCTCTGACCTGCATTTACTGCTGGAGGAGGAGCAGGAGAAGGAAGAGGGGAGAGAAGCAGCTTTCTCTTGAATTGCAACGAGATATAATTGCTTTCTATAAACCTGACAGGAGAGGGAAGAGCTGTCTGAGCTGGGGGATAGTGTTGGCAAAAGAGCAAGAGTATCAACTGCAGGAAATTATAATATGATTTTTAACTGCCTGTCGTGGTTTCAGCCCAGGCCGTAAATTAGAACCATGTAGTGTACTTCCTCCCCCCAACTTTCTTCCCTCTGCTCCTGGAAGGACGGGGAGGAGAATCGAAAGAATGCAACTCCCACGGGTTGAGATAAGAACAGTTTAATAACTAAGGTATAACACAAATCACTACTACCACCACCAATAATAATAATGATAAAGGAAATAACAAGGGAAGAGAATACAACCGCTCACCGTCCAATACATTGCCCCCCCTCCGCCGTGATCCAGCCCTTCCGGGTACTCTCCCTTACATCCTGGGCATGACGTGCTGTGGTATGGAATACCTCTTTGGTTAGTTTGGGTCAGGTGTCCTGTCCCTGCTTTCTCCCGGCTTCCCCTCCTCCCTGGCAGAGCATGAGACTCATAAAGTCCTTGGTCAGGGTAAACATTCTGACCAGCAACTGAAAACATCGGCTTTATCAGTATTATTCCCAGGCTGAAAGTCAAAACCACAGCGCTGCACCAGCTACTAAGAAGGAGAAAAAATGACTGCTACTGCTAAACCAGGACACTGCTGGAGCAGTCTGACCCTAGAGGAGCCTTCTTCTAAGATTCAGGCAGCCAAAAACTCAAACAAATTCTAAGACTGAACCTGATATACTTACAAGAACATCTCATAGTGTCATGGTTTCCTGAGACAGTTGAGAGCTGGACACAATGTCTCAACAGCTCCCTTTTAAACCTGTGTTCTGCAGATACAGAATGAGTATATATCATCATTTCGTGATCCCTGTGTGTTTTTTCAAACCAGACTTCTGATATCCATGACCTTCACCTTCATGTTCTCACAAGGTTGCAAGAGGAAGTTGCTGTATGCTGTACGTTCTGTACTTTCTTTCAAGGGAAGTTTATAGATGTTCTTTCTTTTTACTTGTTAAGGTCACAGCAAGCAATGTTATTTATAACTTAAACTTTTAAAACTTGTTCAGAGAGCTTTGACAAGAAGTTCTTTTTGGAGCATTGCTCCTAGATAAAAGCTCCCAGATCTTGCTTGTTTGCTGAGGTAATAACTGAGGGGATTTCATGGGAAATGTATAGACCACTTTGGAAAGCGTCAGTTTTAACACAATATAGATTTAGGGAGTTGCAAGTTCCAGCCCCACCTTCAGAGAATCCCTGAGTTTCTGGCCCAGAAAGAATAAAAGGGGTCTGTGGTGCACACGGGCAGGTTTGGAAGAGGCAGACAGTAACTGAGTAAGTGGCTGTCACAGTGACCCATGCTCCCGGCTTTGTGTAGGTGGGGAAATGCCAGTGGGAGGTTAGCAAAGATTTTTGTGCCCACCTCAAGAATCAAATAAAAATCTTGCATTTCTGGTGCTTTAAAGATACTTGTCTTGCCCTATGACACTGTATTGAAAGGCTTTTATTCAGAAGCACATGGGCAGAAAAAGAACTGCAAGAGTTCATACATTGACCTAAGCTTCTAGGACTCACCAAGAGTGAATTTACTGAATGTGGATCAAACAAATCAGAAGCATTCCTTCTCCACCCTCGTGTTTTTCATAGTTCAGGAGCTATGGTGCAGATAGATTACATATATAGTGCTCATTATTCTGTTTGCATTTTATGATGGAGCATCTGATGGAGCAGCACCAGAACACTTTTGGAGCCTGCAGCTCTTCAAGAACTACTCCAGCATGGGTCTTTTCCACAGGCTACAGTCCTTCAGGAATGGACTGCTCTAGCATGGGTCTCCTGTGGGGCCATGGGTCCTACCAGGAGCGTGCTTCAGCACAGGCTCTCATGGGCCACATGAAAGTGTGATTCCTCAGCCTGAACAGGGTTTGAAAGGCAATGTTTGCTGCCCCATGCCCTGGGATCTCAGCAGGCTGAGATGCAGAGTTCTGCTGCATACCTCTACCGTGCTGGACTCCCTTATTCTTCCTGAGCAGTAGCAGCATTGTGTGCCTTGAGCCCAAGCTTCCTGAAGGCAGCCCTTTCATAACATTTGTGGAAGAGGATTCAGTTCTCTGTGGCTTGATTTCCTCCTTTATGTATTTAGGACTGCAAGAGGAATTGGTGAATGGTTAAAGGACTGAGTTCCTAAAATGAAAGCTGTTATATAGGCAAAGGCTTAAATTTAATTTCCTCAGGGCAGACTTTACTGCTTATTTATAAAATGGCACTCCTGTGAGCACTCTTCAGTAATAATACCATTGTCAATATACTTTAGTGTCCATCAGTCTTATCATTTGTTTCACTTTGTAGCAGCAGATCTCCAGTGTAAGCTGTGAACCTGCAAGCTGCTTTGCACAGATCCCTGTATCCACAAAGAGCGGTTTGCAAACCTGGGGCTACATATACTTAGAAATGAGGGAGCAGGTTTGTCAAAGGTTGGAATAAATGGGTCGTTTTTCATGAGTCTTGGCATGTACTTAAACAGAAAGGGTCAGAGAAAGAGTACTGCTTGCTGGAGAAATTGCATGAAGCAGTTTCTTCCCCTGCATGAAAGGGAAACATACAAAATAAATGTGACTTGTTTTGCCATATAAATCTGTCAAAAAAATGTATTCCACTGAAAACTGTAATTTTGTGAGTGGAGCACAGCTACAATGAAACCTCCTTGAAGCCATGCACTTGGCACGGTGGAAAACAGTTTTCCCTTTCTATGTGTTTGCTCAGGACAGGTTTACTTCTCAAAAGACTGTCAGCACCATTTCCAATTCAAAAGTAATCTCTGATTTCCCGTCCCTAAGGGATTAACAGGGATGAAGCCTGGCTCCACCTTTCAATGCATTATGTATCAATGCTGGAAATAAGGAGAGGGTGAAAGATCAGGCTTTCAAGCTGCCTCTCAGTAGTCCTTGGCGTGTCCCCTTGACTACGGGCATGCGGCAGCTGCCCATTGTGGGATACCCTTCTCTTGTGCCCAGACCTGAGCAAAGGCTGGGCTCTGGGTCCAGAGCCTGGGGACAGTGCCCTCCGCATCCTGTCCTCTCACCACGCAGACAAGGGCTGGGATCTGGCTATTCACAGGGACAATGACATCTCCAAACAGTTTGCTTGAGCTGCAAAACAGTGTCTTTTATTGGGGTTGTTTTCTTGATTGGGGCAGTATTTTTTAACTCTTTGTGGGGTGGCTTAGCTGCTCTGGGGACCAGCCTCGCAGCCTGCACGGGGAATGCTGGGAAAGGTAAGATGTGTTCTTTTAAGCCAAATTTTAAAAAGAAACTGTGGAAAGAAATTAAACAAACCACAGAGAGGGGGGAGAAATGGGTCAGTTTGTGCATGGTGTAGCAGAGGTTACGGGCACAGGTGGGGAGGGAGCTCATCACACAGAGATGGGGCTGCAGGCAGGGGCACGGATCTGCTGCCCCTGCCCATCCTGCTGCACAAAGCCTCCCTGCCAGGAGCGTGGCTGTGGAGCAGGTGGCCATGGAAACCCTTCCGCATGGCTGCAGACAGAAACCCTACCCCATCGCTGGGCCTGCCAGCAGGTTGCTGGGGTTATGGGGGTGGCTGCGGGAGGGAGGCCCGGAGGCCTGCAGAGGCACCAGGCCAGCAAGGGCTGCCCTCCCCCTCTGCTCACCTCGATCCCACTGAGGAAAAGCCCCAAAGCAGCCGCATGATTCTCTCAGTTAACAAAGTTTCCCTTGACCTTGGGTTTAAAATGGCCCAACTCCTTTCCAGAGTGCTCATTAGGAAATGCTGAGGTGGTCATGGAGGAGGAGAAAGGCTTTTCCTGGCCGGGTGTTACTCTGGTGCAGGCCGGATGTCCCACGGTAGATGTTAACAGTTAACAGGCTGGTCTCTAACGCCAAGGGAAACATTGCCCTCTGTGAAAGCGGGATATTCCTTCTGTTTAAAGAGCCTTTGTTAAACTGCCTTGGAATAACTTGAGCTTGACAAAGTGGAACTAATTTGCCTTCATCTTACCAATCTTATGCAAAACAACTTTGAAATCAGAAGGGTTTCTGAGGTGATAATATCCAATATATAAGGAGTAAAGCATAAATCAGGATTTTAAGGAGTTCAGTGTAGCATAAAACTCAAGTGATAACTTGGGTCCCAAACCTTCTGCTATAAAAGCAAAGGATGTGGGCCACCTCTCTGTCAGGGGCAAAGGTCCCCTCTTGAAAGGTCAGCACAACCCGTAAAATAAGAGACTGTCTTGTAGATATACACACTTGTCAAAACTCTTCAGCGTATCCCACCTTGCTTTGAGTTTGAATGATATATTAAGGACTGAATATAAATCCAGATCTCTCCCTGTTCAAACACTATGGTCAATACCAGTCCTGATTTCTTTCTTTTAGTCTTTTAATCTTTTTTTTTTTTTCTTGAAGACAGCTTATTCAGAAAATGATTATTCATAATTCTAGTCCCTTGGTTGAGGTTACTCTGGTTTATCCCTTTCCTTCACAAAGCACAGCAAAACCGATGGGGGTTCACTCTGCACAGTTAATGTGAATTTCAGTGGTTAAAAATAAAACTTGTCATTATTATTTATTCTTATGCCAGAAAAAGATACGTCAAATCAAGACAATAAGTTCAGCACTTGGCTACAAAAAAACAGCTCCCAGATTAATTAATCTTTTCCCACTGGTGAAAACATGCTAAAATCCCCGTATTTGAACTTGTTTAGAAGTCTCTACCTATTTTTTTAAAAAGTTACTAAAGCCTACTATTTGATAATAAAATTCACTAATAAACTGCTTTTTGATATTCCTAATTTGGACCACATCATTATTACATATTTATGCCATGGCTTTTAGAGGCCTCAGGGAAAACTGAGCTGTGCTAGTATCTTCTTGTGCTCAAAGGCACAGCATGAGAGACAGCTCATAGTTGGCCCCTGTTCCTAAGAGCTTACAGATCTCAGCAGGTAAAGTGTAGAAGATAAAACAGATGCGGAGAATTGAAATGAGGTGATCCAGCCTGAGATGATCCAGCAGATCAGTAAAGATATTCAGGCTTCATTGCATGCAGGTCTGTACTGTTCCTGTTATATTGTACCTATTCCAATTCCTTAATAATAGCATGGCTTTAGTTCAAATAATTCACTTCAGCACATTCTGTGGCTGGTTACTTGAAAATTATCTGATTGATTTCGAAGAAGGAAACATCTCATTGAGCACTGGCTGGTCTGATTTCAACCTTTTCATGCAGGAGCAGAGTGGCATAGCAGGTGACATTACACATGACTGTAATGTCATGATTGTTTTCTCCTAGAGAAACATATTTAATTATATACCATGTCTTCTTGTTTTTATGTTTCCTATTAGGTGAATTGTAAGGCTTAATTTTACTGCTACAGAAATAAGCACCCACTTCCCCACTGATTTCAAAAGATTTCAAATTACTAAACTAAAGCCAAACCATGTAATAATCTTGCCTCAGTGTGCAGTTTGCAGAAAGGAAATAAGTCACAGGCACACAGCATTAGATCCAGCTGTAAGCACTGAAGTTGGGGATTCATCCTGGTTTCTGCCACCACATGCTGCCACACTAGCCATTTGGAATTTAGTGATAGTGCTGAGATGTCACCGTAACATCCCTCATACTGTGAAGAAAGGTGCAGAAACTCATACAACTCAGGCTGAAGAGGGCACTGAGCTCAGGTGAGCTTCCTTTCTCATCATGAATGATTAAAGAAGGATCTTCATAGTTATATCTCAGGCATACAGGTTTACACTCAGGGGTGTGAATTGGAGTTAAAATAACCAAGGAATGACTTGGGTTGGGGTGGGTTTTTTTGCACTTTCTTAGACCACTAGCAGAATGAATGACCAGAAACCAACTTTCTCAGCTGCCACTGGCTGGAGACAACCTCTGGCTTTCAAAGTTACAGGGCCCTCCAGCTACTTACCTGTTTAGCTTACACTTTTGCAAGTTTCTGAGGTGACTTTGGCAGCAGGACCAATTCCATGCTTGTAATTTACAGAAAGATTTTTAATAAATGAGCAATTGCTGCTTGTTAAAAACAAGCGTAAAGTAGATGTTAATAAACCAAAGAATAGTAGGTTTTTTTGCAGATCATAGCAAGCAACATGCTGATCTATTAGAATTTACAGCATTCATGAAGCACACAGTAAAACAACGACTGGTTGGTTACTGATTCTTGGGGAAAAGAACTGTAATGTCAAAGGTGGTCAGCACATTAGGTTCCAGAAGAAAACCAGAAGTATCTTTTTTGCTGATTAAAATGGCTTTCTGCAGAGGAGTTAAATCTAGCAATAAGGTTCGGAAATGAAAGTTTTCCTGTGAATTAAAGCGTGACAGTTTTTAGGAGTAACAAATCCTTAACTAATGTGGGATGGATGCCAGATGAAGTTATTTTAAAAATAAACTTGAAAGCAAGTGCAGGAATTCCCTGAAACAAAGGTTTTCTGTTGCCATTTTTTAAGGACATGTTGTCTTATTAGCATATGTGGTAGATTATTTAGTCTGGCATTACAGAGGCATCATTCTAATTGTCATTTAATAGAAGCTTTATTTATGCTAAATCACTTCTGTGAATCCTGTGAATCTCCCATCACCTAAGCCTGGCACTAAATAGAATTCAAAATCAAACAAGCTACTCAAGAAAGAATTGTCTTTTGACAGAACTGGGGCTCCCAGTGCACTTGAATTTTTCTGTAGGATGCATGAAATGGAGACAGGAGCTTCTGTATCTTGATATGTACCAAATAATATGCACAATAATTAGTGTAAAGGCTGAGGATAAATCTGTACATTTAGCATATAGATGGATAGACGAATTTACATATGCAAGTACTGCGGAAGACAAAGAGATGATGACAGACTGTTGCCTTTGTAAAAATCCAATTTTCTAATGTATGAAACCATGAGTAGATACACATATCTACTAAGTATGAGTAGATACGCAAACAGTTCTGGATTTTCACAGTGGTCATGCTAGAGGAACACACAGAAATTGGCAATAATTGCATTTACCATTTGCTCATAAATAGCTCATGTAAAGTTAATTAGATATCACAAGTAAATTAGCCACTTTTTTTCCTTACTTAACTACAGGAATTAATCCTACTTTTGGTGAGGAGAAATGTTGCTGTTAGCCAATGAGAAATGCAGTGGTGTAAATAGGCTGTTATCTGTAACAGTTTACATTTTTAAATTCAAAAGTAAAAATACAAAGGTCCATAAGTTCAGTTTATCTGAGTTTCTGATTGAGCAGCTACTATGAAGAGAAACATTATTTCTTTTCTATGGATTTCATTAGGTCTTGTTTCTGTGTTATATTACAACTGGTGCTAACTACATGTGACAGGTACAATAGGCAGGAGCCCATAATGGCATGAGCAGTACCAGTCTTTACTCACTAACTCCTGGACTTTTCTAGTGAATTCATTCTTCACAACATATTCATGAGAGGTACTAAAGGAGTTGTTCATTTTATAGGTGGTGATAGAAGCACAGGGAGATTAGGTGATAAGCCTGAAGTCTTTTGGAAAATGAAGCTCCAGGTCTCTTGGTTCCACTCTTGCTCTGGAGGTACCTGTACCTTTTTCCTAGTTTCACAGTGATGGGTGTTACAGGAACTCACAAACTCTGTGTCACTAGGCCTCTTCACAGATATCTGCATATTACAGTTTGCTAACTTGTCCTGGGATTGCAAAACAATTTTGATGCAAACTACTGATCAGAAACATGGCACAGAAATAACTTGGAATAATATAGAAATGTAGATTAGTCTGTCTAGTTTGGTCCTTTTATAAGTACCTGTACTACTCAGCACCATTTAGAATCATTGAATCTTTTAGTTTGGCAAAGAACTTCAAGATCATTGAGTCCAACCATTAAGCTAACACTGCCAAGTCCACCATTAAACCGTGTCTCTAAGCTCCACATCCACATATCTTTTCAATACCTCCAAGGATGGTGACTCAGTCGCTTCCTTGGGCAGCCTGTTCCAATGCTTGACAACCCTTTTGATGAAAAAATTTTTCTTTCCAGCCGCTTGTCCAGATCATTGGTAAAGACGTTAAACAGGACTGGCCCCACTACTGAGCCCTGGGGAACACCACTTGTGAGCAGACAACAGCTGTATTTAGCTCCATTCACCACCACTCTTTGGGCCTGGCCATCCAGCCAGTTTTTTATACAGTGAACCCATCCAAGCCATGAGCAGCCAGTTTCTCCAGGAGAATGTTGTTTGGAAACAGTGTCAAAGTGAGTTAGCCATAGTGTGAACACGCTGCAGTCTCTTTAGACAGCGAAGGTCTGAGCTACAGTATTTTGGCCATACAGCTCTCAGTTTGATGGTGCTCTGGGTCCACAGCTTTTCTTTGACCCATAGGAAAGGTAGGGGCCAAGGCAAACTACAGCTGGGAATGAACAGCTATGACTTCAGGCCCTTCAGGCTCAGGAGCACCTGGTACCGTTTCCCAGTGAATTGCTTTAACCAGGGTGGCAGGACCACTGCTCAACTCTTGGGATCTCTTAGGTGGTGGAGAGTCTTCCTCTTTGTCTTCAAATCACAGGGATTCTTTGGCACCTGCAATCTTAAGAAAGGAAATGTCAGATTTTTGTTGAAAGCCTGTGTTTAGGAATACACAGAACTCTGTAATGTAACTGTAGATTTAGAGACCCTTGGGGTTCAGCACCCATTGCTAATATGTGGTTTAAATTGCTTTCCTGTAGCTATGTGCTCGTATGGCACACAAGTCCTGTAGTCAAACACTGCGGGTCCCCAGACCACAGTGCGGCAACTGAAACTTAACTAAAGCCAAGTCATATTACAGCTCCTGCTTTATTCTTCTCCGCTTAAGACAGCTACCTATTGACAAAAGAAGTTGAACTGTGGTGTCTATTCGGGTAATAATAATTTTATTCTCTTCTAGGTACTTAGTTGTTTTGAATTTAATTGTTTATCATGTTTTATGTTAGATATATTAGGTACAAATTGAACATATGCCAGTTTAAAATACAGCAATACAATTTAAAATATTAGAAATAATGTAATATTTAATATAACATTTAGTGTATATGTTTTTTCAAGAAAAATGTGGTATACTTTTAATGTGATATGCACATCTTTTCATCTTCAATATTCTTTTTAAAAATAAACATTAACATTTTCATTTATTTCTGTCTGCACACATGTCAGAAGAGATATTCAGCCAGTGAGATCAGGATCTGACCTGTGACAATTAAGTCAGTTACTGTTAGCTTCAGAATTTAGTTTTCTTTTTTTCTATTTGGTAATGTTCATGTAAGGTGACCACTCACACTGGTAGCTTGGAGCACAGAATCATATATGTCATTTTAACTAATTCACAACAGGTTTTGTTATGAATTATAATTTCTGTAAGCCAGGTGTAAATAGGATTCACATGACTGAGTGGCAGAGCTCTCTGATGAGATGTCTACAATCTTTTTACTTCAGAATATATTAACGCTAGTTTGATTATAATGAATGAATTTATATCACTATCAGACTGCTGTCCTCCACTGACAGGCACAGTTATTTAGCTTTCTGTGCATGTGTATCATCCAATACTGGTCATGATTTCTAGTCCTTAATTCTAGGGCATCTAAATTCCTTATTACTACACACTCCTTTTACTAACATTGACACATTAACATATGTTAGCTTGTCAATGTTAGTGCAATGCGATACGTTTAGTGTGAAGTAATCCAAAAGGGGCTGAATAAAATTCTAATATAAACCACATGGAATCTTTTTTTAGCTTTATATAACCAGTATTCATGCCAGACGTGTCTAAAATTCATTGACTGGTAGTGTTACTGAATTATTTAATTATCTATCTTGGAAATAAGGGTAACTGTATTTGATGTGCCTAGTCGTTGGGTAGAGCTAGAAGATTTTGCTCTTGCTCACTTCCAGCAATCTTGATGTCCACTAATACTCAGCATCAACCCTGAGGTTTCCCTCAACTAACCTGAACCATATGCATTGCCTTTCCTTGTCCTGGCTACTTCTTGCAACTCTGCCTTAATATAAACATTTTCTACGTTAAGGCAAAGTTGCACATTCTGTATTATGGCATTGCAGATGTCTTCTTTCCTTTGGGAATGTAACAGTATCCTTCCACACCATTCTTCTTAGCTGCAGAAACATCTGTAAGACAACAACTCCCATGGGGTATGAAGGCAAATGGAGAAAAAATTCTGTCTTGCCACCTTCCGCCCATAAGCAAAAAAGTTACAAATAAGCCTTTAATTTCTTTTCTGAACCCTCTAAAGTGGACAAAGAGCAACTCTCACACAACTGAAGGCAACAAGGGAAGAAATTTAGCACATCCTCTGGTCTATATCCCAGCTTTTCACCTTCACCACTTTTTTCAGCTCCTTTTGGAAAGGAGTGTGTGCATATGTATGTGGTTTGTTGCTTCCTTTCCCTTCCTATGCCTTTGTGGAGCAGCTACCTGTCCTCCTCTGCAACTTTTTGGATACCTGGACAGGTAAGCTTGCTGTAGCTTTCCTGATCTTTGCAGAGAAATGATACTCTGAGGAAAGAGGGCAGGATTTACAGGGGAACACAAAAGCTAAGAGGATGCCAATACCAGCTCCACTGGCAACCATTCTGTGCATGGAGAATGAAGGAAGAAGGGCTGTGTGGAGATTTCCCTTCGGGGAGTGGGTGCAACTACTAACAAATGCAGTAGTGTTCATATAATCTACATATGATTCCTCTCATCATTCTGCTCTTATGTCCATTTTTGGGTGACATCAGAACCTTAGAGTTTCGTTTGCACAAGCACTCACAGCAAGTCAATTCTAATCATCCAAATAAGCAGTGTTTCACAAACCGTAATTCTAATTTGCACTTGAAAGAATGATTAAATTGCAATCCAGTTAAGGGACAGAAACAAGTGGCTTATGTAATTAATTGCCTTCTAAAATATTATTTAAATTTTCAATGTTCAAGATCAATAAGGAGAAAGTTAAAATTTTATGTGCAAAGCAAGTTGGAATAATTACTATATTTGAGGAAATTAATGTTATTTGGATATATTTCATGATGTGAGAGCACTACTTAATTTTCATTTCTGATTTTTTTGTTAAATATCTGGTGTACCATTACATGGCATATAAAAAAATGTTTTATTGCTTCTTTTCTTTAGCTGCAAAGGGCCATGAGTAGTATTCACTTTATTAAAATGTTTGTGGTACAGACTAGTGAGCTCAGTCATTTACTGAAGAAATTAATTTTACAGCCTTGGAGTATATCTGACCTTCATTGTAAAAGCAGTGTCAAGAATGTAAACCTTATTTCCCCAAATGATACAGATTAATTTTTGTGACTTTTATTGAAATATATATCCCTAAACAACTAAGTACAGAGCTGCCTTGATTCCAGGTAGAAATATAACTACTTTAAATTGCATACTTACCAGCACTCAATTACTGATGAAATTGCAATCAGGAATCTGACAGATGAGGGATTAATTCCCCAGAAACAGGGTTTCTTCCTTCTTCTTGTTATAAACATATGTATATGGAGGAAACAGATCTGAATATGCCAGATGAATAAATTAAGACATCTAGGATGAAACAGAACAGCTGGAAATGTAACTGGTGATAATTGAAGGCTAATTAACTTCAATGAGCAATTTTCTACCAGGTGTTCTAATAGCCATATAGAAAGAGAAACTAGAGAAATTGCATGATGTGCATTTTCATTCAGAAATTTGATATGAGCTGCTGTTCTACCTACATGGTAATTGGAAAATGACTGTGCTGTCTGTTGTGGGTATTAATATTCATGTGACTGATCCGCAAAAATCCTTTCATTTCTTTTTAAGCACTGAGTTACTTTTGTACATTCACTGTCTTACCAGAGATGTGAGTCTTTCTTACTTTGATAGATAATCAAAATGAAGAGTCTAGTTTTAAGAATATTTTTGAATGCTAAAGCTGTTTCTCTGATATTCTTTGTCAATTTTGTGTAGTCTGGTGTAGCCTGCTATAGCACTTTCCAATGAACACTTTCAGATTATGTCCATAATCCTGTCAGTTTTTTACTATTGCTTACAAACTCATGTCTAACGAATAATGAATCCTTCTTTCTGAAAAAAGCCATTGAAAGAGTAGGAAAGGGGCAGTAGGTGCTCCACTTTAAAACTTGTCACCTTTTAATACACATTCGCATTCATTATGCAAATTGCTTTTTCTACATATTTTATTCCTTCCTGTGTTTAGGATCCTTTGGTCCCAAATGATCCTTCAGTTTGTCTATCATCATGTAAGAAACTGGCTTCTGAGTCCTTTTTACATGGCTTTTGAAAAGAGCCAAGGCTATGCAAGTTTTGGAAAAAAAATATCCTCTTGTAGCCTTCACAAATCAGGAGACTGACATAAGGAATGAATGTCATCTTTCCTGACTGTATCTGCCCAGAAGGTATCTGCTGTACTTTAAGTGGAAAAAAATAGGGTTACTTCATTTCCTGAGTTTTTTGGTCTTTTTAGATGCTTCTGAAGGTGTCTGTTGCCCTGTTGATAGGGATGGCTAGCTGTGATTAGACATGTAAGAGTGGGAGTTGAGCAAAATGACAAAAATAGAAGATGTGATGGTTCACCTTCTGTTGGTACCTGGTTTGCTCCATTTATTATCTCAGGAGCCACAGAGAGGGTGGTCAATCACTGGAACAGGCTTTCTGCAGAAGAGGTCATGGCACCAAGCCTGTCAAAGTTCGTGGAGTGTGTGGATGACGTATAGTCATATGATTTAATTTTAGGTAGTCCTGTAGGTAGCAGGGAGTTGGACTTGACGATCCCTATGCATCCCTTCCAACTTGAGGTATTCTATGATTCAGTGATTCTGTGGGTCTATGTGACAAGCTTAGATTTAGACAGTTAACCTTTAGACATCTCGTAGGTCAGGTGAATTGCATCGTATGGTCTGTAGGCAAACAGGGATATTTTCCATATTGAGAAGAACAGTCAGCAAAGGCATGAGGCTGGATATTAAATTCCTGTCTTACCTTTGATACTTATTTTGGCCTTAATGAAATACTGAAGCTTTATTTCTTACTGTGGTAAAGTGTTCAGTTTTTGCAAAGTCAGTATATTACTAAGCATTGGCTTGCCTGTAGAAAAGTAGAAAATGTATTTGTTGAGGGGCTTATCATTTGCAGGATGATTGTCTTTCATTTGCACAAGTAGATTCTCTGTATCTCATGTCAAAGAATTCTTTTCTTTTCAGTACTCTTTTTAAAAAAAAAGTTCTTTTAAGTACCGACATCTAATGATCTTCTTCATCTAAAACATCACTCTTATTCCCCTATAGCAGCTGGTTGTACTTTGGGATCAGGGATAGGAAAGGGAATATTTAAGTATTGCCATGGCAATTCATGATACTTATATGATCAAAGACACCTTCATCTACAAGACAAATAAAAGGATCAATATAATCCTCATTACTTGCCACAACAAAGGATTTTAAAAGCAGTTGAGTTGTCTGTTTCTAAAGCAAATAAATCCCAAACCTCGTAGTTGTCAGAGGTATGGTATTCTGTTGTTTATTAATTAGGTATATAATGTTGCTTATTAATGATTTCTGGAGAACAAGTTCTTACCAGGGTTATTTTAAATCTTGAAGCTCTGATTAAATTTTGATTTTAAAATGCTACAAATTGACTACAGGAATTAAAAGGTCATTTCCTCAACATTGTCAATGTAGGAAACACACTCTAATGGCCACAAGAAATGTTTTTACAAGATTTGGAAAAATAGCATGTTAACTATTAATAAATATTGTTGTGGTAGGAAAAAATGTGCCAGAAACAGCAATAAAAATCATTACCTCTAACGGTATTCCTGAGAAACCTAGCTATTTAAAGGATTATTTGATAAAAGGTATATGGATCAAGACCTGTCACTGCTCCAACAGAAAAAGTCTGTGATTCATGTTATATAACTCCTGAAAAAAAAAAAAAAGCACAGAAAGCTTGATACCCCAAATAGATCAAAACCTGAAAACTTTATATTTTTGTCAGAATACTTTAATTGCAAAAACTGGGTAGGAACCATCCGATTATGGTAAAAAAAGTTCACAAATAATTAGGTGTTCTGCAGTTTAGGCATTAAAATAACTCACCGAGGATCTTTTCCTTTCTTTTATCTTCACCTCTTTGCTCATAAGGAAGCAGTGTGATCTGAGGGGTAAAAGGAAAATGCAAAGTAACACTAAAATTAGCTAACAGTTTTACAGTTTGGGTAAAAAGTGGCACGAAATATTCCTCTGGTGATGTTCTGTGTCTCACAGTAAAAGAAAGCAAGAATAGGTATTCCTGCTGGAGATCATACCCTAAATCTATAAATTTTGCCATAGGTATTATTGATATGGACTTGTATAGGCAAGTTAAGTGCTGCTTTCTTTGACTCCTGATCCTGAGGTGAAAATGTTGGTCAGTGTCTCTCTCAGGTGGTTGACACACACGCTGGTGCAGGGGTTTCTGTGAAAAGCTAGGGGATGTCTTGCTTTGGCTTCAGACTTTGATGAACAAGGATCTTATCTGTGTATTTTGTTTTTCAAGACTTTGTGGCAGTCATCACTGGGGATAGCAGCAAATCAATGACTTCGGGAAATAAAAGCACAGAAAAGCTAGAACTATGAGACATATGGGTCATATTTAAACTAAAAAAAAATACTGTAGAAAACATTTTCTATACAGCATAAAGCTTTTGCCCTTCCCATAGTCTGGGCTGAGCTAAGCACCTTCCTGACAATCTGGAGCAGTACATCAGAGCATTGTGGGGGCCAGCAGCATTGATGACACCCTGGGTGGCAGGAAGGGCACTGTTTGAGCCCTGAGCATGGCACAGTTCCATAGGGAAAAGGTTGGGCCAAGCCCAGGCTGGGACATTGACCTGTTGTTGAGGCTGGCTTGGTGAGGCCCATGGCTGTGCAGGACAGGGCTGCGGGAAGCTGAAGACCAGCTCTGTTGGGGTGTCAGTGGGGCAGAGACTGGTGGCCGAGTGACTGAAATGGGGTCCTGGGCTGTGCATGGGGGTCCTTGTGCCCACAGGTTCCTTGACACATTAATGTAAAGCTAGAATAAAGGAAGGAATCAGTCCTAAATAGCAGCAGTTTTGGATGGTGTTTGGTATGCTTTGTTTTGATTATTTTTTTTAACAGTGTGTTGTTGGAAGCGTAGCATCTATTGTTTAGTGTGCAGACAATAACTAAGCTGAGGAGTGCTGGTAATGGAGCTGTCCATTAATTAAGTCCATTAATTTTAACTCTGGAAAAATACCACTGCTGTCAGTGAAGAGGAGAAGAATATCTAGTGCTGCATTGTCCTGGTGTGGCTGGTGCAGGAATGGAGCCCTGAAAATGGGGAGTCGATGGCATAGTTGCCTCTGTCTGCTAAACCCAGGTAACAGAAAAGCCCTTAGCAGGAGGAAAACTGTGCTCTTTTGCTACTTCATGCAGTGTTGTTTTTTCATGGCTTTGAATGATTGTTAAGTCCTGTGAAATGAAACATGTTTCAGTAAGAGCTTCCAAAAATTTAGGTGTTCAGATGTATTTTGCAATATAAAAATACCTGAAAAAGGTGGTGTGGGTTGGAGGGGTGTGTGTTAACCTACAGTAAATATCTGTAAAATAGTGAGTTATGACAGTCTTATTGCTGTTGTTCTGACTTCCATTGTTCAGGTAGAATATTTGTTGTACAAGCAGCTAATACGTTATATGTTTGTGAATGTATCTGTGATTGGTGACAGATTCAAAACCCACTTCTGATTCAAAAGAAGGTAACATCACACTGGGTACTGAGCGTTACATTTTGCTGCTCTTAAAGTCATCTGGCATGCAGCAGTATATATATGTACATACAGTGATACATTCATAAGAATACATATCAGTACTTTTATTCAGAACCAGTGAACCTCTGCTTTCTCCATATGGCTGAGCCTCTAAAAAGAGGACAGCTTGCAGAAAACATGTAAATACCACTGCTTTGTTAAACTGAATGCTGTTCTGTTTGTCTGGCTTATGTTTTGCCATCTCTTGACTATCTTTGTACTTTTCACGCAAACCCTGGGAACAGCAGAGCAAGAAGTTGTGTGTTTGAAATACACAGATTTGTATTTGGTATTAATCAGGGTGACATTTGCTTCTGCCTGGATGGGATGCTTAGTTTGAGAGACAGGTGGAGAGTAAATGGGATCGAAGAGACTTAGGAGTGTTTAATACATATCTACAGCTATTTGCTTGGCGAAGATGATGACGTTCCATTGCATGCTAATTCTTTTTGCAAAGCCAATAAAAGAGCAGATTTTTTCTTACAGAAACTGACTTACAGGGCTAGCAGTGTCGACTGTTGTGGGTTTTGCTTTCCTTTTTTTTTTTTTTATTTTATTTAACTGATATCACATAAAATCTAGGTTGCTGTGACCTTATTCTTCTCCACAGTTAAGTGCAGGGATAGAGAATCTTAAGGACAAGAGGTGAAGGATTACTCAGGAGGGTGCCAGTACAGATACTTCCATTTGAGAGTATGTTTTGAAGAATAGACTAAAGCAGAGGAAGTTGAGCAGTGGTGAGTAATATTTTCTGTACTGACAAAAGGAGAATTTTCTTGGTGGAGTAAAAATGTCCTGAGAGAAGACATCAGCTTTTGAAATATGTGTTCTTTTTTAGCTAAGATTGCTTGAAACATGATTTGTCTTCCATTTTAAAGGATTTAGAGAATAAAGGGATAAGCTAAAACTGGTCATATTTAAATCTCACAAGGAAATTCTGGCTTTTAGGAAACTTATTGTAAAACTCCCCTTGACAATGATGGAAACAAAGATCTTTCAATTTATGTCTTATGACATTAAGGCATAATGTCTCAGAAGTGACAGTAGTCAATGATTTTAATTCGTTTATGTCTTAATTTATATTTTGACATTCTACTGAATCAAACTGAGTTTTATTTGACTTCTTTCTACCGACAACTGACATGCTCTTTTCTTCTCCCGTTCCCCCATAAAAGCAGATGGCTTAATGCACAGATGCTCATGGACAGCAAAGCTGAATTAGCTTTGTCTGATTAAATATTTTCAGAGAAGAATACTTGACTCATCAGTTACTGCTTAGTATATCAAAGCCAAACAAGTGATATGTTTTCTAAATAATGAATTCAACAATAACTTTGAAGCCCTCTCATACCAACTGTGCGTATGGTCTCAAATAAGCCTATACTCTCTAGCCAGCAATTGTGATGCCAATAACTTGATTCCATCAGGAAAGAGGAGAGATGATCAGGCTTGGAACTAATGTGATAATTCCGATCTAAAATGCATTGTCTAGCAAATAACCATGTGTTTGCCTGTTAATTCTTCAAGACAAGGATTATCTTTTTGTTCTGTGTACAGTGTCTAGCACAGAGGGAATCTGTACCATGACTAAATCTCAAAACACTACTGCAATGGAAATAATAACCAACCATATAAGGGATGTGTTTTGGAAAAAAAACTATCAGTTAATTGTTCATCTAAGTGTATTTAAAATTCTCTTCTCCGTTCTTTCTCTTTTTTCTAATAATGTCAAAATAACTTTGAAAAAACTGCTTGTGAAACTGACTTATAATTGATCACTTAGAATAAGAGTGTTTGTTTTAATATGCCCAAAATGCAAGCAGTTATTTAATGCTGAAAGATGTCCAGTTTGTTTGATTTATTACAGTGATCCATTCTCACTTTCTCAGCAAGTCTGGTGCTTGTACTATCCAAACCAATTCCAATATTTAAGTAATCATCTGTATTACTGGTGGTTTTTTCAGTTAGTGGTACTAATTATTTGATGTTCCGCTAGAGTTTAATAATTAGAAAATATATTGACTGCTAAATTAGCTTTTACAGCTTTTTGGTCAGTAGATGCACATTTCACAGCCTGCATGGCTGAAATCACTTTCAGCTAATTGAAGATATTCTCACTCCCATTTAGCTGTTAAACCCTGGCATGTGGGCTTCTGATCGATTTTCCTGTTCAAACAGATCCCCAGAGGAAGCCAGCAATGAAAATAATATTAAAACAAACAAAAAAAATCTGATTCAAATAAGGTTAAGACAATTTAATGCTAATGTTAGCAATGCTGGAACTGTCTTCCACTCATCGGAAGAAGAGGGTTTGATGGAAGTGAGGAACGATCTTCCCAGACTTTCTGGCAATCTGATGGGAAGGAGCGCTTCTCAGAGGCAAAGAACAGCATAGACACGTAATGATAACTGATTAACTCTTGGATAACCATGTCTCTGTAGTTGCCAAACTACAGTTGGCAATATGCTGCTACTCATTAGTTACTGAAATACTCCTTGGGTAGCAACTTGACATGTGGTGCTTATCATAACCTGGTGTTTATTTTGAGAGTGTTTTTTTTAGTTCTGGTTTGTTTGGTTGGTTGGTTCTTTGGTTTGTTTTTTTTTGCGTTTGGTTTTTTTTGTCTTTTTTTCATGGTTTGTTTCAATGTGAGAGTTTTTTGAGGTTTTTTTGGTTTGTTTGGGTTTTTTTTTAATTTAGAGAGGTTAGGGAGAATAAAATAACGTGGGCGTTGCTAGAAGGACCTCATATGTCAACTGTGTTGTTTCTGAATGAAGGAAATCCTTGTACATCTAACTTTTTAGCTAGCTAGTATTAACTTAGACTAGGTTCCTGAAAGGAAATGCTTTTTGTACATTAACAGTTTATCTATTAACTAATGTTACCAAACTGCTCTGTTTGCTTGCTGGTATTATTGGTTTACCTTGCTTCAGCAGGACTGCAATACCTGAGGTTGAGTTCTGTTCTGGCTGCCTTTCATAATAATATTTTTATGTTGGAGAGAGCTCATGTCTCATTTTTTTTCACTGGTAACAACAATATTTAGTTTCTCACACCTCTGAAAGAGTTTAATACTAGGATGGTGTTTTCAGTTTATCAGATTTAGAAATATATTGCTCTTTAGGTGGAGTACTGCATAAGAACTTCAATGATTTTAGTGCTTGTTTGTGTTAACTCTGTAGCTAATAAAAAAAAAAATAAATTAAAAAAGGTGGAGGGGAAATATTAACAATAACTGTAGCAGTAGAGGTAACTGAAACCTGAATTGGCCAGTCTTATTCTCATAATTTCTCTGTTATTTTTATATTTCTAAGTCAGGGATGACAGAACAGTGTTTTGAGTAGATACAAAGGCCATGGGAAAGAAGGTTGCCTAGCATTAGTGACCCTATTATTGGACTGGATTTCATTAGCTTGTGTTCTGAATCCAGAATGGAACTGAAAATATTCTCATGTGTTCACTATGTTATACAGAAGATGTATATTTTGGGGAAATACTCACTTCCAGTTTACTTCTGAGAAATGACTTTAAAACAAATTACTGTCAAGATATTGAAATACTATTGGTGACATAAGTGTGTCCCACTCATAATAATAAGATTTATTATGCCAGTTTGTTGGGTTTTTTTTAACATTTTAATTTTAAAGAATGTTTAATGAAGTATTTCCTGCTAGTTCAAAGTACAGAGATCCTGAGTGTACCATCTGCCACAAGATCTGTATATAAGATGAAAGTCACTAACTACACCGTGCCAGTGGGGTGGGGGATAACATTATAATTGAATTAGATTTAATAAATTTAGTAAAAGGTACATTTTTAAGGTAAGAAAATATATATATTTTCAATATCAGAAATTAGAAACCAGTATGAATAATAACAAGATTGCTTTTGCCCCATAAAAGGCTGAGTTTTAGTATTGCCTAAAAGGGATATTTTCAGCAAGCTTGATAACACAAGTTTCTGCAGAAGGCTGACAGTGTGGAATATCTCCTGAGCTCTGTAGTCATTTGTGGTAGACCATTTAGGAATGAATATTCATAACGTTTTTGTTACCTTCTGGCATATTTTGATGCACTGTCCATATAAATCCCTAAACTGGGTTAATAATCTGGAAGGAGTTTAATTGTCTGAAACTTAGTTAAGGTATTTCTAGTCATGCAAGTGGTATATGTTTTCGCTAGACTTAATTTACTGCTAGAAATAGGCCTATTAGGATGATTATTAGGTTTCTGTAAGGAAAACAGTTATAAGCAACATCTTCATATTGCAAATGACTCATGAAATTGTCCTGCACTGGACAACTTTAAAGCTTAAGAAGAAGCATATGGTGCATATCCAGCAGCAGATGTGTCAGAGACATGGAGATTTTACCAAAGTGTAGACAACTATAAATTCTAGGTACCTCAAAAGACAGTAGGGAATGGAAAAAATCTGGTAGGAAGTGGCATTGAGGATTTGAGTGGTGCCCAAAATTTGAACTAATAACCTTGAATTTACACAAGAAGACAAAAAAATTACCCCAAAACAGCAACCCTACAGAAAGATCCCTTATTTCTGTGGTAAACTGCACTGCTATAAGCCTTCAGTTTAGGGAAAGGCGACTGAAGAGTTCTGTCAGTAGTGTTAGTGTGGGAAAAGTGGAAGATCAAGAAGAGAGGAATTGAACTAGGAGGTTGATGTTCCACTCCTCTGTGTTAGCAATACAGCCAGGAGCCTGTTGTGCCAAACCGAGGTTGCAAGGTCAAAATCTAATCCCTCATTTCCCAGCTTTAAAAATTTCTCTCTTTGCTATATTCCATCCTTTCAAATAGGAACTCACACACGCAGAGGGAATGTATGGATGGTGTTATATATGGTGTAATATATGTGGTGCTACTGATACCCTGATTGAGTCATTGCCATAGTTTGAATTTCAATACTACCAACTTTTGCATCACAGACTTCCATCTCTAGAGTTTCTGGAGTAAATGATACTGGGAGTATGTTGCTACCTCCTGTTGAATGGTTTTTAAAACATGGGATACTTATTAATGTGTAAAATAGTTGTCTTACTGATAGGGAAACCTAGGATTAGCTCTAAGTCCTATAATTTGGAGTTTTCTAGTAGTTACAGATGGTTGAATTTTTCTCTCTCCTGCTTGCTTCTTTTCATTCTGGACATACAGGCCTCCTTTGGCTGTCTGGTCTTCTCTGCCACCTTCACCCATTTGCTTGTATTCTGTTCCTGTAATTCTGCTTACTTTTCTTATCACTTTGTGCTCAAATCCAGGTTTCTTCAGCTCATCAATAAAGCGAGTTCTAAGAACAGAGGAGTGTCCTTGCTTCTGTACAGTAACAAAAGCTATGCCTGAGGCCAGACAATTCACTAAAATCAAATTTCAAGTCTATGTCCCAAAGAAAGCTGCTAGAGATTCTTAACCAGAGCTCCAGAGAAGACTGTCATTTTCCTTAGTCTCAGTTTGAAAAACAAAAACCTAGCTGCTTTGATTAAAACTTCCCACCAAAAAATTCAGCCAGAGGCAGGTGTCCTATGCAGGAGCTCTCTAGCTCAGTGACTGGCAGTTCTGGCGAACACTGAAGGCCTGGAAACAGGGTCCCAGGATATAGTACCATATGATACCAGTTCTATCCACCAGATTCACTTCTCTTGTCTATGGTGAACAGCATTGTTGCAGCTACTTCAGTGAGTGCAGTCAAGTGGAAAGAAATTTGGTAAGGTAAATGATACTACTCATGTGTGAACTCCTCTGGCCATTGCTACTTGAATTGGGTTTCTGAGAGCAGAGTTCATCAGAGAGTAATTAACCACAAGCAGTGCTGGAAAGTCTGCAGCCCTGTACGAGCTAAAATATTTTTGTGGGTTACTATTTTATTTTACAAAAAGCCAAGACAAAAAGGGGCATTTCTAGGCACCTCATTCAGGCAACATTGAAATCTAATCTGTCTCGCCCTGAAATCTCAGTGCTATTAATTCGAGCCACAGTGCGCCATGTATTTATGTTGGTTATTCCCTGTGGTGCAACATTGTCTGCAATAGATACTGATCATGTGAGTATAGCGCTTCCAAGCAATTATGACCTGTATTGAAAATTATTGAAGCTTAACTAATTATCCAGCTAAAATTTAAAAGGAGAAAGCTCCTCCTCCAACTCTACACTCCTTCTCTTCCTAGTGAAATGGTGAATGCTTGAATCAGTGGGAGTTTTGCTACTGATTTCTGCAAACCCAGAAAACAATTTATTGCCTTCCACCTTTCATTTGGCTGATAAATTATATTTTGCAGTACTTGGATAAAGCAATGAAAACTTAGGCTTTGATTTCCTCACCAGGTGCCATGAGAAGGTTTTCTGTGTAAATATTACATATCTCAGCATTTGTGAGGTTGATGTTGATGCATTTTTTTGAATTTCAAAGCAGGAGACAAAAACTTAAGGTTGGCTTTTTGTTGTGATTCCAGGTAGAGTCAGGTGACATTTCCACTCAGTATCTTGGATATTAGTGTCTAACATGTGCATGTTTTTCTTCTCAACACTTGTGTGCATGAAATAAATGTGATTTAGAAATTATCAGGTGGACAAAACCTTGCACTGGAGATGCAAAAGTAAAGTGAACTGGTGTAATTTGCTTTGAATTCTACCGGTTTATCATGGGCAGTGACTACACAGTAGACTAATTATACATTGAATATTCTTCCTCTTGTTTCAGCAAAAAATAAGGTTTCATGTGATTTTTTAAATGCTCTGTTTGAAAGACAAACAGAAGATGATTTTTTTTTCTCCCATAAGTACTTGAAAATCAAGTTATTACTTTCATTTGCCTGGTCACAACTCCTTTGTGCTCAACTGTCTGTACAGATAGGAAGATTTAAACCTTTTGAACAGACTACTAACCATAACCAATTTTCAGATTGTGTGTTCAGCTGTATTTTTTACAATTTGAATCCATAGTGAAGTGTTAGGCAAAATATTTGAACTTGTTTAGAGTTGAAGTTTGAATATAAAATAGCTGAGAGAAATAGTTTATCAGTTTATTACTGATATAGAAGCAGAATTCTAAGTAATCTCAATTATAAGTAACTTGAAATCAAAAAAAAAATAAGAGGATCTCTTGTAACGAGTGGTGTCCCTCAGGGATCAGTGTTGAGACCGGTCTTGTTAAACATCTTTGTCGATGTTGGAGAAGAGAAGGCTGCATGGAGACCTCATAGCAGCCTTCCAGTATCTGAAGGGGGCCTACAAGGATGCTGGGGAGGGACTATTCATCAGGGACTGTAGTGACAGGACAAGGGGTAATGGGTTCAAACTTAAACAGGGGAAGTTTAGATTGGATATAAGGAAGAAATTCTTTACTGAGAGGGTGGTGAGGCACTGGAATGGGTTGCCCAAGGAAGTTGTGAATGCTCCATCCCTGGCGGTGTTCAAGGCCAGGTTGGATGAGGCCTTGGGTGACATGGTTTAGTGTGAGGTGTCCCTGCCCATGGCAGGGGGGTTGGAACTAGATGATCTCAAGGTCCTTTCCAACCCTAACTATTCTATGATTGTATGATTCTATGATTCATAAGAGATGCTCCAAACCCCTGATCATCCCTGTGGCCCTCCAGTAGATCCTCTCCAGCAGCAACTTGTCTTGTACTGAGGAGCCCAGAACTGGACACAGTACTCCAGATGTGGCCTCACCAGGGTCGAGGAGAGGGGGAAGATCACTGCTCTCAACTGCTGGCCCCACTCCTCCTGATGCACCCCTCTTGGCACTTATCATAGAATCATAGAACAGTTAGGATTGGAAAGGACCTTCAGATCATCTAGTTCCAACCGCCTGCCATCTACCAAATACTGCCAGGTCTTTCTCAGCTGAACTGCTCTCTAGTAAATCAGCTCCCAGTCTGTACTGATACTTGTATGTACTGTGTCCAGGCTTACTGTTGCTCAAAGTTGCTCTCTTCCCACATTTTACTGACTGCACCTACACTGGCATCTCATCTTCTGTCTTGGAAGAAGATCATACCCTACAATAGAACTTCTGATCATCTCACTCCCCAGCCTTGGATGCGTGGATCTTATACCCCAGGATGTGATTTTATACCTATCCAGAGTGTTAAATGAAGATGTGAGGAATGAAATGAAACCAGAATTAAGCAGCAGAATTAGTTCACAGAGATAATAGATAAAAATCCTCCACAGACATGTCCAGTGAAAAGTAAGAAAGTGTATTTCACAAAAATCACAGTTTGATCTCTCACCCTTGATCCTTACGTGAGGGATAAAAAATGCCCCCAGAAACTAGTCTTGGAACTAAAATTCACAGCTTCAGTGGATACTAAAAATCATGGACTCAGTAGAAAAGCTGGTTGGGGTATTTCCTTCACACCGTATCCTGCATTAGGAATTCACAGTACTGTAGGTAGTAATTACTGATTTCTGGTCCCAGAGTGCCTAAAATATTATCACCTCTGTTTCTGCTCCCTTTGTACCAACTGTCCTTTTCCTTGAAAAAGACCAATTCAATTAAATTAAAATCAGAGCAATGACTCATGCTCTTGATTTAGCTTGGAGAGCTAGAACTCAAAAAGGGCTCATTTGAGAGCTTTTAATTTTTTTTTCCAGCTCTATCAAAGTTGCCTTTATAAACATTGTCTTGTTTATATCCTTAGACTATCACAAACTGCAACAACATTGCATTACAAATACAAAGCATCACTAATGGTTTAAAAAAATAGTGTATGCAATCTGAAATTGCTGAGAACCTACTTCTGCTCAGAGTCTTGTTTCAGTAGCATTATTTTTACTTAAAAATCAAAAAGTAGCTTATATGTGGACCTGATATGGCAGCTGGGAGGTGACACAGGGGATAGCCCGATGTTCGACTAGTGGTGAATTAGCCTTAATTGTTCATACTCATGAGTGGCTTAACAAAAACCAATCCTTTCTTTCTCACTTCCTCCTCCTGCCCTTCCTTAGCTTTGTTGGTTCCATTGTTTATTAGCATCTGTTACCGTCAATGTCTGCCTGTGACTGGTACAGATAAGCTGAGGTGCTGGATCACAGCCAGGGAGCCATAGATAGGAGGCGAAGAACAGCTTTGCTATTGTCCATTTACTAGAAATTAATTATTGTGATATGAAAGAATGAAAACTGTTCAGCAGCTGTAGTGGTCAGTAATCTATATGATAGCTTCAATCTGAAGAAGATTCAGCAATTGCAGTGAAATAATAATTTCTGATTGAGATCATCTATATTTGTAATTCTAAGCTTTGTATGAGGTTTGCCAAGACCTTACAAGTAAAGAAATACAGTGTTTATGTCAAAATTATTGAAACTGCAAGAATGAAGTAAAAGACCAGCTAAGATGTTACCCTGTGTGCATGGAGTCCCTTTCCCTGAACTGCAGAAACTGCATTTAGATGTATCAGATTATTTTCATGCTTTCCCCATTAAAGCTCCAATATGTATTACATGTTCTTAGGTTATTTTCTAAATTTTTAATTTGTGTGGGAAAATGAAGGCTGATTTGTTTAGTTCTGAGTTAAAGTCTGGACATAAAAATTCTGCTGTGGTTCATTTTAGTTAGTACATGCATGACAGTAAAGATGAGAGGTGTGGGTCATAACTTGGCCTTTATTGGTCTGACGGCAACCTCTTGAACTAGTGAATGAAAAGGGACAAGACTCACTGGCTAGAAGGCAAATAGCGCAACTTAGCTTGCATTCCTTCAACTGAGCACTCTAGCCTCCTTTCCAAAACTGGACACCTTCATCCACAGTACTTACTAGGCATTATTTGTCTGCTGTCTCCACCTTGGTGTGATGTATGAATGTTATAGCTGCCTTAGGCCAAAATCATGCCACAGATTGTGTAAATGACCAGAACATTCCCAGAGTGATCATAGCATGACCTTGAACCCATGCCTTGGCCTTGTTTAGTCAAAAGGTAAGTGATCACTGCAGTTTTTCAACATCTCTCTTTTACTGAGGAGTATAAAACCAGACATGGTACTCCAGATGTGGCTGCACCAGTGATGAGCACAAAGGAGCAATCATGTCCCTTACCTTGCTGATGATGTGCATGCTAGTGCAGCGCACTGAATAATTACCATAGGAATAGGCAACACATTTTCAGTCATTTTAATCAGAGAATTAAAATGCAAGCTTCCTGCATACAAGAGGTATAAGAAGAAAATGATAAATTTAAATATTTAGCTAACTTTCTGTGTGGTGAACATGCAGTCATGTTAGTGCAATTCATGTATTTATAAAATGAACTTATTTATAAATGCCAGCATTTTAATTTATTGTGAGATATAGCAAAGTGGATGTCAGCGTAATGAACAGCTGCACAGTACTAAATGTTATTCATTCAGACATTGCTTAATTCATGAAACCTCTTTCAGTTGGTTAAATAGCATACTGGAAGATGAAAAGAGAGCAGGTATGACATTATTTTCCAAAAATCCTCTCAAATGGTCTTTTTTAATTTTTTCTTTTCTTTTCTTGCTTCATAAGGACACCAAACAAAGCAAGTCAAACTGAATAGATGGATAGTCTAAACTAGTTAAATTAATAACTTGACTAAGCTCACACAAAGAAGACATCATTATTAAAAATGGCGGAGCTAATTTAGTGTCTTTATTTGTTAAGAACCTGACCTAGCACAAATCGTATATCAGGTCCAGGAAAACCAGGGTGCAATTGCTGGAACTTAAAGTTTGTAACATCTGTCTAATCCATGATCAAAATGCCAGTATTGTTATACCCATTATGTGCAGAATTCAGCATTTTAATATGGGACCTGTTTAGGTATTGATGTTTACAGGTTGTATTTCATTGATTTTCAAGCCTCCTAATCTTCAGCAAAATGTTTTTAAAATGTGAAATAATCTTCCTTGGTAAGTAATAAATAATCTGATTTCATGGGTCTTCTAAAACAAACCTTGACAAAGAGAAAAATCAGTCATTAGCAGCAGATGGGATGATATGTCTAATTTGTCTCTTCTTTCTCTTGTTTATGTGATTAAGTTGTATGTAGACATCTTGAATCTACATGTTTTCCATATAAAAGGCTGCTATTAAGGCCATGAAGAGATTTTCAGGGATTAGCAAGTGCTGTCTGGGACTTTCTGCATTACTTAATACACTGTCTCTCTATTTCAGTGCATTGACTAGTTTCTTTTGTCTCTTTCCAGAATTTCTCCATGGAAGCCATCAGTGCTCCTGTCTTGGTAAGAACAGTCAGGTTTTTCCCATGTGATACTTATCCTATTGATTTTAACAGAAGCACAATCTTACTGCACTTGCAGATACGCAGAATGTGTCTCAAGAGCAGAGAATATGCTCAGCCTTGGCATCTTCATTCTTAACAGCCTTTTCAAAATGTAAATTAGAGACCAAGCCTACAGAATCAGAAATTTTAGAGCACATGCTAATTGCAGAAATCTGAGATGGTTGCTTTGAATGGTAGGTTGTCAGTCAGGCTTGCATTAATGTGAGCTCTGAGGATTTGTATAGCTAGCTTAGAGTTAGCTCTAGAAGAAACATGAATCTTTTCTCTCACAGGGAGGGCAAAACTAACTCCCAGCTCTATCCTCTTGTCCCTGCAGCTTTTTCTATTATTGTGATCTTGTTAGCATAATTCAACAACTTTAAAAATTAATTCCATGCAGGTCAGTTACTTAGGAAATTTTGTACACTGCAAAATGATAACATTGCACAGTGATTTAAATTGTCAGAAAGCTATGGGGCAATGCAAGTGTTTTTTGCGCTTTTTCTGAATCAGTAATTCCTATACAAACAAATCAACAAACCAAACCAAGAACACCTCAAAGTCTTGTAGTCACTGTTTGCTTTTCAACCTCTATGGTTAGAAGTAAATATATTTGTGGAGGTGGAAGAGGTTACTGAGCAAGTAGTAAGTCTTCAGTTAAATAAAGTTCATCTTTTAGGTAGAGTAAATATGTACAGAGGGTCACATTTTAAAGACATGGTGCTCCAGTGAATGCTTGCAGCAAGCACAGAAGTAGCTGGGCAGAGCTCATTGCTGCCATTACATTCCTGTCCTACAACATGGTTAAAGAAACCCAGGCTGTCATGTCTTTAAAGTGACAGGACTGTTGGAAGGGTTCTTTGTCTGTCCTGCAGGTGGAAGCAGCAGGAGCCTTGATGCTCCAGGCAGGGCTAACTCTTGCTGAGGCAGTTCTGTGTTCCCACAGGCTGCTTCACAAGACAAGCTCACAGGCTTGTGAAACAGAAGTTTTCAAGGCTGACTTGTGGTCTCCACTATATTGTCTTGTATCATGAAAAGGAGGTTTCAGGGACTATCTATTGGTGTAAGTACAAACAGGCTACTCTTACCAGCTAATGGCAGAGCGGGCAGTTGTAGTGCAGCTGGTTTGGCTTTGCAAAGAAATGGAGGTGTGAAAATTTCTGGGAAAATTACAGTAGCAGGCAACAACAGCAGGGGAAATTTCAGGCCAATTCTGAGCAGACCAGACTGCCAAAATGCTCTCAGCAGCCTTGCCCTGGTCTTTTAGGAATTACACAACCAGGAACAAGATAAATCAGTCTGATTTAAATCATGCAGGCAAAGGCTCAAGCTGAGAAGCAGGTTTGGAGGTTCTGCTCTCTGGCTTTGTAGGATTATAATAAACCTTTCTACTAAATTTCCTTCTTAAGCCTGCCTCCTGTAAAGAAGACAAAAGCACAGTGATTGGTAGCACAACAGACATCATGTGTTTGGAATGATGACATAAGCAAGCTCTGGGAAACAACAGTACAAAACATCTACTGACAGAGGGAAGAAGGGGACATCTCTCACATTCTGCAGATGTACAAAATAGTGTCGCTGTCTTGTGCCAGAAGTGAATGTACCAGGAATGTCTTCACAGAGTTAGGCTTTGCAGCAGGAATTCTTTCCTTCACCAGCTCAGTAACTTTCTTTGGGCAAGGGGCAGAGTAAGGTCCTCCATAACTAATTTCGCTAAACAGTTAGCCATATGAGTTGCATCTTTATTGTGCCTGGCCCTGCCTGAGACTGCTGAGTACTGATTTTCCTTTATAGCAGTGGTACGTGTGAGATTATGCCCTGAGTGAGAGCTGAGGAAGGTACTAATGTGTGTGTTGAATTACACAATACAAGAGAGACAGGTCTGAAGGAGACATCTGCCATGCAGACTAAGTGAAAGCAAACATAAACAGCAGCAGAGAGTATCAGAAGATCTCAAATGTTGTGAGTATATTTATTTTTCTGCCTTATGAGGCCGTCACTGCCAGCTGAGCTGCACAGAGGGGAAGAAAAAAGCACATGTGTGTACATATGGTGCAGCTGTATTCAGGTCAAAGTCTGTCTTCTTGCATCTAGATAAGAGTAGTTATGTAACCACTGCAGAGATGGCAAGATGCACAAGACAGCAAATGCCTTCTGATGACAATGAAATGTAAATTGAACTGGCAAACAGGAGCTCTTCTGGCTCATGAGAACAGTGGAAGAGACCTTTCCATCATCAGCATGAAGAATGTGTACAGGAAAAGGAAATGAGAAGCTGAAAGAAATAGCAGAACAAGAAGAGGATGATATCCAAGGCAAATTAGCTGGGGGTATAAATTATGCCTGGAGTGTTCTGGTTTAGCAGTAGCAGTCCTTTTTTCTACTTCTTAGTAGCTGGTGCAGTGCTGTGGTTTTGACTTTAGGCCTGGGGATAATACTGATAAAGCCGATGTTTTCAGTTACTGGTCAGAATGTTTACCCTGACCAAGGACTTTGTGAGTCTCATGCTCTGCCAGGGAGGAGGGGAAGCCGGGAGGAAGCAGGGACAGGACACCTGACCCAAACTAACCAAAGAGGTATTCCATACCACAGCACGTCATGCCCAGGATGTAGAACTGAGAGTTCCCTGGAAGGGCTAGTTCACTGCTGGGTGGGGGCAATGTATCAGTCGGTGAGGTGTTGTATTCTCTTCCCTTGTTATTTCCCTTATCATTATTATTATTGGTGGTAGCAGTAGTGATTTGTGTTATACCTTAGTTACTAAACTGTTCTTATGTCAACCCATGGGAGTTGCATTCTTTCGAACGGTTCTAATTTAATTTCGAGTGGTTCTAATTTACAGCCTGGACTTAAACCATGACACTGGAGAGATGCCCTAGTTTATATTATCAAAAAAATAACACAGGAAAGATGAAGCAGGATGGAAGAAATCTGTTTTGGGCTGGGCTGAGACATGAATAGGAAATTATAAATAAGACTTAACATGGCTTGCATGTTGCTGTCTTTATGTATTTGGGCAGTGAACTCTTCCACAATAGCCAGGATCTTATACACAGCAATAAATGTTATCAGACTTGCAGGTTTCCCATTTGTTGCTAATAGAGAGGACACTGTGTCCATACCTTGGGCCAAAAGCAGCGGCAGCTCTTGTAGATAATCAGCACAGTTCTCCATTTCCAGGCATTGATTATCTGATGAGGACAATAAAGTTGAAACTATAATGATTGGTCTTTTCATTCTCAGTCTGTAGTTTTGGAAGTATGTTATCTAGGGGTGGTTTTTTAGTGTAATGCACATTATTGTATCTTCTGAACTCTTTGCAGTGGGTTAGGCAATGGGACTAGCAGTTACAGCATGTCTCACAGAATCCTCTGTCCAGGGAGAGAACTGTGGCAATGGAGGGTTTATTACAGATTTTTGTAATAGAGCATTACTGGTTTGTATAGAACAGGGTGAGGCTAAAGAAATTCATTGTCTTTTGGGGGTTTGTGATTCTCTGAATTTCCTGTGGAAGTTTATCTTTCCATTCTTGGACCAAGACCTGGGAGTTGTGTTTGCCACAAGAATCTTTTTTTGTACAAAATTCCTTTGTGTTAGAGGACTAAAGATCTGATCACTGATCACAGCTGGCATTCTTGGTACTTTAGGAATTACTGGTGCTTCAGCATTTCCAGCAAAATGGTGCCATTCTGGAGATGGACAATAACCAGCTACCAGAATTATCTACTCTTGCATCCCTGTCTGGATATCTGTAGTAGGTCAAGGACTGATGCAGCCACCCAGGTTCTTTTGTTCAGTCTGTAAGTAACGAACACAATTCTGTTTTCTGATCAAATTCCTCCCAGGGATGTCTGGACAACCATGAGACAGATTTCTTCCCTGTTTGTGGAATTACACTTGTGTAAATATTTAAGCAACTCTTTATTTGCTTGATTACATATATTTGTTGAACAGTTTTAACTGGCATTTTATTTTATCCATGTACTTAACCATGCACCCAAATTCTAATCACTGTCAGCACAGTGAGTTCACATTTCGATGTTTTCTGGTCTGTTATCCTGTTGTATTTACACTTTAATGCATGAGATAAGCCACACCAACGGTGTTTTGTGTAAACTTCTGATAGTTCTTTGATGGTCTACAGACATCTTGATCATTAGTCCATTATCTATCTGCTTAACAGTTAGCAATCTCAAGTCATTCACTTGCACAGCTTTGATAATTCTATATACAAGCTTCCTGTAGTTTGGGCCTACTTCACATTACTGTAACAGTTGTAAACTCCAGTCTTCCTCTTGGGACCAATACACAGAGTCCGAAACTTGAGGACAGACATCTGTCGTAGTTTAAGCCCAGCCGGCAACAAGAACCACAGAACCATTCGCTCACCCCTCCTCCTTCCTCTCCCCGCTCCTGGAGGGATGGGGAGGAGAATCAAAAGAATGTAACTCCCATGGGTCAAGATAAGAGCAGTCCAGTAACTAAGGTATAACACAAACCACTACTGCTACCACCAATAATAATAATGATAAAGGAAATAACAAGGGAAGAGAATACAACCGCTCACCACCCGCTGACCGATATCCAGCCCAACCCGAGCAGTGATCTACCTCTTCTGGGTATCTGCCCTCCAGTTTATATACTGGGCATGACGTGCTGTGGTATGGAATACCTCTTTGGCCAGTTTGGGTCAGGTGTCCTGTCTCTGTTTCCTCCTGGCTTCCCTTCCTCCCTGGCAGAGCATGAGACTCACAAAGTCCTTGGTCAGAGTAAACATTACTGAGCAGCAACTAAAAACATTGGTGTTATCAGTGCTGCTAGCGGACTGAAAGTCAAAACCACAGCACTGCACCAGCTACTAAGAAGGAGAAAAATGACTGCTACTGCTGAACCCAGGGCAACATCTAATCAGCATTTCGGAAGTGGAAAGGGGATGTTAGAACAAGCAGGATAAAAATATTTCCCAAAGAAGTAATAGAACTTATTTGCTCAGATAAGAGTTAAAATTTCTGGTGATTATAGTTCAGCCAATATGAAATAAGTATTCGTTGACGTACTAATTCTCCATAGGCTCACAGTTGTCTTTCTAACACATACATTGTAATTTACTTAAACTCAATTCAGCTGCTAGTGGCATTACTAACCTTCTAAGAACATTACTTCAGATATCTGGATTCAGACTAGAAATGTTTTGACACACAGATTCCCTACTGCAACTGAGCTGAGCTGAGCCCTGGAAGGTGTCTGGGATCACCTCCTGCAGCTTCTACAGGCTTCTTCTGTGGCCACAGGCAAGCTGTTCTGTCAAAAAGCACAAGTCTACACCTCGTAATCCCTTTTTCCCCAGTGGGTCTCTCTGCCTTCAGTGACATGATGGCATAGCTCATGGCTCTTCTTTTGGATATGCACTTTCAGGAGACTTTCTGCTCAGTCTGTTGAAATTTTTGGCCTCAGGCTAATTCTCATAGCACCTCAGCAGTAAAGCATTGTACAAGAAACAATCCTGACCTTGAAAGAGGTTTCAGAAAGAGTGGGAGAGAAGCACAGAGTTGCAAAGTGGCTTATTTTAGCTCATCAACTAGGTCAACATTAGGGAGAGGGAAAAAACTCTAGCCTGTGATGCCTGCTGTTAATGCCTTCCAGTTAATGCATACCTTGTTCCTCCCATTTGAATTGTCATATACACATTTGGTTTCTATCTAAATGACTGGTTTTATATGTTGTCCTTAAACAGAATTTTACTTTTTGCAGCTGCTCACTGATGTGCCATTGTTACACAGACAAATAAATACAGTACAGGAGAAAAGAGCCGAGGTGGCTTTATAGGGGGAAATTCAACTTCACAAATACATCAGGCTCGTGAAGTCAATGAGTGTATGGAAAAGACTGATTTTGGTTAGTTCAGCACACTTTCTTTTCAAAAGTCCTTTAATATGTTCCTGTCTTACCAGATGTTCTTTAAGGAGCAAAGCAGTTAAATAACAGATTAAAAGGTAAGAATCAAAGAGTTACAAATAAATGTCGATTTTCATGACAGAGAGGTAACTGTAGTCTAGTTTTATTACCTGCCAGCTCAAGCAATGATTATGTCACTCACACCAATTACAAGTCTTTCAAAGACAAATCAAAAGGAGTAGGGTATACCAGTGGGCACAATGAACCCGTTGACCTCAGGCTTGGTCCCTGCTTTTAAGGTAGTTTGGGATAGTTAAGAGCCAGCAAACAATCTCTCACCTTACCAAAGAAATGGCCTACTGAATGGCCCTTTAGAGCTGGACCCCTGGGTCATTAGATGTGCAGCCATGTCTCTATGAGGAAAAGGAGTTCACCTCTTTTCAGGCTGGAAAAGAGTGAGGGCATAACAGAAATCTATGGGGTTATAAAAGTCATGTAGAGGTGGAATAGACAACCATAATTTAATGTCCAGTGAAATTACCATGTATCAAACCAGAAAAATAAGCAAGACTGAGTACTTTATTACACAGTTCCATAATTCACTTATAGAACCAGTCATCACACAGATGCTGCAGCAGCCACAAATATAAATGGCTTTAGAGAGTAAGTACACAAGCCAGAGGAAGAAGGCTCATCAAATGTAACTAAATACAGAGACACTAAAATAATTTTGGCTTTGGAAGTCCCTAAGCAAAAATTGCTGAAAGCTGGAGTGATCTATGAAAAAATTATGGTAAACCTGCCCTGATCTTTATATTTGCCTAGGTCCCCAGCAGTGGCTACTTTAGGAGACTAGAGGCTGGCTAGGCAGACCTTTGTTTTGAACATCTGTGTCTGTTTCTGCACTGTTTTGGTGACTGTGGACTCAGGCCACTGCTCTTCTGGTTGGTTCTGGTTTTATATGTATATTCATTGAAGGCTGCTGAGAACAGATTTCTCTTGCTCTGTGGATGTACAGTCTCTAATGTAATGGGATGGGCCCCTGATTGGTCCCTACGGCTTCATTTATTACTTTCATAAGCATTGTAATTTATAGGTATGAGCCAATTAAAAACATGCACAGTGAACACAGAATCTAGTTTGACATGCTCATCCCACAGCTACATCCCTGCTGTTATTTGCATGGGAACCTGGAATGTTTTTCCCTTTCTCTAATTCTTCCACCTTCAAGGCTGTCACTTAGAGCCACACAGTTCTTCTTTGCTCACAAAAGTAAGTACTGGCTAGAACAAGGCATTCTGACTGTAAAACCTCTCTCAGAGCATGTTTCTTCCAGCATGAAATACAAGCCTCACACATGCCATCCAAGAATGGAGAAGATTCAGCCTGGCACAGAATCATTCCCCAGCTCTCCCAGGGGTGCATTCTCTGTTTCTTGCTAGCTCCTACAGTTCAGGAACAGCTCTGCTGCTTTCTTGTATAATGTGGAGCACCCCTTGTAGTGGATAATAACTAATGCTAAATTGACATCTTGAAAGACTTTGAATCACTTGGTAGCAGACCACCAGCAGTCAACCCCCAAATAGTTTTCCCCGGGTATTCTCAGTAGGCTCCAGACCAAATATTAACATCAATTTAGAAAATATTCACTTTTTATTGTGTGAGATTACGTTTCCTTTGATACCTCAACAGTGGTACCAGCCAGGTCATATTCTAAAATTCACAAAGATATCAATGAAGTTGACTGAAAAGATACGTAGATTAGAAAAATGGAACTATTGTTTAGATTCTGATTTT
This sequence comes from Psittacula echo, assembly GCF_963264785.1. Lineage (NCBI taxonomy): Eukaryota > Metazoa > Chordata > Aves > Psittaciformes > Psittacidae > Psittacula > Psittacula echo. Next base: position 108,047,616 of record NC_137736.1, read on the forward strand.
TAATTTCTTGCCCTTAGTAGTATGTTTTAGGTATATATTTTGGGGCAAAAATAGATTGGTTTCACTTTATACTGTATTGACTTTCAACAAAATCTGGATTGCAAATGTTTTTAATGAAGTTGTACTTAGAAAGAGATGTGTAGTACCTTCTAAAGTTCATTTAAACATTTGCCTTATTCATTACTTTAATAAAATCTTGGGGTTTGCCAAGTACAAAGTTTGGTGAAAGGGTGGGCAGATGGTGACTCAGTTGTATTTATAAATAGTGTTTATCTTGCTGATTTAATTTAAAGCTTTGTTTGGTGCTTTGCTTCAGGACAATGTAAGGCAACAGGGGTCCAGCTGAGTGGAGTTATCATGCACGCCCTGCTGGAGGTGGGATGTGAATAATCTTCTCTGGAGATCTCTGACAGCAACCATGAATGCCTCATCAGATAAGTCTTAAAAGGACCATTAGATAGAAAATACATGTGTAGAGCCCTGACAGTGATTTTTGTTAACTAAAACAATGCATCATTTAGATGTGTTCTTCCTCCTTGAAGGTGGTATCTTTGAGCCTGACCAAAAGCACATTCTTATTGCTTCAGAGATGTCTGGATCACATTCCTCCCTTATTAGTTGATCATTCCTTGAAAATCAGAACCACTGGCTCTGAGATGTGCCTTGCCAAATACTTCATTAAAGACTTCTCTTAAAGTTGCTGTGCCAGTAACCACTTTGACTTCTGCCACTTTTCATTCCATTGGAATTCTTTGTTTCTTTACTTGCCATAATGAAGAAAATTCACAGCAATATCATGGTAGAATAAGAGGAAAGGGAGATTTCCTAGAAAATTTGTCTCCTTTATGACAGTAATGTGGAGTATAGTTTGCATGGCATATTTCTTGAATCATAGCTGTAATGGTTCTTTTACTCATGATATAACTTCTAGCTGTTGCTGATACATATGGTTACTGAATGAATTGCACATTAATCCTGCATTACTGTGAGGCAACTGTAACCAAGCATTTTCTTTCAGACCACCAGAAGGAGCTATTGAATTCAAAAAACCTTTCCTTCAAAGCTGAAATTCCTGGTTCTGCAGGGCAAGCAGTAGGGTAATGGAGCAGGCACATTGTCTTCCTTGCAAAGTCTTGTTCTGAGCTGCAGAGCAAATTCTCATTAGGGGTCTACATCTTTTGTGATCCACTGTATTGTAGTAATAAAACCTGAATTTACAGGATTTAATATGTTTTGGGGAGATATTTCCGGCATCATTCTTTAAACATATACTAACAAATACTAACAAAATCCAAAAAGATGGGAAATTAATTGAGGCAGCTTTAGTCACATATTTTCAAAGCAGACGTAGTGTGTGGAAGCTGTCATTTTCCATTAGGTCAGCTGGGAGATGCTAGGCTAACAGACCTGAGAAACACTTCAGAGAGCAAATAGCAATGTCCATAAGGATAAATGAAACCTGAAATTCTACTTACGCAAGCTGAACGGCAATCGAAATGCACCTGTCACTTGTTACATGTTTTCTTAGGTGATATGAAGATGTATAATTAGCTTTTGTTCTCCTAATACAGGTGTCTCATCATCAGATTCATTAAATGAGGTATTCAGATTTATAAACAGCTTCCCTCTATGAGCTTTGCCTTTTATGTTTGACCAAAAAACTTACACCAACAGAAAGCAGATTATGCTGTTTCTGCCTACCTTCCATTTAAACTTTCTTTCATCTTTGATTTTTGACAGCAGACTGAAAATTAGCAATGGTGGTGTGTATGTGGCTTTAAATCAGTGTCTGGGACAAGACCTTAATTAAAACCTTAATTAAGTCTATCCACTGCTATTCACAGTTTTCTTTGCTATTATAATATTAGCTCTGGAGGAGAGTCACACTGCGTGTCTGTGAGACACTATGAAGATGTTATCCTACATATCTTTCATGTACTAAATCCCACATCTATCTATGGGAGGAACAGGTACTAGCGCAAAACATCAGTGTCTCAATTAACCTTGTATGTTAAGATGGATAGGAACTCCGTCTTTCTGGATGGTTCTAAAATCTATGCCCACAGTTGTTGCTGTGTTGGGATGTTCTGGATTTGCTCATTTCTTTGGGAAGGAAGAGAAGTGTGGGATGTCATGGAAAAGCAGGATGCATGCTGACATATAGGGGTTGTAGGCAGAGGGAAGTGTACTAGTGATCAATAGTGGTTATTTCTGAGTATGCCATCAAACAGCATTTGTCGCTAAGCTTCCCATTGTGATGTGTTCTACACGATTTTCCAAGTCAGTGTATTCAGCATATTAAAAAATATGGTTTTTTTTAAACATATGTATTATGCATGTCTTTGGATTAACAGGAGGAGAAAAGGTGCCTGAGGAATAACTTTTCTAAATACTTTTAGGTAGTAGTTCAGACTGACTGATCTCAGCCTGGCTTTTCTTAATGTGGAGTTTCTTAATTGATAATGTGTTTGTGCTCAAGAGACTCTGCTGTATGTAGAATAAATCAAATACTGCCCTGAGGAGCTTACAGTGCAAATGGTAACGAGACATGAAAAGAAGGCATAAATTATAAATAAGGAAGAGAGAAAGGAGGAGGGAGAAGCTGAAGAATAATGTGGAGAGGAAGAAAAGGTATCTAGTATTGGCTGGACATTTAGTTTGGAGGTTTCATATGTTAGGCTCCTTCTTTGTTTTTCTTACCGTGATAGTGTCCAGTAGCCCTTTCCAGCATTAATGATCTTATGCTAGATGCTTTGCTGTGCAAAGATGGGAATTGAAGGTGGTCCACGTCTCAGATTTAATCTGTATGATTGAGACCCAAGTTAAGACAATTGGAAAATTATTACAAAGAACTGGTACTACAGGCAATGAGATACATGTCAAAGATGATTTATAAATGTAACAGTTGTGGAATAAAATACATTTGTCATTTTATTATGACTCAGATCCTATTTACTTATGCAATGAGATTTCTTCCAGAAGTAATTTGTGGATAATGTTATATAAATGTAAGTATTCTGCTTTTTCTTTGTAGAAGTATATGGCAGATACATGCTTTCTTCCAAAAGCAATTTAACTTGCCCTGTGCTCTTTTTCTTGGGAAGTGAGAATTAGTTACAACAGACTATGCATCTGTAATGACCTTAAACCATGATTATTGTCATTTTCTGAAGTTATGAGACTGTTGCTTTGATTAAAAATAGACACAAACACCAATATCTGTGCTCAGCAGCACAGTGGGCACTAAAGACATATCAATCTAAAAATCATGTGTCTTCATGCTACGGATTTTCATCCCCAGAGCTCTCTATCAGTGTGGCACAAACTACTGGAGGACCTGTCTTAACCTGAGCCTGACTTTCTGCAACAACTACATCTCATAGGAACAGCATTGTTGGCACTTGGAAGACAGTTTACAGGGAAACTGTCTTGAAATATATCTTTTCTCATGAAGGAAACTTTCTATGTCAGATTCTCAGTAAACCTGCACTTTAAAGAAAAGAGAGCATGTAGCCTTTATAAAATTAGAGAAAGAAGATATTTCATATTATTTTGCCTCATTTTATTGCCTGGTGCTTGACTATTCCTAAATGAATCTAAATAGACAAGTAAATGAAAGCAGACTGTAGGAAATCAGTTGTGGAAAGGAAAGAAACATCTTTCAGTGTGCACAAGTCTCTTCAGAAAAATAAAAGTATTTTCCTATCAATAAATTATTTGCAGGGAGCTAAATCTTAATTTTCTCTTTATGAAAATAACAAAGCCCCCTTACAACCTAATCCCATCAAACAGATGATTTCTGTGCATCAGATCCATACACCTGTGTTCAGAGTGGACTTCCTACAAAATTCTCTTTTTTCATCTTATTCAGGTTGAAGGTAACTGAACACAGGCTGGTAGTTTGTTGAACTTTTTGAAAGGGATCCTGATGCTGAGATGAGCTATAGGGTTTGTTATGATTTCAAATAATGGTTTTGTGATGTGGCTTTTGTGCACTTTAAAGACACTGGGCTTCAGTTCTGCCAGTGCATGTACTAACATACAGGAATCAAGCCATATGCTGTCATCAAAAGTTTTGGGGCATTCCTTAGCTTTTGCATGGTGTGTGACTTCTTCTGGGCCACAAGAATTAGATTATTAAAATAAAATATTTTTTACAGAGTCAGATTGTCACTGTACTGCTCCTCTTCGTGAGTTGTTGCGTGTCTAATGTCACTGCAACTTTTGTATGAATAGGTATTCACTGGCATGAATAAAGGGTTCCAGTCTAGCCTGTTTCCAACATTGTGAATGTGTTACTCATGGTACAGTTACTGACCAGTAGAATGAAACATACTCAGGACATTTTGACAGCTTCCTCACTTGGCAGCAAAAACCTGTCTAGAGTCACAGACGAGACTCACAGAGCAAGTAGGAGAAAGCCAATGCATCTTTGATCTCGGTCTTAAAACTCAATAGTTAGTTTTCAAGGGAGGTATTAATCTCAAGTCACATCAGCTTTCTGAAATATCAACACATAGGATCTCTCTCTTTAGCCAGTGGTAAGAAAGAGGCAGCTTCAGAGGGCTGTTGATCCCACCTATCTTTTTCCACTGGCAAGGAAGGAAATCGGGTGATTGATGTACTACACGCCTATTTTTGGAAAGATAAATATAGACGAGGGACAAGTTACCAAAACTAAGTCTGTTCCTCATGTGCTGGTACTATTATGTGATGGTGTCAGTCAGAGGTGACTGACTGCATCTGCTGAGGGAGACCACTTCATGCAGGAAGTGTCTCTCACGTGCATCATCTCCCGCATCATGTAGCACAGACTATGCATCCAGTCAACCACTGTTAATGGTGGCTATTATACTACTTCATTTCCCTTTTTCTCTTCTTCTTTTGAATTTTCCTTCCCATGAGGGTAAATCTGCCTCAGTTAGTAATAGAGTTGGTAAAAGTACTCTAAAGCAGGCTGAGAATCATAAAAACGTACCTTTCCTGTCCTGTACTGTCTTGTCCTGTCCTGTCCATCTGGCCCTTTTGCCCTAGTCTCCAGATTAGGCCATTTGTGAATCTTGCTCTCTAGCACTGTGCAGAGCAGATAGTGTGACTGATCTCTTGGCACAGTCAGTGTGTTGCCTCTGTGGGTAGTGTGGGATGAAAAAAGCACAATACATGCTTTTTTTGTCTGAGACTTGTTTATCTGCGCAACATCCAGGCCGCTCTGGGAGAGCTCTCCTTTTGGTGATCACTGGCAACCAAAAACGAATCAAATTAAGGCAAAGTTTGAGAAATTCTCCTATACAAAGAGCTGTTCTAAAACAAAGCTGCTTTTTTGTGGTGCATTGTCCTGGCTCTGTGTGAGTCCTGTAAAGAGACAAAGGCGAGCAGGAAGGAAATCTCAGCTGCTTAGTAAATGCCCTAATTTGATTTATTTACTGTTCCCTTCCCCCACCCAAACTGTTCTGCTAACCTGTTAGTCCCAACTCAGACAAGTAAGACCAGCTAATCTGATTAGTTCTGACACACAGGAGCAAGGCTGCTGGGAAAAGCTGAACGTTACAGCTGTTTCAGGCTTCAACTTCCATCATAACGTTATGGGTTTACCGAATGTATAGCACTGTGTGACAGGAGCCTGGCAGCATGTACACAAGTGAGCAGTGTGATCGTCACTGAAGATTTCTACCCTGGGTCTGAGGCCGTTGGAATACAAACCATGTTTCGTGTCACCTTCAATGTAGTGACAGAGAAAGTTACCTTCACCTTGGCAGCCTGCCCCTCCATCACGTGGAAGGTAAGCTCAGATATGCATCATGTAAAAAGGTTGATGGTAAAGGAAAATGAGTACCTAAACTGTTTTCTCAACTTTAGGCTGTGTTTACAAAATGTTAAGGGGAGTAATAACATTTTAATGGAGCTGCATTGCAAAGTGGCATATGCATGACTGGTTGGAATGGGATCTGGTTCTAGAGAACAGCTTATTGCCTTTAAAGCTTTTTACATTTAACTTCTAAAATAGCCAAATTCATGGTCACTTTCCTCATTCTGGTCTGGAAATGACAATGTATATACATTACAGCTAATCCAGAGAGGTATAGAAACACAAGCTACTCATTTCTGTAAGGGAGGGACACTGCTTGAGGAAAGATTTCAAGCTTCCTAGATAATTTAGGGATTGCAAGAATTTGTGAGCTGTATTGGGGTACAATAAATTAGAAAAATTTGCATCCCTATGATAAGGGACTAGAAGAAAAAAAACACCTAGGTGCATAATTTATCTGGCATGGGGTTGTTATAAAATATGGCAGAAGCCAGAGATGCGTTGCACATCAGCTCCTTCTCCCATACAGCGATTCAGTTCAGATCTTCATTTCCTTGAGACAAATGTTCCCATCTCATCTTGAAGACACCAGCATTGTCAGGGTAATCTGGGACCAGGTTCATTGCCTTGCCTTTCTCTTCTAGTATGTGCTTTCACTATAGTGCACTTCGAGAAGACAGCCACTATCTTCTGAAGTGTTGCTTTAAGAACTTAATTTTAGAGTCTGCTACTTATAGAGCAGTTACTGTAGAAACCTCACCTCTGTCTGTTATTATGACTCTCAAATGAGAGATAATTATGAATAACTAGATACAGTAGCAGAGCAGGATAATTGCTCTTGCTTTAGCAGTTTATGATTCATTATGCTGCATAAATAGTTGTCATATATCTTTGCTGTATCATTTTCTCAGTCTCAGACCTGTCTTTTCTCTTGACTTGTGAGGTAGACAGTGCCCAGAAGCTGTTATTAGAAGGCCTTTAAAAGGCCTAGTACAGTGTGGCCCCAAGCCCTAGATCTGTGTTATATGTAGCATCATACACTAAATAAAAACCTGTCTTCTGGGGAAAAATGTGTTTGGAGCAAAATTCACATGAAATTAATTTTACTCGACACCCTCCCTCTGTGAGAGATAGATATGGTGATATTGCTTCAGTTTCCCTATTTATTAGGAAAACATACATTTCCAAACATGCATGTTCACTAAATGGTAGTGAAAAGATAATTTCAACACAACATAAAATGACTTTATTTATACTTGTTAATGGTGTGGTAAAGATTTTTCTACCTTCGTCTCAAAGTTGCAAGCATTTACAACTCTTTGCCTTTAGGCTGCAAGGCACTTAGAAGAGGGGATCAAATGGAAAAGGATACTGGATTTTACCATGCTGCAGCATTCCTACCTGATCCTGACTCCGGAGCTCTTGCTAGAGCAGACATGGATGTGAATAACCTGGGTGCTTCATTTCAGTGCTCGTTTATTACATTGCTGACGGCTGTTAGATATAAGTGCATTGTAGTAAATCCCTCTGGAACAAACAGAGGAGTACTGAAAGGTGCATCCAGGAACTGGAAGTGTTTCCAGTTCTCCAGCTCTTCTATTATTTTCATAATTTAAATTATTGATATGTGCAATGTGCAAACATTAGCAAAGGCTTAAAAGTAAAGGCTAAAAGAAACTATGGTGCAGTAAAACTTCCTGAAATGTAATGCATTTATTAATGTACTAAGTAAAAAATATGTGAGAAAGAGAGCACAACTATATGGAAAACCAAGATGGGATGCCAAGCCAGTAGAAGAGATGGCTCTGCAATAGAAATTGCATAAATAATGCTAAGTTAGTTTAAAGAAAGCTTTGTGGAGGAAGGTAATAGTTTTTATTGACCAACTCTTACAACTGGAAAAGTCTGACAAGGTTTCAGGCACATGAGCCCTCCACTTCAACAGTAGGAGAAGGCTAATGACAGATATTGTTTCCCTACAACCTTACCTTGCTTACATCCTTGTATCAGCCAGATCAGTAATGGTACTGCAAGTAAATTTAAATCTTTTGAAGCTGAAAGATGTCACATCACTGCAAGAGGAGGAAGACAGACACATCTACTTTCAGACTGCTAAGTCTTTTCTTTCAAGAGTAAGTGGCCCAGATTGCAGGTTACACTGAGATGTTCTGCTTTTCCACACACCACAGCACCACCAGCAGATGAGCCTTGCACAGTTTGGTGGTGCGAGGAGGATGTGGCAGCTCTGTAGATGTCTCGGGGTTGGGAGGAATGGTTGAAGTTCTGTCCTGAATTGTTATCTTTCTGCTCTATGTTATGCAGAATTCATTTCTGTCAGAAACTAATTTCTCATTAGAAAGACTGGTAAAAAATATTCCAACTAAAGCCTATTCTAATTATATGTGAAGTATTAATATATATGGTATTTTAGTGGAAGAAAGACAGGACTCCTGCTCCAGACATTTCACAGTCTCTAGGGAATAAATCCCATTGCTTTAGACAAAACACTGTTTTGTAAAAACTAGTTTCATTAGAAGTGGGGGAGGGTATAGATACAGGACAACTCAGAACTGAACATGGTTTTTTACATAGGCACCAATGCTTGAAAAACAAAGCAAGAAGCATCTTCATTATAAAACATAAGCATCTTTAATATAAAGCCTGGATGAGAGGACTGGCTCTTTCCCACCTTCCGTGGCAGTCTGCCTCCACTCATTTCCACCCTCCTTAGAGAACAGGCTGCTGGTACTTCTTGATCTGTCAACAGGCATGGAGCTGACAGGAGAAGCACAGGGCTGAGTACTCTGAGATACGTGTGGGTTACACAAATCAGACTGCAGCCGGTATCAGCTTGGCCAGAGTCCCTCTTCAAAGGGCTTTTCAGGTTTCACTCACATGAATTACTGTTGCATTTTCAATCAGTTGCTGCCAGCTTTTGGGGAGTCTCATGTTGCACCTCTTTGTGTCGTATACCTGGCTTTAAAGCAGACAGCAAGATCACTATAGCTATTGATATATCAACAAACTCCTACCACTCATTTCCTAACCCATGAATAGAAGACATGCTGCTTGGATGAATGCAATTGAAATTTGCAGGGTACAAGCAGATTCAGTTACAGAATGTACTTCTCAATGAGTATTAGCTACACTTGAATCCTATTGATTTTCTCTTACTGTTGGTGATTTGGTTTCCTTGAATCCTGTCTGAACTGTAGAGGGGGAAACAGCAAAACCCGCTGGTTTGTGGCTTTCTATTCAAGGCCACGAAATTCACTTGATGGGGATCAACCTAACTCGGGTTTTCTTGCCAACTGATGCTGCACTTTATCTCCCTGACAAGGATAGATAAATGAGCTGTGGGTGGCTTTGCAGGCAGTTGGAGCCTGATCCAAACATGCTGTTGCCAACTTTCAAAAGCTATACAATGGCTCTCTTCCCCTGGCAGTTACAGCCGTTGGGGCTGTAACCTGTCATCTGAAAGGCTGTTAAGAAATAGTGATGTAAACTCCTCCCTAAGGATGTGGGAACAATGTTTGAATCCTCTGAAGGGAGCAGTATCTGTGATAAGGAAACTAGAAAAATCAGGACCTTAGTGTTCACTTTCTTTCTGCAGTAAGTTGAATACAGTGCTCCTGCTTGTGAAGGGCTGATGGGGAGGCAGGATGGGAGGCATGGGAAGTGGGCAGCAGCACAGCTTTTCTGGCTGAGAATAACCTTCCCTGCTGCTGTTTTAGAAACCTCAGTTAGACTTACATAGAGCTACAGTCACCTGCCGTGCTCAGCAAGGGTAAGCACACATTAGTGAACAGTTTGTTATTGCTTTGTTGTGGTAATGTCTAAATACACCCCCAGTGTCAAAACCAACAGTGGTAAATACAGTACAAACAGAAACAGGCTAATGTATGGATTTAGTGCACCATAGCAAAGGACCAGACCATGAGCTTCTGCTGTGCCATGCAGTGATGACAAGATGGACAGTGCAGTGATGGCAAGTGGCATCTTCATGTGTTGGCACCTGAGAGGCAAGTGTGCACAGGAGGAGGGCAGCGTGAGTGTGGCACATGCTGCTATGGATTATTCTAGACCTGAATCCAGGAAGGTCTTGGATTAGTCCAAGGAGCTGCTTTGTTTCCACATCCTGTTGAAGCAGGGAAGGTGATGGACATAAGGAGGCTCAGCACCAGTGGGGAACAGTTTCAGCTTGTTCTTTACTTGAACATTGTTTTCAGCTTATAGAACACTACATTTCTCCTTGAACAGTAACTACTTCGTTTCTAACTGTTAAATGTAGAGCTGCTAAACACTCCTAAGTGTAAGATTCCTGAAAAACCATCCAGAAACAGCTACTGCTCCTAGTCTTCATTTGAAATGCTTTTTTTCACCTTGCTTTTAAATAGTTCCCCACTATATACGCTGCATATTTGTACATCAGCTTCTATGAACTTGTTTCAAGGCTTACCAGCCTGTGTGATGCCTCTTTTTCCTGCTTGCTCATAGGTGCAGGCACACCTCGTGTTATATATTTATTAGTCAATTTTGTCACTTTTTGATGAACCCAAAAGAGAGGTTGACAAATTCCCTTAGCTCTTCACAATATTCATAGTCCAGTAATAGTCCATGACCCCAAATACTTGTCTTAGCAACCCTGAACCCCACTGCACACTGACACAATCACCTTTGGATTAGGATGTCTGATTTGGGAGCTATTGCCATAGGGCTTTTTGAGGTGATGACATTTTTATTTCTAGCAATAATCTCAGAGTTTTACTGCCTTGAGCCATGATGAAGGTTTTCTTCTTGTCACTATACTTCTGAGAATTCTATAGCTCCCACGTCTCCTCAAAGATCTTGCTAGCAGAGATTGGCTCATCTTTAGAGGACTGAAATCTCTTTCTCCACCTTTCCCTGATTATTTTTCTTATAATATAGCATGGCCACCTTTGCTGGTTTCTTGTCAGACAACAAAAATATCAGTGTTTTCTTATCCCCCTGCCAAACCCTCAAATAAATGTGACTAAAGTGGATCAGCAGATTCTTTCTGAGAGGGTCAGGTAATGCAGAAAATCAAGTCTGTGATGCTCGTTTGGTCCCCAGCTCTAGTTCACCAGCAGATGGTAGCAAACATCTCCTTTCCCGTCAGCTTCATCTGAGTTCCCTGAACGCAGAAGGGCTGGAGTGCCTTATCGGAGTCATTTGTTTCCAGCGAGAAGAAATAAGCTGTAAACAGAGTAGTTGTGTAACTCGTTACAAGGGAGAAGAACCACGGGAACCACAGAAATATTGCTGCAATAAGGACAGAAGAGCTAAATAGGGGCTGGAACAAAATCACTGCAGTGACTTGCACTGAATGGCATGAGAAGCATTCTGGTGTCACTGTTATTGTTCTTGTGGTTACAGAAAGGGACCTTTATTTGCAATGTAGCACATGAACAACATTCAGAACAACCCAGTAAAATCAAAACTTCTCTGGGTCAGCTCTGCCCCAGTATCTTGACCCTTTGTCAATATACTGAAGGCACGGAAAGTTCACGATGGGGATTTTTGCTAGAGACTGTTTCTAGTCATTGATTTGTTTTTCTTCTAAACTGTACCAGCTCTAGTTCTTTTACATTTGATATGGCCTGTTGATTACCATTTTCTGTCACTGTCTTCTGGATGCTACTCATTCAAATAGCTTGTTCTGATAATACTTCTCAGCTTCTTTTTCCCCTGATAGCAGCTAAACTGAGAGATAGAGGAGAGAAAGCGACAGGGTTAAGTGAAAGCTGCTAAACTGTTGTGTAATTCCCATAAGGAAATGTCTCTTCATTTATAAGACAGTACTGGTTAGAACTGGGCAAACCATTTGTGACAAATCACTGTTTTCAAGTGTACCATTATTACTTTTAACTTTCTTACTGCATATGTGAAGTTCTTTGACTGTTTCATGTAAACATTGTTCAATCCTGTAAGCAGATTCTGGGAAGCATTCCTCTGTGTACATTTCTCCAAGAGTAAATGGTTGGTGACCATTATCTTATGAGTTGATTCTGTTGTCTCACTAGATACTGAAACCGATTTCTATGCTTATTTTCTGGAAATGAAAAAGAAGGTTATTTAAATATCATTTAAAATGAGACAATGGCTTTTTATGGATATAAAAATGCATTCGTTCTCCAGTGACCATATTCTGAGCCAGAACATCTTCTTAGTTAAAGTTTTAGAACAAAAAGAGAAAGGAAGGAAATCAGTTACCATATTGTGCTGCTGCTTCGCAGGGCAGCTTGTTGTGGAAAGTAGTGCAGAATACAGGCAATACTGGCTATACTTCTGCATTGCTTACACTGTGTATCTGAGGATTTCTGCTGCAGTTGTCAGGATTCTTCTCTGGCTTTAAATCTCTCTGTTTTCTAGAAATTGTTAGAAATACTTGAATATCTTCTGTGCTATCAGCTGAGTCCTTTCAGCTCCGTTGGCATCAGTCAGTGGTGTTGGTGTTGATGTATGTTATGGGAAGGCAAATAAGGTCCTCCCAATGTGACCACATCTCCTACAGCTGCACTTTTGGTAGAGGTGATAATGAAGCGGTTCCAGGGACAACCCAAAATTTGCTTGGGAATTTTGACTGGGACATGCTCTGGGAAGGCCTGGACATTAGTGGACCTAGCAGCCTAATTTGTCACAGCTAGAACTGGAAGAGGGCAACTGGAAGAGGGCATATGTCAGTGTCTTGCACATCAGGGTTTGGCAGTATGGTAAATCTGCCTTCAGGGATCCTCACACTTCATCAGAAATGCCATGGCCATCTGAAGCCAAGCTTTGATTTAACATAAACTCACTGCTGATTCAAATTTGTCAAAAAACACTGATGGATCTATTTTGTACTGTCAGGCTTTATGGCTAATCAGATATAATCTGCCTGCATATTTCCACTTTTATGCTAGACCAAGGAACATCCTCCCTCCTGCATCCAGCATAAAGCCTCCACAAAACACTCCACAGAGCTTAAACTCTCTCCTGTATAGCATGTTTAATTTGTGTGAATGGCAGTCACGTTCTCACATCTGACCAGATCCATTTTGATGGTGATGCTTAGATATGCCATCATGGAACCACAGCCTAAATGCATAAATGAATCCATACAAGAAGCTGATGTCAAATGCAAACTGCTAAGTCAAACCTCTGCTTGATCACATTCATTTTCTCAAGTGACAAGTGTTAATTCCTCCTCCAGACAGTTATAAATTTAAGCAGATAACTTATGGGCAGAAGATCTGTTAAGAGAGTTGCAAACAGTGCAACTGCAGAGACATCGACCTGTATGTGTGCTATTTCAAATATTAAACTCAAAATGTGCGCATTTCCTGGTTGACATCAGCTTTACCTTTAGTCACCATTTAGTGGCCTGATGAGATATTAGGAAAAGAGGTCGGAGGTCGTAGTCTTGCAAGATGGATCTGGGTAAGAATTAGTAAGGAAAGGGCAAATACATGGAAACTGAAAGCGTCACTGGACAGAATGGCAGAAATACAGTAAATTGTAAGTGGAAATTTCAAGGTCCTTGTTGAAGACAAAGAAGTGTTGACCTGAGCAGTGTGGAGAATGAAAAATGTGATGGCATAGCACCAAAATGAAGAGGTATGTGCATGGGGGAAGTTTAGAAGTTGCGCTGTAGAAGTGAAATTTTGGATTCTGACCAAAAAGAATAAGCCTACTTTAGGTTAAACACTGATTTTGATGACAATACATTATGGAATGCTAGAGCAGCTATGTATTTTGTCCATGGAATTCAGTTTCTGTTCCAGTGCAGATATTTAGTACTTGGTAATCATTGTACTGGGGTATCATAATTCACTTGGACACTTCATGCCTAATTTAACAATTTCTGAAGCTCTTCTTGCTATTATTATTATAAAAAGAGCAGTTGCAAACTTCAGGCAGTTGTGTAAAAATCTCCTTTCACAGCAGAAATTATTAATTTCTCTTTATACAATATCAATTTTCTTAGGACAACTAAAAGCATTCTACGTGCTTTACAAAATATAAAAAGATACAGTCCCTGGCCTAAAGTGCTTTCTGCTTTAGTTCAGACACAACAGAAGACGTGAGAAAGGAGAGTGAGATGACGCAGGGGTGAGTGAGAGCCAGAGTTCTTCTAAAGAGAGCACTCTGGTGTGATGTTTACACAACCTGAGCCATAAACTGTGTCCAGACCCCTTCTCCTTTTAGAAGTTACCCTGATTTTTTTGCAGAAGCAAAGGCTGTGTGACATTGACTAGCATTGAAAGGGTTCTGACTGGTGACAGTTTCATTTTTTAGTTTTGATAAGAGCTCTTGTCAATCACATCACAACCTGGGGCATTAAAGAAATATGTCTCAATTTATCTTAATGTGCCATACTGTAAATCACAATGATTTACCTGCTGCTTTAAAAGAACATCAGCAACCCCTGCAGAACAGAGAGGGACCTCTAAGTGCTGGGGGTGGGCAGCTGAGAAAAGTATTACAGACATCATTTAACACACAGTGTGGCCTAAAAATATGGTAGAAATATTTCCTGAGCTGTATTCTAGTCAAGTTTCTTTTAAGGCCAGAAGCTTTTAATCAGACTTGTAAATCCTGGTGGGTCTTTGCAAAAGTGGTCACAGCAGTGGGGAATGTTTAGCAGTGTCTTTGTCTGCTTCATTGAAGCTAATAGCGCTTTTCACAAGAAACAACATTCCCTGGCAACATCTCCTCCCTGAAAGCCAGCAGAGAAGCGTAGTTTAAAGATCTTTATTTGCAACTGGAGAAAAACAGTCCTTTGCCTTAGTGAGCTTCTGGCAGTTATTGAGGCTCCATAGTGCAGTATTTACCTGTTTCCCAAGGAAACTGGCCAGTTTATTCATACAGTCAATGATCAGATACACTGGTTCCACTGCTGTTACTGATTCCCAGGGTTAGGAAATACAGTATATTTCATGGAATTCCTCAGGTATCACTACCTTCACTCTGAAATGGAAATGTATCTTTCCTACTAGTCATGGGGCTCTCTGTGAATCAGAGAAGAGGGATGGAACAGCACTTTGCGTTCGCAGACAGATGTGACAGACAGATATCTCACTTCCTGGAAAGATCATGCCATTTACTTTCATGCTTTTAAGCATCTCTCCCTTTGTCCTCTTTCAGTAGGCAGCCCTTTCTGTCTCTGATTTAGATGTAATAAATCAACATCCTAACACCTAGCACTTTCCAAGGGAGGATTTCAGAGGACTACATTGATGTTGGAAGTGGGTATTTTCTTGATGTTCATGAAGGGAGATTTGCATCCTACAGTGATCAGCAAGTAGCTCTGAACTTACATCTAAATGAGAAGGAATTTTTAGCAAGTGTTCTCCAATAAAAACTTGTTTTCTCTTGTTTTCCTTATTTCCCAGTCCTAAGGTGGGATGCTTCACCTCTCTGTCATTATCTGTTGGCTCGTTTTCAGGCTGGACAAAGCTAAGTGGGGCTGTTCACCTTCCACGAGCGCTGCCTGGGCTCTTTAAGAGGGAGAAGCTCTACTGCCCCTGTTCACATGCCACATCTTCCTGTAAAATGGTGCTGGGAAGAGAAAAATGGTGTTTGAAAGAGAGACTGGAATGCACAAAAATGTTTCCATTTAAAGTTTATAAATCACTAGATAAAATTAATGAAATAGTGAGCTGTGCATAGCTCAGGGTACACAGTATGTGATATAACAGACTTCTTGTTATCTCTTCTCTGTCTTGCCACCCTTCAGGCAATAATATAACCAAGCTCTGAATTAACACTGTGACTCGAAGATCAGCTGAGAGGCTCTCGCCATTTAAACTTCTTTAAAGTCATAATACAGTAACAGGAGATTTACATAGACCAGAAGTTACATAAACAATAACGTATGAAAATGCTCTCTTTCACTTATGTGCCAAAATTTGACTTCTGTCTGAAAGCAAAGGTGTTGCTACCACTTCCTTCCCCTGATGACAGCACAGGGCTCCTGCAGTTGCAGAGCCCTGAAGTTATTTCGGGAGATCAGTAACATGTGTGTGTCTCCTGCAGACTTTGCTTTGTTAAAGAGTATTAAAGGATAGGGGTTTAAATACTTTCTTTGGTTCAACATTAAACCAGGCATTTCTTCACTTTTTAAAAGCAGCCATTTTGACCTTTAACACTGTATTAGAAATCAGTGACAGGCTTGCAGGAGTTGTTTGCCTTCTACAAACTCAGATTAGCTATTCCAGTAACACACTATTTTTGTACACTATTATAGCCATTAAGTAGTGACTCCTCAACATAATAAATCTCTGTATTCTGAAGAAACTAGAGCATTCAGTGGGTCCAGTGCCCATTATCTTGAAGGATTTTGGATCAGGGTTTGTCCCTGAATTGCAGAAAACATTAACCATCCTGAAACTCATGCATCATTCTCTTCACTTACTGAGTGCTTGAAGTATCTACTGATTTTTTTACAAGATATGTCTTCGCAATTTTCTCACAGAATTTTTCAGGAAAATGGTATTGATTACAGGCTTAAGTAACTGCAGAGTCTCGTTTAGGCAGATCCAGAAGGACCAAGTTCTAGGTTAGGAAGCACACAGTATTTTCACTTCTGGAGGAAGGCTAGGAAGGCCTGTGTGTGTGTGCTTAGCTCTCTGTTACTAGACAAAGTCATTGCTGTTTCCAAACTATGGGCCTGGCGTGTTCTACAGGTGTCCCCAGAGCCTTGGTCCCTCAGTCATCTTTATAGGGAGGCAAGTTGGACTGTGCAGTGAATCCCACCTACTCATTTTTCCAGTGGAAGCAATGCAATAGCTCAGGATCAAGATGGGTGATGGCATACATTTGAGTCTTATCTCAACAAACTCAGTATTCAGCCAGAGAATGGACCTTGGTGCAAAAAAACCATTCCCAGATCCCAGGTTAGATACCGTTAAATATCTGACTTATAAAGTAGGAGGAGAATAACATTTCTACCTGTGAGCAATGCACATTTGTCCAGTAACTGAAAGATTGGTCATCTAATCTGATGGATAGTTTGAGCTGTTATGTTTCTGAGCCTAAAAATGTTACTAATGAACATTAGTCATGATGGTGGCTAATGTTCTTGTTTGTGCCAACTTTTATCCAGTCTGAAAAGATGTAGGTTTAGTAAATGATCTCCAGACTTTGAGATTCTGCCCAGTTCTACACCCAAAGCTCACCAGCTTTGGTATACTGAAGTAAAGAAACAACAGAGTAAAACCGTTAAAGCAATAGGACAAATGCCTGGCTTTATCCAGGGTACAGAAAAGCATTCAACTGCTTTTGAAAGCTGGCCTCCTCCTCTCCGTTGCAGTGTATACATTGCAAGACAGCTTGCTTTGAATGGAGGGGACCATTTATAACTCAGTGAATCCATAATTTAGAAGAATTTAGACGTAAAGCTTCACGTATAGCTCAAGTAACGTGACCTGAGTCACTTGGAATATTGTAATTGCCTTCTTTCAGCTGTAAAGCTTGGAATCCAAGACAGCAGGTTGAACTCCTCTGAGGAATTAATTTTCTCCAATTAGAGATCTCACTGCTTTCCTTGTGCTGTGAGCAGTTCAATTTGTTCCATTCACTGTTCTTTGCAGTTTTGTCAGCAGGACAATTTACTGCAGCCAGTTCATGTGTAGTGAATCCATAATGAATTATGGAAATTTACTGTGAAAGCCTGACTTTTTCTGCTAGTTTTATTAGGATTTCCCAGTACCTCTGTTCTTGTAAGTTTTAATGTTCTAAGCAGAAATAAGTAAATTCAAATATTGCTGAAGAATTTAACTTTAAAGTCTCCCCAGACACATGAAAACTCCTTACAAAAAAATTATATCCTGCAGCCTACAGTAATGTTATTAGCTCAGAGAAACTACTGGAGGATATAACAGGTTCCTCATTTGGTTTCCACCAAGATATGTAGCGTTATTACAAACACAGGAAAAGCTTGAAGTTGTCTGTTAGATACAGACTGCACAGCAGGTGATCATCATTGATGTGGATTTCAAAAACTCAGAAATGTGGCTCAGTTTTCTCATGCATCCAGAAAGATGGATATTGATCTAAACAGTTGTACTAGCAAGATGCCTTTGAAAAGTATTGTAATTTGTTGTCCCAGCCAGGGATAGTGTAAAGCTGGAGCAAGAATTTATCCACAGATATTACCTGATGTCCAGTATTGGTTGGATGCCCATATGGTTGGTAGCTTTTACAGTATCTTGGCAGCTTTTCTGTTTTCAAATCCATATGCTTTATATAATAAAGAGCAGGTTCCGAGAAATGTAGTGAGCTCATCACATCCAAACTCCCACAGCTACTCTGCTCTTGTGTGACTTTGGAAAGCAGAGCAACTGTCACTGGGAGTCAGAATGAGCCTAACACAGTAGAACAAAATTCCAGCTTCAAATAATTTTCACCATTTTAATTCCTTTAAAATGGCTAAAGCCAAAGTGAGGGAAAGTTTGATTCTGAACCAGCCAGTTAACTTGGGAAAGGTACCCTCCGGCAGATATTAACTTATATGGCCCCCAATTGGCACAGGGTTGAATATCTCATCTGGTGAAAGGATAACAGTGCTCTGGTCATTTGGAGTCTAATCTAAAGCCTTATAAATCCAGGGAGAAGCTTTCCAGGCTTTGATTGCTCTTTTGAGATCTAATTTGATGTCAACTCAAGCTGGATTTGTTTCTCAAATAAAAATACAGATGTGGGGAGATAACAAAGGGGCTTCTGTATTCTTCTAGGCAAGCAGAAAGATTTATTTCATAAGCCTTGAGATATGTCTAGTCCAAAGAATCAGAATGGGTGTGCAGATATATCCTCTTATATACCACAGTATTTCTTGATTTACTGACAGCATGGTCATACAGGCAGCACAGATTCAGCCTGTTAAATTCCACAGTAACTGCCATGAAATTTTGAATCCTTTGCACTGAAGCTGGTTTAAGCATGCATGTTTACAAGGCTTCCTAAGGAATTAGAAATGTGTCCCTTTGCCACTCCTTTCTTCTGGATAAAGGGATGGTCTTTTTCAGCTTTAGAAAGTCCTGGTTGGACCATTTGTGTGTCTTACCCTGAATGTCATGGGATATTTAAAAAGCAGTGAATTCAGACTTTAAAAAGAAGGGGAAGTTACAGAGCTAGTAACGGGACAGGAAGATGTAGAAGCCTACAGCACCATCTGCACTGAAGCCTTTGTTGTTTTTAATATGCTATGTCACCACAACCCGTTGAAGTTAATGGACCATTCCCTGATGCTCCAGTAACCTACAGGAGCAGTTCGTAGCATTGAAAGTCTTGGTTTGCCCTGTGGTGAAGTCTATCTGTATAAGAAGTTTGTGTTAATGACAGCATCACAAGTAGGCAGAGGTGGTGTTCTTTTGGTATAGTATTGGTATACTTTAAAACTTCCTGTGCGTAGAACACATTTTGTGTTTTAAACTTGCAACAATTCCTTGTTGAATATGGAAGAAGAAAGGAAATGGGACCTCATAAGTTCTACTTCCAGCATTAGTTAGTTTGCAGTCTAAACAAGATAATACTTGAATATTACCATATTGCAATGAAATGCACCTGTCAAATTGGGCAGGACATGTATGCTTGTGAAGGTAGAAGGACATACAACACTGTACCCCTTTTTGCTTCAGAGCTGCAGACTGAGTTCTGATGGATCACAGTAAGACCAATAGCAGGGGACAACAATGTTTGGGGCAAAATGCTGACCTTGATAGGATATGGTGCTTTCTGAGATATCTATACATGGAGACCTGTTTTAATACTTAGTTTCCATTATAGCGTGTTTTACATTCACAAAATACAGATCTTGGATATATTTAGTTGCCAGTGAGCAAGATTTGTTTCATTTGGGACTGGAAGTTCAAAGGCTTTCAAGGCTCTTTCATGCCTGTGCTCCTCCTAGCAGAGCCCAGCTAGCTCACAAAGAGAGCTCTTGTGAAAGCCAGAGTGCATCATCATGTTTCACTCTTGCTATCTAAGCCACCACCAAATTCATTTAGTTTAGAGACAAGGAAGATCTTGCCTATAGTGGGGAGTGGAAGATTGTTCTGTGAGCCCATTTTAAATGGGCTTAGTGTTGAAGATTTTTTTTTTCTTTTAAGAAACAATTCCATGGTCTTTGTTTTTAGGAAATCTCCTTTGTTATTTGATCAAATTTTTCCTTTACTGAGCTTCATCTTAATGTCTGTACCAATAATACCTGCATGTGAAATCTCGTTAAAGCACCTTTTTGGCAGTTTATTTGCAGACAGAGTATTTGAAAAATAGATTTGGAACCTCCATGAAATCAACTTAGCAGATTTTATCATTGAAATCCTAGAACTATTAAAATCAGTAGCAACTCTGCATGACTTTAATGTAACCAGAATTTTGTCTTTATAAGGAAGATACTAGTGGGTTTTTTCTCCCATCTATGATCTTTAGAACTAGCTAACACTTCAATAAGGCAATTGCAGCAGAGATTGTATAGAAAAGGGTGGAGAGCATTAGCAAAGATCAAGGGACAGCTTACTTGACTTCTGGTAAGAAGACATTTTGCTGCCAGATGTGCTCATACTCTTTGTAAATGTACTTTGAAAGCATACAGAATATTGCTTGCTTTAGAACAATCAAGTATTAGGTTTTATGAACTCCTGAAACACACATTTCCTTTAACAAGATGTAGGGTCTTTATCAGGAGAAGTGCAGTTCTGTGAACTTATGACATGCCAGCTTCTCATCAAAGTAGGGATGGCTCAGCTCCTGGCACAGAAAGACAGTCTGGCATATAAAGGTAAGCCAGCTCTGATTTCATCTGTCCTTAATACAGTAGGCCATGTGGTATGTTGGTTCTGTATTTGTGAACTGGACCTCTGAACTATCACTGTAGTGCAGGTGGTTTGGACCCACTGGGGTGGAAATTGCTGCAGCCTAGTGGTGCAGCAGGGTCCTTTAAGACTATGATGGTGTTGCCTCCACTGGTGCAGCAAGGGATATGACTACAGGAACACCAAATTACTGAAAGCAATAGATCTCAAAAAGGCTTTTCCTATGGCTAGGACTGTAGGATCTAATGGCTTACCACAGCACCTCTGAAATATTTTCCCTCAGAAACAGTTTTGGATGCTTTTTGTGAACAGGTGTTCTGCAGGAATTTTGTTTCCAGTGTTAAGAATAAGCACACATTTTATTTTTTGAGGTGTTTTGATGTTTCTGCATTTGTTGTTTAATAAAGCCAGAAAGTGTGGAAGAAACTGGAAATTAGACATAGTATATAAACCTCTCTCAACACACTATAAAAATAGCAGTTTCAAATCAAGTTACAAATTATCCTTTAAGAGAGATTATTAATTCAAATGTGCTCTCTGAGCCCTGTTAAACTGTCATCTTGTCCAGAGTGGGGATAGGCACAAATCAAATGCACATATCAGAATGACCCTGGTCAGCGTGTGGGAGTTGAAAACTCTTCTGATGGAGGGGTTTTGAATGACCTTTCGCTTTTTACCAGGCTGCATCAAACTCTCTGATCACACACCCGCTCAATTCCCAAGCGTTCTTAATCTAGTGCAGGTGAAGTAGTTGTTTACTTGCAAAATGCTAAACACATGTGCAAACCTAAATTCTCAGGCTCTTGGAACTGTGCTCTGGCAAAGCCTGAAGCTGCAATTCGCTGCTGCATCGCTAGAGGTCGGCAGGCGCTAGAAGCGCTACGCAAGCCGGTAGCATGGGACGCCCAGAAAATGTTCCTTTGTTCCTCCTCTTGCCAGCGGCTCCCCAGGTAGATTTGTATGCGCTCCACGGCTAGACGTGAAACTTCGGTTTGTTTCAGAACCTTTGACTTTATCTTTTTCCCCTGACATTAAGAGTATATATAAATTCTTCATGAAGTTCTCTTCATGTTATCTATTCAAAGAAGAGCTGATGAGTCACAGGTTTCTGAAGCATCTTCTTCCCGGCACTATACTTCTCAGACATTAATTAGAAAACATCAGAACAATTACAACATTCCCCTACTGCTTTTGGAAGAAAACAAAATATGAAACCAATTAGTTTGTAAAATTCTGGTACTGGACAATTGTACTGTTCACAGGTTTTATTTTCTCCTTGGTGCCTCATTTTGCAAAGTCAAGTTAAGTTGAAACAATAGGAAGACGGAAGGAAGAAAGCAGAATGATATCCTGTGAACACCAGTGGTATCATTATCTTCTTTTTGTTTTCAGAGATAACCTAGTGAAAAGACTCCTTCAAAAGCTGAAAGCCTTTGTTAAATCCTTTCTTTTCTTCTGAAGCTATTTACCAGCACAAAAGGCTTCAGCCTAAGAATCAACACAAAACCATAAAGAAGAACAAGGATCAATGGAACAAATGTTCTGCCAATCTAGCCCTGTAACCCAGCATAACTGTTAGTTTCTGCATAGCCATGGGCTGAGGTTTTTGTGTTCCTAAAGGTCAGGATTTTGGTACTTTCTGAATTTCTGAAGACCTGTTTCTGATCTTATTTAGCATGTACTAGGAAGTGATAAATCAGTATAACTGGTTTTAGAAGTACCAGTACACTTTTAAAGCACTCTGAAAATACTTAGCTTCTCAGTAAATTTATTGAATGACATTTCTACTTCTTTTTGTGAAATTGTTTCCTGAAATTAAAGGACTGTATTTTATGTGACCTCTCTACAGAGTTTGTACTTTTGTTGCCCTTAGACAACCTCTTAATTTCTGAGAAATTTCCGACTACATTATGAAAATACAAACTTCTACTAATATTGATAGTAGGATCCATGTGCATTTTTCACATGGCAATATTAACAGTCCCTGTAAAGGTGACATTTCAAATTCAAAGCCAGAGTAACTCTGCTGTCTGCATTATTAGTTCTTCTTTCACCCTAATCCACAAGGATGGAGAACAGATGCCATATGCTTCTTGTGATCAGCAATTTCCTGTCCTGAAAGGACCTTGTGAAAATGCCTCTCCTTCCCATTTCCAGATGCTCATTCAGAAGTTCAATTGAATTAGGTTTTGAAAACATTGTTCAAACACCATCTCATTCTGTTCTCTGTCAGGTTTTTCTTACCTTTATGAGAAGGGCTTGCTGAAACCTCTCTTATCACACATCATTGTTGCCTGAGACTGCAGTGGCACCACATCCAAGTTGCTCTTGAAACCTATCAGACATATTTGCAGCCAAATTGATCATAAATTATCTAGAAAACTAGAATTTATGAGAGTCTGGTTTTGCTTCCTGCAACTTTATCTTACCGTATCTCTCAGGGTCTTCATTTCTTCTCATCACAATCTAACACATATCTGTGGGCTGAAGTTTTGGTGTCATCTTTGTAGTAGAAGATCTTAGACATCCATTTGCATTTTCCAGCGTTTTCTTTTGCACGGTGACTTAGAGAAAGTATCTACAGCAGCAGCACCCAGTGGATTGTCCATTGTCCATTGTCAAAGTTTCTTGTCCACAGTTTTCCAGAGAAAGTTTCAGATGTGGGTCACAAGAATTGTCTTTTTTGACAGGCCTCCTCTTGACGTTCTTCAGATGTGGAGAAGTACAGAGGTTTCTGCTTCTCAAAATATTTCACGGATCATGTTCTTATTAAAAATATATGTGTCTTGTTATATGCATGAGCTGCCTCCCTTGAGATGTGAAACTTGTGACCTACTTTAAAAACAGCACTAGTGCAAAGTTTTCCAACTTCTGCTGGACTTTCTTTCTCATTATCTGCAGCAATTCCCTGCAGTATGTTGGAGTCTGCTTTGGATGTGACCTGCTGCCCACAGTAACTCCTGCTGTCTTCCATCTTTATGTTGGCAAGCTTCCATTTTATGCCAGCATTCCTGCAAGAATGACATTGAATCATGTCAAGTCAGTGTAATTTTTTCTCAGTTAAAGAGATTTATTTTGATAACCTGGGGCTCAGGACTCTGTGGAGCATCTGGATGACTGGACCTCTGTTCCTCTGGCCTTTGGTAGCTGGCAGCAAATGATTTCATGAGTCTGATACAGAGTTGAGCTCATATATCTTACTCTTCCTTGTTTTCAAGGTTTTGTCTGTGCTACTTTGCACTCCCATTAAAATCTTCTGTCCATTTCTGTATCATGTGCAAACTATCAGAGTACTTCCAGAGACAGTGTGATGCTGGCTTCTACTGCCCTTTTTTAAGGGCAATGTGCCTACTCAAAGTGATGCCCGTCTCCCTTCTCTTAAAAAGAGTGGAGTATGGCTGACTACCTCCTTGCCTAGATGCTGAAGTGACTGGATGGGTATTTCTCTAGGTTCAAATAAACCATATTTGAGATATAGTAGAGAGTGAATGGGGCAAGAGGAAGCCTGGGGAGAGGTTTAACAGAATACAGGGAGACCGGAAAGAGATGGCATGGAGTCCCTGCCACCTCAGCCAGATAGAGAAGGAAGAACGCCCTCGTGTGCATGTGTAGACATAAAGCTTGACTATGATATGATCTTACAGTGGGGGCCTTATATTTTAGAAGTTTACTGTTAAAATGTGGTGTGATGTGATGATTTTGTTTTCATCAGAAATTGGCAGCCACAGCCTGGTTTAATTTACCAGTCTTGCAGCTTCTTGATGTGCAAGACCAAAGAGATTTTGCACCTATGTACCCATAATGAGTTTACTTCAAATTAAATTCATTAGGGTCTCTAAAGCTGATGAATGCGATTTTGCAGTGTCTAACAGGGCCCCCAAACGCATGATCATATTATTTAAAATCTTTTGAATAGACCTGGCCTTTAGTTTAATCATAGGCTACTTTGAGAAAAATGGCTTTAGATGAAGAGTTTTGTTTGATACTGAGAATATAGCCTGTCAGGCTTATGGTAAAAATCCTATGCGTATCGTAAATTTTACTATCCCTAATAAAATATAATAATAAACCATGATGAACTGAGCCTACACTTGATCCTGTCCATCCCAATACAAAATTATTATGTTCTTTTAAAGAATTATTTCCAATGAAAAACTGCTTTGATGAAATTCAGAGGAGATATTAATGTATCTTCTTTGCATGGATAGCACAGGTTTCATCACACTTGTGTTATTTACAGTTTTAGCAGCCAAAAGTATCATTCAAATATCCATCTAGAAAACAATTAGTCTATTTGTGGAATAGGATGATGCTAGAATGTTTGGAAATAAAGATTTTTCTTACATATTCTTATAAATTGTATATGTAAGGAAAAATTATGGAAATCTATTTTTTCCAGCAGCCATGACATAAAATATTTTTCATCCCATCACCTGGTTTGGAAAAAATGCTTTCAGTTTAACATATATTTTAAGAAAGGTCTAACTTTCCCTTCAGAAAATGGGTTATTTGCAGTATTGCAATGAATAAATCCAGATTAAATGGATAGATACATAGAGTTAAGTTATTTGTGAAATTCACCTTTTAAATTTATGGTTCATAATTTGTTTCAGGAAACAGTGTTGATACTAGAGACATTGTGTCTACAGATATATGTGGGACCACGTTTTTTGAGCTTTCTTCAGAAATGATGAAATCCTTGTGCATTCAGCTGTGTAAGGAATAGACTTTTTGGTTCTCAAGTTAAATGAGAAGCTCTGGAAACTGCTTCTACTTCTTGAAAGTATCATTTAATTTACAAAACAATAGTTCAGTTGACATCAAATTAAAGAATTCTTACATTTGGTTTGCTTTTGCCTCTTCGAAATTTAAATTTAGATAGAATTCTAAAGAAAAAATATATCTGTAAGAGAAACATAAAGAAAACTTGGTCAGCAGAGGGAAATTTGAGGAATGTTTGGTAAATCGTTACAAGAAAGCAGGCAGATTACATGTAGGAGGCAGATTACATATTGGTCTTCAGGTCTGGTCTGTGGTGAGCAGTGGCCATTTATTTGCTTGGGCTGGAAGATGAGAAAACATGCGCAGTTGGGTTGTTTAAGTTCTTGCTTTATTGCTTTTGCAAAGGTTATGGATAGTAGAAATCTTAGAAGATGAACAGAAATATTTCTTATGTACAGGTATTCACAATTTATCACAACCCTTGTTACCTAATAGTCCTGTTGTTTGGAATATTATATTCTGGGCCCCAGGTGAACTGGTTTGGCCATCTTCTAGAAACCAGAGGCATTTTATTGTTCCTGAGAGTCACTGGAGACCGTATGCCTCACAGGGGAAGAGGTTTACCTGCTTGTAGCAAAGGAACTGGAGTCTGCTACCAGTACTGCACACAGCAAACTCTCTGGTTCATCCAATAGGCCCCATCTTTACCATGCTACTGCCAGCACTGGTCCATTGCTTCTTGCTGAGTCCCTTGTTTTGGAAGAGAGGGAGGAAAAAGCTATCTGCCACTCTCATTTGAACAAAACCCAACAAAACAGACCCTGCTTCTCCAGGTGAGACCTAGCAAAGAGTTTCTGGCTGTGGCACAAAGGTTAGTTATGAAAGACTTTGCCCAAGTAGCCAAATCGACAGGCCAGTGAGCAAGGTGCTATTAAAGAAAAGTCCTGATGTGTTGAACCGTTTAGTCTAAGTGACCAGATTTACCCAAAGAGGTGCTGGGCAAGTTTGACTATAACTGACCACACAGCATTATCACTAGAGCAATATTCAGTATTGAAGAGAAAAAATACGATGCTTTTTTCCAGCACAGCACATGGTCGGAGGGAACTGTGGCCTTTAACCCTGACATTCTCAGCGAAAGCTGCACTTTGTGTGACTCATAAGATGTGCCAGCTTTGGTAGTTAGGAAACGTGTCTGTGCCCCCTGGCATAGTTAGAAACCAGAGCAGTAAACAGGGTACAAATTTTTGGCATTTTGGGTGAAGTTGCTTTTAAAATGTTCTTCTGTATTTGAAAGGAGGACATGACTCAGTTAGCGGAGTTACGTTATAAATGCTGGCTTGAAAGTGTTCCATAATAGCTCTTTTCATTGCAGGCTCTCGGCTCACAGGGGCTAGGAGGAGTACACCCTGCCCTTCAGACCTGTTGTCCTTTTTCCCCTTGTTAAAGCAATGCTTTGATGCTGGCATAGAGACAGCTGCAAACTTAGGGTGGCTAAACAGCAGTTTTCTCTGGTGAGATTCTTTGCCAGGGTCTTTGTAAATCAGCTCTCAAAACACTCACAGGAAAAGGTCTCTGGAATAAGGCGAGTTATTAGCAACAGCCGCCTGTTCTTAGTAACAGTTACAGGGCTATTGTCATGTTAGAGCACAGGAGTTTGCCAAGGATGGAGAGAAAAAACATCCTTCTTTTTTCCTTTTTTTTTTTTCTCTCAGTAATCACATCAAAATACAACTTACAGCTATAAAACATCCACAGTACCAAAACAAAGCTCTTGAACACGTTTTGGAGGCCAATTTCTGACCCAGCAGTTTTTAGTTCCTAGCTATGTACCTGTGTTGCTGTGTACTGCAAACTCCTCTGGCTTTTCATGTGGATGAGTGAGGCTCACCTCTTCTTTGCCCTACCAATATATTTAAAGGCTTAGATTTAGAGGAGCTGAGCACTTGAGGCATGCCCTAAATGACACTCAGTGGTCTTCACATTTACGGTGACATTCTCCTGCTCTGAAAACCTATTCTTTTAAATTGTCTTTGAATTGTCAGATGACTTTATTGAACTTATTTCATTAGCAAAATGGTTCTGAAAATTACCTTAGTGACAAGACTAGAGATTGTGGAGGAAAGCAATGGGCAAAATAACCACAAAGGAAGATCAGTATTACCATGCATTTGAGGTGAAGAGTGCTAGGATCTGAAACTGAAACACACGCTATTTACTGAAAATTAATAGTTATACTAGGGGTACCACAAAGAGCTGAGCTAAGACAGTTTTCCTTATCTGAGGTAAATCCAATACAATTAAGAAAGTTAAATTTGCATATTTAATTTAAATATGGTCAATACTGAACAGAAGCAACAAATCATTTCAGAAAATAATACATGTGAAATGTAACTGTAGAGCCTAATGAAATAAAAAGAAAGCATTAATCATAAATGACAAGCAATATGTCAACATTAGGAATTAATTTTGGATTACATGGGCAAAATTTTCTGACCAAAATTTCTTAAGTAAGATTTGTATTCCCAAAGCATGATAATTTCTAACCAGATACACAGTGATTTCTAACCAGATACACAGTGTTATTGATGATGATATGAAGAACTAGTAAGCTCTTTGTGGGAATACAGGAATAATACAGTTAAGAAGAAAGGAATGATTTACAGTGTGTACAACTATGAAATTTAGGGGTTTTTTTTGTTCAACTCTGCTCTTAAGGCAGAGTGAACATTCAGGTATCACCAAACCTGAATGTAACTGTTCCCATTGATTGCCCTTGTTTTTCTAGTGACACAAGGGCTGAAATGCAGCCTGATGGAAATCAAAACCTGAATTTAGCCAAGATTCTCTTATGAAAATTGCATTTGTATAATTAAATGAGAACATAGTCTGAAATGTTTCTTGGAAACAAATAATACTGGAGAAAACTCTGCTTCTCTGGAGAAAGATTGCTCAAATAGGGTATGTGTTGAGTAACACAAAGTGTGTTGTGGAAGCTCAGAAAAAGTCATTGATTCCAGCTGAGGTTCATTCTGAGCTTAAGGCTTGCTTTGAATACTGATTTCAAAATGAAACTTACAGGCCTCATACCATTGTGAAGCCAAAACAAGAAATCTATTTGTTCAGACCTAGAAGAATCGAAACTACTTGTTCTTGTACAGCTGCTTCACCAATCTTTCTCAGTTAGTGGTTTTCCAAGCTTGATAAACATAGATGAAAACTGATTATCTTTGGGCACTATTTTCTCATCCATCCCACATAATTTCTCTCTATAGATTTGCTTATTTTCCTCACGTTTTTACTTCGTAACATGTGCAGCAATTAGGCAGGGAACAGGACAATGTTGAGGGCAGGGTACTGGCTCAGCTGGGAAGTGGCCTGTTGTCGAGTGACCAGGGAGAGCGTGCTGGCACTGCTCTCATCTGGACATGGGGCTGCTGAGGAGACAGGTGAAAGCTATTCCAGTCTGGCCCCAGCCAAGTGAAAGACTGATATTTAGTGTGCCACTCACCACAAGACAACGTGTTGTGCCAATGGCAGTTGAAAGGGAAACACAGATCCTCTCAACTCGTTTCTTGGTCTACAAAGGGAGGGGTACTTATGACTGACTTTATTTTCAAGGGTAGTTAGCTAGGCATTCACACACTGCTGTTTTGGACATTAAAAAGCTCCACAGTGTTTCATTTAGCCTTGCTGTTAATACATTTTATTCTGCTCTCTCACTCCATGTTTACTGGAGGCATGAAATCTGCTGTATGAACTTGTCCTTAAAGCCCACCAGAAGGTAGTGTGGGCAGAGAACACTGAAACCAGAGCTTTATGTATTACTAGAGACTGACTGTAGCATCAGCATGTATCAGCTCTCATTTTGCTGCGTTTTATTTTGAAACTGGGAATACACTAGCTGTCTGTCGGGAAAATGCTGCAGCTTATGACAGGAATTAATAAAACAGCGAATACTGTGCTGGAGGCGCTGAGTGATGTAGCTAACGCATTTGCCAGGGAAATCTTCTTCTGTTTCACATCTGGTTGAGTTATATATGAAGTAGCATTGTTTCTCTGTAGATGAAAAACTAATTTTATGACCAGGAAACTGCATGAAAATCAAGTGAATGGCAACTTATGCCTATTAATGAACTTGCAGCATTTGGAATAACAGTAAAAATTATTAGCTTTGACCTAGCAAAATGCCAGGTTACATGTCTGCTTTTCTTTTAAGGAAGTTATTAAATGCCTTTCTAAAAACTGTTGTTTACTGCTACTGAAAGTGTGCCCTGTTTTCACTCCACAAAATGTTGCATTTCATTGAGACAATAATATTCTAACAAATACCTTCACTGACATTTTTCATCTAGATAGTGCCCATAGCACATTATAAAGCTAAACTGATATGAAACCTGTAAGGAAGATCCATTCCCACAAGATATGTACATGCTTTTGATGTTAAACCCCATATCAACTAAGCAATTTACAGCATTTCGCGGTAGGAAAACTGATTCCACATTAAGCCATTATAAAAAATGCCAAAACTCATTGTTGAAAGTGGTCTCCTGGAACTAAGGTGACAATTTGCTAATTAGTATTCACATGCTTAAAGGAAAATCTTCTTCCTCCCGTTTGATTCCACTATGGTGAAGAATGAAGAATATATGAAACAAATGCCTATCATAGAATCGTAGAACCAACTATATTGGAAAAGACCTTTAAGATCATCAAGTCCAACCTTTACTCCAGGACTGCCACTAACTAAAGCGTGTCACTAAGAGCCTCATCTACATGGTTTCTGAACACTTCCAAGAACAATGATTCCATCACTACACTGGGAAGCCTGTTCACCACCAAAATTAGACTTCCTGAGGAAGTGCTTAGCTGGTCATGCCTTCCCATGGCATCATGTTTCTGTGAGTCAGGGTCAGAAACAGCAAGACTTCTTTGAGATTATGTGCTGAATTGAGCTGTAAAAACATTTTCTGGTAGTTTAGCCATGAACTCTGTATCATAAACAGAGTTGTCTCGACTCTTGACAGCAACACTGCTTTAATACTCCAGTATAAGCCAGTGGCAACTGCATCACTAGAAGATCTCTCAATACTTAGTAAGCAGGAAGCCTGGTTTAGACATACATTCTGACTGCAGAGTAGCCTTACGTCTGTTGTAGTAAGGTGTTGCTCTTGCATAGCCTTGGGAATTCATGTCTGGAAGTATCCACCACACTTCCTTGGTCACTCAGCAGATTTAAGGAAGTTTTCCTAGCACACAGACGAACTGTGGGAGAAGGTAGTGAGAAATAACCCTGAACTCCCAACCACCCAAGCCTTAAATAAAACCCACAAAATCTCTTGACATTGTCTGAGAAGGTCCTGTGGACACTGGCATTATGTGGGCAACCATAAAACCATCGAATAGTTAGGGTTGGAAAGGACCTTAAGATCATCTAGCTCCAATCCCCCTGCCATGGGCAGGGATGCCTCACACCAGACCATATCACCTAAGTCTCTGTCCAACCTGGCCTTGAACGCTGCCAGGAATGGGGTATTTAACACTTTCTTGGGCAACATTGCATTTGCACATGTTTTTCTTGCTGATGGTCCAGATAAATAGTAAACACCTGGCTTTGGTGGTGATATTTTAATTTTTTTTTTTTTTTTTTTTTTTTTTTTTTGTGAATGAGAACATTTGCATCTTGAGCTTCTTAATATCAGCCTCAAGCTGTCCAAGATAGCTATGCAAGCCCTGCTTAGTGCCATTATTTTTTCAGTTACTTCTACCACGTATAAAGACATTTTGCAAGCAGGATATACACTGCTTAAGAGTATTAATTAATTATTTATTTGCCAGACAGTCATCAGTCAAGTAGGGAAGATTTAGCCTGCATGGCTCCTTGTAACTGGCTGATCCTTGCTGATGCTGATTTACCATCTGCCAGTGTTCTGCTCTCTTTTACATTGGTTCGCTATATTTCCTCTTAAATGCTTGAGTTGGTAACCATTATGAGCTATTACTCAACTGTTACATCTCTGTCTGTGCTTTCATCTTGCCTTTTTCTTTTTTTTAATCTTTAACTCATGTGCTTTTTAAAGCCTTAGTAACAATTTTGCCAATAAAACTAAACTGAGGTCATACAGATGGGCTGCATCAACCCATACTTGGCATAATAGATGGCTGAACCCTGGGACCAAAGGTTTCAGCTGCAGCAAGCTCTCTGTGGGTTTTGCAGAGCTGCCTGCACAGCAGTATCTGATGATTAATTTTATAGGCTTTTCTATGATTTCATGCTTTACCTGAACAAGATGCTTATGGGAACTTATCTATTTTTGGTCTATATAGATCTACAGCATAGAGCTGTCCTTTGGGTCTGGTATGCTCAGCAGTGGTTATATACTTTCAGAATGAAGATGTTCTGTAACTTTTAGCTGTACAGTAAGCCATGTAAAAAAGCACCGAAAAGAAAGAGGAATGCTCTTTACTCTGCTGAAGATAACCTTCCATCTTCATAGTGCTGATCTCGAGTTACAGTTGAAAAGGAGAGTGGTATGCTCATGTCTGTGTGATCGTAACACCGGTAATATTAAAAAGGAGAAGAAATTACTTTTGGGATCAAAGGGATCAAAGCACCAGAGAACCAGAGAAAGTTTAATATCTGGACACTGCAGTGGTAACTGATGAAGCTTATCTTGTCTACAACCCCTTCCAGAAGATACCGGAAAACTACCAACAGGTGATGCAAAGCATAATGGTTATGGTGGTAGCTATGAAGATGGAAGGTAGCTGATGCTGGTGCTATGCAATTCTGGAAAATTTAAATTGAAATTGACATATTTGATATATTATTTTTAGTAAAACTGACACTACTGAGTCAGCACTGGGGGCTTTAGTTGCTCCCACTGCCTGAAGGGAAGATAGAGAGAAGGCAGAGACAAGCTCTTCTTAGAGGCACATAATGAGGCCAAGTTGCCATGGCAGAAAGTTGCAGCAAGGTAAATTTTGCCTGGATATGCAGAAAAGTAGTGTTCACTATGAGAGATTTGAAAGACTGTAATAGGTTGCAAAGACAGACTTTGGAGTTTTCCTCCTTAGATCTTTTCAGCATTTGACTGGACAAGACCCTGAGAAAACTGGCTTACTACTTGAATTAGTTCAGTTTTGAGTAAGAAGTTGGAAGAGACATTTCCATAGATCTTTGCCAAATTAATTTTTTCTAGGATTCTCTGCTGGTAGATTGCATATCTTACCTCAGTGTCCTTTCATTTGGTGTCCCTGACTGAGCTGTTGAGCAGGAATTTAACAGGCAGTAGATAATTCTTCTCAAAACTGGGAAGGGTAAAAAAAAATCCAAAATAAAACTAGTCCCTCAGACTGTCAGACTTTAAAGTGCTGGACTGATTCCAGCTCTTGAATTCTGCAGTCTGATTCAACCGACCCATGTATCAGTGCATATTAGAGTTCTTATAAATTAGTACTGGCAACGTAGAACTAGATTATCTAATTAAAGTTTCATTTCAATCTGATAAATTGGCTTATTTTTTAAAGCCGTCTGTGTTACAGAACCATGTGCATACAGATGCTAAATGATTGAAAAAATCAGTTTTGTCCTAACTTTGATTTTAAACCTTTAAAGCATTTTCCTTGATTAGTGTGACCACCACTCCCCTTGTAAATCTGGGCAGATCTCAGATGGTTTTCAGTAAATTATTTGAAAAAACATTGCCCGTGTGCGGGTTCACTGATGTAGTCTGCATGTAGATTGAATTTATTTTTCACACTGTC
This sequence comes from Psittacula echo, assembly GCF_963264785.1. Classification (NCBI taxonomy): domain Eukaryota; kingdom Metazoa; phylum Chordata; class Aves; order Psittaciformes; family Psittacidae; genus Psittacula; species Psittacula echo. Next base: position 108,080,727 of record NC_137736.1, read on the forward strand.
CTGGGTTCAGCAGTAGCAGTCAGTTTTTCTCCTTCTTAGTAGCTGTTGCAGCACTGTGTTTTTGACTTTTGGCCTGAGAACAGCTGATAACACCGATGTTTAGACTGACCAAGGACTTTGTGAGTCTCATGCTCTGCCAGGGAGGAGGGGAAGCTGGGAGGAAGCAGGGACAGGACGCCTGACCCAAACTACCCAAAGAGGTATTCCATACCACAGCACGTCATGCCTGGGGATGTAACTGGGAGCTACCCGGAAGGGCACGTCCTCTTTTGGGGTCGGGCTCTTTTCCGGCGAGCGGTATCATATTTTCTTCCCTTGTTATTTCTCTTATCATTATTATTATTGGTGGCAGCAGTAGTGATTTGTGTTATACCTGAGTTACTGGACTGTTCTTATCTCAACCCGTGGGAGTTACATTCTTTCAATTCTCCTCCCCATCCCTCTGGGGAGTGGGGGGGGGGGAAGTAAACTGCGTGGTTCTAATTTACAGCCGGGGCTTAAACCACGACACACACTCTACTAAACAGGCATTCTGTGGCGCAGATTTGACTGACAGGCCCATTTGACTGACAGGATGTGCCTCTGTCTGGAGAGTGTTCAGGGACTCAGGGCAGGGTGTTAACATGTGTGGAGGGTTACCACATGTGCCTGAGCACCAGGCTCCTGTCTGGCTTTTCACTGCCTTTAGAAGAGACTGATGCTCTTTTCTAATCCTTTTCTAATTGCTGCCTCAACTGTTGTTTAAACTAACAATGATGAATATCAAGCTTATAGTCTTCACCTTTCTTCATGTCAACCTGATTCCTATTTTGAATACTTAGCCTAATTTTGCAGATGTGATTTTCATGTATCTATGTTGTGAGAAAGGTACTACAATGAACCAGTAATTTTACTGCAGACTATGTGTTTTGCACCAGTCATCAACAGTGAATTGTTCTGAAACCAATGATAATTTCACATTGATTCTCTGAAAGTCCACACTTTACAAGTGAGAATAAGATTTTAGCTGTTATGAAGGTTTCTATTGAATGTTCTAGAGCCCAGGGAAAATTAACGTTGACTTAACTGGGCTTTGTATTATGCTCAGCAGGAGGGATCTCACCTAAACGTAGAGCTCTGAAATTAATTAGACCTATAGTATAAGCTGATCCTCTGGGTTCTCCTTCTAGTCAATATGAAGAAAAATTCACCTCTAGAAGAAGATTCAGATGCCTGGTTTAGATCTATTTTGTTGCAAGAATTCATCACAGTAGCTGAATATCTTCTCCTTATGTATTATGAACTGTACATTTTCTTATCTGAACAAAATCTATATTATCCTTTCATTTGGGCATTTGTTTTTATCAGCATCACTTCAGAGAGAGAGATGAGTTTGTGCCGCTGTAAACCAATGACAAATTTTGTCCAAAACCTGATTTATTCACTTGTGGTAGCACATGTGTGAACAGACTGCCTGCTCAGTTCTTTCACTGCACTAAATAGCAGACCTAACCAGACATGATACTGACGCATTTTACTTATTTATAGAATGTATGTTCTTCTATGAGTTGAAATCCATATAGGCATATTTGTCATGCTTTTTGTTAATATTCTAGAAGCACACAGACTGTACTCCAGTATCTAGCTTCACTTCCTTCCTGAAAATCTCTCTTGGATTTTTGTTTGATGTGGGATGGTGTCTGTCCCCACCACGAAGCATTTCTGTTGTCTGCATTAACCTCCTCTCTATAATGTGCACAGAAGGCTCCGGATGTGTACAGTCACCTGATGTGTGTAACATCTACCCAGGAGCAGCCTGTCATGAACTCCTGACCACGGTCTCCTCTCCAGATCCAATTCCTGCACCACTGCAATGTGTGGTCTTGTATGAACATTCTAACATGGCAGCCTTGTGCGTTAAAGGCTCATTCATAAGCCATGTGGTTTGCCCCACAGTCTAAGAGTGTGGAAAAGAGAAACCAAGCCCATAAAGGGACATAAACTAAATAGAGTTGAGAGTCCTAAGGCAGGAATGCTAAAAGCAGAAAACCAAGCATGTAATCAGTGGAAAGTAAACCCAGAGGAAGGAATTAATTACGAACAGTGGAGAGTGAGTTGCTGATATGTTATCTTTGCTGGTCATCCTGACTCATCAGCATGCTGAGTCTGTCTCAATGGCTTCAGATACCTCAACCTGCCGTGTGCCCAATCAGCCTCTCCAAAAGCATTCTCAGACAGCGTGAGAAAAGCATGACCTGACTCATGCAGAGCATGGCTACTCCCAGGAAACTTGAGTGCTCCAAAATCCTGCCCTAGCTGGGAGCGCTGCTATTGTCTTAGAGCTGAGGGGTGCCAGGAGGACCTGGAGCAATCTAGTGAGGAGTTAATTAAAGAAAACAAGTTACAGTTTCATCTCATTTGCTGTAGAAGATAGTTAACTCTTTGTTGTAGCAGACTGCCAGTGATTTGCTGTGCTAGGATGAAAGCCCATCCTCTTCAATCACTCCCCAGCAAAGCAAAATTACCCATGTCAGGAAAACTCATTTTGTAGCATTAATCAGAATGGATTAAAATGGAACAATTTCTGAGCTGCCCTGTGAGAATAGCTGTACGACCTCAAAGTGAGCCTGTGATCCACAAAACCAGAAGACTGTGTCCTCTGCTTTGAAATATTCTAGTCAGCCAAACACTTATTGGAATGACATATTAACTGCATCGTGTTCAAAAGCAGTTCGGTGTTTAATCACTTGTGTACTATCTCCTCCATTGTAATATAATCAGGTAAGTAATGATCTGGTGTGTTCAGGTGCTTTTGTTGGACGAGCATGAAGATCCATTTAAAATCTTGTACTGATTCTTGATTTTAAGTGTTTGGTAATGATGAGTAATGGGCTACCACAGAGTCCACTCAATCCATTATGAATAAATCCATTTGAAATCTGGAAGGTGTTCTGATGAAGTACAACCAAGCGCTTGCTGGATGATTTTATACTGTCTGCTAGACATTCACTTTAGGCCAGAGACATATTACTGAACTAAATAAATCTTTCTCTTGCCCCAGTTCAATTATTCTGAGCTATAAACTACATTAAATAACAGTTTAAAACCACAGGAACTTCAGTATGGAGAACACATGGGGAAGAATAAATGGGACAGGACAGCCAGGTGGGTATGGCACGTCACTTGGAGTGCGTACGCTATTCCAGGCAGTACCATTAGGAAGGTCGGAACATCCTCAGGTCTTCTGGCAAATTCGCATTCATGTAAAAGGCATTTTTTCACCATTGACAGTCAGTTTTTTTATACCAGTAGAACTAAGACTGTGTAAGGTCTTTATTCATTTACATAAATTACAGAAATTAACATAGCTATTGATTACTGAATTACTGGTTTTAATTTTCTAATAAATAATGCACACTTCAAACTTGATTGAAATAGTTGTTCACTTCTTTGTTTTGCCTTGACTTTTTTGACTGTAGCATTGCATACAAAGAGAGAATTTGACTCACATATTCTGATTTTCAAGGAAATGTCTAATCTGTGTTCAGTACTTAGGCAAGAGATATGCTTTCAGTCTTTTACTCCAGAGATATATACCTGTAGTGTCAGAGCAGCAGTTCTGTGATTATGTCTCACAAATTTCAAGATAATAATGGAAAGATGTTTGTGAACTCAACAAGATTTCATGGTTTGTTTGGTTTTATTGTCTCCATCCAAGCAGGATCTGCGCATAGTATGAAGGAATATATCATGTGAGAGGCAAGCAAAAGGATCTTAAACAACCCTACATAGGGCAACTAAAAAGTGCTTTTCCTTTGAACCAGGCCTGAACTTCCAGCTGTACAAGCTTTGGAGACAAATTCAAGCATCAGGTTTCAGGAATGCCAAACTATACATCTCTGCTACTGATTACTGCATTAGAAATAGCCTCTCCATAGCCCTTGACAGAATCCCTGGAAGACTCTTCTTTACACTAGAACATTTTATTACATCAGAAGTTAACTTATGGTGCAATTTTGCACATTAACTCACCCCAATCTGTACCTTTCCCTGTATGTGGTGTGAGCAAAGTGGCTGGCAGACTTTGATCCTGGGATGTTTTATTCAGACTAACCAGACTTCAGAGCTAGATCTCGTACATCCTCATGTGAAGCAATGAGAGTGACTTCCTGGACCATTTCCTAACAACTGGGCTGTGCTGCGTCTCTAAATCTTCCGTAAATATTTCCATAGTGCCAAGCAAGGTGATGAATCAGATCTCTTCTGGAATTGTCACAGTGCTCAGAGGTTCATTCGTCTATGTAAGTTATGCCTTACAAATCATTGCTGAAAATCAGTCTGTAATATCAACATTAACACCTGTTCTCTATAACTGACTCTTTGCAAGCTGTGTCCTTATTGTGCATTTTTGCATCAGAACACAGAATCAGTGACCTAATGCCTGCATGTAGGAATTGCACAAGTGAAACAGTAGGAGAGCTCCCAGCTCCATCTGGATCAGATTATATATCTAATCAAGGCATATTTAGCTGCAAGCTATCACTTGATTATTGAAACCGCTTCTAGTGTGACGCTAGCAGCTCAGTTTATGCAGAAAACATGATTACTTCAGTTTCCAGGGTTTTCAGTCAGATCCTTCCTCTGAACATTTATCAGTTGTTCAAGAAAAAGAATCCGTTTGCTTTTGTGGGACAGGACTCTCCATCTTATCTTCAGAGGGAAAAAATTGCATTTTAGCAGAAACATTTTATACTTCCACTGCTCTGAGTCAAAATCATCAGAGAAAAGGTTGAGTCAAAATCATTTGTGAAGAGACAACTATATCTTAAGAGGGATGACTTGTTATAGTAACCCTCATACTCAGAAATGGCTCCCCACAGAGGTGTATGGAAGGGAGGAATAACACCCACTGACTTTGGGCAGTGCCAGCCTCTAAATGCATATATGCATTGCTCCTGTGACTGTAACTTGTGTAAATAGCCCTGACCCCAAAGCAACACAAAAGAGTGAGTTTGGTTGCTGCTGCTTGGGTTGCTGCGCCAGCAAATTGCTCAGCAAGAAGCTGCCACCCTGCTTAGGGTGGGCTTTGTAGCCGGCACTGGACTCTGAGCCAGCACAGTCCTACAGCTGCCCGGATCCAACGGCATCCATTTGAGGTGCATTCCTGCCAGCCTCTTTGTCTCAGTGAAGCACGGTAGCATTTCGTAGAGTCTGTCTGTAAGCTCCAAGAATGCTGTGGCAAGTGGCATTGAGTACTGAGCAGACAGATGTCCTTTGAAGTTAATGCTTTTCTGATGCTGCTGCATGCTGTAGGGACAGCATTCGTTGTCTATGTTACATTTCTGAAAGAGAATCCATTTATTTATCCCAGATGAAAACATAGGATTTTCCATAAAATAAGATTTTTTTCCCACTGCAGGATAATTGTAACTATGCCAGGCATATATGAACAAATTTGTCAATAGAAGTGACCATTCACTGAAGCTTGAAGCATAGTCCTATGTAAGAAAGGATGTCCAAGTGGTTCTGTAGCTCTCTGAGACAGGAAAAAAATAGATTGGGATGATTTTTATGGGCAGATACAGCAAAGGCATAGTTGGGTTTATTGGTGGTACTGAAAAGATGAAGCACACCTCAAGAAAGGAGCTTAGTCAATGCATTACACTGGCAAATGAGTGATCAGTGTAGCTGTGGTGCTTTTTCAATATATAAACCGTTTGGCTAGAATTAAAATGAGACTGAAACACAACTCAGGCACTTGAGGAATGATGCATGCCTCCTTCAGAAATCATTTATCAGCCTCTTGATTCTGTTACTTACTCACAAAAACAGAGCAGTAAACATTTTGATCTCTTCAGATCTGAAAAGTGATTTCTGAATTTGCCATGTGCTAGCCCAGGATTTTGCTGCATGTCACATCAGTTGCAACAAGCAGGGAGACTGAAGAGAGTATTTCTTGTTTACCTCCCTGGAAAAATAAATAGTGTTTAAAAAGCTCTGGCACTCAAATGTACAGCTCCTGATTCTAACCCACAAGCAAAACACTCCACAGCTGTTTGGATGACAAACTGAGGAAATACAGCGTGTGATAGGCTGGTACATCTGCCTCCTCAAATGTTTTGTCCAGCTTGATAGAAACGATGGCTCCAGTGGCAGGAAATGGGCATAAGAGCTTCCCACAGCTCTTGGGATGCAGTCAAGCATAGCTGAAGAGCTCCATGAGGTCACTTGGGGTGTGACATCTCCTCCAACCTCACTCACCAGCAGGGATTTGGCCCAGACTGATGTGCCACCAGGTTAACTGGCTTCTTTGCACCAGATTTTAATATCTTCCTCTTTGGGGGTTTAACTGAAGCAAATGTGAAGCCTTTCAGCTTTTTTTTGCATGCACAACTACACAGCCATCCCTATCTAGGTGGGAAAGTATCTTGTTTCTCACTTCAGTGAGAAGACTTACCTTAAAAGGTGAAGAAGGTATAATTTAATGCATAGACACCTGCTTTCTCTATAACCATAATTTTCCAGCTCGCTTTCAAATGGGCATACTTACTTTTTGCATTTCTGTCAGAAAATGAAATGTGACAAGAGCAAAATGTGCAAATTTTAAATTGAAATTATTCCTCTGATGGGAAGCATCAACTCTCATAGTCAAAAAATTATGAAGGACAGGAACACTGAGCTTGCTTTAATAACACAAAATTAAGATTTCTGTAATTACTTGCAGATTAAAAGAATTTGCAGAGCCAGTCTCAGTAAAATAACAAAGGCTGTGTGATCAATCTTGCTGACTAAAGATAATTAGTAAATACTATTTGAGAAGTGCCTGTATTAAAAAAACCCAGACAAATGACTGATAAGAAAAAAATCTGACAAAGGCTTTCCCTTACCGTTAATTTTCTGCGGATTTATTGTATTTCTTCTCTAGTCAAAATTTATTTGCTTAGTGATTTCTGAAGATAATATAGTTTTTACTTTTTGTTACCAAGAAGAATTCATCGCATCAGTGGTTTCCAGCCTCTCCTGAGTGAGTATCCCGCCCACTGCCTCATCTTCTTCCCTGCCCCCTCCATTCCAGACCCTGTAGGTCTGGAAGAAGAAAAAGGGGAGATTTGTACCGTAAACCATCTGGCAGCACTTCCCTTTGGTGTTTTCTCTCACTCCTTTCACCTCTATTACCAGTGATCCAGGAGGAAGTCTGACAGCAGTGCTGGGGCCCCTGTGCTTCCCATCCTCAGGTGCGCAGCACTGTGGGGAGAGGCAGTGCATGGCTCAGGTTCCCTGCTTTGCCCTCCCTAGACCCAGCTCTCACTCTCTGCTTCAGTGCTGAGGATTCAGTGTGCCTGTGTATGGAGGGATTGAGGGAATATGGAGTACATTCGGCTTTACAGTGGTCTATAGTGCTTGTAGTGCACAGCTTGTAGCTCAGCAGGGAGGTGAGATGCTGTCTGCAGTAGAGGTGCAGTGCAGAGAAGCACAGCCAATGCTGTGTGACCAGCATTAACATGACAGGTCGCAGCTGTGGGGAGAAGTTGCACAGCATGCGCATGACTTTTGTCACTCAGGTATTATATTATCATCACTAATTTCTAATCATAGCTTCCAAAATTGGGTTTCCTGTAAAATGTAGTCTGAAATGTGCTTTCTGCATAAGTCCATAACATCAATATCATTGTTTCATTCCATGGCTGCGTAACTATCTAGGTCTGGGTCCTAGACATTGGAACTGATTTTGTTTGTGGATGGCAAGAAAGTTATTTCTTGTTCTTTAAAGTTGGGTACTCATTTTAAAATCTTTTCTTCCCTTTGCCTGGCACATGTCATTGACTTTTAAACTTCCTATGGTTTGGGGACTGTCTTTTGCCTTCTACTTTTTCACTAACACCATTGAGCCCAGCCTAGATAGGAAATTGTAAATGCAACCATAGTATAAATATTAGAGTAATGGTAACACCAGACTAATTTGGTACAAGAATGTAGAAACAGAGCACAACACTAACCTTTAACCTGCTTATGTGTAAGTAAAAATGGTTGAATAGTTTTTTGAAGCATTTGTACAAGTTGAACTCAGATACTACATTTCAGCTAGACTATGGAATGAATCAGATAATAGCCGGGAAGGGTACTGACACTGTACTAATGAGTTATGTTGTTGGGTAGTTATATAGAAAGGAATTGCCAACCTCATGAATTTTAAGCAGTGTGTTTGATTGCCTGACAATTTAAAGTGAAGTCCCCGAATAGTCAGCCTCCCAGACGTTTTTTCTCTCCTCTTACATCTCTGTTTAGATACCCTTTATCTCTTTCTTTTTATGATCTTTTCCATTTACATTTTTTTCAGCAAGGAATATTTTTCTCCTCCTAATTCCTTTTAATTCACTCCCAAGTTTAAATGACAAATAAGAACTATTAGATATGAAACCCCTGCAAGATGACTGACAAAAACCAGAGAGCACAATGTTTTCCACACACAGTGAGCACTAGAAGCTAACTGCTTTTAATCTATCACCAGTTTATAAGGTGCACATAGGTCATAATTGTAAAAACTTTAATGCCTTTATAAGAGTTTATTTGCCTGAGTAATTCCAGTGAAGTAAATGAGACTAACCACAGAACCTCAGGCCACTACACACAGACTATGCCTGTATTAGACTTAAGCAGGCAGAGGTCATGGTCTTCTGCACAAGGTCACAGTTGTCTTTATTGCCAGCCTGTTAGGATGCTCCCCAGCATAGGTCAGGAGCAAACCAGCCAGCACTTGGTCTGCACCCAGGCAGTGTGGATGAAACCCCTTTGGGAAGCTGGGAAAGCTTAATAACGTGGATATGGTCAAACCATGCCACTTGCCTTCACAGCAAGATACCAAACTCTGCCACTCTTTATTGTACTACAACAAATGTATCCTTAGAAGCTACTACTGTATAAGGAGAAACTGCACAAGATTCATGAAGTTTAGTGTCATAGAAATCATAGAATCATACAATAGTTAGGGTTGGAAAGGACCTTAAGATCATCTAGTTCCAACCCCCCTGCCATGGGCAGGGACACCTCACACTAAACCATGTCACCAAAGGCTCTGTCCAACCTGGCCTTGAACACTGTCAGGGATGGAGCATTCACAACTTCCTTGGGCAACCCATTCCAGTGCCTCACCACCCTCTCAGTAAAGAACTTCCTCCTTATATCCAATCTAAACTTCCCCTGTTTAAGTTTCAACCCATTACCCCTTGTCCTATCACTACAGTCCCTGATGAAAAGTCCCTCTCCAGCACCCTTGTAGGCCCCCTTCAGATACTGGAAGGCTGCTATGAGGTCTCCATGCAGCCTTCTCTTCTCCAGGCTGAACAGCCCCAACTCTCTCAGCCTGTCTTCATATGGGAGGTGCTCCAGTCCCCTGATCATCCTCGTGTCCCTCCTCTGGACTTGTTCCAACAGTTCCATGTCCTTTTTATGTTGAGGACACCAGAACTGCACACAATACTCCAAGTGAGGTCTCACGAGAGTGAGTTGGGTTAAATGTCTGTCACAGTATTCATAGGTCTGCCTGGCTTGAGGATGCTGGGGAGGGACTCTCCATTAGGGACTTGGAAGGAGCATTTACCACTTCTTTGGGCAACCTATTCCAGTGTCTCACCACCCTCACAGTAAAGAACTTCTTCCTTATATCTAACCTGAACTTCCCCTGTTTAAGTTTCAACCCATTACCCCTTGTCCTATCACTACAGTCCCTGATGAAAAGTCCCTCTCCAGCACCCTCATAGGCCCCCTTCAGATGCTGGAAGGCTGCTATGAGGTATCCACGCAGCTTTGCGCACAGCCATCCAGCCAATTCTTTATCCACCAAGTGGTTGACCTGTCAAATTGGTGTCTGTCCAATTTAGAGGCAAGGATGTCATGTGGGACAGTGTCGAACGCTTTGCACAGGTCCAGGTAGATGATGTCAACTGCTCTACCCCTGTCCATCAGTTTCATGGCCCTATCATAGAAGGCCACCAAATAGGTCAGGCAGGATTTCCCCTTAGTGAAGCCATGCTGGCTGTCACCAACCACCTCCTTGTTTTTCATGTGCCTTAGCATGTCTTCCAGGAGAATCTGCTCCAAGAGTTTGCCAGGCACAGAGGTGAGACTGACTGGTCTGTAATTCCCTGGGTCATCCGTTTTCCCCTTCTTGAAAATGGGGGTTATATTTCCCTTTTTCCAGTCGACGGGAACTTCACCTGACTGCCATGATTTTTCAAATATGATGGCCAGTGGCTTAGCAACTCCATTCGCCAGCTCCTTCAGGACCCGTGGATGGATTTTGTTAGGTCCCAGGCACTTGTGCACATCAGGTTCCTAAGATAGTATCAGATCTGATCTTCTCCTATAGTGGGCCTAAGGTCTTCATCCTCACAGTCCCTGCATCTGCCTTCCAAGACTTGGGTGGAGTGGCTGGAGCAAAGAAGTCAATGAGAACCTCAGCCTTCTCCAAATTGTGAGTATCCAGTTCTCCCATTTTTGTAGCCAAGCAGTCTCAAAATCCAGTTTGATGCTGATACAGGCTTTGAAATGAGGAAGAGCCTGAATCTTCCTTAATTACTTCTCTGAAAACAGAGAGAGCCATCAGCCTTGTTTTAATCCTCTTGTTAGTGAACGAGCTTATTGTTCTGCTAAAAGGCCAATACAGGCAGAGGTATTATGAGGAGGTCATATATCTTCTCAAGACTATTAATATGATGAGCTGAAAAACAAGCTGTGACAATAAGAAAAATGCTCTGTGCTGTTCTGAATAGAGTTTGAATCCAAACACATGAAGAGTCAACGTTGGGGGGTAAGGTAGTTCTTACTGAGGTCATTTGCTTTTATTAAAACACAAACTAAAAGCCAATAGTAAACTAAAATGACACAGGGAACTTTTAAAGGAGCTAGTGAAACTTCATATCTCAGTGTTGTTTCCTTTTGATATCAACAGGAGTACAGAACTGTTCGTAGTAAAAAGGTTATGAGACTATGGCTGCATGAATATCTAAGAAAGAAATTAAAATAAGAGAGAAATGGATATTACAGTTGGCAAAGGTATTTCTGGGAGCTGGTAATTTAGCATAGTATCATAGGAAAAAAAAAAGAATGATTTGGAAGAAATTATTTGGCTCTAAGAAGGATGTCTTAACTATAATTTTGTTCTATTTTATACAATTTGCAGTACTTCCTAAGAAAAGATAGCATTTGCACATCTCTCAGTGGTGTCTGACTTGACTGACATATTTCATATATGGTGTTTTTTCCCTTTCATTCTCTTCCCTGATAATCAGTCAATGGTGACAAAGACATTCACATTGCTATTCTTTTAATGGAATTGTCACATAAAATACAATAGAGGAAATCTAACTTGATGGAGGAAACTCCATATTCTTTGGAGCTCAGAGCTTCATTTTTTTTACAGAGAACAAGCTTTTTAATAGCTGGGCTGTTAGCACACACCCAGTTCACAAAGCATGAATTTTATACATGCTATAATACATAACACTTATGTCCCCCATAATACAAATGCAACTATTACCCTGGAGCTCCCATCCCAGTTAATTTACAAAGCATTCCTGCAGAGGTATTTACTGTTGGCCATGTGGGTCTTGCTCACAGTGGCACAACAAGAGAGGCAGGCAGGGTGGATGGGCAGGATACCCAGAGGAAAGCTGGCACAAGAGAAGATCTCAGTGCCTGGGAAGGACTCAGATACTGTGGTGATAGGTATAATAAAAATTCCTGGATAAAGACAATGCTGGCCATTAAGGATGAAAGCTTTATAGATATTATTTTAGATTAGTACTTTCGGTTGTAGTCAAGTGCTCTTCCTTGAACATGTCTATTGGCTAAAGAAATTTCTACCACCACATGCTTGTTGTTGCTTGTGTGAACACTCCCTAACCCATTTCCAGTAAAATGAGCTGGATTAAACAGTTTAAGTAATTCAGACAATTCTGATGGAGACAGGTCAGGGAGTGATCATACAAGGGTATCTGCAGACAGCTATGTGGGGGCCGACCTCCATCAAGATACCAGTGATCATCTGAGCATGGGGAGCACACAGGTTAAAAGAGGACTCGAGTGCACAGCTTCAGATGCTATGACAATTACTTTTCCTAATGTTTCTGGAGAACAGCGATATCTTCTTAAACATTGCTGCATTGCAACTATAGGAAATTTGGACATCCGCAGCAGGCATAGGTGGTGAAAAAAGGCCAGTTTGCAGCACCTCTAAAAGATTGCTGGGAGTGGATGGAAAAGGGTTTGCATCAGACTCCAAAGCTTTCAAAATGATCCAATATACTCCTTTTCTTCTTGTCTGCCTCCCAGTCCTAAATTCTTCATTGCAGTAACATCTCATGTCCACTGTTATTTCCTTTGGAAGGTCTGGTCGACTTTCCTTATTGAGTGAATGTACTGGTGTAAGGATATTATCTGTTCAAGAATCCTGTCTTTAAGTATTAGTAACTTTGATAAAGCATCTTTATAACCGGCCCTTTGTAGTTTGAAAGTACCTAGAAAAGGACACAGTGGTTAAAAACCAGGATGTTCGAAATCTCACTACACGCAAAATTACCCACTGTGTTCCTATGCAAAGAGAGGAAAAATACATGATCTTGATGGAGCAAAATACTTTGGCATGCATCTAACTTTAAGCACGTGAATAATCCCATTGAATGTCATAGGTTTACTCTTGCAAGGATATGCTCATATGCCTGTTAAGACAAGACAGACTAATAGGCCATGCCATCACACACTGATGATACCAGTACTGCAGTAAATACGTATATCCAGCAGGGTGACTCACATAAGACCCTACTATAAAACAGCTCCTCAGCCTGTCTCAAAACTAAACCTAAACAGTCAAGGATTATAATAGAAATACAGAATTTGTTTCCTTTCCTATGAAAGTTTTTGGGTTTTGCTGGAAAACTTTGACCTGTCATGCAGTTGCTCTAGGTTTTGGCATGTTACAATGTCATTCTTCATGAGTTTGAAGACCAGGACGGGATCTGCGTAAGAGTTTCCCACAGGTATACCTGGATTGTAAAGAAATGCTAAGCAATGCTGTAGACAAAATAACAGGCTTAGTATTTACTAAACAGTTGAAAAAGTATGTCCTCTATGACTACAGAAGGAACTGGAGATTTGGTAAGCTACTACTCTGTCCATCTTAGACTGTTTCCTCATTGAGTATGACAGATACTACAAATGGTCCACTGGCAGTTTAATTACTGATGTGGGATAAGGCAGTTTAGAAAATGCAATATTCACAAAGACAGTTGCTAAAGAGTTGCACGGTCCTCTTCATCTTTTCACAATTCCTAGTGTTGTTGAGGTTATACTGGTATCTTAGCAGTACATAGAAAAATAAATAATGTTTTATTTCTCTGGCTGTGGCTAAAATTTCTATTGCCCAAGTAAGAGTGAATAACCTCTGTCCCCTTCAGCTGCACAACTGCTTTTGGCAGGAACTCTGGAAAGTTTTAGTGGGAAAAGGCTAGAGTAGCTGGTAGATCAAGAGGTGAACAATCTATCTGTTCTTTCTGCAGATAACTGAAAACACGTTCCCAAGCTGACAGACTTGTCTTGGATATTGTTATTATAGCTTGCTCAAGTGGAAAAGTAGAATAATGGCTAGTAACATGCATCGGCTATATACTGTAGGGAAACAGACTCCACATTTTGAGTTCCTGCCTCTCCAAAATAATATTCAACAAATATGAGAAAGTGACTTTCACCAGGAAGTTAATTCAGTTATAATCTTTTTTTTTAAAAATTAAGTTTAAATGGAAAAGATTTTGAAAATGCTAAAAAATAAGAGAAAACAAGATTTTGAGGAGCAAAGTACGTGGAAGAAAATTAGTTTTAATGCAGTTAGTGAATTTAATTTGTTTCAATGACTCATAAAATCAGAGGTTTGTTTTCAGTTTAGAACCAGAGATGAAAGGCTATTCCAGGATCTACAGATGAGGATATTTCTCTCACCTGCTATTAAACTTGTGAGCAGCCTTTTCATAGTTCCATCTGGGACACTAAAATATGATTATGCTACACATGAGAGTTTCTTTTAGCATGTTATAGGAGAAGTGCAAAGAAAACATAAATATCTCAGTTCCATTCAAAAAGTGCCATAATATCCAAGCTCTAGTATGGTTTTGAGCTGTGTTTTTCTCACTGTTTCACAATGACGGTTTCATCTAGTATGTTTTTGAGCTGTGTTTTTCTCTCTGTTTTACAACGATGGTTCCATCCGGTATGATGTTCAATCATTAATCATGTGCATTTTAATAATCCTAATTTATTCAAATTTACATATATTGATAGTAAACAACAATAGAAAAAACACCAGGAGTGAGTGTAAATGATGTTTTGAAATGTATTTTGGAAGAATATTTAGAGATTAAGCTATGGAACTAATATGCAGTCTTGTTTTGGAGAGGCCATGCAAACATTTTGAGCCCTGCCTGTTGCTAATAGACACCTTGGTGGGGGATTTTGCTCTCAAGGCCCAGAACTTCTGCTTTATTTCTCTGTGCTTTTATGCCATTAAAGTTCTTGCCCTTGTCAGTCCTTAAGTGAACATAATCCAAGACACACCACACTTTCTGACAGCCCCTTTTAACAGGCATTCCAATGCATTTTTCATACTTAATCCTTCATGCAGCCTTAATCATCTTCCCTTGAAAGAGTAATGATACTGCTCACCTGCAGCATTTCTAACTCTACACTTCTTTGTTTAAATTCTCACTTTTTTAGATTGGCAGTGAATTTCTAGGAGGTAATTGAGTTCTAGTTATGTAAGTTTTCTGTTATTTTTTAAGATGTTTGGTTTGGGAGTTTTGAGGAGTTTTACAGTTACGCAACTTTTACATTTTTTAGTAATTTTGTTTTTACTTTTGTGGGAATTTTTCAGGCTATCACTTCTGCTTTGCAGTTATAATCCTGTAGTGTTACAGAAAGTATCGTAGACTGGTTTGGGTTGGAAGGGACCTTAATGATAATTTATTTCCAATCCCCTGCCATGGGCAGGGACACCTTCCTCTAGACCAAAGGTCCATCCAACCTGGCCCTGAACACCACAGGGATGGATCAGCCACAGCTTCTCTGGGCAACCTACGCCAGTGCCTCACCACCCTCATAGTGAGAAATTTTTTCCTAATACCTAATCTAAATCTCCCCTCTGCCAGTTTAAAGCCATTCCCCCTTGTCCTGTCACTACATGACCTTGTGAAAAGTCCCTCTCCAGATTTCTGTTTATAAAATGAGTCAAGGCAATGTTTCATAAGGAATCAGCATCAGTAATGATGTATCAGCTAAGCTTCAGTTTTATGGAGCTGTACTTGGATTTGTAGCATTTTTCTGCCATGTTGTTCTTGCAGCACTAGCACCAGCAAGGAATTTAAATGTACAGCTGCTTTACAAGTGCTGACTCTTTGGGCTTTGTGCTGCTGTTCCAAGAGCACTTTGAACTATTAAAATCTGTCACTATCTGATGAAAGAAGTGGTCTCTTCCTGCCTTCATGGCTGCTCATTTCTGCTGCAGGGCTGTCTAACCACTGAGTTAGCACAGGTCTCTCTGGGTTTACAGTGATGTGGGCTGGTGAAGTGCTCCAGGTAAAATAAACTTGCCCAAAAAGCTGTTTGGGAGCAGCTCCAGTGAATTGAGTGAATAAAGTGAATAATCTTATTTGACTCACCCTATTCCGTGCAGTAGATTCGGTCATTTCTAAAGGAGCTCTTATAGGTCTGATAATTGAATGCTGACATTAGGAAATAGCTAATGCAATCACAGACATTGACCACTGTTACAGCTGTGTGCACCAGGATCATAACTGGATGGAAGGGGACCAGGGAACAATCTTCTGAGCAAGCGCCCTGGAAACACTGCTTATTGGTGCAGAGGCATTCACGATGCTGATACCCTCATGATGCTACCAGCGTGCTCAATGAACAACACTTGCCACAGTGGTTCAACAAGGGTAACTTCCCTCACTTTTATTCAAGTGCTATTAAGCTGCACAAAAGGAAGGAGGAGATAGGCTTTGGCTTTTCTCTGTTCCAACATAACTCCTTGGAATCCTGCAACAATCCTTCGAGGTGTGGCAAGCCCACTGGGTTCTACCCCGCTGGCACACTGATGGCGATGTGCCACCAGGGCCTTATTCTATCAGGGCAGGGAATGGGCTTGGCTCACACACACATCCTCAGACATATCTGTTATGAAGCCCTAACACATTCCTTCAGGGATTCTGCCAGCACCAGTTCCTTCCTGTGTACAGCCAGACCTGTGGCTCAGGGAATAGGCAGTAAGTATAGTTAAAATTGCTTCTACTTATTTCCTGAGAACTGAACTGTTTGCACTTCCAGCAGTGCCAGAAGTGCTAGAAGAGGTGTCAGCTGAAACCACAAATGTCTTCCCTATGGCTGAAAAGGTAAGAGAAATCAATGTGTCTCAGTATTGTCTTTCTGCTCCTTAGGAACATGAGAAATTTTTGAGGCTGGCAAACCACTAAGGCTAAGCCTTACGGTATCCTGGCACATGCATCTGCATAAACTAAATTCCTCAGTTCGAGCTTTGTCTGTGTGTGCGTGTGTTTGTCTTGTAAACCTGCCTGCCTTCTCACCTCTACTATTTTGAGGAGAGCTTGCCCTTTTGCCTGAGTGCACTGCCTTTGGATTAAGAGGTCTTCCTGCCTCGTCATGGGCTGGACCTGCATCCCAGACAACTCTTGCAGGGCATCTTCCTGTGGACAACCATGGCTTTGTGGTGTAGCCCCTTCCATCACAGCCACCTGGGGAGGCATGAGCAGCCAGATCTGAGCCCACAGACCTCTGAGCCCTCCCTTGTCTTCATGGCTGTGTACGCTGGCACAGCAGGGCTTAGACAGACTTGACACTGAGTTCAGAGGCAGTGACTAACATCTTGCTTCATATTGAATATGATTTCTTTCCACCATGTTTGTAACTGAATTTCAGAAACCTTACTTTACTCCCCTGGAATAAATAATAACAATCAGCCTCCATTAACATACTGTGATTCAACATCCTGACATTTATGAGCTCGCTGTAGGAGTTTAATTAATTAAGGATGATTCTGCATTCTTCACAAGGAAGATTGGCTTTTCTGTTTACATTCTCATAAATAGTCTCATATGTTGGAACACTTTGGAAAATACCAAGGAAATATGCTTCCCTCCCACTTTGAAAGTATTCTCCCTCAACATTTTTGTGTGTTGTTTTTATTATCTTTGCCTCCAGTAAAAATCCTAAGATAGGTACGATTTTCAAGGAGAATCTTTCTGTAAAAACAGCCTTCAGTGCATGTTAATAGATTAACAAAAGATTAAAGAGAAGCAAAAGATTCATAGGAAGTATGAAACTAAAAATTAAGGCTAAATCAAACCTGCCAATATTCTTAGACCCTCCCAATAACAGTATATCTTCCAATGTGTTGCATCCTTCAGTTTTAAAAATTATTCCAATGTAAAAAAAACCCTGTTCGATATAAAACTTTGCTGCCTTTGTATTAAAAAGGGGGAATGACAATGAGCAGTATGTATTGCAGCTGAGAGCAGCTTTGTAGGAGTATGAGCAGCACAACCATCTCTGGTGACAGGAGAGAAAGAACAGGCTAATGCAGCAAGAATTGAGATTCCAGGATTGCAGATTTGGGCCCAGGAACCCTCTGCTCCTGTTAGCATCATAGCACTGGAGTGGAGCAGAAGCAAGGACTGCAGTGGGATTCTTCCCAAAGCCCAGGTGGCCTTTCCAGATCCAGCCTGACAAACAAAGTCTCTTCTCTTCCTTCTCAGTGCAGTGGAGAGAAAATCTCCAGCCAAATGCAGCAAAGCTGCAGAGCCTTTTTGGGCGGCTTTTTTCATCTACCTGCCTTTGTTTGCAATCTCTGTAACTCTTCAGATAGCACCTGATTAATCTAGCATTTGAGGGGAGGTGATGGGCAATGAAATGCAGAATGCTATTGATTTTCAAGAAATTTAGAAAAAAGAAAGAACCTTAAAAATTGGAAGTGTGACTTCCATTTTCTTAGCAGAGTCACAACTTCATCCATATTTGTGGGTGCATAAAAATCAGAGAAGTAAGAAACACCATATTCTATCACAACAAGTCCACCTCCTGCCTCTTGTGTCTCTGTCTATTCTCACAATAGAAATGATGAGCTTGATACTTGTGAAGATGGAAGGCTGGCCCAGAGCGGTCTTGGAGAAATGAAAGGAACATCTACTGTGTGCAAGGAGCACGTCTCAGGAGCACAGCAGAGTGTCTCAGCAAGATAAATGAGAATGCCCTGAGCACTGTGTTGGCAGGAAGGCTGCTACGAGTACCTGCATGAGCACATTTTAAGCTGGCTTAGACATGTCCAAGCAGCTTTATAGTCAATGCAACTGCACTGTTACTAACGTTAAGCTGAGGCATGCAGCCTCTTAGTTTTACAGGCCTGAAATTTCTTTCTCATAAGAACCCTTGATACTGCAGCTTCTGTGTGCACCTGAGACCTGGGGCCAGGAGGAGACCAGGGGAGAAGGAGCATGACTTGGCAGCCAAGTAGCTACAGCACTTACCTCCAGAAGGGGTTTTGGCTTCCTTTCTCTACCCTCAAGATTATTTGTGGTTTATACCTTGAGCATGAGAAGTACTTCGTAGTCCATCCCAAGGGACTGAAGCTTCTGGCATCTGGCAGTGTAACACCCTCATGCCTGCTCTCCTCCAAGTCCCATAGCTCCTGAGATCCTGGCACTGCAGTCCAGCTGCATTAGGAGGATCCTCCTACCTCCTTCTTCTGTAGCCTTGTGGTTATGAGGCTTGTATAGGAGATAGAAGATATGAATGTGAATTCTACTTGGCCAGGGGATGCAATTAGCTGTCCTAGACAATTAAGGTGAAAGTGGTTTCCCGAGCCACATTATCTGATCTAACAGAACACCACTGAGAGGCAAAAGATCACCTGCTTCCACTACTGACTTTATGCCAAACCCACTAGTCATTGGGCAGCCTGCAAACAAGTAAACTCACTAATCCACAAGATGAGACGAGATGATGAGATGAGATGAGATGGAATGAGATGAGACACCCCAAATAACTCTCTGATAGATAAATGATTTAAATCTTTTGGCAAACAGGTCTGAGAAATGGAAGGGGTGGAAAGGACAACCATGCATCTGGGAAAAAGGTGGAGACCTTCCCTTTCAGCAACAGTGGGTCATTGAATTAGCCCCACAGATAAGTCTCACATTTCTGAGGCATCCAGCAGCCACAGATGAGCCACCACTGGCATCTGGAAAACTTTCAGGCTGAGCAGAAAACTTAGTGTGGAAAAGCTAAAGAAGATGCAGAATCTTCATTTTATTTCACCTTACACATTTAAATTTTGCCTGCATCCCATTTAGACATCAAGATAGGCCGTAGTTCTGCATTTGCTTAGTCTCAGCTTCAAGACATTGACTCCTATGATTCTACTGCTAAATTAAAGACTCCCATACTTCCTGTATAGCTACTTTTTGATAAACTAAATATTTTTATCCTTTTAAGTCTCTTACTGCAAGGCATTTTCCTCAGTTCTTTTGAGGCTCTTTTTTGTGGCTTTTTTAATTCAATATGATTTTCATCCTAAGTCTACTCAGGACAATTGTAACTTATTTTGTTGTTCATTAAAAATTCAGCAAAACCCTGGTGCATCCCTGGAGCAACTTGTTATTTTGTGACTGACAAGGCAGTAGTCTGAATCAACAATGTTTTCCTATTAAATATATGCAAAGTCTTCCTGTCACTATACCCCAGTACATATGAGTAACCCAGAAGCAAAATAGCAGTCTGGAAAAGTCTTTGCCTCACAGAGAGGACTTAACAGAAGAAGGCACAACTGCAAATGCAGTTCATATGCCCAGTGATTTTCCACATGTTGCCTTGAAGCTACTTTTAAATCTGTTTTTGGAGAGGCATTACTTTTGACTGTGGCAAATTTGTATAGCAGAATGATACCTATGCCTACAGGATTAATAGCTATATGGAAATTAGCATTTTACCTTTTATTGCTTGTTCTTGGTAAGACCAAATTATTTTTCACAACGTCTTTTTTATTTAAGAATAGAAGCACTGCTATTACAGAAAATGAAAAATGACACCATCATGACAGCATACAGATATGTGTTCAAGCTAGTGACTCATGTATTTACATACAAATGTCTGTATTCAGACAAAAACTGGAAGCATAACACAAAGCACAGACAGAACCTCATTTCCAGAAGATGTTGACAATATCTTGGCATTTGAGGAGCAAAACCCATAGAGTAAAATTGTTTGTTCTCATCCTTACACAATAAGGAAATGGATAGGTTGCTCTTACTCTCTTTTTTGCTGCTCCTGGGTATTTTCTTCCATTAAAAGCATGATGCAATATGGTCAAGTAATTTCTTAATCTGTCTCACTATCTAAACAATGCTGAGCTTTTTATCATGGCCTCTTGGTATTCTGTGTTTCAAAATTGTATTACAGAAGTCTCCAGATACATGAAATTGTCATTAGTAGAGCTGGAGGTGGCCACTCAGCTGCATCAGAATTTCCCATCTCCCATGGGGTGGAGATGGGGACAGGAATTAGGTGTAATGCAACTTTGGGAGAGAGCTTAGCTTCTGCAAAAATACCCAGCGCTCCAGGACATCTGAATTAGAAGGTGACTTACTGATCGTGGCTGCATATCTGCAATGGAACAAAACTTCCCTGGGTCTTCTTATGCTTCCCTGCCTGCCAGCAGTGGCTCTGTTCTTGTTCCTCTTAAACTTACTGTCAAGTGTGACTTACTCTGTGTACATGTAATCTATATGATCTCCACACCAATAAAAACAAAGATAAGTGCCCTCTCTGCAGCCTGCACAAAACAGGCTGCAGCACTTCCCTGATGGCATTACAACATGGTTTTGACTGTGAATGGAGACAGGTATTTTCTGTGTGTTATCCTCAACTCAGCTAAAATCCACACATATGTCCAAATCCACATCAAGTCCCGCTTAGTTGTCTCCACACTAAATCTCAGCTATGTTTTTGCCAGGTGACAGGGACACATAGTGGAATTTCTTTAACTTGGTCTGTTTTGGTATGGTATGAGACCTTATTTAGATTTGTATCTCTTACAGTGGCCCGCTAAATCAAGGTGCTTTAAACTAGGAGCGTTTATGTGCTGAAAAGCCGAAACAGACACTTTTAGAAGGAAGATTCCTGAGTGGCATAAGTTAAGCTAGGCTGATTCCATCACCTGGTTCTGTGCTCATTATAGGTTTTTCCTAGACCCAGCCACATCTCATCTGGCCATACCTCTGCCTACACACAGTGTGACCCTTATTTACATTATTTCCAGCTAGCCCCATAAATGAGAAATTCTGGCTTTATCTCAGATACTCATCTGACCGGCAAACCTCTAAAACCAGCTCTGCAAGCCAGCCAGCCATCTGGAACAAGCAAAGTTCATTTCCGAAGTGTACCAACAAAGCAACCCTCAAGCTGGTCTCTGGTGCACGGGCTCACAGCCAACAATAACTTTTCTATGTGAGGTATCGCAAAGTATTTGCAATTCTGTACTGACGTTTCCTTTTATCGTTTTTTCTTTAAAGTCCTCATCAGCTGCCTCCTGGGTTGGTGAGGTTTTTGCCCACCTCTATAGAACATTAGTTGCATGCAATAAAATGTTTATTTCGGTTGCTTATCAGGTACTGCTTGTCTTTTTACAAGATAAGTCCACCATTGATGTGAAGCAACTGATTTACTGTCGAGAAACAAATGTATAGAACTGAGTCATTAAAATATCAAATGATTCTACCATTCAGCACTATC
This sequence comes from Psittacula echo, assembly GCF_963264785.1. Classification (NCBI taxonomy): domain Eukaryota; kingdom Metazoa; phylum Chordata; class Aves; order Psittaciformes; family Psittacidae; genus Psittacula; species Psittacula echo. The sequence continues at coordinate 108,102,552 of NC_137736.1, forward strand.
AGAAGGGGTAAAATTGCAGCCAATTTTGTTAGTATTTCTCTTGGTACATTTGCTTTTTTTCTGCAGATGCTTGAAATGTTATCACCAAATTGTCTGAAGCATTTATCTCTTGCCAATAACACTATCAGTTCAGACCTAGTAAGACATGTTCAAGCTTTTCCAACATAAGCACTATGTACTTTATGAAGTCTAAATTAGGTTCTTTATGAAATCAGCATTGGTTATATAACCACCATGCAGTTTCATTAAATATGGATTATTATCAAGAACATTCTTTTTGGATAATTTTGCAGGCTCCTTTCCAAGGACAGCAGAGAAAATCTTTCAATCTGGCACACTGGAGGGAAGGAAGGAAGGAAATAGTGTTGATATTTCATATTTTAATGCAGTGCATTTCTGCTTGGGTCATGTTTCATCTGAACCTGTCTATCTTCAGAGGATGTTACAGAGACTACTTGAGGATAAGTTCATCTGAATATCCCATAGATGCATTTCTGGGCAACATTTTAAAAGGCTGGAATTCTCCAATATATCTGATTATTTTATATCTCTTCCTGTGCTTAAAGTTGTGGGTGACATTTGTATAGTCTGTGTTTGGGCCTGTTCCTTACAGTCCCAAAGGCTGCAGAGCTCCAAGGTCACACATAAGCTCTGCTTACAAAACCAATAACTTCCTAGTAAATAATGCAATGTTTTTAATTTTTTTACTCCAAATCACTCCCTAAACTTTTATAGGCTGACAATGCACATCCCTAATCTGCAGTGGCTCATCTTCCCATTCCTTTCAAACTTGTGCTCAGTGGGTTTGGATTTTTATTTATTGATTATTTGATTTTCTATGGCTAGATTCCTTATGACACTTTCCTAAGCTGCTGCTGGGTTTATGATGCACTGGAGCAGCAAAGTGTCTCTTGTATCCTACTGTCTACTGTCTTTCTTCCCTTTTCTCACTGTGGAGCAGGGAAGTGCTCATCTGGCTCCAGTGCTTGGGGGCTGGATGGACTCACCCACTAAAAGACTGTGTAGATCAGTGTAGAAAAGTTTGTTAGATAAAGTAGATAAAGCAAGCCCACAATCCACTGAAAAACTTGGGCTGGTTTTTTCCTCCCCCAGCTCAGACCAATTCAGCATGTGGTGTTTTTTTGTGGAAATCAGATTTTAAAAAGCTATTTCTTTTAAATATAGGATTGGCCAAGAATTTCTGGAAGTAAATAATATGATAATTCAGTACCAAACTTCCTGACACTGCTTTGAAATGCATTTGTAAACCAGCAGTTCCTAAATATTTATGGCCTGTACGGATTAAAAGCCTCTATAAAAAGATGTTTACAGAGGATGCAGGGACCAGGGATACTGGGCTGCTTGGTGTGTAAGCTGTGCATCACTGAGATATTTTACTTTTGCTACTAAGAGAATTCCCAACTGATGAAGAATGCCATTTTGTTTAGGACTTTTCACTTCACCAAGGTCTAGCGTCACAGCAATAACAAGTTTTTAATATTGACTTTCCTGCCCTTAGAAGTCATCTTTTGCACAGCAATACAATGCAATGATAGGAGTATTGCCACAGGCTGTTTGAAGGATTCGCAGTGTTTTTTGATGGGAGAGAACAAGGGCAGCAGTGGTTTACATCATTATGACATCACAACGTCACTGAAGAGCTCAGCTCAACATACAGAAGAGAAAGGGAGAAGGGAAAGGGAAGACGTCCAAAGGAAAAAGGAGCTGCAACCTGAATTATAACAGCTCACAGACCATCCAAAGACACAAAATAATATTATATTTACAGGATCAGAGGTACTGGATTTCATGGTTGTTCCTTATATAAACCTTCTTTCCAGGAGTAACTGGCTTTACGGATATAGTAAAGACCCTGTATATATTCTCTGCTACATGATATAGCCATTCTTAGTTACCTTAACCTGAAAACAGGCTATCACGTAACAGCCAGTACTCTGTGGTGCAGAGGGAGGTCCGCTGTGGACTGAGCCTTATACCATAAATTTATACTCCTTATGTTCAATGAGAATATAGTTCAGTCTTCCCATGAAAGTGAGTTTGCAAGAGACGTCATTTAGAAATGGATGAAGAGACAGCAAGGAAACAGTGGAGCTCATAATTGTTTCTAGAGAAGACTTTTTACGTTACCTCAGCAATATAAAGGGTCTTCAAAGCAGTTCTATTGCCATAAAAGGCAGTCTGGAAGCTGGACTAAGTTATGGTTCAAAAAACTCTTCCTTTAAATGACAACTAAGACCTGTGTACTTTCAATAGTGTTGAATTAATACTTCTAGGATTTCCATGGACTATGACACTGCCATATTGTATAAGAAGAGCATGGTTTGAAATGAAAGAACAGGAAGTTGTGAATGCTCCATCCCTGGAGGTGTTCAAGGCCAGGTTGGACAGAGCCTGTGGCACGGTTTAGTGTGAGGTGTCCCTGCCCATGGCAGGGGGTTGGAACTGGATGATCTTAAGGTCCTTTCCAACCCTAACTATTCTATGATTCTATGATTCTAACAAGTGAAAGCTTCAGAGATGAGGAGATGCCCCTAATAGGAACATGTTAGAGAGCAAAGAGTGGAGAGGTCAGCCAGTGCTCAGAGAACAAAGTGAAAGATTTGTCATGTGTGGGAGGAAAAGAGGGGGACACTAGCCTTCTCATCAGTGCATGTGCTCTGTTACACTGATTTTCCCATGTTTGATCCTTTCTCCTGTGTGGATTTAAATCTGTGGCAAGGTTGGTAACAAATGCATCTCTTATTCAGCCATAAAAAACTTTTCTGTCATATAGTATTACAGTGACCCAAATTCAGCATAAACCAGTCATCAAAGCAAACAATGATCAACTCCAGTCTAAGCCTCTTTGATACATGAAAAACAGGATGCAGCTCAACCTCCCTCAACCTCATCCTAGCCTGGAGGTCACTTAAGTGGCAAACAAGCTTTTTAGTTTTCACCCAAACCACTGTTGTTTTCCTACAAAAAGAGGCCCAAGAGCTTGACAATTTCTGGAAGTGAAAAGCTATTATTGACTGAGAAACTATATCCTATCCAGAGGGGGGCTATAATCTCTCAAAATTCTCTGTGAATGTGGGTGGGCATTTCCACCCATCTCTCTGATGCATGTGTTCAAATGCCTGAGATTTAAAAGTACAGATCTCAAAGTTTGCCTCTCAGATGTTTGAGACTCCATTGATATTTGAGACACCCGTTTCAAGTATTCACAAGCTGCACTGTGTTAGGACAAGTGCTCTTTCAGAGGTTTCACTGTGAAATAATAATTTGACATTTTATCTATCCAGTATGCCATTGGATGCAGATTTCTAATACTTAAGTCAAGCCTTTGTGAAGTCTTAGAATTGGTTTATTTGCCTTTTGGTCTATATTGCCTCTTTGAATGCTTAGAATAAATTTTGTGAAGGGTGAGGAGGTTATATTCGGGCCTATGACATTGTCATGTGTTCTTTGCTGGGTACACAATGTGATACGTGCTGTTTGCTGATCTGGGATAAGACTTACTTGGCAGAATGGTTGCTCTTTTAGGCTATCGAATCTCTGATGTGCTTTCAGTTTCTGCAGTGCTAGATTACTTCAGAGGATATTGCTGCTGAGAACTGAGCATCTGGTCTTGAAATGTAAAGGTATATAACCAAGGAGATACTGAGACCTAATGACTTTTGTGTCAGTCGAAGGCACGTTTTGCATTTTTGCAGCTTTGTAGTAAAATAACTATAGTAGCAACATATTAGTTATCCTAGTTCTCTTTTTTGATTTTTAACACTACAGACTTTCTGAGACAAGAGAAGGTTTAGTATAAAGGGGTTTCAAGCTTTTTTTGTATTGAGGAACCTCAATATTTTCCAGGGAGAGTACAAAGCCCTCTATAGGGAACATACATGTCTGCTGACAGTAGTGTGCGTGCAACTTGACATTAATTACACATAACATTCAGTAGCTACAAACTTTCTTGAAACAGTCCAACTTCCTCCCACTTTCCTCCCACTTTCCTTTCTCTCTTGCTCTACTTCCTACTGTTTCGGTTTTCGTTTTGGTTTTTCTTTTTTCTGAGTTGGGTCTAGGAGTCGTTTCCATTGTAAACTGAATTTTCTTTCTGGTTGCAAAGTGAGCTGAACTGACCTGCCCTGCAGCTCCTTAATTGCTTTTCTCCTGCTGGTACAAGAAAGGCATCAGTGGAGCTCATGGTGGGGATAGTCAGGCAGCCTGTTGCAATGATTACCTTAGAATTGTGTTGGTTTGGTGTAATATGAGATGCTCTCACAGCTGTCCTTTCCAAATTCTTTGGTAGTAGTCCCTTGATCCTCAGGGATCTGTAAACCACAGAGGAAAATCACTGCTAACTAATCGGATTATCAGCTAGCTCACTTCCATGTAATACATATTTAAACACTGATTAATTTAGGATATTAATTACAGCCTGCATTGAAAGAATATGCATAAGTCTTTAATTACTTGGAAAGATGCTAGATCTTCAAATCTGTGGCTGGAACTCTTGTTCCAAGGGTTTAAGAAGCTGGTAATTGCTTGTGATAACCATTTTACTCTGTAAATTGGTTTTGGCCCTGTACTGGAAAAGTATTGACTGCTCTGAATTATGTTGTCACCCAGACTGAACCCAAAGCAGACGAGGATTTTGTAAATTTGATATTTTCTCATAAAGCTTCAACATTGTCCCAGTTGTTTGTTGTCTTAGAAATCTGACTGACTGTGAGTGAACTCAGGCTTCAGGGTTTTTTTGACTCTAAATTGTCTGTATTATAACTTTATGTTGTGCAGCCTATAATGTGAATCCCTTTATGTTCGAGGCTTATTCAACAAGGGACTGTGCACAGAAAACACCAGTGTGCTTAGTGCACAGAAAAGAAATACTGTGTGTCCCATGACTGGCTTCTTATCAAAACAGCACCGATTATTTACAGCACTGGTGTATTTACTAATCCCATTTGTAACCACGTCACCTGTTGACCTGATGCTAATACAATTCTGACACATGGAAATGCATTATTTTCAGATCAAATAGTGGCAGGTTTTAGGGAATCTCTGAAATGATTCCTTTGCCAGTTCCTGAACTAAACTGTCACATGGAGAGCTTGCATGTTTAGCAAAGCTGAAAAGAAGGGTAGGGATAGAGAGATCTTTTTAAATTCAGTTTTCTGTGCAGGATTGATATCACTTGAAGGATAATCCTTAGAAGTTATTCAAAGAATATAACTCGGAGGGTGAGAAACAGTGAAAATTTGACTTGGCTTAAAATAATTCAAATGAGATTAAAACTTGCCTCTCAGCCTTTCTGAAGGCTTTTTTTTTTTTTTTTTTTTTTTTTGGCAGTTTGTTATATTAATTCAAAAAAAATAAATTAAATACCTTTAAAACTACTTAGAACTTCTTTGAAGCAAAATCCTGATATAGATCCAATGGGAAGCACACAAATACACAGAGCAGAGAGACAATCGCAAGCCTGGATAAGGTTGTGCCTGGAGTCTGAAAGCTCTATCAGGATGCATATTCTAAAATGAGTCCAGTGAATCCCATGGTGAAGGCAGAGTGCCTACATAATTGCATTTTTTGCATAGCTTTTCACAAAAGCTTTGCAGGACGGACTTTTGTAGCAAGGTTAGGGGTTTTTTTCACAGAAGGTCATTCTGAACTATACCTGATGCATTGGTGATAGCTTCCTTATGGAGATTATTTAGTTCTAAGTTGTTCATGGAATTAATAGAGTATCTGTAATAAATACAATGAAATTCAGCCCTCAGTTGCTTTCTCATAAAGAAATCTCAACATAGTATTTTGTGTCCAAATTTGTGAATCTTCTAACTTCAGTACTATATTGGAAGATTTCATTACTAATTCATAAAACTATTACAAAAATTGAATTATGAATTTGATAATCAATAATAAATTTGATTCAATTCTGATGTTACACCATCTGCAAGCATAGGAAAAATTGCAGTTATCACAGAATATTGATCTAGTTTTTGTGACTGCTTGCAACTGTCCAACCGTCATCAATTTGATACAATGATCAATTTAGTCCATCTAGAATATTATAAACATTTCACTGCTGTACTTCACTCTACTGCTTCAACATGCAACAAGCTTCTCTCAGCTAGGGAAAACTTGGTAGTACATGTCACATGAATGACAGGAAGACTTCTGGCTAGTATGTAACACCTAGGCAATTTGAAAGTCCCAGTGAAAAGAATGTCCAATAAAGTTACGTACGTAAATATCTGACATTAAAAGCTGCCTAAATACTGAATTATCATAGAGTAAATCTAACTACTACTATTTGCTACAAATTCATTTCTCGAGATACGTGCCCAGCAACTATACATGGAAGCTCATCTCTCAGTCCTGCTCTGGTCCAGCCTTGTCCCATTTGTAGCCTCCTTTATTGATACAGATCTCTGCCTTTTCTGCTCATCAGTAACCTGGCCACAGGTACTGTTACTCTGCCACATTATCTGTACACATCCAGCTTTCAGCACATTACCTCTGCTAATCCTGAACCACCACAAATATGCTTTTCCCCCTTTTTTGAATTCAGTAATAAACCAGCAAATGTGCTGTGTCTATCTTGGCCACAGGTAGGATTTTCAAAGCTTATTTTTACATTCCATGATGTTAATGGCAGAATTACTCTTCTAATCAAATTAAATAAACCAGGCCAACATGAATTACCCTCAGAAAACTGACTGTGCTTATTATTTGAAGGAAACACACCTAACCAGGAACAAGAGCTAGAAGAAACCTATGCAGACTAATTTTTCATTGCTGCCCTTTCCAATTTTTAGTTTTATATTTGCCAGTAAAGAAATGCAAGTGGCTGTAACAGTATGCTTAACATTTGTCAGCAATGTACTCATAAAGAAATCTTTCTGATGGAGTCCTAAAAGCAGTGAGCTCCTGTGATTCTCAGGCAGCCTTCCATGAGGCCAGGGATGGCAAGCTCAGCAAAGCAGGCAGAATAAAATAGGTTTCTAGCAATGATCATAGGAAATTTTCATCCAATTCGAAACCTACAGAGAACTGATATTTTCTCTGAGACAAGCAACAACTAATTTCAGCCTTGTCATAAATACAGAAACTTCCCAAAAATCAGGAGAGCTTAGACTGACAAACCTACGAGTTCCACGTTTATCACTGAGCCTTTTATCAGTAATGTGCGGTCATTTTAAGGTAGTTGACTTCACACTGTAAACCATCCCGTATTGGTATAGTTTGTACTCGTTGCCAGAAAGGGAACAAAGAGGCCCCAGCTGAACCACAGGTTTTAAAAACAAACAATGCAAATTAGCCTGTGTTACAGTACCACAGTTAAATGGTTTCCAATATCTGGTGTTGCTTCTGAACACTTAATGTGAATGCATCTGTCCTATACTGTCTGCCTAACGCGGATACTCCCATAGCCTCCGGAACTTCACTTTGAGAGTCTTTTGGGAGGCTTTCCTCCTGCAGGGATTATCCGAACTGGAGTATTTCTACAGAATCATGAAGGCTGAAAGTGACCTCTGGGACATCTGGAGGTCTCTAGTCCAACCTCCTGCTCAAAGCATCTCATGTGAGAGGAGATTGCTCAGGGCCTTGTCCTGTCAATTTTTGCATGTCTCCAAAGATGAAGGTTCTGCCACCTCTTTGTGCAACCCAAATCCTCATGGTAAAAAAAATTTTCTCTCTATTGAGTCAGAATTTCTCATGTTACATCTTGTGTTCATTGCTTCTTTCCTTCTACTGGAAGAAGAATCTGACTTTGTATTCTCTGCAGTCTCCTGTTACGTAAAGACAGCACCAAGTACTCTTCTAAGTTGTATCACACAAATTTGAAACAGCACCTTCTATTTGGACCTCAAGAAGCTTAAACCTCCAGCCTGGGGTTAGAGTAGTCATCAAGGAAAGGAGGCCCAGGGCAGAATGAAGGTATTCAAAGCCACACCTCAACATCCTAGCACATGGCCTGAGATCAGATAGGAATTACTCTTCAGAACTTCTGCCCAGTCTTGAAGCCATTGTGTAGCAAAGACTGAAAACTTCAAAACCCCACAGAAATGGAAAGAACAGTGGGGAGCCTGTCGCTGTGACTCTTTTCCATTCTGTTTCTTGCAGCAGGAACAAATTATGAATTTTGCATAGAAAAATCATGGTGTAAAATGTATTAGTGGTACTAAGAGCAAAGACTTGTAAGCTGTAGGGTCATTAAGAGGTACAGCCAGGCTCCTTCCTTTGCTCTCTCTCTGTGGCCGCGTGAATCTTTTCATCAATTCACCTCAGTACAACGGCCAAGCTAGGGAGAAAGGTAGCAAAACACCATAAGGGTTAGTCGGTTAGTGTTTGCAAAAAGGCTTTGGAAAAAGAGGAGGTCTAGTTAATGTCTTACTCACTGCTGTGTACCAGAAATGTGTTATTAGTCATGTCTATTGTGAGATTGATGAAACTGTAAACTTGAAGGATTGTTGTTGTTCTAGGCACTGTACAAATTAAGAATGGCAGACAGCCCTGCTTAGCCTCATGGATTTAGAAGAGAAATAGACATTAAAGATAGGATTCATCTGGCCAAAGGCAGATAGATGTCTGCTAGACATCATAAAAATTAATTCCATCCTAGAAATATCTTTTCTCACTGGTGACAGGGGACATATTGACGTATGAAATTAAGCTCATGCCATGAGAAAAAGAGGCAATACTAAAGGGTAGAGCTCACAATGATTTTGCAGCAAAAACCATCCACGTTGCGTCACTTAGAGCGGGTGAAACAAATAGAGAGGTTAAGTGAAAGAAGGAATAACATGGAGGGGGACAGTACAGAGGAAAGAGAAGCTCTAGGAGGTGTAAAAAGAGGAAAGTTGTGGTGGTGGGTTGAGAGAGGAGAGGCAGAAAGGGTCAATGAAAGACATACAGATCTCCTGGGTGTCCAAAGATTGCTGCTTTGGGATCTTCGGAGGCTGTCACTTCTGCCTTTCAGCTTCAAAGGCAAAGCTTCCCAGCAGGGTGTGATCTTGGCCAGAGGGCATTGCTCCAGCTCCCAGTGCAGCCCAGTGGGCCCCTCTATGTGCATAGTTCTTGGACATGTGACAGTATCTTTGGCTGGGTCCATTCCTTTTCTCTGTTGCCTTGGCTGGTCCTACAGCTGCCTCTGCCAGCTGCTACGTTATGCTTCTGTTTAGCACCTGTGGCTCCATCAGATACCTGCTGTCAAGTTTTTTCCTTCCACTGTGTTTTGATAACAGCCAGCCTTCTGTGAGAAAAGGACAGGGGCATCTCTTTAGGTTTAGATGTTGCTCTCACATCTAGGTGATGTAGTGCTGGCAGCATGTGGGATTTCTCCCCTTACATCTATTATATCTCCAGCCAGGTAGACTTCAGACAGGGATATCTAGTTTGCCCAGTACTGAAGTATCATTAAATGACTCCTTGTTCAATGCACACATGACTTAAGGTGATAGGATGTTTTGCTTCAAGACAAAACAGCAATTGCTTTGAGCTGCCTGAAGGTGCACTCTGTTTCTAAACTAACATTTAAATCTTACCCAAGGAGGGAATCTAAAATCACATGTCAGTACAGTGCATTTTAAATGAATCCCTGTGGAAGAAACACTTTAAGCACAGAGCTCAGTATTTAACCCCTGATATGTCAGGCTTACAATGCCTCAATAAGCCAGAAAAATTTTCTAAAGACACAAAGATTCACACAATTCTGACTAAATGTAGTTTGTAGGAAAGGAGCAGGAGGCTAAATGGCTATGCTGCAGATGCAATGGGGCATCACTGCAGATGATGGAGAACTGAGGTTCACCAGGGCTGAAGTAGCCCCTGGTTAGCCCTGGATCAAGAGGACATCATGGTTACTTTAGAGCTCCTTGGCTTTCTGAGCTCTTCAGATATCCCAGGGGTAAAGCTAGCGCAGCTGTGTATCACACAATCACAAAGAGGGATCTGGGCTACCTGTTCATCAGTGTCTACTCCCTAGAGGATCTCTCCAGGGTCTCAAAAAAGATCATAAGTACGTTAAAGTTAGCCTGGAGAATTCCTACAGTATGAATGTACATACTGTCTGAAAAGAACAAATTGAATGTTTCTTATGGCCAAATATGCACTTGGTGTCATGGTTTTTTTTAGAAAGGTGAATTTGAGAATGCTGGATTTTATGGTTTTTTTCTCTGAGAATCTGACAGTTCACTGTAAGCTTTAAAGTCTGCTTCACACAACCATGCCATGACTCCACAAATGCCAGCTAATTTAACGTTTAACACTTTCTTCTTGACTTTTGTGCCATGGTTTGTGTTTCTTACAGATGGCCAGACTGCACTTACTCTGCATTGGTGTTCAGAAGGGTGGGTTTCCCTTCCACATCCATGTTATTCCAGTTCTGCTCAAGCATGCGATTTCAGAGTTGCAGTCCTGGTCTCTTGGTATGTTTTTTGTCAGTCAATTTGCATAACACGTTTTACCATCACTTTTTTTCTATTGTGCCACTTACTATGGACTTACAGGACTATAAACCACCTCGGAGGATTTGCTGAATCTAATGTGCTTAGTGTGAGGCTCATGTAGTTTTCTCTGGTTTCCTACTGTGCTGCATCCATGCATTTGTAGCTACACCACAGACTCTCCTGTCCCATGGTCCTGCAGGTTCATGCCAGATGCAGATGATATGTGGTCCAGCAACCTGCAACCTGCTGCCTCTTGCCACACTTTGGGATCTGGTCCTGAGTAAGGTGCCATAGTTAATGGACAGCAGGTTGGAGACCCAGCCTGCAGGCTCTGTGCTGCTGTCGTGCTTCCACCTTCACAGCTGTAGCAGGGACCTAATGTTGATGTGTTCTGGCTCTCTTAGGAATCACTTGAGAAAAAGACAAATAACTTTGGTGAAGCTGAGCAACAGTAGGCTACAAGCTTTACAGGATTTATTTGCCACTTTGTTTTCTTTTGTAATTGTAGTAATTACATTGTCCATGGCACTTTGTCGTCTCAGAGACAATTCAGAAGACCTGAACTGCAGAGCTGTCTGCATTTGAAATACTGCTGGAACAGATTGCCTCCTGAAACGCACTTCCAACCATAGAGCTATTTATACATAGTCCATAAGGGGAAGATGTTTGCAGGATGCTAATCTCTTCTCCCTCCCAGCTTGTTCTGAGCAGGGCTAGAGCACAGGGGTGGAAAGCACTTGTTATTGTTTATTACCTGATGTTCAGCATGCAAGTGGGAAATCTGCTCCTCTGTAATCAAGATCAAATGAAAAGCTGCCTGACCTGCAGATGTCTGAAAGAGCAGTTTGTTCTCATTCCTCATTGTACCTTGCAGGCAGCTGTAATGATTTGCCCAGAAGTGTACTGCTGCACTGTGTATAATCAGGTAACTTCACCGAGCTTGAAATTAGACATTTAGAATATCATCCTCCCTGAGCAGAGGCAGGATCTCTATTACTTTTAATAGCTGGGTTACTGTGTCTAACCAAAGTATCTTTAATTGATTATTTGATTTAAGTCATCTTCAATTCAGGGAATGAAAGCCAGGTCTCCATGTTAGCTTTTCACAATCCCTGCAGGACTTCGATGTGTTTCTTTGTAGCCACTTCCCCTCTGGAAACATGGGATGTAACATAAAGTGTTTTAACAAGAAGGTGTATTTGTAGTTTCTCATATACCTTCACATCTCACAGGTTCAGCAGTTCTGAAGCAGTTACTGAGAGCCAAAGTGGTTATGGAGAGTCAAAACCAGCTGGGGGACATTATCATTAGGTGTCAATATTATATCAGATCATGGTTTGCCAGTAGATACGAGGAATGCAAGTATTTGGCTACTGTGGAGATGCTTGGTTTGTATCTATCCGTGCCCTGGAAAGGCTGTTCCTCCTATGGTTGCTTTCTGCCTGGTTTGACATGATGCTGGTCTGTTCAGCTGGAGCTTTCAGTCTCCTCTGGCAGCACTTAGCTCAATTCTAGAGCCAGAGTGCAGCTTGCTCTGCCTGAGACACTGCGGGTGTTCCCCAAAGTTTGCAGCTCCAGGGGCTGAGAATCAGACAGACTGTATTACAGAGCCATGTACCCTTTCCTCAGCATTTCCTACATCAGTGGGAGTAATAAGAACATAAAATCTAAACCAATCCACAAAGAGCTGGATAATTAAAATAATCCACTGCTGCAGGACTGGCTGGCTCAAGCCACTGTTCTGAACAAAAGCCAGCACTCCAAGTGACAACCCTTCTCACTATTTTGCCTGGCTCCAGGGCAAAGGAAAAGACAAGGGAATACCTTTCAGCCCTTTAATTTTTTTCCAGTTGCTACTGGGTTTTGTGTGGGTTTCTTGGAGCATTTTCTTGAGATGATTTACAACAAAAATCGCATCCGTGGGATGTAGGCCTGCTGTATGCAATGACCGACTGCACTTCAGCAGATGAAGCGGAAGTGTCATTGGTCACTGCAGAAAGATGTCCACTCATCAGAGTGACAGGCAAGTGACTGTATCAGTGCATCACCTCAGTGTCACTGAGCACAGAGATGGCCTTTCCAAGCCTGGGAGCAGGGGTGTATTCGAGCTGCCACTACTGATATTATCTTTGCTTTCTAGATAAGATGAGAATTTGATTCTCTGACACAGTTAAGTCTGATACTTCTCTCAAGCGCTAAATTCATTCATTATTTATTGTTGTTCCTTATTATTTGTGAAAAGCTGGCTTCATGCTCAGTATTTTAATGAATTTGGACTCCTGTTTCCATTCAGTCTATCAGAAATATCACAAAATGGAAAGCAGTTTTTTCTGTTAGTGAGAATTAAAAGATGCTGTGGAGCAAAGACGAAAGGACTGTTGTCACCCACCTTTTCCATTTAAAACATGAGCTGTTTGGATTTATAATGTGATGCCAAAGAAGCGTTCCATTATTATGCATAATCATGTGGGGGCAGTACCAACTGTGCTACTTGGCAAGAAGGACCCAGTGAGCCAGTCACAGGTGTTTTGGAAATTTCTGATCACCTGACTCAGGGCAGGCAGATGAATTTCGAGGGACAAATACCATGCAGCCCATTGCTCAAGTTGCCAGTCAGGTTCTGTTTCCCACTTATCTTACCGCCTACTTTCCATTTCTTGATTGTCAAAGATGGCCAGGTCAATGAAGAGCGTCTTTCTGTGAATGTAGTGTCAGCATCACTTAAATTCCTCAGCAGCCATGTTGCATCTTCTGCCTTTCTTGGCTTATGGCATCTGGTTTTGCCATTTTATGAAAACATAAACATTTCCCCAACAGAGTACCTTAACTATATGAAGAGAGAAGATTCCATAGTGTATGTTTCCTTCAGCTATATTAATGTCTTGTGGTATAGAAAATAATACGGAAATTGCCAATGAGACTGTAATTAATTATATACTCATTTTACTAATGCTGAGACTAGTTTCTGCCTCACTTCAGACTCTGGAGAAAGTAGCAAGGTGACTGTTGATTTTGATTCTGATCTCCCAGAAGTCTTCAAGCTCAAAGCCCTCTTTTGAGTCAGCTATGGTCTTTTGGCACATCACCATTTAGATGCAGGGTTTGCATCTTTAATCCCTGTAAGCATAATTAAGCAGGCCTGGATTTACCAGCAATGCTGAGGGCATGTTAATCCCTACCCACTTGACCCTGCTCTTTCTGACTCCCTTCCCAGAGCCTGTGCTGAGGGCAAGAATGACAACCAGGTGGGAAAGGGTGGGATCTAAATGCTCCTGAGAAAGCCCAAAGCCTCCCCTCATGGCTAAGGCAGTCTTGAGCAGCTCTTCTATCGCCAGGACTGTAGCACAAACTAGAAACCACAGACTCAAAGACAAGTGAGGTGTTTCTCCTGGCCCTGTGCTTGAAGTGGCTCAGTGCCCTGTGGTTTGGGATTTTGCTGGATTGCAAAGGAAAACCGGGATTCAGCTAATGGAGTCCCTGTCACATCTGGATCTTGTATGTGCTTTGTCACCATCCTAGTATCTAGCAGATTCAGGCCTACATCTGATGCTGCCCATTGACCTGGCTGCTTTTCCTTTGTCTTCAGTAGATTCTCAGGTTCTGCCTCATTACACATTAAAAGATCTATATCCTCCTTTCACTGACCCAGGCTTGACCTCATTTGTGAAGGGGCCCTTTCCCAGAGTTTGGAGAAGGAAACCTGTGCTTGGGAGCTGATGTCTCCCTGTGGCTGAGGGTGGCATTGGCATATGTGTCTGTCTGTGGTATAAGCCTTGTTTATCTTTCATATCACTTTCTTTCTCTCCAGCTTAGTTAGCGCAATTTTGAGGATACTTTTTACCTAAATGTGACTATATGCATGCACATAAAACAAAGTGAAAGAGAGCAGAGCTGTCCTGTGAACTTCAACAGCTCCCTTGCTCAACACGCAAATGGTGTCTGCAGCACTGGTGGATGGTCCCCCTCCATCTGCTTGTGGCACTACGGAGGGAATACACTAAGGATATCATGGGACAGGTTAGGGTAGGTAGAAAGAACAAGGTTTCAGTGTTTTGGCTGTTATATCTTAGAGAACTGCTGCTGAAGCCTAGTTTCCAGAGAGGTGGCTGTGTTTGCAAAAGTGTATTCCAAGGTCTGTCACTGTTGCTGTCATTTGGATGACTGTATTGTTAGTGTACATAAACAGAGCTGAAGCATATATCTATGCACTGATACAAAAAAGTGGGGAAGAGTCCTAAACTAAATAATTTGCAAAAGGAAATAGCTCCATGACTGTTCTTCCTTTGGGTTGCTGTGTTTCCCCTGTTTTCACAAAGTACACTGACCTGCAGGGTAGGTGGGGAAGAACATTTCAAGAATAGGTTACTCTGTGCCCGAGAAATGTTTGCATGGATCTGAAATGGTGGTGGTGTCAGAAATCCTTCATCCCATGGAAAGGCCTAGAGGTTGAGCCCAGCTCAGAGGCCTGGGTTTTGTACAAACAAGAAAGAGGTTAGCTGGCGAACCCCACGTCCTTTCTTGTTCATGTAGAACCAAGTGTCATTTTATCTGAAATCAGCAAATATCAGCAAGAAATTCAGACTATTTGTGTCCAAAGTAATAAAATTTTGTTTTGAAATGTGCCATTTGGCCTAGTTCAAAAGAAGCAGAGGTATTTCTATTTTAAAAATGAATATATTATCTATACTGTAGTTATTTAAGTTGGAAACTATGGTATCTCAGAGGATGATAATTTAGTCCTCAAAAACTGGCCTTTTTAGAGGAATCCTAAGCATATATAATGTTTTCTATATATAACAGATCTGTGTACTTTTACCTGAGTCATCATCCTCCTACTTGTATTGCTATTTGTTTGCTTAAAAGCAAAACACAAGTCTCTGGGGAAACCATTGCCGCAAGCAAACCACCGGTGTTTTGATCTACATCGCGGTCACTTCTCTGAGGGGCCTGAGCAGTTTAAGTTCTCATCCCTGCTGGTAAACACCCCGGGGTGTGCTGAGAAAGCCAAAGTAAATGGCACTAAGTTTAGGGGTTTAAAAAAATCTTTTAAAACAAAGATGCTTTTTCTCCCTCTGTCAGTAACATGGTTCCCTACAAAAACACTGTTTTCTCTGCAGTTTTCTGTGAATTCATAAAAAACATGTGTTGAGCTGTTTGTTCAGGAGACCTGTCCCCTGCAAATCAAGAAAATGATATTTTTAGAAGGCCGAAATCAATTGAAATTTGTAGGTGCTGGATTTAACACCAGCTTGATTATAATCTGACAGCCACTGTACTTGACTCACCAGCAACTAAACGTGCAGCCTGATGAGACAAACTGCAGCAGCTGTCACCTAGTGAAACAGGGTGAAAATGTCACTGAGGTGCCTGTGGCTCAGAATGATCCCAGCAAAAATCAGGAGTGAACTTTGTGAAGGCTGAGCTGAGCCATGGTTATTGTGAGCAGGGATAAGCAGGCAGTGTCAGCCACTCGCAGAAGCGCAGAAGGTAAAACCCTGATGGGATACGCTCCACAGATCACAAGTGGGAGGATGCACTGTGTTTGCTGACCTTACAGAGCTACAGAGGGAGAGTTTCCAGGGGACCAACAGGACAGCAGCACTGTTTTCACACTGGTGATGTTATCGAGCTCTGCAGGGGTCATCCCCTTTACTAAACTTTTATGATCTGTAAATGGTTCCGCTTCACCTTCCTTAACAGAGTAACATTTCCACAGGACTCATCAGCAGAGTAATCAAGTACCTTCATGTAGGAGTAAATGTCTTCTAAATAACAGAGTTGATTAAATTTGATTTTAGACTTGCTGAGTGCACTCACACAGCAGGATGCCAGTACAGGTATGAATGGTAAATACAACACCCACAGCATTTCACCAGTGTCAAAGTAAACAGGTTTCTGTTCTGAACTAGAGACCACTTTGTTCCCCCTGTCCTCAAGTGCCAGTGGATACAACAGCTCTGCTCTGGGTTGTTGTCTGACCTGACGTTGCCAGGGTCCAGTGGCAGACTGTTTGAAAGGCCAGCTCCTCACCCCCAAATGACAGCAGTAAACTCCAAAATAGTCATCAGCAAGCAAGATAGGTTCATAATAATATGCTCCCGGCAATCCAGACAAAAAATCTGTCCTGATTTTCTTGGCATCCTGGCAGCGTTGTGGATGGAGTGGATGGCTGCAGTTCACTGCTGTTGTACTGAAGTTTTCCTGAAGCCCTGAGTTTCAGAGACTTCTCAGGTTAGGTCTAAACCACTCTTCTTTGGTCCTAATAGGCCTCCAACCATCTGGGCTGCAGATCAGTGTATGAAGTACCATGCCAAAAGCTCTGTGTTTCCTGCACTGGTGAATAGATAATAGCAAAGGTCGACAAACTGAAAGCTGAAGCAAGGAAGAGAGAATTCCAGTGTCAAGGACTCTCCACTTGGTGTCTTGGCTCCAGCTGCCAGGCATTTAAACCTACAGGCTGCGAGCAAGAGATGGCATGTAAAATATGAGAAGTGGCCAAGTTTATTTAATATGTTGGCTTTTCCACTGCTCTCAGCACTGTTATCAGAACACTTAATTTAGTTACATGGCGCAACATGGAAAAACACTGGTGAGCATAAAATGAAAAAGCTACTTCTAAGTAGCTTCCAGATTAACTATTAGTCTCTTTGCATTGCCGGAAATCTAATAAGACACTGATTACATATAGGACTGATGAGTTTTAAAATACGCTCAACTTCAGCTTTTATATACATATTACTCAAAAAAGCCTTGGGGCAAGAAAATACAAAGTCATCTTGTCAGGGCCTGAGTGCAGATACCTCTAGGTCTTTTGAGCTGGCTGCTCTAAGGCTTTCTTTCTGTTCCTACATGGCAGCCAAGAAATGGCCAATCTGGGGAGTTGCTTTTCTCAGTCATTCTTTTGGGATGGGACCACTGTAGCTGGAAGACGAGCTCATCAGCTCTCCAGTATGGGATAACCCAGGTAATGGGAAATCCCAAACAAGGCAGGTCATGTGGAAACCCTGGGGTCATAGAGCTCACCAGAGGCTGCAGGCTCTGAGAGGGTCTGCTCTCCTGACCAGTGTTCCCAGGGGCCTGGGGAGCCGTTCTTGTCCATGTATAGGGGACAGAGCTTATTTAATAGGTACTTAAATGAACAAACTAGATGTGCTTCTCACAGCTACACACTACCTCTTCCTCCTGTGGTTGCTTGAATAGTCAGTGCAGCATGACTGGAAAGTGCTGGGGATCTGTTGCTAAGACAAAACTACTTAGAACATGAGCATTACATTCTTTGCTCCCATCTTGGCTTGATCTTACATATAACTAGGGTGGTAAAACAGGTACTCATTGATAGCACCTCAGACTGTAGCCGTCCGTACAGATACAGACACAGCATGATTTGCTACCTTCAGTGTATCTATAGCTTTTAGACCCTTTTTGCCCTGCTCTGCATTCTAGCTCACAGTTAGTCTGCAGTTTTGCATTCATGTTTGAACATTGGCAAAAGAGTGAAATCCAGCTTCTTCATCTATTCTTCCTCCCACTTTTCTCCACCATGCAACCTTGCTGCCTGCCTTGCTGCCAGGTCTGGCACTGCTCCAATCACAGAATAAGCTGATGCAACTCACTAGAACAGCAGAAAATGAAGTTAGGAAAACAAGTGAATTGGGAGAGGGAGGAACACGCAGCTGGAAATGGAGGTGGGAGGGAAGGAGAATTGGGGAAGGAGGATAGCAAAGACCTTCTTTCTGTGGCAGCCATATTTTAACTTGATTCAGCAGTCACGTGAAATCACAGCTTCCCCCTGAAGAGCAGCAGTGGTTATCATGTTAGTCTTTTCAGGAGGACTGTCCAGCAAGAGTAAACTTAGCAGATGCTGTCACAATGCTTTCCAGAGGCTACAGGTGGAGTTGGTATCACAGCTTGGGCTATATGCAGATATATCCCATGTTTAAAGAACAATGTTCTGGGTCTGATCGATTAATTGATTAACCGATTGACTGATGCTATGCCACAAGAAGGCCGTGCTTGGGAGCATCCAGCTTGCAAATGCTACCTCTCTCAGTACTTTTCATCCAGAAGATTCATAGCTAGGGGAGGAAATTAAAAACAGGCAAGGCAGGAGGCAAACTGGTCTTTCAACTTGCTGGGCCAGCTGAGCAAGAGACATGAACAATGATATTAGGAGACCTTTGAATGGATTTTCCTTTTCAGAAAGCAAACTATCTGTTTAAAATATTATGTCTTCCTGCAAGCAGGGCATTTAGAGAGTAATTTGAAATCACCCCCACAAGCGTTCATTCCTCTTTGAAGCATGACTGGCTACAGCAACCTGTGCAGCACAAAAAACAGCAAAGGAGGAGGCACAATGTCAGCCTACAAGTATTTGCTATAAAATATGACACGGAGAGAAGAGACATTCCCCAAATCCTTCTGAAGCAAAGCCAGGGGTGACTGCACCAGCCTGCTATGGTACGCTGGCACTCAGACTGCTATTTGATGCGCCCTGAGTCTCCTTCCTCCTCTGTGCAGGTGTACTTCATCCACAGTGAGTGCCACCCTGGAGGAGGAAGATGATGTCAGCATACCAGGGTAGGGGTGGGAGCTGGTGCAGGCTTGCAGGAAGAGCAGTCAGGAATCACAAGGTCACTTGGTAAATCAGGAGGCAGACCAGAGTCCTCCAACAGTGCGCCCAGGTACAAATATTGCATCATCTGAATGGACTCATTGGTGGCTCAGAGCTGTCAGGGCCCTGAAGGGCAAAGGAGCTGCACAGTAGCTTTAAACAAATTAACACTTTCATGGTATTTGCTCCTGTCTATGTCAAGAAATAGCTTTTCCTTGAAAGCAAATGAAAATTCTCCAGACCTGTGCAAACCATCCATCTGTACTCACCATGGCTTGTAAAGTATGTGCTGGGACAGATCTGAGGCTCAACTAGTAAACAGCAGTAACAGCTATTGCTAATGTGATGCTGTGGCTAACCCATGTTGAGATGTTTTTGTACACTGAGCACTTCCCCTTTTTTCCCATCAGGATGCATTCCAATCCAAGCATAGTCCTGGCTCACGACTGCATGTTGTGAACGCTCTGGCATGTGTGTGTGAGCTGGTTCATCTCACTGGCTGTAGTAAAAATAGAAAAGAAAAAGAAATGACCAATTTTCCGTCAGTTGAGTGAACTAAATTTACTTAGCAAATCAGCAGAGGGACAACAGAGCTGGCATTAGGTGCAGGTGAAGACCATTGGCCAGATGGGAAAGAGGAAACTCACTCAAGTGGTAGCAAGCCATTAACTAAGGCGTGCACCTTGTGAAACCTTACCCACTGATGTAATTGCTCCTTTTGTCTCTTCCTGGCACAGTTTTGTGAAAATGATCTATGCAAGTCTCAGTGGTTTTTACTGATTTTTTTTCCTGACCATTCTGAGACTGAGAAGAGGAGGGACAAAATGTGCCACCATGTTGGCAGTTATGAGGAGACAGTAATCCTCAGGGAAGTGTTCATCAGTGGCCTGAACAACATCTCTGGCTGTGGCCTAAGGGTACAGCCAGACAGTATATTTAAACAGGGCTAAAAGATAACTACTGTCAAAAAGTGCCTGGCAGCCCCCCTCACTTCCCACTTGGGTGCACTCCTGCCCTTTCCCTTGGAGCAGCACTGATGCTTATCTTGATTCTGTGGTCAGAGAGTTAATACAGGGAAAACAATCCAACAGGAAGCAAATGAAGACTTTTCTGCTCACTAAGATAAATCAGCTAAAGAAAAGAGTCAGACAAATGTCAGCTCCAGCATAAAGAGCTGAGCAGAGGACAACCCTCTCAGCTGCTGTTAAATGGCACAGTTTCATCATCAAGAGCTATAGGCAGCAAAAACATTGCACTTGCACTCTAGTTTGAATAAAGAGCACCTGCCTCTTCAGGCATGGTGCATCTATTTGCTGTAGCTGACATATCTGCCACTGTGTTCTTTAGGACTCAGATTCAGTAAATTTCAATAAGTTGATGCTAAGGTACCTCCCAAAACACCACACTGAACAGGGGTACATGTACAAAGTTTGGAAAGCTTGATCGACTGAAACAGCTTGGATTCTTGATCTGCTTTGGGTAAGGGGCATCCCTTCAAGGTGAACGGGACTTTCACCTTTAGCTTTTGAAAGAGTGGCTCATAAAGCTTCTTGTTTTGTTTGCTGTGTGCTTTTATCCTGGGGTTTGCCTTCTAAGTTTGCCTCAGTTTTTTGTGGTCTTTTATGGACTGCATCCTGCTGGACTGAGTAGGATCCTAAGGAAATGATTCTGTAAAACTCAAGTTACAGTCAGAAAGTCAAGGAGATAAGCCCTGAAATGGAAAGGAGTTCTCAGTCCCAGCTCTAACAATCTGCTAATCCCTCCAGGCAGTTTCGAAATGATATTGAGACTCCTATTGAAAGATGTAAATCAATATTATATTCCATAAGCTAGTTCAAGGATGCCTATAGAAATTTCATGACTTGCATAAAGAGCTCTGTAGGTTCCTAGGAGTGTTCTCCCTGCTTTGTTTTGCTCCCTATGGCTAAGACCGTACTCAGACTTCCCCACCCCATTGTGCTGCCGTCAGCAAATAGGTCCTTGGTGCCCATAGCAATGTAAATAGATGCTGAATACTGGCCTGAATAATTAAGCTTTAAAAATGTAACTGAAAATCCATTGTCACACAAAAAGGAGCACACAGATAAGAAGCAGGTAATTGACAACAGTCTTTTATAGTCTGTACTTAAACCATAAATGCTGGCCAGAATTCAGGAAGGATTAAGTGTTTCTACAGGAACCAGAACATTTGAAAACATAGCACTAAGCAGCTGCTAATGCTTCGTGCTTGCAGCTGTGGGCCAGAGCCCATTTCTTGTGTTCCTTCACTCCTTTGCTTTCTAAAACACCATTACAAAAGGTTACAGGACTCTTCTGCTATATCATCAGTACAGTGGTTCATCTTCACTTGCAGGCCTAGTAAGTGTGCTTGTGCAACTTTCTGTTATCTCTTGAAATCCTGTGGCTGATGTTGTCAAATTGCTACAATTCTAAGTTATCTATGTATGATAAACCAGTCTAATTATGATGCAAGTTCTAAGTAATTAGTGCAAGCAGGGTATCTTCACAATTTGATCTAAAACAGATTTAGGAAAACAAAGCTAAGCAATCTTAGCACCAACTGTGCTGTGTATATTTTCCAGCAAAGGTGTTTCTAGAGTCCTGCTAAAAATAAGTTATAGAACATATAATACTCTGGCTTTGTGTTGTGTTTGGCTCTTGTTTGCTTGATTGGGTTTTTTCCAGTTACTAGCTTATTATTTCATGGAAACTGGGCTCCCTTTACAAAAAGCAAAGTCACTTTAGTACTTATATTCTTGTTAACAGCAGAGTATTCATTTGGTATTCACAGTGCAACGAAATACAACTGATTTACTTCTTATCTATTTTATAATTTTTGAGAGATGATAATACATTATTCAAAGTTGAGGGTTTGAGTTTGTGAACATTCTGATTTTATGTACCGTGTGTGGAAAATCTCAGGTACTGTACCTCGGTCACCTGAAACACTTTCTGAGCTCAGCCAGCTGATATTCCTCAAGTACCTGCATGGCTGCAGTGCAATAGCATTTCAGCGGCTTACAGTCTGTATTTGACTCAGAAAACACAGACACAAAAAAGCTCAGATGGGAATTTGGTATTACGTATAATCTAGTGTAAGTGGGGCTGCTATTGTGCATTCCCACTGCACTGCCACCCACCTGCCTGCACCGCCTGACTCTGCATCTGGCAATTGAACAACTGGAGCTACGTCAGCTTAACCAGCTGATGAAATGGAAGATTATGACTTTTGTGTGGGTTGGTTTTCAAGCGGATCAGTTGCTGAAACCACTGCCCCAGTGGCCCCAGCACTGGTGAGGCACAAGACAAACACAGATTGTGGCAGGGGATGCAAGGAAAGGATGAGAGTGACATTCCCCTTGAGCCAGCAGTTCATGGTTACCAGCTCATCAGGTGCAGTGTCAAACTGACCTCAGTAGCAAGTCCAAAGAAGACCTGTCCAGAAGTGTAGCTCCTGTGCCCTGCCCCAGTGCCACCAGAGCTACAAATGCATTTTTCCTTGGTCTCACTTGGAGGCAGGGCAGAGGCCCAGCAGTGCACCCTTTGGAGTTACTTTAAAATATTCTAAAAACTTAACCAAACCTTGTCTGCTGAGAAGGCTTTGTCTTCACATACCCAGCAAGTGTAAATTGCACAGCAGAGCATTTTTGTGCTATAGCTTTACAAGCTTTATTTCCTCCAAACATTTACAACATTTAAAAGAATACTTGTATTTTTGCTATTGGGTCAGGATAGTGGCTGATGATAGTCTGAGAAATACGTACTGATGCTGGACCTGTATTTCAGAATCTGTCCTTGAAAAAGTTCAATGAAACCTTCCCAAAGGGTAAGACTTCCAAAATCATGAGTTGTGAATGTACATTTAGACCTCATTTCTTTCTATCTTCTCAAGAAGATTTTAAGGTCTTCTCCAACCCTAACCGTTCCATGATTCTATGATTCTATGAATTTTCCCACTTAAATGACTGTTCAGGAAGTAACAAATGATTCTCAGCTAAACTCCTGGAAAAACATATGGATGAAGGACTGATCTGTTTTGGTTTGGGGGTGTTTCTGTGGACAAGGGTGAAGAAGCAGGACTATAGTGCGAAGGAGATGATGATGCCTGGGTGTTGAGGGAAGGTTATGATCACTTGTGATGAATCTCAAGGTTCGAGAAAAAGAGGTTATAGCTTCCAAAATGCTAGATCTCTCACTGTTTATGCTGCTCTGTTGTTTCCAAGCTTAAGCACATATTTAACCTGGCTCAAAGGCAAGTTTTCCATAGAAAATAATGCACAATTAAGCCCTTAAAGGCATTCATAAATAAGGCAGTTTTTATAGGGCAACATTGAGTTAAACCACTGAAATGTTTCTTGGAAAACTCTTTTCAACTCCAAGTACCTAGGTTTGGGTTTTATTACTTTTCCCTCCACCCTCATCCTTTTGCAGCTGGGGTCAAAAAAGCCCTGCAAGGCAGCATGGTTGTGCCCCTGCTGCCGGGCTGCTTCCACAGCCTGAATTACCAGTAAAAGGGTTAGAATCTGAATGCAGATCTGTGTAGGGTGGCAGCAGTTTGGACAAGGGGATGCCTTAAAACCCATTAAACCCCACGTGATCCCTGCAGCACAATTCTCTTTTCTCTCTCTCCCCTCAACCTCCCGGAGACTAAAGAGCTCATCTCCATAAGGCTCATCTCCATAGGACTGGGGAAGCAAAGCCTTACTCAGGCTTAACTTGTTTTTGACCCCCTGCTATTTCTTCTGGCTTTATAAACTTTATTGGGAACTTTGAAGATGTTTCAACCGTCTTTGGAGGAATACAATACACATATGTGAAGAAATTAGAGAAAAGTATAAAATTTCGGAACCTCCTTAAAAGTTCTGAATGCTTTACTTCACTTAGAAATGAGCCACGTATCTGACTAATGGATTTTTCCCTTTTACTTGGTAATACACTTCCTTCAAAGAGTTGTGGAAGCCCTTAATATTAACCACTGTAATGAAACAACCCCTTAGTCTGGGTGTGAATTCTCTAGTGTATAAACATTCACTCTCTTTATTTCTTCCTTAGACAAATAAAACCACATAAATCAGCCTGCTGCAGGCTGGATAAATCTTTCTCATAATGACTTGCTTTATGCAGATGGCTTCTTAGGGGGTCAAAAACTCAAATGTGGTTACTATGTCAACAAAGGACAGGATTTAGGCATTTTTCTCAAAGACTTACGTCTGCAGAAGGCTGAGGGGAAATTTATGGAGCGTGTTGTGCTGACACTCTTCCAGCTGTTCCTCCCCCTGAGCGCAGAGGAGGCACAGGAACGGCTCCAGGGTGCAGCGGCTGCTCCAGAGGCCCCCCAGCACTCAGAGGAGCTGTGGAAGGCTGGGGCTTCTCACGGAGGGTGATCTGGGCTGCTCAGAGGGGGCTTGGGACATTGCAGGGGAGAAAAAGAGCACCCCTGCTTTTCTGTGTGCTGAGATCCTTACCTGGGGTTGGGGAAGGATTTGTACATGAGGACGTCTGCTGTGCGTGTTGAGGAGTTGGCAGAGAGGTAAGACAGATCTTTTCTCTAACAAGTTTCCTTTCCTGCTCTTTTCCCCTTCCCACCCTAACTTACAAGCATCCCAGTCCTGTTACATCCAGAAGCCTCTGAGCGTAGCTATGTGACTGCTGCTGCTGTGTTCTAAGGGTGGCTGTGCTTCTGCGGCTTAAGAGACATCCTGGCCAGGGAGATGATGGCTCTACAGGCAGGCAGAGTCCCCTTTCTAAACCTGAACTTTGGTTGTAGAGACAGCAGTGTTCAGCTCTGGAGTCCTGGATGCCTATGGCCCTCAGAAAACTGAGAAACATAATCCACAGTCAAGCAATGCTATCCCTAGTTCGGGGTTATTTTGGGGTCATGAGTGCTTGTGTGTTTTGTTATTGCATGAGACAGGTTTTTTATCTACATGAGGTCATTCCTGTTCATGTCTGATCTGGCAAAATTAGTTAGGATGGGTGAGGAATGGTAGAAATTGCTGAGGGGAATTCAGTGCTGGCTGGGACATGGACATAAGGAGATGTGCTGAGGGCTGAATGTGCCCAGTGTAGCTGGAGTTGTTCTGTGCAGATGCTCTGCTGCCCTTCTGTGCAACTGCCCATGTCTCAGCCCTCCTTTTCCAGCACAGATCTCTCTCAATTCCATCCCCCCATCTTTATGTATCACAGCTAGTTTGGGCTAGTTTGCTCATGGGATTTTGGAATTCATCACACAAGCACATTTTTACAGTGAAAGTGAAGCCAGTGTGTAGCATTTTCTGCTTCCTTTACACCCACAAACTCTGAGTCTTAAAAAGCTGCTGCCTCGTCAAGTCCTGTTACTACATCAGCAGACCCACTTTAACAGAGATGCACGGGGCCTCACGTATCAGACCACAGAAAATCCATTCCAGTGCTCCTTCAGGAAAAGAACAGCTGTGTGGAAAGATCAATAAACATGACCAGTTGCTCCAAGAGTCATAAAATGGAAAGACTCCACAAAACAAAACGTGTGGCAGGGGACCCTAGCTCCAGACACTGCAGGACAAGTCCTGGGAAACACAGTAATTAATGGGAAGACTCAAATTTGTTTTCTTTGGGTGGTTCCACACACAAAAATATTTGGTTTAGGAGATGAAATCACAGAGGTAGGAAGAAATACTTACCTATGCAAAAAGAAGCCTTGTTTATGCTTAATGCATTGGAGAAATTGTTCATGAATGGTTTAGCTATATGAAAATAAAACACAGTGCTACCAAGGACAGAGAGACCTCAGGTGAGCTGCATATTTGCTAGCTCACCCTGTGAGCTTAAAGTGTCTGGTGCTGCTTTGCTTGGTTTTATTATTTCTAAAAAAAACCCGTGATAAACTGCATGAAAACTGTCTCATTTCAGTGACATTTCTATCTTCCTACCTGGATTTTCCATGTTACTCTAGCTCTTTGCTCCCTTGTTGGATCTCTGTTTTTGCCAAGTTTTCCTTCAGCGCTGAAGAGAGAGGAATGCCTTGGGAACACATGGTTTCCCCTTTCTGGCTTGCTGCCTCCTCTCCATCATGACCCAGAGGCCCCTTTGCCCTCTTTGCAGCTCTCTCATCCCATCCCTTGCTCTCCCCAACCTCTCTGGTGTGAAAGTCCTTCTCCATTGCTCTCACATCTCCCCCAGCCTGGTCTACTCCTGCTCTCCCACCTGTATCCCTCTGCTGCTTTCATGCCTGCTCATGCTCACCAGCCTGCATCACCACCCTCCTTGCTCTGCCACCACTCTGAGAACCTGTGAGCACTCAGTCATGACAAGTTTCCCGAGGAATGCTGCAGGCTCCACAGTGATGTCATGTGAAGGAAAAAGAGCAAAGAGCTGCCCGGGGTTGTATCTTTGCTTCAGGGAAGGGTATCAGGACTTATGCAGAGCTCTGAGTCCATCTCTTCCATGCAAGCAGCTGCAGTGGTTCCCCTGCCTGTATAAAGCTTAACATCAGGAGGCTTGCTTTTTTCCCCTTTCCTTTGACATTTCTTCTTGAAGCATTTGACAGCTGTGTGCGCATGAACTCAGATCTTAAGGTGTGATTGATGGGCAAATTAAGATTGCTAAATGGTTTCAATTCTAAATCCTAAAATTAGAATAATTTGTGTTGCATAGGGTTTTGTATCCATGTGAAAAACTATTGGTAAAACTATGGCAGTAACTTATACCTCTTCAACTCCAGTAGGGGTTTGGAAGAGGGTTGGAGGCAGTGGGTGAGAGCCTGTGGCCCCTTTTATGCTTGTGCCAGGGTCATTAGCCCTTCCTGCCATTTCCTTTCCCAGCTGAGTGTTTGTGTTCAGGCCTCTAATTCATCACATGGAAACCTGCAGTTCAATAAAGACGTTCAAGTAGTGCTTTGTGTTACTACAACTGTATTAGCAATAGAATGATCCTGTCTAACTTTCCTATACAGGCAAAGGCCAGTGGTCTGCTTTGAGTCTCCTTCTGCTGCCTTTAGATCATATGGGATAGAATTCAAAGCCCACTGAATTCCCACTCCTCTTGATGGGCTTCCACTCTGCCTCATTGCGGCTAATCTCACAGATAGGTGCTCCAGGAGCAGGTTCTTTGATTCTACCTCAAATGAGTATTAAATTTGCCTAAGGTAAACCTTACCTAGGTATTTATCTAGGCAGTATCTTCACTATTGGATTCACTTTGGGGCTGAGTCAATCTTGGATATACACCTTCATGATTAGATTCTTCCACTTCTGCAGTAAGACTGTCCCCCACCACAATGGGGGTGTTGCAATGACACACTTCAGGGCACCGTATCAGGTATATGGGCTTGACTGAATCCAAGGCTCTTTTATACCTGTGTGCTGCAAACTGTTTTTCTATAGAGTGGTCAAAAGGGAAAGGTTATCTGAGCCCCATGTGCTTTGATCCCCAAATGTCTCTTTCCAGCAACACTTTGCACTGTACTCACATGTGGTTTCCTAAGAGACTGGTCGGTTAGGACCAGCATTTCTGTTCCCTGTTTGTACTAGTTTTACCCTGAGAGAGCCTAGAAGCAGAGGAATCACATGGAGTTGTTGATTAAGAATTGCTGCCACTGATGTCATTCATGGGTGAAGACTCTGGTTTTCTTTTTAATCAAATGTGGTTACAAACAATGCAGAAATGGTCACTTTCAGTTGCAAATTGTTTTAAATTTTCTAAAGGGATTAGAGAAACCATGTTGCTGTTCAACTGGGATTTGCAGCTCCTGCACAAGGCCTCCTACTCTGAACAGGGGTGTGACAGTCTGTGAATCTGGGGTTAAGCAGAAGTTAATTGAGTACACAAATTAATCTGGAGGTCCTCAAACTCCAAAACCCCTGCTGCATCTGGGAATGGTTCTGAAACTACTCAGGATCAGTTCTGTAAAGCCCATGGATAGACCCCAAACCAGACTCGAGAGCCAAAATTCTCTCTCTGATTGAAAGAAGCAAAGTATTGTCAATAAAAGTCCCATTTTTTGACATGGGACTATCATGATCACTTATCAGAAAGCCACAGACAGAAAGCCCTTGCCTCCATTCCATGGACAGCCAAGTTACACCCGTCTCTTTTGGTATGTAGACAAGACTCTTCTGATGTCAGACATAAAGGAGACAAACATTCCCCAGGCTAGGGTATCTGACATTGAGACAACTTTTAGATCACAGATGAGAGTAGTTCATGTGTAGCCATGATTAGAATTTTACAGTGGTCTTCCTGGACCCAACCTTAAAAAAGATGTAAAGATGAAGGTACTGATTTTTAGATGGAGGCACAACTGTATTTTAATTCATTGACTGTAATTACAAAGCACCACACTGCCATTTCATAGGAACAGGAACATGTCTGTCCAGCACATGTAACTAAATGTGGCAGTCTGGGATACTGTCCTCTAGACCACTGTTAGAACCCAGATCAGTGATGGAGACATCCAGACCTAACTGGAAAGATCACAGAACCATAGAATCAGGAGATTCTATGTTTCTCCAAGAGAACGCTGTCATAGACATAAAACCATGGTTGCACTGTGTGGTGTGGACACTTTACCTAATTTTCTGATTGGAGATATAGGAATCCAGGGAAGCTGTAGGAGAGCCATGTGATTCTGCCCACAGACAGGGATTTTGTCTCATGCATATGATGGGCTACACTCCCTAAAACTTGGGACTTGCTGTGTGTCTATGCTGTATCTCATGTGCAGGATGTGCACATGCATGGCAGCAGCATGTCTGAGGGTCTTGTTGGCTCATTGCAGCCTCTGATGGGCTCAGTCACCTGTCATCTAGAAATTCTTGGCAAATTAACTAATTCCTTCTTTTCCAATCAGACTACATTTCTGGATGGAAGAATGTACTCTTTGAACAGGTAAGGCTAATAAGGGAACTTAAAATCAAGTTAGTTTTTCCTTACTAGCATAGATTAAGCAAATTAGTGGGCATAATTCCTGAAGACACAGTGCATCAGTGAGATGCACTTCTCAGGGAGAGCTGGAAATTAAGATTTCCTTGTAGACTTCGTAAATCCTTTCCAAAACCCTCTGTCTTTTGGTGGATTAGTACAATCAGCAAGCAAATCTCAAATGAATTAAGAGCAATGAAACATGCTGAAGTCGTGCATGACTAATTTGTACTTGTTGCCTTTCTTCCAATTTGCAGTATCACTCCTGCTAATGGCATTAAGTGTCATCTGTTCTCTGAGGGGCCACAAATCTTTTTGGAGAATCTCACATTTAATTACATAATTTTGTTTCTCCTCTTATGAGAATGCTAACATGTTGTCCTATGAGGTTTGAAAAGAACATTGCTTGTTTACTGTATCTGTTAGCAGTTCCAGGTTTTTCTGCATTTTTGTCATCTAGATATAACTGTCTTTTAGATTCCAACACACAAAGAACAGTGTGGTTTGCCAGTCCTTGATGCCACTCTCTGCATATTCCATTTCCAGAACCCTGGAAGGACATAAGCAGAATTAATTTCCAAGAGTTTATGAAGGAGCTCTGATAAACCGTCAGTTATTCAGATACAAAGCTGGTGGCACTTAATGGCATGAATACTTAAAGGGAAGGGAATAAGGAGAAATGATTTATGCTTATTAGAACCATTTGTGATTCTTTTAAGATTGTTATTGTAAACAAATGGGGACGCATGATTTTTATTTTTTCTCTGTTCAGTTAATTGCAATCTTGGAATTTCTACTTTTTTAAAACACCAGTGATGCAATTCTGGCTCAGCAGATAGGTGATCTGGAAGTTTTTTATTTCATGAAATAGTGTCATTGTAGTCTATTTATATGAATCAAAAATAAGCATCAAAGACATAAGTATTTGTGGCAAGAGGAAGGCTCTAGAAGATGACTGCTGTGATACGGAAGACAGCCACATCCACATGTGTCCCAGCTGAGGGGAAAAGGTCAAGGGCTGTGAGATGGGCTTGAATAAGGCCATAGAGGTTTTTAATTAGAAGTTTTAACAAGCTTACCAACTAGATGAGAATTACAGCTATGAGTGAGCTCCTGTGGCAGTGTAGGGGAGCAGCAGTTATCTTCATATGCTTCATATGCTCCGCGGAGCATGGACAGCTTTTGAATGCAGCTGTGTAATGAATTGATTTAGCAGGTGCAGGCTCAAGACCTTTTTTTGCAACTTGCAAAAGCAACCTCATCTTTAAGGAAATCAGTCTGTAGTTTGCAGTGTTGAGGCAGCAGACAGTCTCCTCATAGAGAGATCTCTAGGCCAATACAGTCAAAGCTTAGCCAAGACAACGTGAATCTCCACCCTGTAAAACTAGTAGCCCAAACTCAACTATACAAATGTTATTTTCTGTCTTCTTGGTCTGATTTAGATTTAAGCAAAATGCCTGGCAAAACCAACCAATTAATAAAGTGAAGCAAAAAGAAAAATCACCGCAGTTTGAATCTGCTTATTCAGATATCTTATTTCTAGACGTGACAGGTTTGTGGCTCTGTAGAACTTAAGTAACTAGCACCACTTATTAAGACAATATAGATTTTTTTTTTTGCTGAAGAAAATTGAAACAGTTCTCACCTAGAATACTGTTGAATTGCAAAATACTGATATAAGCTTGGAGTCACTG
The DNA here is from genome assembly GCF_963264785.1 of Psittacula echo. Classification (NCBI taxonomy): domain Eukaryota; kingdom Metazoa; phylum Chordata; class Aves; order Psittaciformes; family Psittacidae; genus Psittacula; species Psittacula echo. The sequence continues at coordinate 108,133,208 of NC_137736.1, forward strand.
AGTGAACCTGGCTCATGTTATGCATGTTTAGGTCTTACACTGTAATAGTCTCAGAATGCTGTGATGGATAATTATACACACACAAGAGCAAGCATACATATATGATTTTAATGATGAACACCGGGTAGATGTACTAGGGAGGTAACAAGAATGTGAAGGGTGTTGTGGTGTATTGGTTGTAAGTCTTGCTTATATGAATTTCCCAAAGGCAGAGTTTTAATAACTCCTACATGTTAAGCCCTGTAAGTGTAGGAGAGATGTTACTATAGAACTCCGGCACTAGGAGTGCACAGTTGAGTGGCTCTGTGCAGAACAAGGCAGAGGCTGGAACAGCAGAAGCTTTTCTGCCCTTCCTATTACATTCATAAAAACTGTCACATCATGTTTTCCCTGATTGATCCCTGAAATTGCATAACCTTCTTCTTGTCACTGCGCACAAGGTACCACTCCTGTCTCATGTCATATACTTCTTTATGGTACAAGATTCTTCTCTATTTGAGGCAAAGCTCCCCATCTTTCTCTCAACCAATCTTGCCTTCAGATTTGACTGTAAAATCTTACCAAGTTCAGAATCAGACTGAAGAGTCAGTTAATTTCCCTAGCAACCCTCCTCCTCTTTTTTAAATAGAAGCATCACATTTTCTATTCTTCAGTCACACAGTATTTGAAACAGTCGTTAAACATCCTTGCACATGAAATGTCTTTTGGTTAATACTGGGGTGTGAGAGAGAGACAGTCCCTTGTATTATTTGCTCTTTTTTGAAACTTTGGGTTTACTGGTGTTCTCAAGGTATTAACACTATATGTAGGTATGTGGTCCTGGAGGAGTTGTTCCACTCATGCTAATTGCATTATTTTAAAGAGAAGGAAAATAGTTTACAGGACTGAACCCCAATTCATATCAGTCAAATACAACGGTGGTTCACTAGGAACACAAAACATGGCTTACTTTTCCTCCCAAAATTTTCATTACATGAAGCCATGCTTACAGATAATAATGTGTTATTGTGATACAAAGAGTTACTTAGCACAATTTTGATCTAGCTCCAAGCAATACTGAAATGCAGTTTCACCAGCCAGACTGTTGAACAAAGTCTCCTAAATCTGTATATACTTATACTGCTGGCACACTTTGCCAAATTAACAAGGAAAACACCTACATCATTAAAAAGAATTATATGTCTGAGAGATTATATCATTTAACATTCTCCTGTCTCTTTCCCTTCTTTGTCTCCTTGGTATGAAACTGGAAGGGAAGGAGAATGTCGTAACTTTTGCTGACGTAAAACAGAAAAAAATTCTGAAAATTCAGCTTGTCTTGTATTTCCACCCAGGACACTTAACATTTGAACCAGTAAAGTTTCTCAGCATTGATCTCACCACAGATTCCACAGCAATCTTTGATTTTGAATTGCAATAAATTTTGAGTATGTTTTATGAGAATATTTTTAATCTGAGTGGTGTGACCATAAATGGAGACACAACCGTACTGAAAAGTTTGGTTTGATTAGTCATTGGGTCTAGCAGTCTTACATTTGAAGGCAATGAAAAGTTATTTCCATTGACTGTTGTGATGGGACAAGGGGTAACAGGTTCAAACTCAAACAGGGGAAGTTTAGATTGGATATAAGGAAGAAATTCTTTACTGTAAGGGTGGTGAGGCACTGGATTGGGTTGCCCAGGGAAGTTGTGAATGCTCCTTCCCTGGCAGTGTTCAAGGTCAGGTTGGACAGAGCCTTGGCTGACACTGTTTAGTGTGAAGTGTCCCTGTCCATGGCAGGGGGGTTGAAACTAGATGATCTGAAGGTCCTTTCCGACTCTAATTGTTCTATGATTCTCTGATTCTATATACAGGAAGTAGGAATCCAGAGTATGCTTTGTTTTCTGTGCAGACCACGATGCGCCATTATGAAAATGGCAGCAAGAGACAACTTTCTATCAGAGTGGGATATGTGAAGGTCAAGTTTGGCAAGATAAATGAATAGTTGTAGAAGACAACGAAATCCCAGGAAGGGCAAAGACATGACTATTGAGAGCTAAATGGATAGGCTGCAAATGGAAACTGTCCAAAAACCACAAGTGATATAGAATCATAGAATATGACAGGGAACAGCTGAGCTTTTAACCTTTCCTGGAAGCTATTGCCACATTTTCAAGTTCTCCAAACTGTTTTATCAATGCCCTGTGACATAGTGTATTTAATGCTCTCTATAATTTACAGAGAAATAATTATTATTTATGATGCAATAATTATTAGGTCATTAGTTAAATTAGACCCAGAATGTAAAGAGTTACTAATAAAAAAGAGATTAAAGTTTTTTTTTTCTTTCTCCTGGAGACACATCCCTGTCAAAGTATCATTAAACAGAGAACCATTTTTTGCACATTTGCACAGCATTAAGGAAGTCACCAGAGAACTGGAGACTATCCCACTCTCATAAGCATGCACAGAAATGTGCATTTGGGAAGTAGAAAGTGAATTGAACAGTGAAAATGCACAAATTCACTCACGTGCTTGACAGATATTTGGTATATTATGGCATTGACCTTGCAAGAGGTTAGCCCTTATGCACAGTATCTTGCACATATATATTCTAATGGCTCTAACATCTGCATAGATTCTATAGTAAAATTTGCTGAAGCAATTGAGTCTGGGTTTCAGAAGTAGAGACAAGGGGCACACAGCACAAAAGAACTCCAGGAAAAGGCTGGTATCTACTGTGCCAGTGGCTCATTTATCCTGGATCCAACCAGGATAAGTGCAAATTCAGAACCTTTTAATACGTACAGCCTGTTCATTCTGAGCAGGAGGAGATGAGAGAGATTAACACTCAGAGAGTATCACTTGTGTCTGAGATGTCTGTGCTACATCTTTGCTGCCTATCTGAGAGTCAGCTGGAAAGTGTGCAACCTGCAGTTGTAATGGAGTCTGTGGTACTTAAGCCACTGCCTTCAAGGCAAGACTCATCCTTGATCTCATACAGGATTTTTCATAGACAATCAGAATGTCATATTTCACATTTCTGTATTTTTTTCACATTCATTTCTGTTGTGCAAATCCTTTATGCTTCCTGAAAACATATCAGATTTCATTAATTATGTTAAACATATCAAGACCACTTTAATTACACTTAACCTAGCTTTGCTTTTACACAGGGCTGCCCTTACACACGTTGCCGGCAACAACCGTTGCTTTTTGGAGACCAGCTTTCCCGCTGCTGTATGCACAGGTAGCATCAAGTAAGAGTTACTTTGGTGTGCAAGAACCAGCAGTCTCATAAATCCAACTCATTTCTTTCATTCACCCAAACCATCCTACTGGAGTAGGGCATTGAGCTCCAGCTAAAATGACCTTGATTTGCCTACTAGGCACCAGCTGCATCCTGCTAGATTTAATAAGTAAGTAATTAATTCTTTATCTTGGTCAGCTTTCTTCATTTGTTTTCCTGATTAAATTATAGAGTAGAGATTTTCATAAATTTATCATCCTTGTGGTTTCTATTTCACTTGTATTTTACACACCTAGATTAAACTTCCCAGCACTGCTTACATATTCAGAAGTTCTTTTCTTTCATGTGTCCTCCATTCCCTAGGATGAGAAAATAAAGGAGGCTTTTATGCAGTTGGGCCAGTAGAAAATAAAAGTCTGTTGTAATATTCAAAGTTCAGATGTTCAACAGCTCACCCAGCTACCCACCCGAGACAGGACAGGTACACTTCAGCAGCTACTGAGCTTAAGCCACATATTTTGTTGGATGTTTCCTTATTTCTAATAAAGGAAACTTCTTTACAAAAGCTCCTGAATTAATTTTTACTATGCTTAGCATTTCTATGATGAGGAGTGTACTTCCTTATTCTCTTGTATTTTTTGTCTAGCTCTTAATTATGGTAATCTCATGTTCTACTTGCATATGGAAGAACTGAAGCTAAGAACTTCAGATGAAGCCAGAATCTGTCCCTGTCCTTGTTGCAGAGACTGAATTGCAACCAGAATGTTTTTTCTAAGAAGCAGATAGCACTGTCTCTGGGCAAACCACATGAGTATAATGGTTCAGCCAGTTAACAGACTAAATAACCTTAATAATGATAATGATGATGATGATTATGAGAATACTAACAATAATAATTATGACAATAATAGTAATAATGATATATTAGGTTGCACCAACCAGAAAAATAAAGTAAATGCAAAAGTTTTAAAGACAAATCTTGTAGCAAAACCTTGTTTAAAATTAAGTTGCTGAATGATACCAGCAATTTGGGAAGTGGATGACTATTAGGAAGAGTTTGGCTGCTTATGATACTATAAAATAAATGTCTGAAAGTTGGCTAGTCTAGATTACTGGGTTCCTGCAAAGTCCTGTCTTAGGACTTCAAAATCACCCAGAGCTGAAGCAATTTTCTTTTCGTCTTTGTCACTTGCCTATGACAAAGGTCAGCATTTTTAAGTAAAGTGATTTGGAACTGTTTGAAGTAAGCTGTTGCCTTGTTCCAGTGTGTTAATCAGGACCTTGTAATTAAAAGTAACCTCCCAGCAATGGACTAAGGGCTCCATGGCTCTTCGGTATGCTTGGTGGCTTGTGTCTGTGTCGTTGAAACACTTTTATGTTTCTGATAGAACAGCTTAGCTATCCAGGAAGAAAATAGCCAAGTTGGCTAAATACCTCACAGTTATATGCTTGTGTAACACACTAGAGAAAAGGTTAACATGGAACATGATACTTCCTGATGCACTGGCTGCTGAGAGAGGAACGATGGATTTCGGGAAACTGGTGGCATTCATCAGCAGGGCTCTGAATTTCCAGCTTGTAAAAAAGTTGAATGAGTTAAATATGTTACTTAAAATCTGAATGACAACATAAAACATGAGTAGCATGTGGAGAAGCTAGATCAAGAGCAGCATGCTTTTAAGGAATTATTTATTATGTATTACAGTCATTGGGATTGTTAAAAAAACAAGAATCCCCTCTTAGTGGTAAAGTAGCAAGTATGACCATCATTAAAATACTTGGGCAATAGTCCAGAAACCTAATTTGCAAACCTGCCTATATATCTTCCTGCCAAATGCCCTCCCCTTTCTTATTGTCTCCTGGAAACCCATCCTTCCTGTTTGTTACTTCACCTCTTTCATCACCTATGTCTGAGAGGCTGGAAGCACCCAGCTCTCAGCACCCTCCGGCAGGACTGGCTTTTCAAACCTAGACACAGCATCACCTGGGCAGGAGATTAAAATCAAACCAAAGGGAATACACTTCAGCCAAGGTACAGATTAATAATGGGAATTCAGTGAAATACAAGGATGTATGATTTGGAAACAAAAGAATTAGTGAAAATAGAAAGGAACCAGGAAAATTCATGGAAAAGTGCCTTAACAGAACCACAAAATAGTGTATACTACATGCAGCCTCTAAGAAGGCTAAATTTTAGATTACCAGAAGAAGAGAAAGTAAAATAGAGGGGGAAATTTTATGTATTTGTCTTGTTCCTTGTTCCTCCTAAAGCCACTTGAAGACGAGAGTTGCTTAGATGGCTTTTTGGTTCAATCTAAATGAAGTAGGTCCTACCTAACAACTTTCTTTTGAAAATGATATTCAGAAATCTAGCTCAAAATCTTGTCCTGGATTTTGCACTGTTCATCTCCAGTGTATCTGGTTATAATTTAAATATTGACATCTCATCTGGTAACTTTTAAAATAGATACATTTCTTGTATTTTATCAGCTGTACTTTAACATCAGTGTTAGAAACTCCCTTACCACTGATAGTACTGAAGAGATACTGTCCTTGATGAAAGTTTTACAGTCTTCCTTATGAAACAGGGTCGTACTGTTGAAGAATACACATAAGCAGGTTTTGCTTTTATGGATGTAATCTGTTGCATGTTTTCTGTGTGATAGTATGAGAAAGAGAGAGAGAGAAAATTTTAGGAACCTTTTCACCTTGTTGCAAAGAAATCAGACTTTCAGGGCAAAGGACAGTGGTGCTTTTGTGTACTGACAACAGCAGTATCAAATCAGTGTTACTCCCAAGTCCTACAGAGAATGCTCCTGTGCTGAGGACCCAGTACATTGGTTTACCTTAGCAGCAGTGAGGTACTCAGCTCTTGGGCTGAGGAATTAATCTTCTCAAAGGCTTTAAAATATTGTTAAAAATAAACCAGGATCGCTGAAAACATCTTTTCAGGTGGCAGCTGTTAATCTGCTCGCCTCTGCATCGCGTGTCCGGGCCTGATTGCCTTGTATGACCTGGTGATGAAGTGGTCTTATGAATGGTGCTGTGCCTGGATTACTTTGCAGTTGCTAACCGAAATAGTTGCAGGGAGGATTGCCCTTCTTACAGGGCCTGTTTTGTATTGTGTGAAGTTGTTAAGACTGAGAAGCCTTAATGTAACTGATACAGCAGCATGCAGATGTGCTTACTTTTTTCCTTTTCTGTTCAGTTTCTTTCTTTGTTGTTTTTCTGTGTTCTGACTATAGTAAAAGTTTTGACATGAAATGGTGGCAAGTGAACTGTTACTCTATTTTTCTGTATTTTCAAATGAATTTTGAGCTAATTAAAAGTAGTCTGAACATTCTTGAAAGCCACATCTTTTATTTACAGAACATAGACAGCATGGGAAACATGCTTTGTTTTATTAACGTGCTTAAACTCAGGTTACCAGTGTGGACATATTACTCCTAGCAGTGTGTTTAGTGTCCAAGCCCTCTTAAGCCTTCTTTGTATTGGTTGAGACTGCTGGTAGTGGTTGTAAAAAGCAATAGTAGTTTCCAGAGAGACAGTGGTCCTCTGGAAATGTAACAGATTTCCAACTAGTAGTAATCAAGGGCAGAAATTCTGCAGCTGCCATGGATTTTACCAGATACAAAACCATCACAGGACTGAAAGCCTGCTTGTCAAAGGGGACTTGAACCATTTCTGTATCTGCCAGAGGGACAGCACAGCAGGGCACAAGCAATCCAGGAAGTTTCCGGAGTGCATAGAGGATAACTTGCTAACACTGGTGACCGAGAAGGCAATGAGGAGTGACACTCTGCTGGACCTCCTTATGCTTCCAGAAAAGATCTGGTTGGGGATATGAAGGCTGGGAGAAGCTTTGGCTGCAGTGACAAATAATGACGGAGTACAAGATGCTGAGAGGAGGAAAGCAGACAAGTAGCAGGATCACAGCCGTCAAAAGAGCAGACTCTCTGCAAGACAGCAGACTTAGGCCTCTTCAGAAATCTGCTTGGAAGAATCCCATGGGAGAACATCCTGGAGAGAAGAGAGCGGATTGACTTTCAAGAATCACCTCTTTCTCCAAGCTCAAGAATGGTCCAGTCCAACAAGCAGGAAATCAAGCAAAGATGGCAGGAGGCCTGCATGCATGAACAAGGAGCTCCTGATGAGCTCAAATATCAAATGGAAGCACACAAGACTGTATTCGGTTTACATTGCAGGGTTTTGGCACTGGAGCAGGTATCCACACTGCCATGTGGAAAGGACCATCCTGGAGCGAGTGGGTATTTCCTGAAGTAGCTGCAGTCCTTTGAGAGCCCACACAGGAGCAGATTCTGCTAAGAGGAGCTGCAGCCCATGGAGGAACCATGCAGGAGCATGCTGATTCTGGAGAAATGAAGCCTATGAAGATGACCCATGCTAGAACAGTTCTCAAAGGACTGCAGCCCATGGAAAAGACCCACGCTGGAGCAGGGGAAAAGCGTGAGGAGGAAGGAGCAGCAGAGACCAGCTACAACGGACTGTACAGAACTAACCACAGTCCCCCATTCACCTGCATTACTGGGGTAGGGTCTGGCAGAAAAGTGTGGAATGAAGCTGAGCCCGGGAAAACGGGATGGGTGGTGGAAAGGTGTTGTTTTAATTTGTCTTTGTTTCTCACTATCCAAACCTATTTTAATTGGAGCAAATTAAATTAATTTTCCCCAAGTAGAGTCTGTTTTGCTCATGAAAGGAATTGGTAAGTGATATCCCTGTTTTTATCTTGACCTATGAGCTTTTCTATCTTGTTTTCTCCTTTTGTCCTTTTAAGGAGAGGTAGTGAGAGAGTGGCTGGATGGGCATCCAGCCGCCAGCCAAGGTCAACCCATCGCCAAGAGGTTGAAGCAGGGGCAGGTGACCTGGCAGGAATGCAGAGACACTGTCCAAGCATGCAGAAATGGGGTTAGAAAAAGCAAAACCCACAGGGAATTGAGATCGGTGAGGGACCAAAAGGACAACAAACAAGGCTTCAACAGGTGTATCAGTGGTAAAAGGAAGACAGGAGAAAATGTGGGCCTACTGCTGAATGTGGCAGGCAACCTGAAGGCAAAGGCTATGGAGAAGGCTGAGGAACGTTTTCTTCAGTTTGGTCTTTGGTAATACCAACCTTCAGGAATCCCAAGCTCTGAGTGGGAACACATGGAGAAAGGAAGACTTTTTTTTAATAAGGATCAGCTCAGGGAAGATTTAAATGACTCTGAATGTACAAGTCCATGGGACTTGATAGGATGCACCCATGAGGGCTGAGGGAGCTGGCTGATGCCATCGCAAGACAAGTCATGATGATCTTTGAGAAGTTGTAGTAACATGGGGAGGTTTCTGAGGACTGGAAGAGAGTAGTCACTCCTGTCTTCAAGAAGGGCAACAAGAAGGATCTGGAGAAGTACAGGCTAATCATCCTCAGCCTGGTCCACAGGAAGGAGGTGGAGCACATCTTCCTGAACTAGATGGTATCCAGAGGTACCTTACAACCTCAACACAACCTGCTATTCTGTGAATAGGTACTCAAATCTAACATAATTTTGCTAGGCTCTATGCAATTGGACATTTGTTCAGTTTCTGTGGTAAGCCATATATTTGTATGTCTCAGTAGTGATTTAAAACCTCTTAGTCACAATTTCAGACAGTAAAAATTATTTTGGGACAAGGAAGTTATTTTCCATTGAGATGTATTTGCCCTATTTCTGCTTTGACTTGTGTAGGTAGCATAACATAAGCCCCTAAATCTCACTGAATTTGGAAAAATACCCTTTCACACTTTATAGTAAAAACCTGGATAAATCAGCATAGAATGGAGGTGGTACTGTGCAGTATTCCACTTCTAAAAATGAGGTCATTAGGCCTGGATAGTTCTGATTTCCTGGTAATTTTGAAGCAGATTATTCTGCAGTTTATTCTGGCCTTCTGTAGGTTTCTCTTGCGGTTTTGGCTGCTTCTGCCCTGATCAACTCTTAAGATTTGCATTGCATAATTTTTTTTTTTTATAAAAGTTTGCTCTGCTGATTGTTCTGGGTTCTGGAGATTGCTCTCCATAACATTTTTCACCAAAACCTGAACATTGCTTTTACATTTTGACTACTTCACACCTTGGATGCCAACATTTCAGCTCATCAGATCAAAATCTGAAATGCTCAAAATGTAAGGAAAAGTCTGAAAAAAATTTGAAAATATTGTAACAGGCTTCATACACAGGAAAAGTTTAACTCACTCCAGTTTGTAAAGTACTCGGAGATTCTGAGATTGCAGCTACAATTCAGGTACAAATATAATGGTCTATTGTCCTCCAAGCAGGAACCTCATCAAGATATTTCAGTTACTGAGTTGCCAAAACTGGACTGGACTGTGCTGCTACTCTTGCCAGGAAGCTAAGGGTCATAAAGCTCTCCAAACTTAGGTCTGTCTTCTACAACAGCATCTGATATACTAAGCATAAGCACAGTTTCATGGGCAGGAATCCCAGAAACTGCGAGAAAAGGCATTTATCACATTTGTGTCTTTGTTGCTATTTTTCCTTTGCGATCTGAATCCTGAGCCTTCTCTTTGCACTTGTGAAGTGTCTGGAGATTGTCTCATGCCAAGTAGTATTATTTGATTTTCAGTTTCTTCTAAAATTTAAAGGCACCAAGCAAGATGGGGTATTTCTTCACTTCCTCCCTCTCAGGACCATGGTCAAATTCGACATTCACATGGCAGCATCCTAGGTGAGCATCCGTGGTAAGTGACTTGAGACCAAGAAAATTACTTGGATTTAGCCTTTAAGATAATCTTTACTTAAAGATTTATAGAAGCGGAGGAAAGTCCCCTTAGCTTTACTGGACTTTGTATCTGACTCAGAAGGCTCAAAACGTTAAAAGCCCAGCCTTGCATGAGAAGAGTATGGCTGTGAGGATCTTGCTTCTTCCTTTTCACTGAAGACTTTGAGAGTAAATCAAACATTGTGGAGTTGTGATTCTCTCTTTATACTCTCATATAGTTAATTTTCTTGGTACTGAGATTCCAGCAGAGCTTTCAGCTAAAATGAATGTAATTAATAATTGGGAATTCAATAGTATCTGAATTTCAAATTATTGCATGAGACATATGAAGCCTTGTACTTCTTTATAAATGATTAATTAGGTTTTGAAAATTATCTTGGCTATGTAAATCTATTATTAAGGAAACTGGTTGGCATTTCTACTTTTCAGAAATGAATGTAATATTGCCATTAAAAATTCTCCTTGTGATTATTCACAGAATAACTCCAAGAAATGTAAGACAGAAATTAATTTCTCTTTGAACTAGTGTTCTCTTGCATTCACAACTGCAGTTATTCTCCACATCTTGCTACTCTCATTCAGAAAAAAATACAATTGGAAGTTGCTATTTCTTCTGGGGAGGAAAAGAGTTATTCAAATCATATTCTAGCAGATCTTCAGTACATATTACATTGTCTTCTGTCTAGGGATATATAGAAGGGAGCTGCACAGGTCCTTTTGACTGGAGAGCACAAAGCCAGGGGCATTCTACATTTCTGTATGTGATGCCAAGCTCTCAGTATAAATGTGAGTCTCCAGTTGAATGTGTTTCTCCTCCTGTACACCACGCAGCAAAACCAAGGGAGCTTAGGTCCCATTTTTCTGGCAGGCATGTACCTGGTTTTCTGCACTGTGTTCTGCCACTGGGATAACTCAGCTCCCCAACTGCAGCGCCTTCTGCTCACCCGATTACTTTCCTATGGCACTTTGCAGCTCTCAAAGACATAATTATACCTTTGACTTCTTCCTCTTTCATCTGTTACAGTAAATGACCAGGTATGGCCAGGTATGATTTTGACATTTAGTTCTGCTGCTGCCACCTGCAAATACTAGAGCTGGCTGGTAGAGTTTTAAGGTTTGTTGTTGTTTTCATTTTTGTGGATATGCATTTAGCATGTGCCATTCTGGATCACCCATTTTGTCCAGGTGCAGCTTGCTCAGGGTAGATTCCAGCTGATAATAACCAACTCACGGTTTGCACAATATTTATCTAGAAGTCTTTGATAACAACTTTACGTTATTTCTTCCTTGACTGCTTAATTATACTTTCACCAGACGCTCCAAATCTTTTCTTTCATATGGTAAATATATAGGAATGCTGCATATGAGACTATTCAGCACAAAGATTTTAATAAAACACTCCTGTAAACATGCTTGCTTTTCTGTTACAGTTATTCTAAGTGTATGTTTAACTTGCTGATTTCACACACCACTGTGCAGCCATTTGTTATATATTAACTTAAGACTCAATCCCGCAAGATACTGACTGCTTCTGGATCATGCCGAGTCCCTTTTCCTCCCATCAGCATTAAAGGGTTTACAGGGCACTCACCACCTCGCAGGACTGAGCCCTGAATCTGAGCAACAACAGCCTCTTTTAAAAGCCAAGCAGATTTTCTGGAACCAGGTTCGTATGGTAACTGGCAATATTTTGTGCAACGGATTTTTATACGTTTAGATTAAATCTTATCCAGAACACCAGATCTTGTAGTTAATGGCTGCTGGAAGACATAACCATATAGATATATAAGATGGTAGTTAATTACATTTTACAATTATGGCTTTATTAGTTGTTTCAGTTAAGTGCAATACCATACTAATCTTTTGTGTGCTGGCAGCAGTGTGCTTTGCCCCTCTGTTGAAGTGTGTCTGGTTTTTAGAGTTGCAGATAATTTGTTTGGTTCATGTAGCAAAGCCATTTGGGCAGTATTTGTCGCTGAGCTTATGCACTGGACAATGGGTGCTTTGTGTACTGCTACTTCAAGGGGATCCCACTGGCAGTGGCATTGGGGGGCAGATTCCCTAGCATTATCCCAGATTTCTGGAACCCCCTTGGGCTTACATTTTGGAAAACCAGGCGAAATATTTAGTGGCCAAATGTATCTTAATAAGACCAAGACATGGTGTAGCCTGTGTATACTACAGTATTAATTACTTCTCTTTCTCTGGAACTTGGTTTGGGAGAAGACTGTGGTGTTAGTCTGCATTGTAAATTTAGATGCATTTGGCACAGGAAAAGTGTTGTAACATACTGTTTCTAAAAAGTTATTCTCACTGGTGTGTATGCAGATGAAGAGCATAACCTTCCATTGTTTGCAATGAAAAAGTAATGGGGTTTAATTCCATCCACAAGCAAGGAAAATTACTTCCAAAAAGGCAGCCCCTACCTTTCCTGTTCAGCACCCTGCCATGCTACGCAAGCAAGGAGGTGCTCTTTGATTTTGATCCTGGTATCACCTGCAAATGGTAGTAATTAGGAACTGAAAACTAAACCTGAATTTTGCTTTCAGACTTACACTTCAGGTTGGGCAAAGACCAAGACACAGTTCTGCTCTAGGGACTGATGGAGGAATCTCTCTTTAATTCAAATACACATGTGGGTTAATAACTGTAGCTTTTCAAAACAAGCAATGACACTGTTGGCCTTTGCCCTCACTCCCACAACTTAATTATCAGTTGTGCACATAATTATGTGTGGATTATCTCTTGAGATTGGTGTTATTTTAAATATGCAATAGTAGAGGATCACATACTTGAATTGTCTGCAAGATCACGGCTCTGGCGATATGCTCTAACTGAAATCAGGTTATGAAATTGGTATGCAAATAGACTCAGGATTAAGCAACTTGCTGACTGTCAAGTTGGCTGCTGTGTTTTTCTGGACAATAAGCAAAAAACCCAAACAAAACTGAGCTTTTAGGAGTCTTTAGTAAATTAGACAGTTTTCTGTGTAACTCTAAGCACAATTAGCTAAGCTAGCAATACTAAGAAGTTAAGAGTTTTTTACCCATTAAAAGAGAGTCAGGAAGTAGGTAAAAGTTTATGGGAACAAAAGTGGACTGCTGATGCCAGTGAAGCATTTTCCAAAACTTTCAGCACAGGATGAAGGCACCACATGATCCCATATAAGAATATTGCAGCAGAAAGTAGTCACAAGTACTCAATATTCTCGCTGGGAAAGCAGCTCCTGGTTTAGGGGAAATGAGCCTCGGGCTGGTTGTATGCTAATTGCTTTTCATTGCTGTGTGTTAACAAAGCTGTTTAATACTTGCTGTAAAGCCTGGATTTCACTCTCCTCTTACTTAATACCAGGTTAAATCTGGACTAATAAGCTCTCAAAAGCTTAGAGGTTCCAGTAAAATGAGATTTGGTTAAAAATTACAAGTTGGTTTCTACTAGTAAATGTTGTAGCTTTAGTGCTGTAAGCAATGAGAGAGGTAATACTGGTGAGAAAAGAGAATATGGGTCATTGGGATATTGAATGATTTAATAGAAGGTGTTGTGTCTTACTGCAAACCTTAGGACAGGTTTCTTTCTCCAGAGAGCCTGAACTCCCTTTGTCCCTCTTTTCTTAGACTTCAGTACAATGAAAAATGTAATGGTCAATTTTGAATCATTTCCAAGTGTTTGTAGGATGTATCGTGGCCTGTGTCAGAATAGTGTGTCCAGCAGGGCCAGGGCAGTGATCATCCCCCTGTATTTGGCACTGGTGAGGCTGCACCTCAAATCCTGTGTTCAGTTCTGGGACCCTCACTACAAGAGAGACACTGAGTTGCTGGAGTGGGTCCAGAGAAGGGCAACGAAGCTGGTGACGGGTATGGAGCACAATTGTGATGAAGGAGCGGCTGAGGGACCAGGGCGTGTTTAGTCTGCAGAAGAGAAGGGTCAGGGGGACCTTATCAGTCTCTACAGCGACTTGGAAGGAGGATGGAGTGAAGAGGTGGCTGGTCTCTTCTCCCAAGTAACAAGTGATAGAACAAGAGCTAACGGCTTCAAGCTGTGACAGGGGAGGTTTAGACTGGATAGTAGGAAAAATTTCTTCACCGAGAGGGTGCTCAGGCATTGGAACAGGCTGCCCAGGACAATGGTGGAATCACGGTCCCTGGACATGTTCAAAAACCATGTAGATGAGATGCCTAGTGACATAGTTCAGTAATGGTCTTGGCAGTCCTGCAGTAAAGGTTGGACTTGATGATCTTACAGGTCTTTTCCAACTCGGCTGATTCTATGGCTCTCTGATTTTGCTTAAGTGTTGAAAAATCGAGATGTAGAACATTGTGCAAGGAGCAGGATGGCTGTTATTTCAGTGTTTCCCAGGCAGCAATATCCGTGGCTCTGAGGGCTCAACACTGAACAGGAGCTGTTTGTCAGCAGAATGATAGCAGGATTTCTGATAAGTTAAGCATCTTCTCTTGACCTGGCACATTGAAGTATAAAGCTGATCCTGCAGTCAGCTGGAATTGGCTTGTTATAAAGGTACACCCATGGCTCTGGTTAAAACAATTATTCTGGAATGTATTTGTCTGTGGCTCTTCAGGACTTTCAGAGTTAAAGCTTCCATGTAAACCTTGTCACTGCTAGGAAAATTACCAGATTTTGACAGGGGGTGTCACCAGTGGCTCAGCTGAACATATGCCGCTTATGGCTTGGCTACAAGCGCTGGACAGGGAGGTTCCCTGCTGCTGCTGAGACTGCTGAAAACAGGTTTTAAACCAACTGATTTCAGCACAACACTAAACGTCAGCCTCTATGCAGTGTCCATCCTACCAGTGAGACTGAACAAGTGTAGATTGGCCTGCCAAAATTTTGCTGCATCAAAAAAGTGTTAGGTGGCATCTTTACTATTACACAAATGGTAGTTTTTAAGTACTTAGCAATCCCAATATTCTTGCATTGAGATTACATTTGTACTATTTTGTGGTGAGGCTGGAATAGAAACTGAATCAGAGATTGAATGCAATTCACCTAATGATTGATTTTGATCTCTGAATTTGACACAACAGCCCTCCCTGAAAAATTCAATTAATGAATTTCTGGAGAAAGTATTTTCTTGCTTTTCCAGAGAATACACTTTAAAGTATTTGCTGCCTGGGATGTTGCCACAGAATTTGGGGTTTCTTTTTGTGCCTTTTGCAAACCCGCTACAGGCACCCATCTCATACTCACCTCACACCCACACATCCTGGCACCCTACAGGTTTGAAACACAACACATGGAATAGGCTGAGGGCAAGTGCATGTTCCTTTAGCCCTTTCCAATTCACAGCCCTCCTGGGCAGCTCCTGAGACAAATTTCAAGTCTGGAACCATTTCAGGAGTCCCATTGCTTGCGGAAGGAATTTCCATTCGCCTCCCAGCACTTGGATACTTACTTCCACCTTCTGCTCTGCAACAGCTTGGGTGCAGACGGGGGAGCTGGTTCAACTCACAGCCTGGCAGGAAAAAGCAGAAGGCATGTCCAGCATCTCTCACTTTAGGTGGTGGAAGCTCTTAGATTGGCTGGAGCCACCAGTTCTACTTTCGTCCATATAGACCAGGTAGATCAAAGGAAATGACGTGAAGAGGAGCAAGTGATCTCTGGGGCATCTCTGGGTCAGTGTGGGTAACAGGAGACAGCAAAGCAGCCATTCTTCTCCTGGAACAGAAGGAGAAAGTTTGCTGAATTACATCATGAAAAGTCAGATATGGGAAGAGATCTGACTGAGGTATTTTAGTATTGCTTAGACAAAAGACAACCCTGTTGAAATTGGTGCAAACTGCCTCACTTTCGTATTGGAGCAGGAAACATGGCTCACATCTCCAGCTTAGTATTTTAAGTATGTACCCCAGCATGTTGAGGGAATGGCTTGTAAGGTCTTTCTTGTTATATCTTCTTAACCTGAAGTTTAATATGGTCTTTTTAAAAAGGCCGGTGTCACTGACAGGAACTGAAATGTCCATTTTGCTGTTTACATTGTGTAGGCAAAGACAGCCCACCATTGTAAATTAACTTTCATAGTAAAGAAATGTGTAATCTTTCCTGTTCAGAGCCATCCTGTGCTCTTACAAGACATAAATTATTAGGCAGATCTGCAAATATGCAAGATTTAGAAGATTAATGGACCATCATCAAAATAGGCAACTGAGTCTTGAAATTGGCACTTTAATCTGAACTCCTTTCAAAAGACTGGAATGTAGGGTTTGTCCTCTGCATGGGTAGGTAATGGATTGTTTTCACCATGTGTACACTTTTTATAGCTCTCATCACTGTATTCATCAAAGTGCCAGAGGAGCATTGATGGATTTGTCCTTGCAGGCCCATAGGTTATAAGGTACTACTCCTATCATCACTTATTTTACACATATGGCACTTAAGCTGAGAAAAGTATGCTGAACTGCCAAGGTCCGAGAGAAACAAACTCCAGAATATCTCTTCCCTGCCTCAGTCATGAAGGCATCTTTGCTGCCTGAGATGGGGGTTTCATTTGTTCAGATAATTTACTATTACCTGGGCGTCTGGTAGAATCCAGAGTTGTTTAACCTCTGCTCTTTGGAATATGGGTGTCTGAGGCAATGGCCACAAAGGACTCTTGGGGCACTGGTTCCAGCCCCCTCTGTTTCAGACCATTTGGTAACTTAGGTATACATAACTAACTCACCTCAGGCTACTAAAGTTAGGTTTTCTTCCACACCATTCTAATAGGAAGACTGTTGCACAATTCTGATGTTCTGACCTTAAAGAAATTTGATTTCCCGCCAAATCTGACTTGTGCAGCTGCAATATCTTACAGAGGCAGTCTGTAGGTATTATTTGTATTGATTCCTAGAAACAATTACTATATTACAAATAACATCAGGTTGTAAGAGATTTCCTTGACTATACTACTGATAAAAGATCTAATTGAATACGTATGGTTGTTTCTAACAGGACCAGTAAGCTAGCACAAAACTTATAAACGTGCATGTGTCTGATTCCATGTGCAGACAAATAAGTTTTTGAATGAGCAGCACTGTGTGTTCTTTTTGTCTTTAAAATCAGGCAATTTCCTTTCCTGACAAAGTAAATAGACAGTTTACTTAAGTTTCATCATCCATGTTTAAAAAAAACCCTCTTGATTTTAGTATTAATAAAGAAGAAGATAATTAGTTACTACAACACTGGAGAAACAGAGGGATGACTACTAACGGAAGGCTTATTCTTGCTTTAAAGTTTTCAGCAGGCTAAATGTAGAGCACAAATTTTATTGAAAAGGCCTAGCATGTAAATGTTGTTGTAGCACTTCATTGTTCAAATTGGGTTTTTCTAGTTTTTCCATTCCATGGGATTCTTGATAAGAGTATATTAAAACAAAAAAGTAGAAGCTATTGACAAACTAGAGGTAGAATTAGTGAGAAAGAGAAACATGGTGGAGATGGTAATTCAACCTTCTGGCACAAGAAACATGACCATGAATGTTAATGTACTTCAGAGTGTTTGTCCTTGTTAAAAGAGACTAGACAAAGGGAAGTATTGGTACTAATTGAACCCACTCCCTCCCCCGCCATCCTGTAGCTCTTAAAGCGCATGCATCAGGACTGCCTAGAAGCCTACACCAAGCCTCAGTGCTTTCCCCTCAAATGCTGCCTGTTTCTCCTTTTCTTAAACTTACTGAGATACTCTTCTGACCCCATGAACATACCAAAAGCTGTGATTGTTCAGGGCTTTTTGACCTGGCCAGCACCGAGTTAACGAAGGTGTACGGCTGCACTCTAACCAGTTGGGTATTTCTGTTGCATCACACTGGGCCAATTATTCTACTGAGACCTATTATTTTATTGTAATAAGCATCAGAAGTAAGATGATCTTATATAACTTTGCATAATCTCTACTGATGCGGCATCTTCCTAATGAAGTCCACTACCTGCTTCTCTTGTAAAGTATTTCCATCTTTTCTAACATCTGATGGTCACTGTACCTCTGCAGTGTTGCTGCATCCCTGCTCCCTTCAGCACAACCGAACGATTTAAATGACGGTTGGGTGCTGCCTGTGCTTCCTCGCTGACCCCAGGGAGAAGCACCATTGCTCAGAAATCAAATAAACCCACATACAACCCCTCGCTATGGCTCATACACAAAAATGCATGAAATGAACCGTCTCCTCCCTGTCACCCCAGCCCCTGGTCTGAGCGGTGCAAATATCCGCTGCAGGTGGCCCTCAGCCCTCAAACTCCTCAAGATCCTTTACGTATATATCCTTCCACTGATATATTTTGGCCTCCTGGTTGTATAACAGGGCACCTTCATGTCCTCAGGTGATTTTGGAAGGGCAGTTTTGAATAGAGAGGACGGAATGGCAGGCTAATTAAGTGGGTGGGGAAGAAAGTTAATAAAGAGCTCCTAATAGTAGTCACTTTTACATGTTATTATTTCGAGCAAGGAAAATAAATACAGAATGGCTGTAGGGCCATCAGACGCCACAGTGAGAGGTATGACACTGGTAAGAATGGCAGGTGGAGCAGAGAAAGAAGAGAAAGCAAATGGCTGCAGAGTGGGACAATTCCAACTCTTTGAAATCTTACCCTTTCCTCCCAAGTAGTCCATATCACTTTAATGTACATCCATCTAACAGAAAATCTGGTAACTTTTTTCAAGACAATTAAAAAAAAAAAAGTATGGTGTAGAAAAAAGATTTAAAAATCCCATTTTTGACTAATTTCTTCTTCCTATTTCTGTCTACTTTACATCTCCATCGTCCTTTTCCTTCCTACATCTTACACTTTGTAAGGCACAAAATAAAGGTGGAATTCAGCCTTCCTAATTGGTAGTTGGAAGTCTTCTTTATGTTTAAACACAATGATCTGTTTATTGGAAACTGTTCTTCTGTAGTACCAGCCATCTCTTCATGTCATGCTGTCTGAATAATGCCTCTTGAGGATGGGGAGAAATAATAGCATCACAGTCAGACCCCTTGGGGTTATAAATAGCATTCTAGCAGCCTGAAAGGCTGAAGCCATCATTAAGTTGCATGCAGCTGTAGTGGTGTAGGTGGGTGAGTAAGAGCAACTCGGAGATGGGATAATGGTAACCTGGTACACAAGGGTCATTTTTCATTGGTGGCGTCACTCCATTGGGCTATTGTGTTCTCCCTAAATTAGGTCTCTGTTTAACAGAGCTGAGCAAGCTCAGCAGAACAACCTTGGCAAAGTACATTTAAAAGAAGATTACAGGGAAAGAGAGATTGTTGTGTGTTGTGTTTTAGACAAATTGTGACAAACTTTCCTCACTGTGGTCATTAATTGCCTTTATCAGCAGCAAAGTAAATGCAAGAGGAAGGGGCATTTTGGAAGTGGCATACCGTCTTCCTGCATGGGGCAATGATGACTTTCACCAGGCAAATTAAGAAGTTAATATAGCAATTTAACCTTTGAGAGTTTTCCTTAGCAACCTGATTCATTTTCTGGAATGTTTTTTTTCAGTGCCAAGATGACAAAGGTCTTGAATTTGGAAAATCCCTTTCAATCTATTATTACTAGTTTTGTTGCAGATAAATGGAAATGGAAAAATCCTACATAAATTTCACACAGTTTATATATAAAACAGATGAAAATAATTAGCAGCCTATGTTAGTTTGATCTTGAATACACAAACATATTACTCTTGCCTCATCTCTGAACTGAACAGATCAAGATCTTGATCCTGCTCCCAATCAAGTCAGTGGGGGAGCTGCTTTTAATGTCAATAGATATATGACTCAGCTTAATTCCCCCTGTGGGACCTGTCAGTGTGTAAAGATTCCTTGGAGGTTAATTGCTTGCAGGAGAGTCTCTGCCTGCAATGTGAAAGGAAGGTGCAAATTGCAGAACTGAAGCATTAGCCATGTATTGCAGCCTGGAGAAGACACTGTCATTTAGAGCAAAGGGATCCCTTATTTCAGTGATTCTGCATTCTAATAGTTAAATCTGGTCACTCATGAATTTATACTATGTCTTAGAGAGTCACTTCCTTTGCCATCTTGCCCAATAGCTATTAAAGTAGAACAAATGTTTTTATGTTTTCCTGAAATTATTCCTTTTGGCTCTTTTGTATTCTCTTTACAGTACTTTAAAACAAAAACAACAACAACAACAAAAAAACCAAAAAAAACAGAAAAAAAAAAAATCACTACTTTAAAATAGACTTCTGAAAAGTATTTGTACAGAACCATGAAAGAAATAATAGAGCTGTTGGAGTGGAATTTCTAAATTACATAGAAAGAATAATTCTCATTTAGACTTTTCAGATTTAAGTGAGTGATTTTATTACGTAAATGTGTCCTTCACTATTCTGAGAAAGCAAAGAGATGTACCACTACCCATTAAAAGTTGAGAGAAATGTTTTCCTTCATCATTAAAACTCTATATTCCTTCTTTCATGTCACATTTTTTGTAATCCTTTCTTACCTCTATTACACTTGGAATAATCCTTCTCATTCCTTGTCACATGTGCATTAAACCTCCTCTAAATTACAGACTTAGAGCTTCTAGAACAAGCATTCCATTTTTGTTGCAGTAAGTGTGATAACCATTGTCATACCATTTGTCGTGGTTTAAGCCAGTCGGCAAGTCAGCCATGCAGTTTCTGCTCCCCCCACCCCACCCCCTGGAGGGAGAATCAAAAGAATGTAACTCCCACGGGTTGAGATAAGAACAGTCCAGTAACTCAGGTATAACACAAATCACTACTGCTGCCACCAATAATAATAATGATAAAGGAAATAACAAGGGAAGAGAATACGATACCGCCCGCCAAAAATGAGCCCGACAGAGCAGAGAGCGTGCCCTTCTGGGTAACTCCCAGTTACATCCCCGGGCATGACGTGCTGTGGTATGGAATACCTCTTTGGCTAGTTTGGGTCAGGCATCCTGTCCCTGCTTGCTCCCGGCTTCCCCTCCTCCCTGGCAGAGCATGAGACTCACAAAGTCCTTGGTCAGGGTAAACATTCTGACCAGCAACTGAAAACATTGGTTTTATCAGTACTGTCCCCTGGCCGAAAGTCAAAACCACAGCACTGCACCAGCTACTAAGAAGGAGAAAAAGTGACTGCTGCTGCTGCTGAACCCAGGACACCATTATTAAAAATTCCATGCATGTACCAATCTGAAATTTATTCTTGGGGCTTTTTTCATCACATATTACTGTATTGGGTCAACCATAACACGAAATGGTGGCACTGCCTCCAAGTTCACTGCAGCCTTTGTTACTCACCTAGAGTCAAACTACTAGCCTGTAAGTAATAGAGAAACATACGAAAGTGCTATGAATTTGTTCTTATTACACTTTTTCAATCATTCTCAGTGGCAAATAACCTTAATCCTCTCAAGAAACTAAAAAGCTGAAGAAACTGCCAGTTCAAAAGTGCCTTTTTAAAATCATAAATGACATTTTGCTTTTTTAAGATTGTAGAAAAACCTTCATATAGGCAGGACTAATCTACTGAAAGTTTGTTTTGTAACTTTAAAGAATCACTGTGGCTCATTTTTCTTCAAATATTGTAAAAAATTGGAAAGTGTTCAAGTTGATAGTGAGAAGAGTGATTTGCCTTCTGTCTTATGGCAGTGCTGTTGATAAATTTTGTTTTGCATCATTTTACTAAACCTTGGTGTAACAGCACTTGAATACCATATACACTACCTAGCCACTAAAAGCATAATATTCAGATTAAGAAAATAATTCGGGTAATTATGGGTCTCCAGAAGAGAAAGTGAATCCTGTTCTCAGGCACACTCTTTGGTGTGCTGCATCTGTGCTTTGCTAAATAGTATGTGGAAGGACAGTCTCTGACTCAACAAAGCTGCAAGAGTTAGAAGAGGGGTTTAGCATACTACCAGTGTGCTAACAAGTCTGGAAGATTAAAACTGTAATATTTACTTTTAGAAACTTGACAAATGTCTAATTGACTGAATACTGTTATCTCTAATTGCAATTTTCTGGGTATTTCCTTTATTAAATGACATTTAAAGAATAAAACATACAATACATTTTACCTAACTATCTAAAGTGAGGTTTTTAGCAGGGCTTTCCATGGCAGTGGGGTTGGAGCTAGATGATCTTAAGGTCCTTTCCAACCCTAACTATTCTATGATTCCATGATTCCATGAAATTAAGTTCTTGCGAGCATATTTTTAGCCTGTTGGTACCTTCTTTCATAATTTCTATCTCTTTAAGACATTTTTAACCTGCTGATGAGCTTCAAATACATTTAAAAGAAAGGTTCAGATCTCAAAGTTACCAGAATTTCTGAAGTTTCAGCAACACTGTTGGCTGGATAAAGGAGACACCCAAATTAGTGCTTCAGTTCAGCTCAATAGTTTTTGACACAGGAGGATCTGGGGGTTCCCTTCTCTGGGGGCTTGTGGATTTAAAAGGATGCGCAATGGATGAGTGCAATGTATCTGGATATATCTGGGATATTGATGGAAAGGAACGTACAGGAACATAGAAACACAAATTCATTGAAATTCAGGTTTGAATAGTGCTGTCAGAAGTTTAAAGTGACCAGCACAAACCCCTAGAGATACCAGGAAGCCTGTGAAACAGGTTTACAAGACCCATTACACGTGTTTTTAAAGTTAACTTCTGATACATTTCTTGTCTCTTATAAATGAAATAATATTTTCTTTGGCCATTTTAGTGCCTTCACTGAGGCCCCCTTCCGAGACTCCCCTTTCTCAAAGTCTGAAACAGATATTTCTCGTGATGAGGCACTGGAATGGGTTGCCCAGGGAGGTTGTGAATGCTCCATCCCTGGTGGTGTTCAAGGCCAGGTTGGACGAAGCCTTGGGTGACATGGTTTAGTGTGGGGTGTCCCTGCCCATGGCAGGGGGGTTGGAACTGGATGATCTTAAGGTCCTTTCCAACCCTAACTATTCTATGATTCTATGCACTGACTTGAGAACTTCCCCTCAAGCTAACACAGGCATGGTCCGTAATGGACCCTCTCCACACAGTATCAGTGTTTCCCATTTTAATCTCTGTTTATTTCTCCTCTGCTTCCCATGCTCAGCACCATAAAGCAACCACTTTGCCTGCTCATTTGACTCATTCTTTGAGACTTACTGCTTCCATGGGGTGTACCATAAAGCTGATGCCAGCAGGACCTGGGCTGGTGGCAGACTGTGCCTGTTGCTGCTGACAGCAGGAGCAGCCTGAGGTCACTTGCATAGTTATTTGCTACCTCATTTGACCTACATCTCTTAAGCCCATTTGTTTGCCTCATCACCTAACTACACCTGGCCTTCCAGAGCAGGCCTACACTGCTCTCCAGAGAAGTAATTACAGCATGTACAGTCACACTGGTCTCACAGGAGAGGCAGTGGGGCTGATGGCCTTTGTTACTTCTTCAGCGTGTCTGTGCCGTGCACTCTGTGTTGCTCATTTTAATTTTGCCTCTTACCTGAGCTACATTGAAACAGTTCTAATTCTGTCTATAGCTCCAGTCCGCTTGTAGAACTATTCTTCGACAATAAACTATTTCAGCAAGGGTTAGCAGTTGTTATGGGTCATGACATGGGGCTGTAAGACCTTGTCTCAAAAAATTTGCCTCATAATATATGAACACTGTTCAGATTGTGCATAAAATGTTGTTCTGAATATACTTTGCTGCGGTGAAAAAAGAATGACACATGGTCAGAGGCTTTTTTTCAAATACCTTAGGTTTACTAGGAGGAGTAGTTATAGTGAGTAAGGAAATGGACTATTTAACCTGCAGTTTATAGTTGGGAAAATAAACTCACAAAATCATAGAATAGGTTGGAAAAGACCTTTAAGATTATCAAGTCTAGCCATTACCGCAGAGCTGCCAAGTCCACCACTAAACCATGTCACTTAAGGGCCGTATCTATGCATTTTCTGAACGTTTCAAGGGATGGTGATTCTGCCATTTTCCTGGGCAGCCTGTTCCAATGCCTGACCCCCATTTCGGTGAGATGCAGCCTAATCATCCGCTGGTGCATGCTTGAGCGCGGGTAAGAACGAGCTGATGTGTTGGCCAGTGCTACATGGCAGGACTACAGTGTGAAGCCTGTGCCATGACAAAAAGAAGAGTGAGCGGAGCCCGCGTCCTTAGCAATGCACGGTGAGAGGTGAGGTGGCAGCACCCATGAAACTGTGAAGGTTCTAAACGCGATGACCCTTGGGTGGCCGGATGCCTTCAGCTGGGGCACCGCCGCCGCACACAGGGCTGACTCTCCTTCCCGCAGCCCTGGCTGCGGCACGGCGGGAATCCCTTCGGAGCGGGAGGAGCGGAGCGGACCCTGATCGGGGTACCCGGGGGTTCCCGCCCCGCCTCTCCCCGCCCCGCCGGGCAGGCGCTGCCCGCCCTCCGCTGCCATAGCGATGCGGGAGGCGGCGGGGACGGGCTGCGGCGGCGGCGTGCGCCAGCTCCCCCCAGGTAAGGCGCTGCTCCGGCAGCGGCAGCACCGCGGGGAAGTTG
This sequence comes from Psittacula echo, assembly GCF_963264785.1. Classification (NCBI taxonomy): domain Eukaryota; kingdom Metazoa; phylum Chordata; class Aves; order Psittaciformes; family Psittacidae; genus Psittacula; species Psittacula echo. Next base: position 108,157,684 of record NC_137736.1, read on the forward strand.
CTGTAGGCTCCGCGCTGCGAGCCGAGTCCTTCATTTCGCTGGATTGTACTGCCTCTCCCGCTCCCTTTCTCCCAAAGCCGCTTCTTCTGAGAACTTCTCTGCCGAGAGCAGTGTCTCGCTCTCATTATTGCTATTTACTCTTTTATATTTTTCCGCGTGGAAATTCGCCAGCGGTCCAAGAGCACAAGGATAGGCTCTTGCAGTTTCCGTGCCCTGCTGGCTTTTGTCCGGCCCCGGTGCCGAGGTGGCGGAGACAGGCTTTTCGCGGCTCGGCTCTGTTCCGCCTTGCAGCCCCGTGGACTCCCGCCGCGAACCCGTGAATAAGGGAGATTAAAAACAGCACAGAGGGAGACTGCAGGCGTCTCGCTGGAACACAAGAAAATCCTTTTATCCCAGAGGGACGGAGGCTCGCAAAACTTGCTGAAGTGCACTCAGGAGGAGCAGCTTTAAAATCAGCGGGTTCCGAACTCAGCGTTTCACGTGGTGGTCGGGGTTTGCTGTGCGGGGTCTGCTGCACCCCGGCCCGCTTGATACAGCCCGGCCGCGGTGGAAGCCCCGGCAGGTTAACGCACCTCATTTGGGGGCTCTGCCGTCGCCCCCACGCTTTCCGAGGGCCACCCACCACCCCCCGCTGTACCTCGCAGCCCCTGTGGCCACTTGGGTGAAAAGAGACAAAGAAGGGCCAGGGCTGCCTCTCTTCGTCAAGCAGAGCTGTGCGTTTTCCTCGTTTCGGGGTGAGGAGACATCCCTCGCCTCCTTCCCCCGGCGGTGGCAGGTTTGTGAGGATCCCACTGGCACTTGCAGAGATAACCTTCATTTTTAACATGGTGCCAGCTTTGGACTGAGCATCCCTGTGTGTTGGACTGAGTGGTTTCTGTGCGCTGGGCAGCATGGGGATGAAAGCACCTGCCTGCCTGGCAGAGACTCTTGGCCAGGGCAGGAGTCACATGGCTGGTGGTCCCCACACACCGGAGTGTGGTTTGGGCTGCTGGATCTCCCAGGCTCAGCCTCAGGGGGAGGGAGATCCCTTATGCAGCATGTCCCAGTCACAGAGACTGGTCAATTCCAAATTTGTTTTCATTGTGCTATCATGACAGCATAGCCCGGCTTCTGGCTTAATGTACTTCTGAATCTTGTTTTCTTTGGCTGGGAGAAACACTTTCTGTGCACTTGATGTAACTTTTAGGTTTACCTGCTAGGGCACAGACAAGACAGTTGAGCATCACACAGCCTTCTGACAGCAGCAAGTGTAGGAAAAAAATACTTAGGTTTTCCTCTTTGCCTGCTCTTTGAGGATTAAGTGGCACTTGATGGTCATGCTCAGTTCTTTGGGTGAAAACTCGTCTTAGGGCGCAGTGCTGAGCGCAATGAGGAGGGAGACTGGATTGCTGTCGTTGTGGGTTTCTCTGTCTTAAGTGTGTCTGTGAATTGTATTTAGTGCTGTAAGGTAGGTGTGGTAGTCATACTGAATTTATTAGCTTATTAAGCATTATTGAGGACAAGTACATATTGAAATTATTCTGGTCTCTTAAATTGCTAATGAATGCAATAATACTTTGAGGGCGTTATGAATGCCTTCTCTCCACTGCAACACACCTTTGTTCAGTAAGAAAGAACTCCTTTATTTCCTGTTTGCCTTTATTTCCTACAATAGGGCTCAAACTGCTTTTAGTTGGGGACTCTGTAAGGAGATTTCTCTAACGGTTGCTTTTGTTTTCCTGGTGCAGGCAGTGCAGCCTGAGGGGCTCAGCTCACCCAGCCGATGGGCAAGCAAGACAAACCAAGGTGCAGCAGATGAAGGAGAGGCAGCAAGGTCAACTGGTGGAGATGACAGTGTCATTGCTTTGAGCTACCCCAGCCCCCATCTCCACGCATACAGCGTCGAGAGCATGACAACTTTTCCAAATGGCTGTGGAAATGGCACCACCGTTACCTGTATAGTTATGGAGAATAAAGAGCCCCACAACCAAACTACCTGTGTCAGTCATAATGGGCGGTACAGCACCAGCAACAGTCATGAGGAGGAAATTCAAGAGGATAAACTCAGTCCTTCCAAAATCATGCGCTTTTTCACCACCCCTCGGAAACGGGCGAACTCCAGTTCTGACAGGCCTCGCTCTCTGGTTTTGATGGGCAACACAGCCACATGGAATGCTTTGTCTTCCATCAGAAAAATGGGATCTTTCAAGAAGCTGAAATCTTCAGTTTTCCAAGGAATTCAAACAAGGGAATGCTCAGACATTTTAAATGAGAATGGCATTGGCAAACAGGGTTCAAATGGGGCAGTGGTGCGAGTTCAGACTAACAGGTATTCCTATTCGGGGCCTCTACAGGATTTCCAGAACGAGGTGGACGGTTTAGGCTCTGACTGCTCTGATGCAGAGGAGTGTGATGAGTCTTTCCTAAGGAACACTCACCGCTCACGCAGCATTCGGCGGGCTTATGGTGCTGGCCGCATAAACTTGCTAGACACGGATAAAGTTCAGAGTCATCACAACTGTATAAGGCCAATGTCACCTGTCATTGCAGAGCCAAAGATCTGTGAAATCTTGGTGAAAGACTCTGAAAACAACAGGGTCATTTATCGGAGAAGCAAAAGTTCGGATAACTTGAACTTCCTGAAAAAAAGCTCATTCAAGCAGAAGTCCACCTCAAACCTTACCGACCTCAAGGTACCAAATGACAAACAGATGCCAACCAGGACTGTGAGTGATACTTCTGCTGACTTGGACAAAACCGGTGGGAACCCCGAGAGGAGATCCAAGCGGTGGAAGAGCCCTATCAGGGCAAAGGATTTTGACCGAGTTTTGAAACTGGTCAGTAACGTTACAGATGTTGCATGGAAGAAAGATGGCCCTAGGAGCACAGCTCCTTCTCCCACCGAGCAGTCCCAGAGAACAAGGTCAAACAGCAGACTGCATGATGACTACTCCCGCAGGGTTTCCAGCAGCACGGATCATGACAGAAAGAGATGCACCTCCCCGGTATCTAGTCCAGACACTTCCTTGCCAGGAACACCTTGTCTGCAAAGCCCTGCAGTTGCTCAGGATAAAAAGGTTGAAATGAATGTAGCTGTTTCTGAAGACAAAAGCCTCGGGACGTCATCAGGTATCCCAGACTCCGACAGCTTATCACCCACGCTGAATGACATTAGTCCATTTCCCAATGAAGTGTTCTATTCAGACTCAGATGAACCAAAAGCTACCCAGCAGTTTACATACGAAGCGGAAAACACTCATGTTCCGGTCAGGCCGACTACTCCAAAGCCTCAAAGTCCTACTGCAGAGAAGGTCAAGTGCAATATGAATTTACAGTGCCCAAACCATCACAGCACGTTGTCACTGAGCTCATCTGAGAGCGAGGAGAGAGTTGAAGTACCTGGGCTGAAGCTGAGCAGGAACCCTGTTTGCTTCCAGGACTCGGTGCAAACTGTGTACTATGATGATGGAAATGAAGACAGTGGTATAAGCAGCCACTCTCAGCTAAGCCTCAATTTAACCTCTGGTGCTGAAGAGAAAAAGGAAGAGGTAAGAAAGAATGCAAAATCCTTTAGAAGCTGTATATGTATCTATCAGGTTTTGTCTTTATTAATGCAAAACAATGCAAACAATGCAATATAACCTGACTACTAATACCTATTGCAGGTTGTTATTGCTAAAATATGCTGACAGCAATTATTTCCTTTAATATATTCTTTTTGGATGCTAACGTCAAATTATTTTTTCTTTGTGCATTAATATCAAAGAAAGTTTTGGCAGCAAAGCCATTCCTGTTTGTTTTCAAGGGCAGCTTATTGCACCCTGCAGATACACCACCTTGTCATGTGGTCTTGTTGGATTTTACCAGCCTGAGCAGGGGCTGGCTGTGTTTCCTTCCAAGCTGAAAGGTCTCTGAAGTGTCTGAATGTTTTGAAGTAGCATTGATTCAGTGCAAATAATTGGCTATGGAAGTCTTGAAGAACATGGTAATATTTGTAGAGCAGTGCGGCATGAAACATACAGTAGAAAGGTTTAAGCATGGAGGTGTATCCAGTGTTTTTATTGGGCAGTGATGGCTATGCTGAGGGTGAGCTGTTTGGTTATTTATTTGCCTGTAAGTTTCAAATGGCAATTAGATGCTGGGCAGAGTGTGTTGCTGCTATGTTTTGGTGAAGATACCAGCATTTCATTGCACCTAATGCATCATTTTATAGTCTCAGTAGATGGGTAGGAAGAGGTTGCAGCACCTCTGAGGTAAGGGCATGTAATAACCTTACCTAAAGCACAGTGTGAGCTGGCGCTAGAAGAGGTTGCAGCACCTCTGAGGTAAGGGCATGTAATAACCTTACCTAAAGCACAGTGTGAGCTGGCGCTAGAGCAGTTGCAATGGTTTGGCAGTGTAGGTAACGAGCTGTCAGATGTATCCTGCGCCCATCCGAAACAGTGCAGTTACTGAGCCCCAGCGATGTGCAGTAATGTGGGTTTTGGGATGAGGCAGCAGAGAAATGTTTGCTACTCACTGGGAAAAATGCACTGGGGCAAAAATCCCTCTGGATCTGTATGAGTATGGAAACCATTCATAGAATAAAGCTGGCATCTTTTAGGTCACCTCAGTTTGACTGAAAGTATCTGACACCTTAGGAATGGGGTAGACAAAGGCAATTGTTGCAGCTGTACAAACTTCACCATTTCATGCTGTAAAGTCTTACAATGTCTGTGAAACTGTCTAACTTTTAAAAGCTTCTCATGTTTTTTGCAGTCCAACTGTAAATGGTTACAGAGCTTATAAATATTGCCCTACTGGAGAAAAGCGAGTTTGTTTACTGTAGTGCTTGCAGCTATGGTAAGATCGGAAAAATAAACCCAGTGTGTATAAATGTTGAGGCTTTTAGGTTATTCCTCTTCTGGAGTCCCAGAATTGCCCCAGCCATCCATCTGTTTCAAAACTCACTTAAGAGTGTGTGCAAGGACATGCTTTCACACTGCTGGAAGATGTGAGAGCACCAGTGTGGACGTGTATCAGTTGTATTTCTCAGGAACAAAATGGGAGGTAAGAATTAATGCTACTCATCTACCATCTAGTGGTGATCTGCGATCATGACTCAAGGGGAATTCAGCTCGTCCCTCCCCTTGGCTTCAACAAACCAGTACAGTTTTTAAATGAATGTGTACAGTGGGTGGATAAAAGTTACTGCAGTTCAGTTTTAACACCACATTGTGTTATTATCTAACATGCAATTTAAACATCTCTTTATATTATAAAGTATTTTAGGTTAATTGTGAGTGCCTTCTAGTGCTCACTTCTGTTGTCTAAAACATGGAGTGTGCACTGGTGGCAGTCTGCGTGGTGAGCAGGAGCTGGTGTGGGATGGAGCCCTGCAGGAAGTGAAGGAAATGGTGGCCAGGTGATGGACCCCTTGGCTGTTGGGGCAGCAGTGAGGGACCGGTAGCCCCATCCCTCTGCTGTGAGCAGTGCATGGAGCCCCTGTGTATGGAAAAACAACTGCAGTCACCCAAGTGGTGCAGCTGCATTCAGATGTCTCTTCAGATCCAAAACTCTGAAGTTTTGGAGGTGTTAGCTGTGGATTGGAAGCAGGAGCTGTGCAGGACAAGCTTTACTTCTGTCTTATTATGCAAGAGATGTGAATTCTGTCCTCTGTTTTTCCACTCCTGCTTCTCATCCTATATGCAACCCTAAAGCTGTGGAACTCAAGAGTGACTACGAAACAGGAAGAATGTTTCTCCCTGCCATTTCTTTGTGAGGTTGCTTGTTTCCTCCTCCTTTACAGCATGCTTCCTCCAGTGTGGAGGTAGCTTGGTATCAAAGATACTTATGCCAGGTTATTTTTTATGTGGAGCTTATGCAGCCCGCAGGCACTTTATGAACGCCACATACTCACACAATGAGGTCACTGGGGTTTGAACTTTTGACTACAATTCATTTTCAACTCTACCTTATACCTCCACATTACAGAACTGTACCCACCCAGCAAGTTGTTCCTTTGACAGTCAAGTGCTTGGTTCATTTTCAACAAGCATTTGAGATGCCATGCTGAGTCATTTGTATCACAGATTTTAAAGACTTTGTCTGCACCTTAAATACACCATGTCGACAGACAAATCTGCACTGTTTCCATGCTTCATGCATCTTTTTTTCTGTATGGTTTTCCTGTAAAAGCCAGTACATATTCTTGTACAGCCACTAAAATCTCTGTGGCTTGCAGACATGTCTCAGTACAAAGCTTACAATGTGCTAAGTGGTCAGGCTCAAATGTATTCTCCTTTCAGGACTGGCTGCTGTAGCTGGAAGCAAATCTAGTTTATTCCCTTGCCCACTCATCTAGTAGACTAGTCGGCAAATGAAGCCTGTGGAACTTGGCCCACCTCTATACTTTCCCAAATGTGGAAACTAAACATTTCTATCGTGTGTTCCCCCGATGCTGTAGCGATGACTTTGCAGTATGCACACACGGGTGTCTATCACTTTACCTGAGTCAATATTTTGGAGATTTTTTTCCCTATGTGATTCAGTCTGGAGATCCTGTCACTTTGTCACTTTGTGGGTTTCACCAGAAGGCAAGATTTGGACTGGAGCAGGGGTGGTGTTTGACCTTCTCTGTTGTTGGTCCTGCGAGAGGTGGCTTCCAGGGAAGAGCTAATGAAGTTTAGCCTGGATCCATGCCTCAGCACTTCTTAAGCTGCAGAGGTGTGAGTCACCAAAGCTCGTCTGTAACAGCCCATGCTTTTCCAGTCTCTATGCTACTGTCACATTCAATATGTTGCTTTTAAATACATCAGGAAATGATTAAGTACAAGTTTGTATTTGGCCTGTTTCACATGGTCTTTACTTCCTTGAAGAGCCTCATGTCACTGTAAATAATGAAAGCTTGAACTCTTTGCTTTGGACTGGCATGTGTCAGCCACTAAGGCTGCCTGAACAAAACACTGCTGAATTTGCTGTAAAAAAGACAAGTCAAGCTGTTTGACATTTCACCTAGTCTTTCACAAGCTCTTGGAGCAGCTGCTGTTTAAGTTGCCTTGCTGGCATCTGGCTTTCCAGTACACCAGACTTGTTGTTACTTAAATACCTTATCTGCATGACTATAAGTGAATGATAAGTTATGGTGTAATGAATAAGCCAGTTTATGGAAAAGAGGAATAAGAGCTGTACGGGTGGGAATATGAAGAGGATTCAGCTCTGTCCTCACTGTTCGTCCTCCCTATTTCTTGCTTCAGAAAGTGTCCTTACAGTGAAGGAACAGAGGGTGGCGGCTGCATGTGGTCATGCTCAATACCCACAGGAAGCATGCAGCAGCCAGGAGCTGAGAATGAGCATCCTTGGTACCCTACCACAAGCTCCCAAGTGCTGTGGGGCTGGGCATGAGCACACCTGCTGGGAGCAAGCTGGTTTCAGCTCTCCAATACTTCTCTTTAGATTTATTCTCCTCTGGTTCATCCACATGCAATTTGGAGCGTGGCTTAATCTGTATAACTGAAAATGTGCTAAACGGCGAAGGATAATTAGGTAAAGTAAATAAGAAGAGAGCTTCTTAAACTGGGTTCACTCCTATGCGGCTTATAATTTGGAACAAGGGCTCAGCACCCTGGTTCTACTGGAACAGAGCAGCAGAGCGCTGTAACAGGCTCTCAACAGCATCTCTGACAGTAAACTGGGGTTTCATTTAACCAGAGTGACACTGGATTTACACTGAAACTCTCTGAGCTGCTCTGCACAAGTCAGGATACATTTACAGAAGGTCTCCACAGTTGCTCAAAAACAAACTTCCAGGAGCACTTGCCCAGAGCTAAACCAGAAACCACTGCGCAGTGCTGCAAACCCAAGCTGTGGAACTTATCACTGAAATAATGCAGAAGGGAGCCCCCAAAGGACACAAATATTTTCCTGTCTCAGCAAAAAACTCTTCCAACTCACTGCAGCAGAGCCTTCTGCTGTTCAGTACATCCTGTAAGCATTTGTTGCTGTATCCTCTATTAGGAAGAAGAAAAAACAAGGCAGTAGTGGCAGTAATCTGAATTTTGCATCAGGTTAAGTAGTTGACCAAGTAATTCTGCAGTGCTGAATAAAATTGGCCATTCCTGAAAACCATAGAATAAAAGAGGAGTTACCGTCGTCCATGCAAAAGGATCTGTGGATGCTAGAAGGCGGAGCTCAGATGGACTCCCGCTGCAGTTAGCCTGGGGCAAGCTGCTCCCTTTCCTTACTGCATTTGTGCTCCTCTGCCTTTCCAGAGTGACTGATACTTGACTCTGCTGTAGCTTTCCTCTGACACTTCAGTAATACCCAGGTGTTGCTTACCCTGGGATCAGGATAATAGTACCCAAGAGAGTGGAATGGTACTTCTGGCCATGTAATTTGTTTTTTACATTGAGCACGGTGTTGAGATGTTAGCACTGAAAATCCATCTCAATGATAGGAGGTTGCAATATCCAAATTGAGCAGAGGCAGCTGCAGTTTCCTCTGAGCCGCCTGTGTTTCCCCTTTCTGGCATCCGGAGGCAGCTGTGTTGCTTCTGGTACTAGGATGCTGAGCAGGATGCTATGGGAGGCTGGAAGACCAGCTGGGTGCTGGAGGAGACCAAGCACAGCAGTCTTGACTCTTCCTACTCCAAGATCAACCACAGCAGCCTCACCCTTACTCCATGTTCTAGGAAGTAATAGTTTATAGAAGTACAGCTGCCTGAGGCAGTTCCAACCCACACAAGCTGCAGTTTGTGACTGCTGCTAGGGCATGACAGTGGCTGGGCTTGGGCAGAGACAATGAGGTTTCGCTCTGGAAGGGTGGAGAGAGAGGGGAACCAGAGTACCTCTGCCTGCAGAGACATTGAAGAGATGTAAAGGCCTATGCCTTTTTATGTTTTGCTTTGTTAGCATAAAGTTCCACTTTCAACCTGTGGTTATCATCTGGCTTTTGAGGTCTGCCAGCGGATATTACAAAGATAGCCTGGAAAAAGTTGCTTGTTTTGCCAAATAAAAGGAAACAGGATTCTTTTTTTAGACCTGTTACTTGATCTGGGGTGTTCTGAGTCAATTTAGAAATTCCTCACAGGTTTTAATGCATATACATTTCCTAAAAAGAGGTGAGGGCATGCACACTCCTTTACTATATGCTAAAGGCTTGCTGTTCTAGTTCAATACTGAAGTGAACAGGGACAGCACCAGAGCATCACCCGGCCATCCCCAAGTATCAGTCATGGGAAAACTAGTGGAAACAGTCTCCTGGTTTTAGCAGGCTTGCATTTTTATATGACTGATGAGATTATTTCTGCAAAGCAAATACATTTCCCTGCAAACTCCCATATGTCAGTCGGAAATATGTTAACTGATTTGGTTTTAGAAATGAGTTAGAGGAGAGGATGGAGGAAATACTTGAGGCTGAAGAACAGATTTGATAGTCAGGAGATCCGCTTGTCATTTCCAGTTCAGCCTTATGCTTCCTCTGTGACTTAACGTGACTTAACTGCTTTGTGTCTGCTCCTTATCTGTGCACTGTGGATATCATGAAGGTGAACTGGCTAATCATGGTAAAAACATTATGCTTGTCGATTATGATAAGCAGGCTTTCAAGGATCAGGTTAAATGAAGCAAACCTGCATTAAAAACGCCTTAGAAAAAGTATGGCTAAATTTTGGTTAGGTTTGTTATCTATATAGCCTGATCTTTTAATGTGGTTTTATAGGTACAATCTGTTAGAATACCACAATTACTTTGGTGTCAACAAATCCCAAGAGTAGAATTATATAAATCTTTTTCCAATTTCTAAAACTTTCAAAATGAGTGTGTGTTACCACAGTAGTTTGTGTTGTTAATGGGGATTGATTTTACCCTGTTACAAGGCACAGTAATGTAATTTTACTTTATTACAATGTGTAGCAATTCCCACATCATTTCTAGGAGCACTAGTATAGTGCAGGGGTATTCCTTTGGGAGTCCCCCTTTGAAGCAGTGCTCTGCAAATGTTTAAACTGTAGGTCTGCCCAATTTTGGGTGAGGAGAAGAAAAGGCAGATTGTCCTGCCATAAATGTTTATAACTTCCAAGCAACTAAAACATATGTTGTATTACTTTGATTTCTTCTGCTTTGCTTGTTTGTATGGGTGTAACTGTGTATGTTCTTAAACAGGTTTTTATTTGCAGTTGTTTCACAGATCATATTCTGTCTTGCAGTCCACTGATTGAATAGCACTGTGTATTCTAGGGATAGATAATGCATTTATTTCAGGTCTTCTCAAAGGCTAATTAAAAAGAAAAGATGCTAATGGCAGAGGGGGCAGAAGGATGTAAAATAGGAAAGAAGTTAGTGCAATCTGCATTTAATTAAAAAGGAATAGGCAAGTGAATTGGACTGCTTTAATAATTCTGGTTATTATTCTGACAGGATGAATGCTTTCTTCTACAGTAAAAGCAATCACTTCCAGGGTAACTATTGCTGTGATAGTACTGCTGGAAATTGTCAGCCTGTTGGATCAACAGTGAATCACCAGGCTCTCATGATACTGTAGGACCTTTATATAAAATCTGGAAAGAAAGCAGTAAATGTATTTTCTCTGGGAGGCTGTATTGTCTTTGGAGTCCCCTAATCTCTGTGTCTGTCATAACAGTTTGCAAATAAAAATATTGATCATGTCCATGAAACATAAGCCAAGCTTTTGACCTCAGTTAGTAGTGATGATAAATGAGCTTCAACTAATGCTTCCCCACGGCTATTTAGCAACAAGAAAAAGTGCAAAGGTTGCCTTCTATCATGTACCTGGGTGGAGACATGTTGTCTGGACTTTTACTCTGTTAAGTGAAGGTGATAAAATAATTTATAACCACTAGGTCATGATCACTTAGTCCTTTACATTTTTGGTTGCTTGTATGAACTGAAAAGTCAATCCTAACATTACTTATTGAGTTCCTAGCATTTGGCAATTACTGTATCCTACGATTTAGCTATTTAGTAGTCACCAATTATAATATTGGCATATAGCTAACATTCTTAGCATAAGAAATTTCTACATATTTATATAGGCCCCTAAATGTACACACACATCTGTACTCGTGATCAAAATACAGAGATACTTATATGACATAGCACAAATATTGTGAAGCTTTTAAGCCTTGTCATTTGAAGAAGAACACAACTGATTACCCATCACATCTTTTCACTGAGAATTGTAGTAATTGGGTTCTGAAACTTCTCAGCCTTGTAATTTATTCTCAGCCAGAATTATCATCTGTTTAATTTCTCACACCTTTTTATAAATTGCATCTGGAAATTAATATTAATCTCTCGTAAAAACATTACTAGATTTTTATTATCGCCTTTCTCTGCATTAGAGAAAGGCAGCTGTAGTGAGCAAGGCAGAATTTCAGCCAGGCAGCTGTTATGAAGCATTAATTGTCTCAGTACATTTAGAACATAAAAATAAAATATAAAAAAATCCGAATGGGTAATGGTAGGGGTTGAAATGCAGATTAGTGGGCAGGGAGCCTCAGCAATGTACGCAGGCATCAACCCATTTATGGAGTGTTGATTTCATTTTCATTAGGGCATCTGTTGTCATAAACACATTAAAAAATCACGCAGGGATTGTTTTTCCTTTGCTGTTGTGGTGGCAGCAGTATGTCAGTCCTCACAAGCATGACAACTGCAAGTTGACAACCAATAAGCTGTGTTGGGTCATACTTGTAGTTTGGGTATTTTTGCTACAGTGAAGAGCATGGTCAGGTATATGGTGAAGTTATTCATGTTGGAGTAACTGTGCCAGCAGAAGTCCTGCTGTGCAGTTTCAGGTACTGATAATTTTCTGTCGTTTCACTGGTAAAAGTTGCAGCCATATAAGAAAGACTTTATCAGCACTCAACAGGTCAGATCTCAGGCTCCTTGGGCAGCAGTCTCTCTGAGGACGATTTTGGGTGCTGAATTTATTAAATACGCACTGTAGTCTGAGTAGTAGTTGCAGAACCTGGCTCTCATCTCAAAGGCTAAGCTAAGTCTCCAAAGGCTAAGCTAAGATTTCAATGGTTAAACACCTGATGCTTATGTTGCTTGCCTTGGTAATAAATAACAGGGAATGCCAGCAGCAGTCATGTGCCATTAAATGCAACAGGGTTGTACTAGTGCCAGATCCTGTTGAGTGAGGTCATGATAAAGACCTTGAAGCTGCTGTGCCAGGGTTGGGAAATCAGCCTGTACCTGGGCAAAGAAGTGATTTGGTCTGGCTGGGCTCAGACTCCATGGTGTAGTTATCTACCTGGGAGCAGCCTAGGAAAGTTCCTGCCATAGCCTGGTTGGTGTGGTCAGGGGGCCCTGGGGAGCACACCCTAAACAACACACCTGAAAGTGGCACCTAGAGCTGAGCTGAGTTACCCAAAAGTAGTGGTCAAGTGCAATGAGGAGCAGGTATCCAAGACAGCTGCGCACAGCTGTAAAGAACCTCGTGGGGAAGCTGCACCTTGCTGGAGCAGGAGATGGGAACCAAGCAGGGCTCCCACAGTGTTGAGGAACATGGTTGTAATGCTACATCTGCCTGCAAAAATCTGCGGCTGAACTCAATTATCTGAACATGAGCTGCTGGAGGTGCCCTGACTGGTTCCCCTTTGTCTCCAGGGGCTGCTTCTGGATGGCACTGGCCTTTGTAAGTCTGGTGTCATACTTGCATGATGTGTGGTACATGGAGATATTTTAGATTCCTTTGTACATTTGAGATGGCCCTGAGTGCCTATGTTCAGGCAACAAAATTTCACCCCAGATTTTTGCAGATAATGATGGCAGCTTTAATGCCTGGCTCGCATACAGACACCTCCATTGCAGACATCAAAGTTCGGGTGTGGGAATCTGGAGCTGAATCCTGCCCTAAGAGTGACATATTGCATGAGAACAATAGCAAATAAAAGCATAGCCTGGATTGAAGTAAATGTTTAGTTTAAATGGTTGGATTTGTAGATATGCAGCTGTTGAAAATCAAAATACAGAGTTTTAACTGATACTCTGTTGTAGGAATTTAGCTGTCCAGATGAAATGGATTCATTTGCATCAGTATAAGTAAGTAGAGCCGTTTGTGCTTGTAGTTTCAGAGGAAACCTGAGGACGAAGCCTAAAAGACACAATGACTAATCTTGATTGCTAGCATTGGTGATCCTCTGTGTGAATTTCAGAAAATCCAGTGTGGATACAGCTTAGAGCTTTACTTCTCAGAAATCTTTAAATTCCTTGAGATTTCTGACCAACGCTTACAATGCATGAGTCAGTGCATGACATTTTCAGTTTCATCCTATATGAAGTGCCATGTATAACTCTACTCCTGTCTGTAGATGTTACCAGTAATAAACCTGATTTCATTTATAAAGAATTAATCAAGGGAAGGTCATTTGAGGTCAGTGGTGCTGCACCAGTATAAAGCCAGTGATGGGTGGTACAAAATTGTTTCCTCAGAATTTTGTCATTGATGTCAAGAATCATACTTATGCTCAAGTGACTGCAATACTGGCGCCTGTGGGTTGTGTGCTTGATATTTTACTCCTACTAGTAAGTAGTCACTTGATCAGGTCCTGCCTGAGTAGGTCACTTAGTGGAGTGTGAGGTTATCAACCTGGTTTCCTCTGATTTTTGCTAAGAGAGGATTATTAGTTTTCTAATAGAGGTTTATTAGTTAGTTTTGCTAAGAGAGGTTTATTAGTATTCTTCAGTGCAGTTTGTAGACCTAAGCCTAAAAGTACATGTCCTTCAGTATTGTTTATTGCACAGCAGAGATTAATCCAGCTGTCATGTAGATCACTACAGTAGGTGGAGTGCTGCAGAAGGAAAGCAGTCCTCTCTTTGCAAATGTTATTGCTCAAGATAAGCATGTAAAAAGCAGATTAGGAGATGACACGTGACGTGTTCTTTCCTCAGTCTAAAAGTACAGGATCATGAGATGAACTTTGCCTGACTGGTTATGCAGAGAGTGTGCTCACATTTGTAGCTCTTATGGACAAGACTTTGTGCAACAAAAGCGTAAAATGACTCTCATGAGCTCCTTTCTCAGTCACTGCATATGTGGAGACCCTTTACCTGTGTCCGATTCTGAGGTAAGCACCTTGTTTAACCTGTAGTTTCGCTGCTCTGACCTCAGAGGAGCTGTGTTTAAGGGACAGCTTTGCTGAAGCTTCATCAGTACCAGCCAGGGAGTCTCTTTCTTTACTGAATTGCTTATACTACTAAAATTGATCCTGAGCTAAAATCTGCAGAGAAGCTGAAGCATGTCTGAGTGACAGGTGTGACACCATAGAAATTGGAATTTACACAAGTGCTCTATTTAGAACAGATTTCATGCTGTAAGTGAAATAAGTGAATGTAGAGCAATATATGACATTGCTCATTTTTCATACCTTAATTGCAGTAATCATCTGTTAAAATGCTGACGGTTTAATAACTACCTACTAGCTAAAGTGCTTTCAAACAGTGAAATTTATCTTCAGCTGTCTTTCAAACAAAAAGTGAAATCTGCTCACTCCATCAGGTGAGCTTCTAAAGAAGGGTTATCAGAGTTGTACTGGCCTGGTTGAAAATGGTAGGTGGAGAAGAAGGTGACAGAACTTAAGTCGTGTTTCACAGGCATCACTGTTAAATGCAGATTCTGGGATGCATGCTTTCTTTGAATATGAAACACCTGAAATGCCTTCATCTGGTTTGAAACAGATGAACAAAGTATAGCCAGAAACAGACAAAATTATGCTTCTCTTTTTTGGAATACTTATTAGCTTTGAACATCATCAAAAATGTACTTCGGTAGTCTAAAGATATCCTAATAAAGAAGTAGGCTGGCTTTTTTTTTTAATCAACCAAACCAACAAAACCCCAACAGAAAACCAAGCTCAGAATTAGTTCATAATTTGTATGGGAACTTGGGGCAGGGTTCACTTGCTCAGCAATGCTTTGGAGTTTTCATTCATTCCATCAGGCATTTGTGCAAGCTGACACCCAACCCAGAAACACCCATCTTCCTTTCTCAGTTTCTTTTCTGTTCTTTATAGAGGAGCGAGGGAAAGCCAAGGAAACACTGGGAACTGGAAATTTAAGGAAAATGTGTATAAAAATTTTTATGTGCGGTATGTTGTTCTCAAAAACCGCAGAGGTTTTGCTATAGAGGTTTACAGCCAAATGCATTGAAAACCCTAAAAATGTTCCCTGTAACAAGTATTTCAGTTGAGGCTATTTTATTTCCAAACCTGTTGGACCAGTGCAATTATGATACCTGTGGGCACTAACCTATGTGAGCCAGATGTGCTGTTACATAGGAAAGACATGATAATTTTCCAAGCTTCCTCTCTAAAACATAGTTTTTTTCCTGTATTTGTGTCAATGTATCTCTAGTCCCAGTTCGTATGAGTGTAACCTGCCACAGCATAATGAGCTGTCCCTTTCCAAGTGGATGAGCTCTCTTGGCCAATTGGCATATGGCTGCTCAATCTCTACGCCTGACCCAAGTGAGTGTGGGAGTGCGCGGTAGGAGGGAGCATGACTGCCTGTTTGGTATCGGCTTACAGCTATGTGGGATCAGCAAGCAGTCACACTGCAGCCGTTCTGTTTGTTTTCATCACTGAGTAGAGGTTAAGCAGAGGAAGAGCACAAAATGGTTTGGGTTGGAAGGGTCCTTAAAGCTTATCCAGTTCCAACTCCCTGCCATGGGCAGGGACACCTTCCACTAGATCAGATTGCTCTAAACCCTGTCCAACCTGGCCTTGAACACTGCCAGGGATGGGGTAGCCACAGCTTTTCTGAGGAAATCTACTGCCTCATCACCTTCATAATGAGGAATTTTTTCTAATATCTGATGTAAATCTACCCTCTTTCAATTTAAAATTGTTGCCCCATGTCCTGTCACTACAGGTGCTGGTAAAAAGTCCAGAAACAAAGTGTGCTGGTTGAATTATTTTTGTTGATGTTATGTGTAATATCACAGTTGTGCGCAGGAACAAGTCCTTTAACACCAGAGCTGTCTTTCCAAGACACCATTTGCGAATTCAGTGTTTATGTTAGGGCCTGTACGTGCTGCTGAGGTAACAGGTGAGTTTTTAGTCCTACTAGTCACGTTTGCCTAAGAGGTGATGCTGGTTAAGTGTTAACTTTACTCAGCAGAAGCATCACGATGTCTTCCCTTTGGAAAGTTACTCTCTTTCTGCATTTGTTGTGTTTAAGGTAACTGTTTCTTTTTAGCAATGTTAAGTTGATCTGCCATATGAGAAACTCAGAAATTATTAACTGTCAATGATTAGCTTATTTGACTTGTTCACATTTAAAAAGGTTGTTTCTGATGAACCCTGGAAGAGGTCCCCATCCCAGGATGAAGAAAAGGCAGACACACAAAAGGTCACACCCAGGAGATGGGGCTCTGGAAAAAGATCTCGGCCCAGGCCTCTCTCGGACTACGGCCAAATGTCGATCAGAAGTTTCTCTATACCAGAAGATGCAGTTGCAGTGGAGTCTCAGATGACAGACTGTACAGATGGAGAAAATCAGCCAGGACTGGCTCCCATCGGGTCTGCGATCCAAAGCAATACAGTAGGCTACCACAGAGGGAGAAAAAGAAGACCCATCTCTGTAATAGGTGGGGTCAATTTCTATGGAAGCGATCCGGCAGAAGAGATAGAAGGTCTGCTGACACAAGTAAGATAAGAGATGTGCTCTCTGCAAACTGCAGAAGATCCTTTCACTTCCTTGTCTCTATCTTCAGCCTAGAAAATAGAACGGATGCTTCCTCTCTTCCTTCCCTTTTGTCAAGCTGACATCATGTACTTACTGTTTTCCTGGTCACTAATTACTTTGTCTTGTTGTTAAACAACAAGCCAGCATGGAATAAAACTGATACTGACTTTGGGATAATCTTTTCTGTATTGTAAATTAACCTTATTCCTTTCTTGGAATGGTCATTCTGTCTCATAGTGGTATATAAGAGCTCATTTGTATATAATACAGCTGTGTATTTAGTCTCCTTACAGGATGTAGGGCACAAGGAATAGAGGAGTATAAACTGATATGATAATAATACACTGTTTATTGATCATTTCAGATTTTCCAAAATAAGGCCTGCTCAAAACCTGTGGCCTTAGCTGTTGTGTTCAAAATCTTGGTAGCGGCATAGCAATAAGGACATTGCTTAGGAAAACTGGTGATAAATGAGAAATTAATGAAATAAAGAATCTTAAGAAAACTGGCAATATGAATAAAATGTCTGTTTATGTACTACTAAATTGACCTGATGGAATGAATGGAAGCCTGTAAGAAAATAGCATGTGGTGGAGTTAGCACTTGAGCAGTTCCTATATATTAACCTTCTATCTCTTTTGGCTTAGGTGAGAGAGTGATTTTTTTCCCCCCCCAAATCTTTGAAAACTCATGGGAATATTTGAAAAGTGTAATGCTAATTCCTTCTTTGTTGTGTTTTGTTTTGGTCGGATAGCTTAGGTGTGAGGGAAACATTTTCAAACAATATGAAATCACTGGTTTTATAATATAGTGTCGAGACATAGTTCATGAAAGAACCATCCCTGATGTTTCTGATTACTTAATAGAAGGCCTATGAACAGCAACAACTGAAAGATAAGGTTCTCTGCCATTCATGTGCTGAGGTCTGCTGTTTAATGTTGAATGTTTATGCGAGGTCATTCAGCCTGGCTAATGTGGAGTTGTTCAGGGTTGACATAAAATTGAACTCAATTTGCAAATAAAGCAGGGATAGGTTCTCTGATCATAATTAAGCAAATGAATCTAAAGAAAATGTCTTCTAGATAAAGTTACAAGTAAACTTAATATTACCTCTTCTTATTGAGGTTCTTGAGAACTCGGGAGCAGAGGATCATTTAGACAATTATTTTTGTCTTGTAAAATTATGTTTATTTTACTTAAAAGCAATACATTTATTTTAAGTCAGCAAGTGTCCCAGGAAATGAACACAACTTCCAACCATAGTGTTTCTGGCTGTTCTTTCACCTGAGACATGTGTTTACAATGCCAGCAGGCATTACACAGGCTGTTCTCAAAGCAGTTAGAATCCAGAGTGTTTGGTCACAGAGTATTTTCACCTTGTAATAAAAATTATAGAGCATGTCTGATCATAACAGAAGTCTAAGGAGTTTTAATACAACAGACCTGTAATGTAATAAAATATTTTCTGTGATGTTGGTAGATACTGTATGCAGTGTTTAAGCAATGTCACTTCAAAGTAGGGGACTTGGCTGCCCCTGTAATTACCTGGACTATCTGAAGAAACCTTACTTCATACCTGAGTTTTCCTCGGTTGAAGTTCCTGGTAGCTTTACTAATACTGGCTTTTCCTGTGTTCTCTGTAGCCTGTAACACGGCCACCCGTTCCAGCGCACCAGGTACCCCCTTACAAAGCTGTTTCAGCAAGGTTCCGGCCGCTCACCTTTTCACAAAGTACCCCAATTGGCCTGGACCGGGTTGGGCGGAGGCGGCAGATGAGAACATCTAATGGTAAGATGGGCAAGTCTTTTTAACTTTCTAGATCTCAACTTCATGCCCCAGCTTGGTCAGGAAGTGCATTAGAGTGTGGAACACAAAAGGGTGCAAACCAAATTGGTGACAAAGTAGCACCCAGCTAAGTTTTGTGAATTTCTCATTAGAAGCTGCTATGTTCATGTAAAACCTGTTTTTCGCACCTGTTTGACATTACTGTGGTTTATTCTTCTGTGCCACTTATACGCTCATATTTTCCACTCTCTATTCACATACTTGCCTGAACATAATATAATATGAAGGAAGGAAGGTCTAATATGCTTGAGTTCATACCCACAGTCACACCACACATGTATTTCTAATTTTCTGTTTGCCATGCGTTCAGCTTAACTACCTTGATAGTCAAGCCTTCAGTAATTAAGCAACTTGTTTCAGAGAACTCTATGCAGGGAGTCCAGCCAGTGTTCTGGTACATGACAGACAGGTTCTTGGAAATCACTGCTTTTTTTAGAAGCACTACCCTTTATCAGACTCTCTGAGGTGCACTGTGTATTTTTGCTCCAATTGTTTACCATTGGAGTACAAGGCTATCTTCAGTTAATAGAAAGTGTTATGTAGTGTTAGTGGAATGTTTCTTGGACCAGAAGAACCTAGGTTAATACCATTTGTGTTTTTTCATACTGCTGTAAACATAACCTGGCAAGGGTTGGAAATAAAAGCAAAATTTTCACTTTATATACTTCACTGTTAATAGTAAATAAAACAATACTGGGAATCTTCACTCTGCCTCTCTGTGGAAAGAATAAGTAAAGGTGTCTGGATTGGGGCTTGCCATGACTGAAGTAGGAAACAACAAATAGCATTTTCAACGTTTTGTTATTAAAACTATACATATGGTTGTCCATATACATATACCAATATACACACAAGTCAGTATTGGCTTTTATAGTTGTAAGCTAAGTTTAAGCTGCAATGATATCCGACTTCTGCTCAAAAAAATCCCTCAACTACAAATTACTTTATGTAAGAACGTGTTAAAACTGCATTTTCCAATCTTCAGTACAGCATGAAAGTTTTCTTCAGAAGATGCTCTGCAAGGAACAGACTTGAGAACTTTGAACTACAGCAGTGAGATATATATACTATATTAGTATTTTCCTTTAATTTATATTGTAGTAAAATATTGGGAACTACTTTGAAAACCATGGCTAGAGTGTGTCCTTGCTGTACGTATCTCAGTATGCTTAATGATCCAGACTAGACATCAAGGTAAATTAACATCTAATGCTGTGACCCTGAGATGTAATGACTGAGATTACATACTACCTCAGTCCCTGATTCCAGAAGAGAATAACACTCAAAGAATAACAGGTATGTCATGAGCTAGTTTTGGAAAAAAGAGACTCTTTAAGTATCACAGAGAAGGATGTATTTTTCTATATTTAGTTCTCCTTTCCATTTCATGTTTGGAAACCACATGAAATACTACTAGTTACCTAGACAACTGCCTGAGAGCATTCCAGGCATTTAGCTTTCGAATAATCGGCCTTCTAAACATAAGCATCAGGATGACAAATACAAAAAGCAAGATTCTGGCCACTTTTGAAGACAATGAAGCCAAAGCAATATTGGTTATTCTAGATGTCACTTTTATGACTCATTGCAATAAATATAAAAGTTGAGCAGAAAAAGCTTCTGAAATCAAAGCCTTGAGGACAAGTGGGGAATAGCATCGACTTCGCAGTTTGAAAGCAGTTGCAAATATCTGTTAGGTAGCTCCAGCAAAAAATAATGACGTATTACTGTCACACATTCTGATTGCTTTCCTTTTTCTCTTAAATTCACAAGGCATCTCCTTGTCTTTGAACATGTGAGAGTTTTTTGTTTGCTCATGTACAGTGAAATTTGATAGCACAAAAGCCCTTTATTATAGAAAGAAATTCTAAACACAAGCACTGCAAACCAGTGATGTCTTTTTTTAGTTGCTTGCTAAAGCCTAATACGTAGCATGTCTACTTTTTTTCCTACTATTTTTAGAAAAACAACAGTTACAGGACAGTAAATTGTCATACTGTAGGAGACAGCGTAACAACCAGCCAAAATGTAAGGGAAGCTGCCCTTGGGACTTACGTTGCTACTCTTCTTCTACAACAATTTTTATAATATCTTAAAAACAAACCCATTTTTTTGCATATTGTGGTGTGCAACTTGAATTTGGCTAATTTAATTGAGCTCCTTTAGATGGGCTCAGGTCTGAGTAGATGGGGTGGGATTCAGCTCAAGTCTAAGTCACCTAAATTTAGTCTAAGTGTAGGTATCTACATAAGAGCTAAACATTAGAACACCCATTAGAGGCACTAGAGGACTAGGGCTTGATTAAGTTACCCACCCCAGGGTCCAGTGCTGTGTGGGGTACCTCAGCATCTGCCTGCAGCTGGCAGAAATGACAGAGGACCTATGGGAGAACTATTCCTTTCTTCAGTGGCAGCTGGAGGCAAGCAGGATATCCAAAATACTTTAAATGGCACTAAACATCTACATTTAAACAACTGATCTGGGGCTCCAGCCATTGCAGTCAATGAAAGAGTAGGAACTGCCTTTGGATGCAGCGTATTGCTCTCTAAGCTGGAGCATAAACAGTATATAACCATTGCGCAAGCTGTATAGAAATAAGAGAAAATATTGTACCAGTAAAAGAGGGTATCTAATGTATTAAAGAAAAGAAAATAAGAACCAAATCAGATAAGCAAATTGATTGTATCATCAAGTGTCACAGGATCCATGAACTGGAACGCCATGCCTAAACGAGAAACGATATAGTGACAATTACATTATGAACCACTTGAGATCACCAGGACAGTGACAGCAAATGTGACAAACCAAGGAACCAGAGAAGTTTCAAAGGCAGCAAGCACAGTCATAATAGAAGATTTAAATTGCTGCGGTGTGCGTTAAGCATTGTTCTTGAATCGTTCCTGAGCTGTGTGCAGGATCACACATAAGAGCTACTCTTACAGAGTGGTATGTGTCTCTATGGATTTCCCAGCTAATCTAGGTGACCTTGGCTGGAAGAAACAGATAATTTAGGGTGCTGCTCATTGACCAAATACAGACAGATAATGAATCTTAGCTGCTGTGTTCATAATGCACTCTGAGCAAATATCCTGCAGGAGTGAGAACAGTAAAAAAAACTTAAATGGTGTGTGTTTTAATTTAAAAAAGGGAAAGTGAATAAAAGTGAGAAGTCATTTATGTAACAAAGGAGTTTAAAGGAGCAGAAAAAGGTGTTGAATGCTTGCAGGCAGCATGCAGAGTATTCAAGGACAGCACAGGAGATGCTTAGAGCAAATTCATGTCACCTGTCAAAACAGAATTTGGAAACACCAGGAAAGGGTTCTGTCATTAAACACATGGAAAAGGAATCTATCAGAAGAAAAAAAGGCATCCTTCAGATTGTTGAATTGCATCCAAATAGAAAAAAAAAACCAAACCTGTAGAAATTTTGATGCAAAGCTACAGGAATGTAGAAACAGTTTGCTAAAGATATAAGAAAGAAGATCCTCCCATGCTTTAAGAAGTGAGTAGGTACTAAGCAAAGGAAAGGACAAAAGTGGTTGCTTTCCGTAAGAAGAGAGCTCAAGAGTGGGGTCAGATGTTCACTGTCTTCACAAATAATGCAGGAAGGGAGGTACAGAATGAAATTATAATTCTTGCTTGTGTGTAAATTATTCATAGTAGTAGAAGCACAAGCTGCTTGAACAGAGTTGCAGGAGGATTTCACAATGCCGAAGCACAATGCACTGCACTGGCAGCATGTGAATTCAGTGTTGATAAAGGCAAGGTAGTGCACATGGAGGAACATGAACCTGGTATGCTTGCAGAGGAATGGACTTTGAGCTGGATATTGTCATTCACAAAGAGATCTTGCAATCCTAACAGATAATTAAAGTGTCAGTTCGGTGCATAGTAACAGTCAAAACAGTAAATAAAAGGGCAAGAATTTGTAGGAAGGGAATAGAGAACAAAACAGGAAGCCCAATTGTGCCACTGGTGTGGCATGTGGGGGCCATCTCTCTGTTGTTCCTTTCCACCTCAAAAGGCATCTTTTACAGGGAACAATGTAGAGAAAGACAAAAGGACAAGAAAACCTACTCAGTGTCTCTGTGTGAGGAATGATTATGCAGCTAGGGCTCTACAGCTTGGCAAAAAGGGCAGTAGGGGAATAAAAGTCTGATTGACATTGGAAAAGTGAACAGATAATAGTTACTGTTTTCAATAATGTAATAACTGAAGGGCATCAAATGAAATAATGAGATAGCAAGTTCAAAATAAAAAGCAGTTTTCACACTCTAAAAAATGAAACAATGAAAGTAATTGCTACACATGATATTTCACATCCCAAAAGTTTACAGAAATTCCAAAAGGGGTTTGAAAAATTTGGTTCATTAAACACAAGGATATCACTTCTGTCCCAGGAGGGATGTGACTCTGATCTGCAGATAGCTGAAGCATAGGGAAGTACATCAGAGAAAGGCCATTACATGCCTCATCTATTTTTATGTTCTTCCCTGGACATCTCCTACTGGCTGCTGTCAGAGCAGTGGGTGGGGGCACCTTTGGTTGCGCCAGGGTGGAGGGTCCTGTGGTGCCAGAGGGGTATCTAGACCTGGATGTTCTTGAGGTGGGTAAACTAGCTGTTAGTGTTAGTATGTGCTACCCATAGCCTTTTCAGAGTGCCCTGGGCAGTGGGCAAGTGAGCTCAGCATGCACTTGGACAGGGTCTCTGTGGGCTGCCACTACAAAGGACAGCCTGCGCCGCCTCCTATCCCTGCCTGATCCCTTGAGGAAACGAAGCCGCCACCAGCTCAGCCCAAACGAATACTTTTGTGGTGGTTCAGTTGGTGGCTGCACAGTTGGTAGATGAACAGCAGCATCCCACGGTGGCACTGGGTTAGTCACCACGCAAAAGCACACAGGCCGTTATGTTCTGCAGAATTCAAACCAAATGACTGTTCTTCAAAGATCATTTTTAATGCATCTTCAAGAACAGCTGTGTGGGATTTGAGCTCATTTTCCTTTGGCAGTTCAGCTGGTTTTCCCTTGTGGGTAGGGGTTTGACATGGCTTGTGCTCTGGCTCATTAAAAGTGTGAAGCCTTCACTTGCAGGTCCCATGATCATAGAATCATGGTTTGAGTTGGAAGGGACCTTAAAGATCATCAGCACTTCAATGTTACTTCTGTTTGCTGTGTTGTTCGGGTGTTTTTTTTTTTACTGATTTGTGCTCAGAAAACTGTGTATAAACATAATATGTAGTAGCTTCTTTTTACTGTGCTATCCAACAAGTGCTCTTGCAGCAAGAAAAAATAGGGGTAATCAGAAGAGGATTCCTATCAGCCTCCTGTAGTGCAGCCCAGCCTGGACTTTTGTAGGAAGATGGCATTAACATTGCAGGGCGATGTTTGGCCTTTCCTTCTCGGTCGAGGCAGCGCTAGGGGAACCCATGTGATTTCAGTGGGTGTTGAGAGGTCACTGTGTGCAGAAATGCCTCCAGGGTTTTGTGAACACATCCCTGGGGAGGCAGTCCCCTGTTACAGGGCAGGCTCAGCTGAGCGATGCAGTTTGCAGGTAAAGAGTGAGCCATAAAGATTATGGAGCTTTCCAAGACGTAAATGCAGTGCTGTGTACAAGCACAGATTGCAGCAGGCTTTGTACTCTGCTGATAGGAGCAGCTCCTGTCTTTGCTTCCAGTGCATGAACTGATCCAGCTTCACTGCAGAGCACCACAGGCGTGAGGGTGGTAAATGCTGGCCCATGGTGAATGAATGAGGTTGTGCTCTGGCTGGGTCAGTCCCAGTGAAAGCTGGACTATTTGAGTGCTTTCCTGCTTCATTCCCTGTTTTCTGGAGCAGCTGAATTAAGTTTGTAGTTTCAGGAAGAAAATGTCTCTGTCCGCCCCTCTGTTTCTGGGAGCAGCCTGCTGCAGCCTTAACACTTTAGCTGCTTGTGCCCTAAATAATGGTACAGCGTTTGCCTGTGAAGCAAGAGAAGTTTTAATAACTACGCAAAAAGTACCTTCATTGTTTACTTCTGCTGGAATTTTAACCGGTATAACATAACACAGAGAGACCGATACTCCTAACAGTGTTGTAACACAAGGAACTCCCAGCTCCCATCCAAATAGTCCTTCCCTTTGAATTGCAGTCATTTGAATATAGATTGAAATCACATTAAGCTGCTGTAATGAAAAACAAATGCACTCCTTGGCTGGCTGCATTCGAGACGCTGGGGCTCTCTGGGAGCGGCAGAGGCGGCTGCAGGCACAGCGCCGGGGCCCAGCAACCAGGTTTTTGTTTCTTTTCTGGAACTTCCTCCCTACGGGCACCCCATGATTTCAGAGTGCTCGCGGCCAGCCCGAGCGCGCCGCTGGCAGTTCCCGGCTGGGCTCGGCCGCGCAGGCAGGTCCGCCGCACCGCACTGTGCCTGCCCGCTGCGGGTAGCTGCGAGCCTTTTGTCATCCTCCGCCAGCCCTCCAGGACCCAGCATCACCTGTTAGAGGTCAGACCCTTGCCTGGGGTTCAGCCTGACTGCAGCATGGTAGCGCGGGGGGGAATGGCCCGGTTTTGGAGTCTGGAGAGCCTTCAGATGGGTACGTATGAGGATAACATGCTCTCTCGCGTGCTGATTTTTCAGTGTTTTTAGAATGAACTGGCAAACTGTGGCGGGCAGGGGGCCTGATTCTGATCGTGCTTGTGCCGTGTCACCCGCAGGAGCCTGCAGCCTTACGGTGGTGACAAAGCCGCTGGGAGATCAGAATCAGTCCCAGGCTGTTAAGTTTTTGCATCCTGTTGGTGTGATCAGAAAGCCCACCCCTACCTCTGATATTTCTGACTGTAAACAATAGAGGACTAGATGCAAAATGCAAGCGACTGATTTTTACTGGAGTCTAACTATGAAGACAGTGTAAGCTTGTTGGTTTGGTACAGAATAATGAACAGTTATCAGTCCCTGGATTGCACTCATTTTTCACCTGGAGCCAAGTGAATTAGGTTATTTTGGTGTGCTCTTGTTACTGGAACAAACCATCAGGCAGTACTGATAGTACAGCAGAGATGTATAAATGATCACTGGGATTAATTTTTTGGTGTTGCTTTATAGGCTGAAAATTGATGTAATGAATTATTTATTTGCAGGTTGTTTTTTTTTTATAAAGCAGTTTCAGAAGATGTATTTTAAAAGTTTGTCAGCACTCACATTTACAAGTCTGTAGGGAAAAAAAAATCTTATTTTTTAAATAGAGATCCTGCATCCTTTCTTGTTAGGCAGATTATACCATTAGTATGAGTTTATATTTAAAATGCTAGGGAGTAGAACAGAACAGTCAAATAGATATGTTCTGTTACATTGAGGCTATGCTGTATTTTTCCACTTTTAAAGGAAAGAAAAATCTTACAAGTCTTTTACTTGAATCTGTGCAGTAATCAGTTTTGATGTCTCTTATGGATTAATACCCGAATGACCAAAGATGGTAATGATGGTATAAGTGCCCGTAAGGAGGGGGTTAAGGTGTTTCTCCCTGTAAGGTAAATAATGGATAGGCAGTGGTGTGCCTGTTCATTATGTAGGTGTGTGGAGTAAAGCCAGGAGACATCTCTCTGACTCACCCACCCGAAGCCCAGAGCTCAGCAGGCAGGTGGTACTCAGTCTTGAAGCAGGGCAGAGAAGAGGCAGATCAGGGCACTGCTGCTCAGCCTTGCTGCTAGGTGCGGGTGACAGATTTGATAACTCCACTTAAAGGCCCCTTACCGCGCACTGTGTAGCAAGAAAGATGCTCTGCAGGCTATGTGGCAACCTACCTGGGACACGCTAACAATTAGAAAAGGAGCTCAGTGCTACCAGCCCACTCTGATATTATTATTATTATTATTATTATTACTTTTTTAATCTGTTTTTTGAGCATAGTATGATTTTCAGCCCTTCTAGTTATTCACTGCTTGAGACTGCCTTAGAAATAAATCCTTAGGGATAAATGAACAAGGGCCAGAGGGTGCACTCAAGCATTGGACCACTGGTCATGAACACTTCTTGGTTACCAGCTCATCCCCTGCTCTGTTTGACATTACAGCTGGCTTTGAAAGGCAAACCTACTCTGAAAGAGCCTAGCACTGAGCAGTGTGGGCATGAGTCAGTCAGTATTACTTGGTCCTGAGGTCAAACCCCAGTCCTCTTCATCTGCCAGAACAGAGATGGTCACCAAAAGGATCTACCACCCAGTGATGTACCCCAAACGGGTTTTACAGTTTTATATAGTAACTGCAGATTTACACGTGCATAGTGACAGTCACATGACATTTCTCTTGGTTTATGTGGCTGTATAATAAGATGAAGCCCATCTTAGTTCTGGCCTCTGTTTCCTTACAAAGCTGCCTCTTTGGTCAGAAGATGCACCACTGTCGAACCAAGACTGTCTTTGTGATTTGAGGCAATTAGAACAAGTGTTTTCTCAGGCAGTCCAGGCTCTTTGTTCCGCTGGGGATACCCTGCAGATACCTTGGTGCTGCCAGAGCCTCCCCCAGCATGTGAGAGAGGTGGTGGCAGCCAGCTTAGAGGAGCATAGAGATTTTGGGTTCTTGCAGGGATGTGATGATGTGACAGAACCCAGCCTGAGACTGACAGTAGCCCCCTCTGCCTGCCCACTGGAGCTCTCTCATATGCCACATGAGAAATGGCATTGAGACCTCTCAGCTGATTCATGTCATTTGAGATTTCCTCTGGGTAAAAAAATTAACAAATAATGGTTGTAGTTCTGGTTTTTGCACACAAAAAGATGAATTTCTAAGTTTCATCAGAGAAAATTCCAAAGAAGAGTGAAAAGTATTCAGTGGTGGAAAAGTGTTTTTCCTGAGAGCTCTGTTGTCCTTTGCTTGTGCTGTTATTGTTATATTATGACAACAAAAGCAACCTCTCAGCGATTCCTCCTGCATTGTTTTTTTGGAGGAATCATAAAAATGATGGAGCAAACAGCTGTTGCATCTTTGTTTTAGTTGCTGCAGATGGTGGGACTGAATCTTCAGCCTTAGTGGATGACAATGGCAGTGAGGAAGATTACAGTTATGAGGAGCTCTGCCAAGCCACTCCCAGGTACCTGCAGCCCGGAGGGGAACAGCTAGCAATTAATGAGGTAACATCCTGGGCTTTGCATTGCTGTAATGATGGGGCTGGGGGTGTTTTCCAAAGATCTGATGTTTCATATTAATAAAAACTGGAATGGCAATAGCCAGTGTAGCGAAGAATGCAGCAGCCATGGTGTCCCATCTCTGCCAGGGGAGGAGCACAGTGACTAGTACTTCACTGGGAGCGTAACTTGTTAGCCTATGTACCTGCTCTGGATTAGGACTCTTAATTGTTCCCCCTAATAAATATATGCCTGGATTTCTGAAAATCCAGAAATTTAGTTTTATCCTGTAGCAGGAGTAACCATGGGCACTCTATGGAAGTGGTTTCATCTTTTAGTAGTTCACAAACAGTTGTTTATCACTT
The DNA here is from genome assembly GCF_963264785.1 of Psittacula echo. Classification (NCBI taxonomy): domain Eukaryota; kingdom Metazoa; phylum Chordata; class Aves; order Psittaciformes; family Psittacidae; genus Psittacula; species Psittacula echo. Next base: position 108,185,659 of record NC_137736.1, read on the forward strand.
GTCCTTCACAACCTTATTTTCTTCCCATCTCAGCTGATAAGCGATGGCAGCATTGTCTATGCAGAAGCTCTCTGGGACCATGTGACTATGGATGATCAAGAGCTGGGCTTCAAAGCTGGAGATGTCATTAGAGTTCTAGAAGCTTCCAACAAAGACTGGTGGTGGGGAAGAAATGAGGATAAGGAAGCCTGGTTTCCAGCGAGCTTTGTCAGGGTGAGTAATTGTCTTACACAAGTGATTCTCTGCATCTTTGTATCTGAACATCAGTGGTGTAACTTCTAATGACTTCACAAGGAAAAAAGCCATAGAGAATCACACCCCAAGATTCCTTAGCTCCTTTCACACCTTTTAATCTGGCTTCTTCCTTTGTGTGGTCCTTTTGTAACCAAAGGGATTTCTCAAGCAGAAATGAGGGCAGCAGGAAGCTCAACCGGGAGCAATCAGTCTATACAAGAAAGGGCACATCATCTTTCACATGCGAGTGGCGAAAGCTATGCTGCAGGGATTTCTTGGTAAAATAGGGCTTAATTTATTATCACAACATTGTGTAGGAATCTGGTTCACGGTCTGAACTCCCCAGTTAGAACTCAGCCAGATTAATGACAGTGTAACTCTTGAGTTTCATAAAATTGAACCATGTTTTAGAGATTAATGTAAAATACTTTTTGAGAGCCTGTAATGAAGCTTGAGCCACGCTGGATAAAGTTCTACATAAAGCACAAGAGATGTTTCCTGCCTTTGCTTTTCCTTGCTCTCCAGCCAACATGGGCAATCAGACAAAGTCGAAAAAGGAGGTGCTGTTATCCATACCATGTAGGTGGGGAATTGGGGCAGAGAGAGACTAGTTAAGAGTGTTTGAGTTGCCTACTTTTGTAATTTTTACTCGCATGCTGGCTTGGCTAAAATAACACATAAACTATGAATAAGGGTCAGAAATAAGGTCAAGTCTGAAAAATAGCAGGCAACACATTTCCAAAGCAGGTCCTCTCTTGACTGTAAGAAGCTTGTAACTGTTTTATCACCTTTTGTAAAAGTTTGCTGCTTTACTGTAGTTCGCTTTGTTTGTTTTGGCCACAGCTGCGAGTTAATCAGGAAGAAGTGCCAGAAAATGGTAGTAGTATCCAGGATGAAGAACAAGATGCAGATACTAGCAAGCATCGCCAGAAAGCAGCTGAAAACAAGGATCAGATGAGAACCAATGTTATACAGGAAATTATGAACACAGAACGAGTCTATATCAAGCATCTCAAGGACATCTGTGAGGTACATGGTTTTACCTAAGGGCATTCTGCCCTAGTGTGAATAAAACATTCCACATAAGTTGAGAACCGGAGTGGTTTCTTATATGAGAATATTCCCAGTTGCTCTTCTGAGGCTGTCAGTCAGACCCTTCTTGTGCCCTCTTACAGATTTCCTCCTTGCTGACTGCCAAAAGGCACCGCTTCCTTTAAAAAACCCCAAACATTCCACTTTTGGCATGGAAAAAGTGCTTTGCTTGCCTGACCACTATTTCCAGAATAATGAGAGAAGGAAGTCGAGTTTATTTAGAACTTTTTGCCACTTGGTTTAGGTAGAAAATTTTCAGTAACTTTAATAAAATCAATTACAGTTCAACTTTTTGAAAGTAACTTTTTGTTGGAGGCCCACACTTGGACAAAAAGCTACTTGATACTTTTCACTGAAGTTTGCCTCTTCTTGTGTGGACTGTGATGTATTTGACCTGTATTTGACTTATATTTGTGGTTAGCATCTGGAAGGGTGCTAAGCAACCTACCAAAATATTCTTTGTACCCTTAGTTTGTGAAGTCTCTCTGCATTTGACCTGTAGTCATCCTTTAGTCCATCACTCACTGTTAGATTCTTTCACAGACAACAAAACCAACAAGACAGCAGTGGGTTTTGGTTTTGTTTTGGTGTTAGATCAGGCTTTTTTCACGTATTTTGAAGAAAGAAAAAAGGGAAAACAAAAAGACAAAAATTGGTTGCCAATGGGCTAATTTTAAAATATTAAATACAGGTTTTGTCATTTAGATCTGCTGTTTACCTAAGCTAGTGAGCTTGACTGTGTACCTGAAAGATCAGGGAGAAATTTTTACATGCAGCTGTGTTGCTGCCATATTTCTTTGACATGGTTCATTGACAGCATGAGTTCTAGGACATGACTTTTCATATTTTACTGACCTATTAATTCTTATACTGATATTATTAATTATCTTTTTCTAATACACACATTCCATACCTCTTTTTTAAAATCTGGCATGCCTCTGAGTTTAGTCCAAGAGAGAAAACACGCATTTTCCAAGTAGGAAAGTGATGCTCCATGTTCAACAGCTGGAGTAGAGATGGTCTGCTTTCCTCAGAGTGAATCTGTAAGGTGATGTAAGTAGGACATAAAGCTGAAAATAAGTAAGACTAAGCTAGAAAAGCTACTACAGATGGTAATCCAAATTTGCAAACTTCACTACAATGAGTCACTATGGCTGGTGTAGTCAGGGTCATTTAGCTGGAGCATACCCAGAAAAGTATATTACATACAGTAAGTGTCTGCAGTCCACATTACAAGAGCTGCACAGGGATTAGGTTTCCTTGTTGGAGTTATCCTCCTAACAGTAGTAAATGTAGTAGCTGGCTTGCAACGTAGCCACTGCACACGTCTCAGAGCAGATGGCTGTGGGGGAGACAGGAATATTCGTAACAGTGCCAGCAGTATTCAGGGTTGTTTCCTGGTAAACCTCACCGGAGCAATTGCAAGGCTTTTTACAGCTGTCTGCTCCCAAAGCGATTCTGGGGAAACCTCCCTGAAAGCCACCAAACATAGGACCCTGTCAGATAACCCGCATTACACCAGTTACCCTTCACACTCATCTGCACCCTGGCGCCATAGCTGATATGAAAGTATGAGCAAAGCAGCTAATCCTGGATATTCCTGGTCTAGAGAAAGGTGTCCCTGCCCATGGCAGGGGGTTGGAGCTATATAAT